>NC_140305.1:18653902-19332168 GCF_964211825.1 Aythya ferina | reverse complement strand
AAAGGTGTGAGAACAGAGAGCTCAGCCCCCCACACACACCCCTAATTTTGGATATGGCTTGCTCAGACAAACCCCCCGAGACCCCAGCGAACAAACGCAGGCTTAGCCCGGGTGTTTCAGGAGTTTAAAATATTGCACAACTCGGAAGAATTATCACTGGGAAAATCGCTGCGGCTCCCCGGGGAGATGCAGCGCTCTGCCGCAAACGTGGAGGCAGTCGAGCTTCTCCCTGGAATGGCCGCGGCAGTTTCTCAATTTGGCCATCTTCATTTTCCAGAACCTCAATCTGCAAGTTGGCGGAAACCTCCCCAGCCTGGGTTGTGCCCTCCGCTCCGGGGGATTTCTTTTTAGTTTTGAAAATGCCAGCTGAACGCTGGTGCGGTTATTAGGAACGGGTGGGGGATCTTAGCATGGAAAATGTTGGGCAACCCCAAATAACACCCCAGCATGGGGGCAGGGGGAGGATAGCCTCCCTCCTAGATGAGGATGGGGCTTCACGGGATGCTTCTGTGGCCTGAACACAGCAAATAGTTGGGTGCAGACACCGCAGACCTGCTTCCCATCAGGATCCTCTGCCAGGAGGCAGCTCATGGGGACCTTTTCGTCTTACCACCACATCCTTGCGTGCCCTTCAGCCTTCAGAGAACGGGTTGTGCCATGTCCCCGAGCCCTCAGTGAGGTCCCCCTCTGTGCGTCTCTTGCAAGGAATGAAGTAACCTGGAAGCTGTTGGTCTCTGGAAGCAATTTAGCATGGGACGTGGCTATTAATTTAAATAGATTACAGAAATTTGAACTAAGCTGCATATAAATCTTCTGACCAACTCTTTGGGCTTCAGACTCTGTTGTTTACACTTTTTTTATTATTATTATTATTTTTTTTAAAAAAGCGTTTTATTGATTCCTGAAGCTCTGATGTTTTGGTTGGAGCTCGCGTCTCCCTTTCTGGGCGCGGATGGCAGGCAGCTTTGCTCCTCCACACGTATCACCTTTCAGAGCTACTGTGAGTAAGACGCAGATGTTGTTAGGTCTCAGGTAAAGCCATCAAAGGTGGACGTTCAATCAAGTTTGACATCATCTTCAACCTGAAGGCAAACGGGTTGGTTTTGATTAGCAGCCCGCGGGGCTGCGCCTAACCCGTATCAGAGCTGCTGCTGCTACTTTACCTGAATCGCAAAACCACAGATGGTAATTATAACGATAAGTGCTTACAGATTTCCTAACAACAAAGATAATTTGTTTGCTCCATGCCTTGTTAGAAGGGGAATTTTGTTCTGGTGGCTGGGTGGTTTGTGAATCAGCCATTGCCCTTTCACCCCTCTGTCCCCGGCTTGGCTGCTCCCCCCCGCGCGGCGATTAGATGCTGATCTGACACGACGGGTCCTGCCGAGCCCGCTCGCCGCGGCTGCTGGCCCTGTTTGGAGGGGGTATCCCATGCAGAGGGGGTGTCCCGTGCAAACGGGGTGCCCCGTGTGGAAGGGGTGCTGCATGGAAAGGTGCTTCACAGAGCGGGATGCTGATGCCTGCTGGATCAGCCCTCAGCTGCTCACCAAAACCAGCACCCACACAGTTCATGCAGCGGGGTTTGGGGGAGATTTGTGGCTTTGTGTACATCCCACAGACTCATCTGCTGGCAGCACATGCGTGCCGGGGAAGCCGGGGTGAAAGCTGGCTGTGAGTCTGCCCTGGGGCTGCTGGGCCGCTGCTGAGGATGAGCGGCCGTGCCGGGGGACAGGCAGCGTGCCAGCAGCAAAACTCGGGCCTCTTCTCCCTTTTTTTTTTCTGGGGACTGCTGCCAAAAATGCAGCTTTCCTCCTGACTGAAGGTGACCCGGCGTCGGAAGGCTGGGGAGGAGGAAGGGGGAGCTTGTTGCACGGCGGATGCCGTCGGTCTGTGATGGTTTGGGGTGTCTCGCTGCGGCTCCCCGGGGCTGGGGGCAGCTCAGCTAACACAGCCGGGGATGGGGCAGGAGCCCACCGGCAGCCCCGGTGCCATCCACAGCCTCTGCCAGCCCTGGAGCCCCCGGCTCAGGGGCAGCGAGGGCAGCGTCTGGCCCGCTTTGCGGGCACACAGAGAGCAGCCTTGCTTTCTGGGTCTCGCTTTAATTATCCTGGAAGGACGCGGCTCGTTAAGTGCCCGCTTCGCTTTCCAGCGATCCCTTCCGGCTGCCAAGTGCGCTCGGCAAACAAAAGCATTCCTCTCCCTGCCGGGGCCGCGGCGGCAGCCCGTATGGCGAGCAGACGGAGGCGATTAATGCACACGAGAGCAGGCTGCCCTGCTCCCCGTCCCTGCGCACAGCCCAAGACCCCTGAGCAGCCTCCTGGGGCGAGAAACCACCGTTGGGTAGAGACCCCTCCAAAAACACCCCTGCACCTCTGCACAAGCTCACGTTTGCTCAGCACGGGCAGAATACCTGAGGGTCTTGCGCCAGAGCCCGTTTCCCCGGGGCTCCCCTCTTTCCCAGCTTGGATCAGATGATTTTTTGCAGGCCAATAGTGCTCGGAGTAGTGCAGGAGTGCGATATCGATCTTGTTCGTATTTGTTGCTTTAATGAGTCACAAGTTCTGTCTGCGAGCAGAGGTGCTTTGGAGGTGCCGGCCGGCCGGGGCGGCTGCGGCTAACCTGCATTTCTGGCAGGGTAGGAATTTCAGCAGATTTGGGGAACCGGTGTTTTCTTAGATTCCTCAAGGAAATTACGCTAATTGCAGCGAGCCCCGTGTCCCTGCCGACGCGATAGGATCTCCCCAAATGCCTGCCCGCGATGACGGCATGTTTCCCACAGCGCTTCCCCTGCCCCTCAGCGCTGCGGGACCTGCTCGGAGCCGCAGGGGATCTGCCAGACCAAAGCCTCCCTCGCCGCTCCGAGACAAAATTGTTTCTGCGCTGGTTCATCTTTTGGCTGCGGAAGGTGAAGGGGGTTGAGCGAAGACGTTAGCTCATCGTATGGCAGGGGACGTGCTCCCTCGGCCGCGGCAGCTGGGATCTTGGCTGCGGCCACCACTCTGCCTGTTATTATTTTTAAATGGTTTTAATATTCAGGCTCTCCAAAGCGCCTGCACTAATATCCGCACGCGGGTGTGGTGTGCGCTGTCGCAGCGCAGTGCAGGAGTGGGATTAATATAAACGCTCCGTGGGGTATCCCTAAACAATGGCCCCATATTAATCAGCTTAATATTAATCAGCTTTCTGCTCGGCTCGGATGGAAGGAAGCCCCTGTTCCGGAGCAGGACACTGCTCCAGGCTGGCCGTGCAGCCCAGCTCTGCAGCCGTGAGAGGGGAGCAGTCGCGGGAGCAGGGCAGCGCGCGGCTTGCAGATGCTCCTCGATGGGCTTAATTTAAACATTAAATCCCAATTTGCCTCCGGGCTCAGAGCATGGAAAAAATTAGAGCAAAAGGAGATTTTTTTTTTTTCTTTTTTTTTTCTTTTTTTTTTTCAGGAAGCTCTGAGTGAGGAAAGCAGGGTTGTAATAGAAATACTTTTTGACCTTAATTATGGCTTCTAATGGAAATCGTTGTGCAACCTCAGCAGTGGGGCCGGGTGAGCGCAGGCAGGCTCGGGGAGGGCAGCGGCCACTCCTGCCCCTCCGGGACAGCAGCGCTGGGGCACGAGAGGCGAGGAATAAACTCCGCCAGGGCCAAGCAATGTGGCCGTGGGCTGCTGGCCTGTGGAGATGTTTGTTTAAACCATGAGGGTTGCGAAATCCTGACCCGGCGTTGGCCGGGGTGGGAGCAGGAGGGATGGATTGCTGGTTAGGAAGCGTGCTGCCTTTGGTGTCGGTTCAAACCTCCTTGCTCTGGAAACCTGCTCTTGTTATTCCTGCTGTAACCCAGGGATGGGTCACTTGGCACCGCCTGGGAGTGATCGCACGTGGGGTTAATGTGGTGTAGGAAGCTCCGTTTGGGGTGACGGATGGACGCTGGCCCTTTGCAGGGCCATGGGATCGCCTGGCTCGTCCCCTCCCCTGCCACCAGGCAGCCGAGCTCCTCGGGCATCGCGTGCTGTGGGGCTGGCAGGAGGCTCGCCCTTGTGCTTTCTGCTCTCTGTTCCTGGAAACACACGGAAACCTGACCATTTGTTTTGGTCCTCAAAAGGGTGCTGGAAAACCCCAGCCCCGCTGTGGGTGTAGAGCTGTTTGGAAAATTCTGGCTTTCCTGCTGAAGATGCAAACATGTTAGTTCCCCTCCATTGCCTGTGTCTCCGTGTAGGCTGCAGAAATAAAGCAAATGTTTAACATGCAGGCATTTAACCCTTTAGAGAATCCAGTTTATACACAGCATTAAATAATACAAAGAATCATTCGCTGCATTTCGACAGTTACTGTTTTAAAGTTCTTATCACATTTATTTCTTCTTATATCAAGGTTTTTGTATTGTGTGGTGAAGATTCGTCTCTCTCCTTGCCTAGTTTATCTATAATTCAGGACGCTTTTACACTTAGGTTATAATTGACTTTTCCACGCTGCAGCGACTCAAACAATAACTATTAATATTCAGCAGTCTATAGTGATAAAGATTTCCATTTACTCTCTTTTACTTAACCATGTGAATATACAGCATACTATCTCGCACAATTAATATTGAATTCATTCATATTTATTCTCCATTTTCCAGTATAACAATATTGAAACACTGAGCAGCGTGTTCCCAGCTGGGCAGCCCTGGGTGCGCAGGAGGGAGCTGCCCTGCTCCCCTGACTGCCTGCATCCCAGGGGATGCTGGCTATGCCATGTGGATGTGACGCTCCAGGTGTTTCAGAGGCTGTGGAAGAAGCTGAGGCATTAAGCACAGCTCCTCTCCGTTCCTCATCTGCAGGAGCAGGGCTGATGTCCTGCCCAGCGCTGCATTCACCCCCATCAGTGCTTTCAGCTCTTGCTGGAGCAGTGGTCTCAAAAAACCAAAGGTGTTTCAGCTAGAATGAAAACGAGCTGCAAGCTGAGCCTGGGAAGGCTGAAACTGGGTAAAATTTTGTGGTACCCTACCTTGGGGTTTGCAATAACCCCAAGAGAGGACACCCCCTCTCTCCCCTCCATCCCTTTTCCTGCTGTAAAGTGCAGCAGGGTGGCAGGGACAGCACACGGGGAGCTGCTCATTGTAAGCTGGAGTGAAGAGATGAAGCCATGTGTGTTTGCTTCCCATCTCCCCATGAAATCTGGGTGCCCCCATGGGATGGCTGGCACTGTCTGTAGGGACTCCTGGCCCATATCTGGTGCCACAAGCACAGGGACACCGTGGGGAGATGCCATCACCTCCCTAATGAAAGGTGGAGCAGGGGCCGGCCGCGAGAGCCAGCAGCAGGCTGGGTATTAATTGCAGCTGTGTTGAGCCGTTGTGACTGAGCTCTTCCTCATAATTATGAAAAATGTCCTGCACACGGGAAAAGTGGCAGATCTGCTGCCCCCTGCTCGGAAACAATGACTTTCCCAGGCAGCTTCTCTCCGAAGCAGAGGGGCTCTCCGCGCCAGCCACCCACAGAGCGGGGCTGTTCCCACCGGTGCCGTTGGGAAGCTGTTCCTGCGCTTCACGGCTAGTTAGGGGCTAGTGGGGTTAAACGGATAGTCCATTAATCTCGGCCCCGCCAAGGTCAGAGCCCAGGGACACACACACTGCGGATGATTTATGGACAGCCTGGACTGGTGCCCCTTTCCCGGGGCTGCTGCCAACGCTGCCCGGCGCGGCGGGCGCCTGCCAAGCGCCGGCTGGAGGGATGCTCTGCCAGCAAGCCACGCCGTGGCGGTGATGCTGCAGCGTTTCTGCATCCCGCCCCCCAAAAACAGCTCCCTGGGGCCGTGACCGGTGCGTGGGGATGGAGCTGGAGGGTGCTCCCTGCTTGCTAAACCCACCGGCCTTCCCTTGTCAGCTGCAGCTCGGGGCTGCCCCTGCGGTGCGCGCGGCGATGGGCTTCCCTCCGCCGCCTGTTCCTCTTGGCCTCCGATCAGAAGCGTGTGCTATCTGCCTGCTATTAGCCTGCCTGCTGCTATCTGCCCCGGGAGCAATCTCGGGGTGAATGAATAAACACAACAGCATTTAGCAAGATCTGAAAGGAGATTTGATGATAATTTCTTCCCTGCAAATTGTACGTGCTCATGTTTTCAGTGCGCTGAAGGCAATTAGAGCAGAGCGGAGCTGGCAAGATGAGGGGCGACGCTGAAGAAGCTGCGACTATGGAGCCATAATAATAATTTAGATTCTATTTAGATACAAGTGGCTACAAGTCGCGTCTCAATATTGAATCAATCGACACAGACAAATGCTTTAATACGGAGGCATTTGTTTGAGTAGCAGGAGAGGGACCAGCCTTTTAGAGACAGCCAGGTGGGATGGATGGATACACGACCGCGATGAGCTTGGAGCGCCCGGTGGGCTCCGCAGCTGGGAGGGGCGATCCTACGGGGAACAAATGGCTTTTCTTGCAGCTTTTGGCATTCTGGGATGGCTTACGCTAGGCATCGATTGGGGAGGTATTTTTAGAGGCAGTCTGGTATTTGTTAACCTTCTCATGCAGAGTGGAGCTTTCTTCTCGAAAGCATGTGTGCGCGCACGCGTGTGGAAGGGAGGGCGAGATCCTTCCAGAGATAAAGAGCAAGTAGCCAGCCCCAGCCAAGCGCCTGGTGCAGCTGTATAAATACACGGCAGCCCCCTCGCCCCCACCTCCTCTTGGCGAGCGGGATTGGTGACACTGGAGAATGCTTTGCTGTCATTAGCTAATTGAGCTGCTGATGTTAAGAAAAGGTTATGTATTTCTCCTGGTAGTTTTTCTTTGTAAAACTCTGACACGGATCTCTTGCAATAGTGGTAATAACGCCCCAGCTGGGGAATCGGAGCAAATCTTCCCTATGGTGGAGATTTGTTTTTCCCCCTCTTTTCCTTCTTCCCTTCCGAGCGGCGCTGGCTCTGTGCAGGAGCGGGCGCCTGCCTCCTGTAAGCGATACCTCCCGCTGCCGCCCTGCGGGGGCTGCCCGCTGGGCTGGGGACCACCAGCAGTGTGGGCCCTCCATGGCCATGAGCCCCTGAGAAAACAGGGCCAGGGGCTTGGCACTTGGTGGCTGGTGTCCCCTCACAGCTGGGCAAGGGGTTTCCTCTGGGGTCTGAGCCCTCTGGGTGCTCCCCCAGGGGATGAGGCTGTGCCAAGAGCACCCAGAGGATGGGAGGTCACCTGCACCATGAGTGAGGCACTGCCAGCTTCTCCTGGAAACACCACGGCTACAAATCCATCTTCCAGCAGCTCCCAGCTGCAGGGGGAGCACAAAAAGGGGTGCTGTCCTCCTGCTGGGGAGGCAGGGAAAGGCTGAGCACCGCCAGGTGGGTGCCAGCACATAGAGCACGGGGGCTTCACCTGCATTTCTGCCCTGTGAGCACCGTGTAGCACATCCTGCTACAGATTTTGCTCAGAGTCTGGCATCCCTACTAATTCTGCCAAAATCTTGGCTTTTGCTCCCCAAACCTCTCTTGCTGGCATGGCTGTAGTGTGGCCAAATGTGGCCACATCCCCATGGCACTATACATGAGCCCAGCAGTCGTGGGGTCAGAGCCTGGCCGGCGGTGGCTGTGGTTGCAGAGGTCGCCGACCCCAGCGTGCCACCGCGGGGAGGGGTCACCCCGGCCCCTCTGCCAGCACCACGTGCTCTGGCTGCTCCTTAATTAATCCCAGGCAAAATTAATCAGTGGACATCCGACAGCTGGAGAGCGGATGGCGGGCACTGGGGCTGCGGCTCCCCTGGGCAGTGGCGCGGGGCTGGCGGGGAGGGTCTGGCCCCGGGGCTGGAGCCAGGCACCGAGTTGGCCCTGCTGGGGGCTGTCGCCAGCAGGACACGGCTCTGCCGCCTGCTTCTCCTTCTCCTCGGGTGGAGTGACACTGCTGCAGGTGTCCCAGGCCCCTGCCCAAGGCACTGAGGGATGCTTCAGGGGAAGGTGCTATGAAGTGATGGGCACTATTGTCACGGGATAAGTTCCTGAGGAAAATGACAGCAAAATGGCTCCAGTGCACCGGTACAGCCGTATTTAATGCCACACAGCACGGTTTGCTCGCAGACAGGGTGGCATGGGGCCGAGCCTGCCCTTTGCAGGACTCCTCACACCCTCCTTGTCTGGTGGGGAAGAAGCCTGAGCTGGCAGCACTTCGCTTAGGAGGCACCCTGCACCTACTGACCCTCTCCTCGGGGAGCCCAGGAGGTGTGCTGGGCACCAGGAGATGTTTCCACCAGTCCTGCCATCGGGGTCCTTCTCAGCATGGTTTCCCTGAGCGTGGCTGGGACACAGGCAACATCTCCTTGGGCTGTCTTTGCTGGGCTTCCCTCCTGACAGCCGCAGAGCAAATCCGTGCTGGGGCTGCAGCAGCTTTGGTGACCGCGCTGCGTTCCCCTCATCACGGTGACGACGGCTTCCCTAACCCTGCTCTCACTGCTTTTTCTCCCTGCCCGTGCCCTGCCACCTCCCGCTGCCTGCTCCCTGCTCCAGCCGAGCCTTTAATCCATCCCCAGCAGCTCCGGATTGCTAATCACGGGTCAGGGTGCTGGAGCTAACGACCCGATCTGATCGACACCCATGAATCCGTAACGAGACTCCATTTTAGACTAATCAGTCATCAGGCCAAAATGCCAACACGGTGCCTGAAAACTATTTGTCTTTGTGGCTGCATTTTATTTATTCCATTCGATGTGGCTCCGAGGGGCTCGATCCTTCCCTTGCAGGGGGAGGTTTTGCTGTCGAGAGCTCCAGACCCGGTGCTGGTGACCTCGTTCCTGCAAGGGGTATTGGAAAGCAGTAACAGGATCGGGAACAGGCTGAGGTACGTGGCGGGGCTGAGCTGCCAGACCTGCTTACCGTGAGAAATTTAAGGATCCCAATCAGTTGATCAAAGGGGAGGAGACCTGAGCTGCACCAGGGGAAGATATCTGATAGCAGAGGCTTCTCCAGCTAAGCAGGTAAAGCAGGATGCCACAGCTGGAGGTTTCAAAGGGGAAAAAAAAAAATGAATTCAGACACAAATATTTATTTGGGAGCTGAATTAACCACTGCAGCAAGGAGATGCTGTGGGTCCTTCGGGGATGGGGTCCCTAAACCTGTGGGTGTTGCTCAGATGCTGAGGTCTAATTCCCTGCGCCTGATCCAGGAGCTGAAGGGGAGCTTTCCTCACCACGTGCGAGGCAGTGCTAATGCCTGCGGCCTCCTCTGGCTTTGAGAGATGAATAAAACAAAAGCTGTTCCCGGCGCTCTCACACACGCTGCTCTCGGAGGTGGAGAGCGGGGCGTGCGGCGTGCCTGTGGCTGGCTGCCTGTGCCTGCACTCCAGCTCCTCCTGCTAGAGCTGGGCACCCCTGGCGAGGTGCCTGGGGCTGAGCTGATCCCGGACAAGCAATTCCTGAAGCACACGGGCCTGGGGAGCTGCGCACACACCTGGGGAACAGCAGCTGCTCTGTTCAAGGCACTGTCAGCCAGGCAGGAGGGGCGAGCAGAGGCAGGGCTGTGCCACCGACCTCTCGGGAGCAGAGGGGCTGAAAAGCAGGCACCGAGGGACAGGGACACCTGGGGACAGAGGGGAAGGTTTGGGTGGCTCTGAGCCTGCAGCAGCCTGGTTTTAGCTGGGGAGGGCTCACCCGCAGCCCCCCACAAAGCACAAAAGAGAGCCGCCGCCGTGCCAGCGCGCAGCCTCTGCCGGACCTGTGCCACCGGCTCAGCTGCGTTGCGCCGAGCCCTTCTCCTGGGCTGCTTTGAAGCAGGGAGTTTCCAGCTCGGCAGGGTGCTCGCGTCCTCCCCGAGCTGTGCCGCGGGCAGGGCTGAGGCTTGGCGGGGCGCTCAGCCGGGCAGTGCCAGGGGAAAGCCTGTGCCCCGCAGCATCCCGCTAAAGGAGCCCCTCTGCTCCACAGACCTCACCCTTTGTGCTGCAGCCAGGGCAGGGGACAGCAGGGGATGTCACCCCAATGTCGTGGGGAGGGAGAGATGGGGATTTGGGATGAGCTGCCCCTTGCCTCTGGCCGCTTGGAGGGGCCGAAAGGTGCCGGGAGCTTCTCGCTGGAGGAGGGGAGTTTATTGGAAAACACCTGGAATCTATTAGGCCTGGAATATGGAGTCAAGGTTTTGCCGCCTGCAGGCAGCTAAAGTATAAATAGCGGCAAAGGGTTTGTTTTGACTACTTTAAATTGTGCAGGTTTCGTGCCCTGAGAATTGGGAGTTTGAAGCTGCTCCTAACGTAATAATCCTCTCGCTTCCCCCTCCCACCCCGAACAGCCAGGAATCTGCACCTTGTTCTCTTCTCCTTCTCATTCCTCTCTTTGTTTGACTATTTTCCCCATTTCCCATCTGTTTATCACAAACCTCCCTCTTCCTGGAGCCTTTGGGAGTCTCCAAGGAGGGGAGGGTTGGAAATGTTGTTGCACGCAGGGAACCGGGAGGGAAAGTTTGGAGCTTTACAATAAAAACCAGAGAGCTCTGAGTAAAAAAAAAAAAAAAAAAAAAAAAAAACTAAAAGGAAAACAAACCCAAACGCCAAAGACCCTTCCGTGCGATGGGGTGACCTGGCTGTGATGGGGGATACCTCCATGCCACGAGTGTCACTGTGTGTCCTGGGGACAACGTGGGGACGGTTTGTGGGGCTGTTCCCCGCAGCAGCCGCGTCCTCTCCCGCTCCCACGGCTGCGGTGCTGCTGCTGCTAATGCCGTAGTAATAGAGCAGCATGAGGCTCCTAATGGAAATGCTACATCACTGCCAGCGCGGAGTCCCCTCGGTCCCAGCGCTAATGATTATTGCTGCTCTCTCGTGCCGATGCCACTGCGCCGACGTGTCTGGCGGTTGCAGGCAAAGACGGATGCAGCCTGCGCTGCGAGGAGGTTCTGCTCCAAATTAGAACATATATCTGGGAGGAGGAGGAGGCAGGGAGGGCGGGATGGGGGTGAGCACCGGGTGCGTGTGGCTGCCAGCCACCCCTGGCCTGCCCCGTGCCCCCAAACCACGGTCCAGAGGGGCCAGTGCCACTCGCCTGGGGGAGTGGGATGGCGTTTTGTCGTGCCTTCCATGCCCGTCGTCCTGCAGCAATCACCGCTGGTCCTTTGCTTAATTAATTAATTAATTGTAGGGCCTCCCACCTCGCCCTGCATGGGACCGCAGCCCCGGCTCACAGCACAGCAAGGCAGCTGCTCTCCTGCTCAGTGCGTCCTCAGGGGAGCCACCACCATCACACGCCACCCGTCCTGGAGGCACTGTCCCAAGCCCCCACTGCATTTGGGTGGCACTGACACCACCCAGGGACCACCGGCAGCCCAAATCCTGGATGCAATTCCCCGTGCCCCATGCCTGAGCCCAACCAGTGCATTTTTTCATGGCCTGCTGCCTGCCTCAGCTGCGTATCATTTTTCGGCATCGCAGGGTACAAAATGAGCTGCCCAAGACGTAGCGCACAGAAGCGCGGGTGCGATGTTCAAGCCAACACGGCATCGAGGAGGAACCTTTGCTGGCCACACTGTGATGGGAAATGTGAGCCCCTGGGGCTGCACCATGGCCCTGACCCCCGAGCAGCAGCACGGCAGGGGCTGGGGGGGGCCAGGACTGCTGTCCACAGAGGGCAGTGGCTCTTCCCCCAGCCATCTGTGCTGGAGACCTGAAAGTCAAACCCTGCTGATAAGCCATCTGGGGTGTCCAAACGACTGCACATGGTGCGATTTATTTTCCTACTTTTTCTTTTAATCATTGCTTTATTTCATCTGCCCGGTGAGAAAACAGCCTTAAAAAACAAGGGTTTATGTCCTGGAAAGAGGCTGCCAGGGCCGGGAGCACTGCGAGCACAGGTGTTTGCTCCATGCCGTGCATGTCTGATGGCTGAGGTCGTGCCTGGAGGCTGGGGGACTGTGAGCTGAGTGTGGGGAGTGGGGTCAGGCAGCCTGGAGACAACAACCAGACACTAATCCGCAGAAATAATCCTGGCTGAAGCCACCCAGGAGCATTGCCTGGTGGTGCAAGGGGGATGTGGTGGGTTGAGTGATGCTGCCATGGGAGCGGGAGTGGGGAATTGCTGCTCTAAAACATCCTGTCATGAGACTGGGTCTCACAGGGGACATCCTGTGCTCTGTTATCCCTTGTTATCTCTCCTTTGCTGGGGTTATTGGTCGTGGAGCAGCAATGTGATGCTCCAGCTCAGCTTGGTTGGACACAGCTTGGTGGCAGCTTGGGGGACCTGCAGCCAGCGCAGCAGCGGCACATTTTTGGTGTTGGAAGGGGTGCCCCAATTGTACAGCTCAGCTCGGGGGGCTGCATGCTGAGCCCCACGGCTCTAGCTGCACCCACTGCCAGGCTGCAGGGCAAGCAGCAAGCTCTCCATTTCCCTGCTCACCCAGCTCTTCCACGGAGCGAGGAAGCCTTGCCAGCTCCTCTGAGAGCCGGTCGCAAGGACGTGTTTCTGTTCTTCATGCTCTTTTTCCTTTTAATCCAGTTTAAGAAACAGAAGCAGATGAAAGCAGCTTGGATATTAGCTGCTCAGGAAAAGCTGTGAGGCGGGAGCCGGGGGATGCTTGTGGCTCTACTCGGCCTTGGGGCTGTGTTGGGGGCACCCTGCCCTCCCCAGGGACACGGCTGTGCCCTGGGCACTGCGAGTCCTGGTGCTGGACGTGGATGTCCCATGGGTTGGGCACCCAGGACTTCTCCACCATCTTCCCATGTGCAAGCACACAGGAATGCACAGACGGCTCCGCCGCTCGCCCCTTATCTCCAGAGCAGTCTCAGCAGCATGCAGCCGGGCTGAAAAATCCCGTGGCAGCACAGCAGTGACCGGGCCACCGCGGTGCGGGGGACACGCCGCGGGCTGGGGTCCTGCACCCGCGGTGACTGCGCACGTGCTCAATCTTGTCTCCTTTCACGTGGAATTAGTGTGACACAATTAAACCCTCTCGTTAGACAGCATTATTTACTTAAAAGGAAAGCCGGGGCCGGACGCGGGGCCCTGGCAGCCCGGCGTTTCGCACATCATTATGTTCCCTTCGCAGCTTTGAAGTGGCGGGGCCAAGGCAGCTCCGGCTCCCCGCGGGCTCGGCGCAGAAGGGCACCCAACAGCTTGTGCCTGGCCTGGGCACCCAGCCCCAGAGAGCCCTGCCTGCTGTGCCGCCAGCTCCAGCAGCGAAGGAGCCTCCAAAACCCCGGTGCCCTCCATCCCGCAGTGCCCTGTCCCTGGGGTCTTCCCCCAGAGCCGCAGGATGGGACGGAGAGCGGGGCTGGAGGCGAGCGCAGCTTTGATGCCCCGGCTGCATTTACAAACGACGTGCAATATCCTGTTTCTCTTGGCACACACAGGGGATGGAGCAGCGGACTGTGTCGGCTTGCTCACCGTGCCAGGCCTGCCCGGGCAGCACCAAACCCACGTGCTCCTTCACCTCTCCCTGCTCCCGGCGCATATTCCACCTCTCCTTCCTCCTTGCTCTGCCCTCGCCACTCTCCCTTTTTCTCTCACCCATCTCCACCCGTGGTACGGATCCCTCCATCCCTCCCCTGGCTGGCAGGGCGCCTCGTGCCCCCGGGTGCCCCCATGTCCCCGTCCCACCGCGGGGACCCTCAGCAGGTTCCTCGCGCCGGCTCCAGCCCCGGCGGACGCTCCCCGCCGCGCTGCGGGTTTCCGCCAGCCGCCGCGTCTCAGCCGCCGCTGCCAAATGTTTGGGGAGAGGAGCCAAGTCAGGCAGGCGGGAGATAAATCTGAGCTCTCCTTGGCTGCACTGGGGCTTTGCTCTTGATTAATTGGAGGCAGCGGTTCTCCTCGTGCTCCGATCCCCCCGCCGAGGGACGGGGAGGCCAGGTTCGCCGCCCCGGGGCCGGAGTTTGTCCCGGTGGGGAGCTGTGGCCGTGTTTGCAGTGAGGGAAGGTGCGGGTATTTGTGCTCAGGCATGACTGCCTGCGGAGGTGGGAGGAGGCGGGGAGCGGGGATGAGCCAAGGTCTGAGCCTCTGCCCTGCGAGCCGAGCAGCCTCGCGCCGTGAAATATTTAGAGGCTGTTGCGAGAGGCTGTTAGATCTGACTGCTCGTGGGATTGCTTTTTTCCTTGACAAAAGCCTGGCGTCCACCTAAAGTTAAAGCTAATCTAAACAGTAGGGAAAAATAAACACACAGGATGTGAAAGGGGAACGATAGCCCGAGCACTAAAAAGGCAGGGAAGCGGGAATTGGTGGCTGCTGTTTTATTAGCTGCAGAGCACTAAAAACATCCTGCAAGAGGCAAAATTTGGTCTCTGGGCAGCAGCAGAGCCGGGGGGAGATGGCACAGAGGGTGACAGCGGTGCTCGTTGTCCCCAAGCAATGCAGCCCTGCTCCTCACAGCCCAATTCATGCAAAGCCTCCCAGGAGCTGCCTCCACCCAACCTCTGCTCACCCAGGGACAGGATGACCAGGAAAGAAGAAAAAGAAAGCCTTGGAGTTATGGTTGTTGTTGGAGGGTTTTATTTCCATTTTCAGATGTCTGGGGTTCTGTTGTAAAATGAATGAACTGCAAAGGAACTTAAATCTTTATGTTTGCAAGATTAACTTCTCATTTCTAGGCTGAAATACTTACGGCTCTCTCTAATACTCTTGGAAATATTCCGCATGTTTATTTTTTCCCCCCAGATGTTTATGTAACTTCCTCTGGAAGCCTTGCTTTTCTAGTTAATTAACTTTTTGTCCAGAAGTTTCTGCGCTTGGTCCCTTTGTTAACATACCCGGAGCTCCTGGTTAGGACTGTGGCTGTGTCTGCGCTGAGCAGGCTCAGCATCCCCCCCACCAAACGCGCTCCGTGGCAGGGGCGGGATGCAGTAGGAGGGAGAAGCAGGCACTTTTCTACTGCCCATGCCTTGGGCAGCTTGGTTTTCCTGCTCCAATGGGGACCTGAAGGCACGACAGCATGCATCGAGTCGATTTTGGGGTATGAAGACTTCTACACATTGGACGAGCCCACCACAAAACGCCCTGCCCTGAGTCCCCCTCCTGAAACACCCGGCTCCCTCCCCGCTGCCTGGTGCCTGTTCGCTGCAGTGTCACCTGAAGGCTTAATTAGGGTGCTGGTTGTTCCCTCGCCGAGTTAATTAATTGGAGGTGTTAGATAAAGCCAGTCCCAACATCGGTCCTTGCTGGGGCTGCGCGGCGCCTTCCAGCTCAGATGTTATTGTTCCCTTTTGTTCCCGACCCTTCAGCCTGTTCTCAGCCACCGTGAAAAGGCTCATATCCAAACCAAGCTGAATTAATTTTTCAAGCAAGATACCACAAGACAGAGATACTATTAAAGGCTTTGCTAGGAATCAGGGTTCATTAGGATATATCCAGCTGCCTCTCCCTCCCTACAAATTCTGCCTCTCCGTGCAAAGACAAAAAGCCAAACCAGTTGGAACTGGCGGGGCCGCGGGTTTTAAGCCGAAGGAGGTGCGGGGCTGCAGGGAAGCTGTTCCTGGGGAGGGTTTTGGAAGTGACCTTGTGCAGCAGCTCACTGACAAAGCCCTGCGGTGCCGGTCTATGGGGTGGCTTCTCCCTCCACCAGGTTTTCATCCCGGGCTGTGTTTCGGGGGCTGCAGTGGTGCCAGTCTCACATCCTCCGAGGGGCAGAGCTAACGTCTGCCCGAGCTGGTGTCTCTCTCTCTCTCCCTCACTGGAAAGGACACTTAGAGATGATCAAAGCAACCGAAGAGCTTTTGTAATTTCTCTTTTAAAAGGAATTTTATAAAGCCAGAAGAATCCGAAGCTTGTTATTTAAAAGGGGACCCTATCAGCAGCGGCGTTTTTTGCAATGAGTCAAGCTGGGAGCGTCCCCACTGACAGTCCCTGTGCCTTTATCATCACCCTAACACGAGGTTTTTAATGCAATTAGCGGGGGCAGTGGGACAGATGCAGTCCAGCACACAGCACCCTGCTTGCCCAAACCACCAGCCCTTTGCAGCCTGCAGGGGAGGAAGGACAGAGCCTGAGCAGGTCCGGGGCCATCGTTTGCCTCTCCCTCCCCAGCAAGACACAATTTTCAGGGCTGAGCGAGGACACCTGGCCTGTCCTGGTAGCTGGGGTGGGGAGAGAGTGGGGTATTGCAGCTGTGTGCCCAGCCTGCTGCTGCTGTCAGAGAAAACACAAGGCCCACGCCACGCAGGGACACTCGGGGTGCTCCCCGCAGCACGCCAGCCCGGCTGGTATCGCCTGCATGCTGCATCTAAATGGAGCCCTTTCTGTCTCCTTAACGAGACTGACACCGCTCTGCTTATTGTCTCTTAACTCGAGAGGTGAGCACATCAGCCGGCAGAATCAGAAACATTTACCATGGAAAGGAAAGGCTGGAATCCCATTTTCTACCCGCAGCTCGATGGGAAGCGCTCTGTCAGGGCCAGGCAGGCTCCTGACACGCTGCCCTGCATGAGCAGCACTGTCCTGGAGCCCCTGGGATGGAAAAGCGCCTCAGCAGTGCTGGTGTTGAATGCCAAACCCCTGTTTTTTCCCCACTTTCTGTCCCCAGAGCTCCTGCTCATCCATGCACCCGCTCTCCCCCAGGGAGGAGCAGTGGAAGCAGGAGCAGGTCCCAGCACTGCACGGGGTGATGGCACAGGAGGGCCCTGCTCCTGACATTCTCCTCCGAGCACGGCCTGTTAGTTCTGGGGATTTGGGTTTCCATTAGTGTCCATTTGGTGGCCTTTCTCCTTTACACTGGCATTTCCACGGCTGCTTAACTTCAGTGCATTTCATTAGCACAGAGGTTTCTGTTGATATTAGAAAGTCACTGTAATCATCAGAGGGATTTCCACGGCTGTTAGGCCAGGAGCTTCGCTGCTCGTCTGCGTTTTTGGAAGCGTTTTTGTAGAAGTGCCTTCAACGTGCACCCTGTTGGCAGGGACTTCAGAGCCCTGTGTCCCCAAAGGGTGCTGCAACACGGCTCTGGCAGAGCAGAGGCAGCGGTGGAGATGCCAGCCCCGGCTAGGAGCTGCCAATGCCCATTGGGATGCCCATGCCCCTTGAGATGCCCATGCCCATCGGGACCTGTCCAAGCCCATTGGGATGCCCATGCCCACTGGGATCCCCATTTCCACCATCCCCACGGCACCCCTTCAGCAAGCACTGTTGCCACATCCCTGCCACGGGGCACGCAGTGCGCAGACCCATCGCTGCCACCCATCTCCTCCTCTCGGCATGCATTTATTCCTCATCCCTGCTCGCCCTTTGCTGGCATTTCACAGGCAGCAGGGACAGCGGAGGCAGCTGTGGAGATGGCCGCCCGCCTCTTCCCACTTCCCCGGTGCTCTTCGGGGCCGGCGAGCCTTCCGCGGACAGTGCAGCTCTGTTTTGCATCACCACTTTGAAAAGCCCTTGGAGAGAGCAGTGATTTATGAGAGGTTTCTTGTACGAGGGGAAATAAACCTCTGACCAGACCCGACTGAAATCCACACTGCTTAATTTTCTGTGGAATCAGGATTTTACCCCTATCTGAGGATTTTGCTTCTTTCCAAGAAAAACAAGCGGTGCCGCTCTCACAGGCAGCCACTTTCTCTCCCGGTCCAGCAGCGGGGCTGGCCGGGCACGGCTTCCTCCCGCAGCCCCACGCTCTGCTCCCCACTCCTTCACCGCCCCCGATCCCAGCCCTGCGGGTCACAAATCACCGCGTTTCCTACCGGCGCCGAAGCGAGAACATCTGCTGGGAAAGTCAACAGTAATTAATTAGCTTTTAACTTGGAGATAGAGAAGTGGGAAAGAGGCACGGACCCCTTTAATGAGAATAAAAGGTGTCTAAGCTTGGAGGAGTGCAGAAGCACCCTGGTTACTTTGTAATATGATAAGGGGCTGGGAATTTGAACCAGAAATGGAAGGGTTTGGGAGGGCATTTCGGACACTGGAGCAATGTCCTGTGGTCGTGGTGAAGCCTAGGAGGGAGCTGGAGCTGCAGAGCTGTGGTTCCTGCAGTTCCCCTGACAGCTGCAGAGGGGTCCAAGGTGGGAGCAAGAACAAATGAGCCCCCCCCTCATCCCCAGGTGTGCCCAGGCAGGGTGCTGAGCGAGGTGGTGCTGGGGTGGGATGGGAGGTGATAAAAAGCAGGGAGGGAGAGCTGCTAGAGGAGAAGGTGGTGGCACCAGGGTTGGTGTTGTAGAAGGTATGGGACATCTGGGACAGCCAGTCCCCACCAGAGCAGGTTGGCTGTGAAGGTGTTGCACTGGGGGCTGGTGGTGGCGGCTCGGCTGCAGGTAAAGCAATGGTGTACAGTGGAAGAACAGCACTCACAGCCCTAGAGAAAAGAGGGGGGGCTGCTTATGGGACGAAAAAAAAAATTACTGACAGCAGCTGTAGGTGTATAATTACAATTACGATATGTTAAGTGTTAGTGCATGTACCCTCTGCAAATGGATGGCACCAAAGCTGTGAGGGAAAGGCTGGTGCAGGAAGAAACTCAGTTAATTAGTTAATCAGGGCTCTTTAGGAAATGTTTCCTCAACTCGCTCTTTCTCTCCCCCTCTATTTCTGTAACTAACAATTTGGCTGTTGCTCCTCCTCCAAGTGAGATCCCACCCCGAGCCTGTGCACGGGCTGCCTCTGAGCAAAAGGGGGGTGAATAAAAACCTCTGCTGTGGAGAGGAGCTCACCTGGCAGACACTGACTTCTTCAAAAAGCCTGATTTTTCTGAGATGTGTGAAATTGAACCAGGGGAGTCCCCTCTGTGTGTTTAAACCCTCACCCCACCTGCCGGGGTCTGTGCCTGGGGGGGATGTGAGCTCCCGAGCCCCCCGTGCTGCCCGCTGCACCAGCCCTGCCAGGGAAGCAGAGGGAGAGCATTACCCGGCTTTGCACAGGGGAAATGATATAATTGGAGCTGTTTGGATTTAGAAATTAAAATAATTTGGGTTTGCTCGGGAAGGTTCACACAACGTCAGCTTCCATCAGGCGGATGAGAAGCAGCAGTGCCCCGGCGGTGCGGGCTCTGACAGCTCTCCCAAATAACACCCACCCTGTGGGGCTCCTTTCTGTTTCCCTGTGCTGCTGGGGGCTGGCAGCTCCCTCCCACGCAGGACAAATGTCTGTGCCCTTTCCCAGAGCATCCCCACGGCACAGGGTGGCCGAGGTGTAAGGCATCACCCTGGCTGGCCCCTGCTGCTTGGGGCTCTAGCTTGCTCCTGGTCCCCAGAACCACCCTTTCTGCCCCAAAACCTTTGGGGTCAGCAAGTGATGTTCTCATGCTTGCAAATTGTCCAGCAAACCCCGCATCCCAGTGTGGCTGCAGGCCCTGATGCCTCTTGGGGTGCTGGGAGCACAGGGCAGGTGCACAGAAATCCCATCCAAACCATGACTTGGGGCTGCCCCTGGGCTCTCCTGAGCCTCAGCTCCCCCCCATTACCTGCTGCTGCTTAGAACACCTCCCTCAAGCCCCCTTTTCAGCTGTTTTCCTGCTTCCCTCCATGTTTCAGAACTTCCTGGCTCCTTTTGCATCACTTCTGGTCTCAGCGTGACCTAAATTCGGCATCATCTGTAAATGCAATTACTTTGCCATTTATCTTTGTGGTCATTAATGCTCATCAGGACCAGGCCTAGTGCAGGTTCCTGAGACTGCCGGGCGGGCTCCACGGCAATTTAATTCCTCCAGGAAAGATCCCCGAGGCTCAGGGTGAAATGCTGCTTGTTTTTGCCTGTCCCTCCTGCAGCAGTGCCCTCCAAGTACCTGTCAGTCTGACCACTGTGGTTCACCCTTAACAAATTCTTTTTCTTCATCACTTGTGGCTCTGCTCTCCTCCAGGAGCGAGCAAATGCCTTTTCCTTAATCCCTGATTTTTGTGTCGTTCCGTGCCTGGTGGATGAAATTAATTTCCTGGCTACTAATTGTCATTCTCCTTTTTCAGTCTCACCTTCTTTCCTTCTAATTTTGCTTTGTATTTATTTCCTTCCCCGCCTGTCCCCCCCGAGCCCTCTATTGATTTGTTACGCCAGCTCTGAATCTGGCCGACTGCGATTTTAGGTTGTTGATGGTGGTGGGTTTTTTAAGTGGCGGAGGCTCACCAAGTTTGTTAGCGAATTCCCTTAATAATTCAAAACGCATGTTGCTCGCCCCGGCTGATTTGTGTACGTTCGGTTTGTCAAGCGTTCCCCTACGTGTTTTTTATCAGTAAGTGTATTTACAAGGTCTTCATTACTTCCTAATTGACCGTGCCTCTTCTCTTTAGTTATCGCCTTAAAGAGTAATTTAAAAAAGCAATTCAGCAACAGCCATTTTAAAGCTCTTCATTCCTCCCAGCCCCTTTCTCATTTATTATCATCCTTCTGTCTCGCTAGCGCTCCTTTTCCCTGACGTCTTTGAAAGCCCTTCGTATTCCCCGTAACGTTTTATCGGCGCTCCTTTTCCACCCTTCGGCTGCTGCCAGCCCCAGTCTGCCCGAGGATGCTCTCTTTGGCAGCGGGGCTTCTTCCCCTGGGGGTGGGAAATAATGCTGTGCCCCCTGAGGAGCCCTGTCCCAAGGGGGATGCTCCCCCAAAAACAGCTGCATCGTCCCCTTTTTCCCTTAGTCCTGTAAAGTGCTTGGCTCCGGCAATTCCTCCCCTCTGCCTGCTCCCAGGTCAGTCGCACCCTGTGCGAAAATCACAGTATTTAATCAGTGGCTTTGGGGTTTTAGTTCCCTGTCTGTGCATGGGTGTGCAGGGTGGCAGAGCCTTTTCTCTCCCATCACCTGTGCCCCCCTTGCAGCCCAACCCCATCTCCGGCTGCGTCGCTTCTTGGTTCCAGGCTGGGCACTGGAGCTAAGCAAGCATCCCCATGATTTATTCACGTGTCCGCAGGCTTTAAGGCCAGAAGAAATGAGGAGATCGCTTAGCCTGACCTCCTGCACATTACAGGCCATTAAACTTCATCCGGTTATCCCCGTGTTGAGCTCCGTAATTTGTTTGGCTGAAGCCTATCTTTGGGAGAGGCACCAGGCCCCGATGTGAGGACAGGTTTATACCGCAGCATTTTCTGTCCTGCCCTTTGTGTAGCCTGTGGTGTTTGGGTTGGGCTTTGAAAGCTGCTGCACAGTGTACAGATACATCTGTGGGTATATCTGCAGTGATGCTCAGGGATTTTCCTCCTCACCTCGTTTTTTGCTTCATTCAAGCTGTTTCTTGTGCACGAATAGCCCGAAATGTCCCCAGGATGGGCCGTGGTTAACCAGTGCTTGCACCACACCGTGACTTGGCTGGGTGAGAGCTCGCTGCCCTGTGTCAACCACCAAGAACAGCTCTGAAAACTTTTATCACTTTGCTCAGAAGAGAGGGAAACAGCTCTGGTTTTGGTGGAGATCTCGGGGCGCCCCATGGTTTAATGTTTTCCTTCTCCTTCCTCTTTGAAAACCGGTCTTTTTTCCCTGTGTTTTGTCTTCTGTGGCTTATGTTGCTTGACATGTCGGCTGGTTTTGATCTTTTTCTCTTTCTGCATTACAAAATTGTCAGCTGTGTAACCTAGAAACGGAGCTGGCTGAATGATATGTTTGCAAATAATATTTGTTAGAAGTTTTTTTTCTCTCTCTTTCATTAATCATGCCTGCCCCAAACCTGATTTGGGGGGGATGTGCTCGTAAGGAGGAGCGTGTGTCCCACGCCATGCAGCAGGCCAGCTGGGGAAACCAGGCTTTGCTTTACATCTTATTTTCTCTGGGATCTGGTGTGAGTCTCATCATTATCCTCCAACACACCCCCGCCTTACGAAGCCATGTGCAAGGGTTTCTCTCTCCCTTTTTTTCGGATTTTAAATTGGAGGGCCATGGGCTCTCAGGGCTGTGGACACCTCAACTCTGGGGCACAGAGGTGCTGCTCCCACAGGAAGGACATGTGGCAGGTTTCTTCTGTGGGTCATTAATGACAATTATGGCTTGTGTGAGCAGAGCCCATCCCTTAAAATGGTGTTTGGGAGCTTGTATTGTTCCATGCAAAGCCAGGCACTTCTTTCTGCACTCCTGCTGGTGCCGCTTCACGGAGCAGATACTCCCTGCAGCTTCTCCTTTGGGTTTTCCTTCCTCATCCCTGCTTTTCCCCAGACACCTTTGCTGCCAGTTTTGCTGTTTTGAGGCCGGTGTATGCTCTGCAACCTGCCCTGTGCTCCCAGGCTGTTCCTGTCCATCTCCCCTCTCATCGCAGCAGCATCTTGCTGCAGATCTGCCTCCTGGATTGGGGTGCGACCCTGGCTAGCAGCTACACAGGCAATGACAGCACTTTTTTTCCTTCACCCTTAGGCAGTTCCTCTCCTCTTGCAGCTCACCACCATCCTCTGTCTTGTGCTAGGTATGCAGTCCCAGGTGTTTCTGCCAAAGCTGGAGTACCTCCATGTCCATCCTCATTTAATTTAAGCACTGACAAATTCTCCCAGCCACGGTGTTCATCCATCTCTTAAGCTGTCTGATTCATGCAGCCACTTCACAACTCTCCTGGCTGTGCAGTTAATGTGTCCCTGGGCTGGCTGAGCTTCAGAGCTGGCTGGTTTTATTTATTTTTCTTGCAGCTGGCCCTAGTTTTCCAGGCAGGCATCCACCTGCGCCCTGCTGTCTGCTCCCTCCTGCTGGCTTGGGTCAGCCCCTTCATTAGGTGGCCAGTCCCAAACCTCAAGTAGCATTTCTAGGACTTGGACACACCATGGGCAACGCTGGTGTTGGGGACCAGCCAGGCTGAGCTATGGCATGGCTCAGGGCATTGCTCCTTGCTGGTGCTTCTCCATCAGGGTCTCAACTTGTGTGTCCTGGACCCACCACAGGGAAATCAGTGCTGTGCAGGGCGGTGTGGTTCCCTTCTTCGTCTCTGCGCTCCCTCGAGTCCGCCCACGTGGATGCAAAGCAGCTCAGCCGTGCTCCCCGGGGCACTTCAGAGGAAAAAAGTTCCCAAAGAGCTCTGCCCTGCTCTGTGTCCGCCTGTCCTGGCTGCGTGGGCTCACGTCTCTGTCGACACTTCATGCTTCAAGTGCTCACCCTTCACTTGTTGGAGCCTGTTAATCTTGGCAATTAGCTCTTGCTCTGCTGCAATTTTTCAGGCACGCTCTCCCTTTCCCAAATCCCTCTAAGACCCCCTTGGAGCGTGTTCCTGTGCTGCTACAGCTGCTTGGCTCCATACCACCCTCCCCGCCAGAGCCCAGGCACCTCAGGGAAGCCAGCCATTTATCGAGGTGTTACATGCACTCGGATGCCTACCCCAACACTGCTTTCTGCAAGCCTGACGGGAGCAGGACGTCGCCCTTCTACCCCTGCTCTCGTGTCCTGCTGGGAAAATGGGAGAAGCAAATGTCTCCTTTATGTCTGCGGAGCCTGGAGGCCTGATAAAGATTCAGGGTGAGCTATCACCGGAATGAGGAGCAGGGAGAAATCTGAGCTGCATAATTAGGTACTTTGGGGACTGTATCAAAATGCAGCTGACTATAGATTTCTGCATGGTACGTGCTCTTCTGCATCGACTTTCCTGTTCCTCCTCTCACTAATGCACGGGAGGTGGTGGGAAGCCCCTTCCCTGGTCCCTGGGGACGTGGTCTGGGATGATCCAAGGGAAGCTGAGCACGGCTGTGGATGGAGTTTGGAGAGCTGGTGGGACGTGCATGGATGCTCCAGCAGCTTGCTTTTTGGCATGCTGGGGGCTCTGGGGCTCTGGGCTGCTCTGTGGAGATAGGGGCTGGTGGAAGGGGCTGCATGGTGCTACCATCAGTATCTCCTCCTGGCAGGAACAGCTCCCAGGGCCTGGCTACCGGCTTAGGTTAAAGATATGTAATTGCTCAAACTGGTCAAAAATTGCGATGTGTTTTCCCTCTCAGATCAAGACAGGAAGCTGAAATATCAAAAATGTTCACAGAAGGGGAACAAAAAAAAAAAGATTAAGAAATGTCAGGCTTTGCTGTCGACATTTTTGATGGAAATACTTTGACATTTGCAAACTCAAACGTTTAGTTTGTCAAACCGAATGAAAATGTCACACCGAGCCCGGTTGAAACGTTAATCTGCCGGCTCCGGAGAGGCCGCGGCTTCCCGCGGGAGCCCCTTCCCCGCCAGGGCACGTCCTGCCCCGTGCCTCTGGAGCCCTGCTGATGGGGCTGGGCAGGCCAAAAAAAAAAAAGTTGAAATCTCTGCAGAGGAAGGCTGTTCATGGGAACTGGGAGGGGAGGGCGGAATCGGTATTAGGATGCTAATCCGGGAGAGGAGAAACCACCTCCTGGTGCCTGCTGTGCTGCAAACTGTGCTGCGAATTTGGGCGAGCCGGTCAGCCTGTCTGTAAACAGGAGTAATAACTCTCCCCTGCCTCATCCAGCTTTTGTAGGCTTAAATCCATTAATGTTTGTGAAGTGCTTGGATATCAGAGTAATGGGGGTTCTGTAAGCACCAGCGAGAGCCTCTCTGGCTGTTTGTAGATGGCATCGTGCGATACGCGATGGAGGGCTGACTGCAAGCCCAGCGGCAGTAAATCCTCGCTGTGGGAACAGCAGCTGAGTGCAAATGTGAAATATGAAGTGAAAACATGCAGTGTGCCGGGGGGGTGCAGGGCAGCACCCAGCTGAGGTTGTTGGGGACCCCCAGGGCCATGCGTGGGCATCGCTGTGCCTGTGTGCCTGCGCCTTGCAGGGCGAGCGGCTGGGGCCTGTGAAACTGTGGGTAATTGGCAGCGTTTGCCTTGGGTTTGGTGGTGGAGCTGGAGAATTACAGCACACATCGTTCTCTGAAGGGCTGAGGTTAGTAATAGAAGCAGGCAGTGTGAAGGTCTTGGTCTGGAGCACGGTGACTGTGTGAGCTGCGGCGGGAGCTGGGGCTTGCCACCATCTGAACGGCTTTTAACCTTCTGTGATGCTGGCTGCTGGGAGAGTTGGAAGGAAAAAGAAAAAAAGCTTTTTGGAGAAGCAGTCTCCAGAAGTACTTTTTTATGGTGTTTTGTTATTAAAAAAAAAAATTGCCTGTTTTTATCTGCCATATGCTGGACTGAAACCTGGAGGTGAGACATGGTTTTCTTATAACAAACCTCTCACTCCGTCTTTATGGACTAAAACTACGGGCCCAGCCTCCAGCAAAGCTTTTTTTTCCCTTCTGCCCATTCAGCGGAGTACCTCACGGGTTTCCATGAGCAATGGCTTTCTGCTGCCAAGTTTTCTCACCTATAATTACCAAAAAATTTGGACCAGTTGAGCCTCTGGTCTCTATTTTGGGCAAGAGCAGGCCAGTGGCCTCCCCGGCAGCCCCTCTCTGTGCCAGGCCACGGAGCAAAGGCGGCCTGGGATGCTCGGTCCCGCTGTGGCTTGTGGTGACTCGTGGCTGTTATTAATGCCTCCGCTTTGCTTACCCAAGTGCTTAGCTGGTTCAATACATTTTCAGACCTGTCCTTACACTATTGTTGGGAAAGATTCATTAGGACTCCGGCTGGAAATTATAGTGACAGATAGAGCAGGGTAATTTATGGCTTTTCTTGAGGGTTGCACAATTATTCAATAAGTGTCTTTCCTTCCTCTACCTCCCGCCAGCCACTTGTTGGAAATAAATATTGGATTTATTTGTGGAAAAGTAGCTATCGGCAAAGCTGCGAGTGGCCGGGAGAAGCCCAGCGGGGCCCTTTGGGCACCACCGCTTGTGTTTGTGTGTGGCAGCAATGCTCTCCCCACGTGCTGCCTCCTCAGCACCGCTTCCACTGCTTTTGTGCCACGGCTCTTCACGAGGCCTCTGTTCTCCCTAGGGTGTCTTGCTTGGTGTTACAGCCTCTGTCCCCTGCATGTGGAGCTCCCCTGAGGCTCTCAAAGCCCACCAGCCTGCTGGCTTTCAAGTGTGGAAGCCAAAGGAGGTCCTGGCATCTTCCTCAGAGTGCTCCAAGACCCTCGCCTGCCGCTGCCCCACAACATCTGCATCTGCTCGCAAGGCACCAGGCCTGCAGATTGCCTTGAAGGGACCTGTTAATGCTGACCAAGTCCATCCTCAGCTCCTCCTTCCCTCCTCTGCTTTTAGCTGTGCCGGGGAGGAGCCCGAGGAGATGGCAGCAGGGCCGGGCACGGCTCCATCCTCACCAGACCGGTGCATCCCGTCAGGCCTGGCCCTGCCTGGGACTTCCCACCAGCGGGAGCCACTGGCCTCGGGGATGGTGGATCCTGGGGGAGGGAGGCGTGGGGTTTGCCTCTCAGGGTGGTGTTGGGCTGGGTGAGTGCCTGGCCGGGCTCTCCCTGTGGGTTACAGCGAGGGCTCCTCTCCAAGGGCAATCCCAGCCCTCAAAAACGGGCTTTTGCTCTGCAATTCCTGCTGGAGGAGCTGCTCAGTCTCAAACCTTCTCAGTCTTTTTTTTGTACCTGATGAGGGGCAGGGTCTCCCCCGCCCATGTGTCGATGCCGGGGGGCTCACAAGCAGAGCAGAGGCTCAAGGCAAAGGGAGCGGGGCTCACAGTGTCGAGGTATTGGCGCTGCAGTGTTTCCACTGCTTATCTATCCCGCTCCTTATGCGTTTCCACATTTTGTTTGAATTAGTTGGGATTGTTCCTTGCAGCGTGCATGGCTCTGCATTTGTCTACTTTGGATTTCATCTGCCATTGACTGGCCCATTCATCAAGCTCCCTTCGGTCCTTTTGAAGTTCCCTGTAGTCTTCTCTTGTTCTGAATACTCTATGTAATTTGGGTCCTCTGCCAGATTTTCTCATGACATTTTTCATTCTCCTTTTCCAGATCATTAATGCATCTCTTTAACCACCGGTATGAGCACAGAAACTTGGGGAGCCTCCCCGTTAATGCTGTACCCTTCTGCAATGTAGCCGCTATTAACACACGTTGATTTCCCTCTTTGTTTCCGACCTCTAGAATTACTTTTTCCATTTGCTCTACAAACGCTTAATTTCTTTAATAGCCTCTCGTAGGGACCTTGTCAGAGGGCTTTGAAACCCCAAACACATTATGTCAAGTAGTTCTCCTTACTTCACTCTTCTGACGACGGGAGAAAGCATCCTAGTAGATTAGAGACATGAACTTCCTTTCAGGAAGCCGGGATGGATCGCCCCCCTCTTACTTAGTTAATTTACGTGTTTTAAAATTCAGCTTCTTAGAGCACCTTCATCTATAACCGACGATTCAATTCTAGCAGCCTTAAAAAGAGACGCGCCTGTACGTCTGCTGTTGAGCAGGCAATTTCCATCGCGGGCTCTTTTGTTGGCAGCTGGGTCATTCCTCGAGTAAGAGCCGCCAGAGCCTTTGGGTGTTTCCCTTTGAACTCCAGCAGCTTTGTGCTGGACAGCCTGGTGCAATCTCTCCTCTTTTTCATTATTTTTTTTTTTTTTTTGGCGTTTCTCTTTGTAGAAATCCTTCATTGTTATCACCTGGAAATAATAGGTCTCTCCCTGCTGTCCCTGCTAGCTGCAGCGGGTTGAAAAGAAACCTTCATCCGTGCTTCTGCAGCGCCTGCCCCGGCCGTTCCCATCGCGCTGGCGATGCGGGCAGGTCGAGTCACGCCACGGCGAGAGGAGGAGGAGGAGGATGGGGCCGATAAGATCCCGGCCGCAGCTGCTCTGGCTCTGTTAAGGTACGGGGCAGGAACCTGTTCCACCCGCCGCAGTGTGATTAATGCCGCTTCGCGCCCATGAATCATTTTCGCTGTTGTGTAAGGTTTACGCCGCCGGAGCGGCAGGGCTGTATTTCTGCGGCTTTTATAAAGTCCTGCACAATTTATACGTGCTGCTCCTGCGCCGAACCATTTACACTCCTTATTCAAGGCGGTAGGATTTACACTCCCTTTACTGAGACCTGTGGAAATTGTGCTGCTGATGGAATGATCCCGGGGCCGTGGCACTATTTATTGTTATCAGAAACAATTCCACCCCGCAGTGATTTCTGACCACGAGAAAGGGGAAAACGCTGTTTTCTCTCCAACACCAATATCCATGAATCTTTAAACAGGAGGAATTATTTCCCCGAACAGCGAGCGCTTGTGAAGACATTTAACTTTAAGAATATGTGACAGCTCATCAGAGGAGGAAGTGAAATGCTTTTGGGGAGGCGGGGGAGCGCCGAGGGTGGTGGGAGCTTGGGGGAGCCCTGGGCAGCCGCCAAGTGGGGCGATCGGCCCCGGGGCTCCAGCCCCCTGCCGTGGGGGGAGCTCCCAGCACCGCACCCCGTTGAGGCTCCAGCCCTTGTGTGCTCTAAACAGCGAGCGGCGACTTCTGCCCAGGCTTCTCCAGACAAACCTCTTGCACCAAATTACCTGTCTAGCTGGGATCTTATCTTGGTGTTTATCACTGCCGCCTCTCGCTGTCAGCACTGTTTATAGGCAGGGGAACCGAAACCCTATGCTAAGAAATTTCCTCCTCCTCCTCCTCTTTTCTTTCAAATCTGCATCTGTTCCAGACTCCCTTTCATTAGAGACCACATGAAAGCCAAAATAATCCCAGGCTATCAGGCACAGAAACCTTTGCAAGGTAACCTCCCCTGTGCCGCGCACTCCAGGGTAAATATGGCACGCCCTGGCTGGGGAGGTTTAGGGTCCAGCCCATGTCCCAGCCCACCTGCATCCCTGCTGGGGGTGCCTGCGAGACCCCCAGCACCCAAGGGCTTTTTGTAGGGCCATAGTGAAGATCCGGGCTGCAAAGGAGCACTGGGCCCCGAGGGTGTCATCCTGCTTCCCAGTTGTTGTGGGGATGGTGCCCAGCCAAGCCCTTGGGGCAGTTTAGGGCACAGGGTATGTGTTTGATGCATTTTTTACTTTTTTTACCTGTTGTAAAACATTTGCAGAGTTCCAGCGGGCTGTTAAGAGCAGCGTTGGGGAGGGAGGAGCGGGCCTGATACCGATTAGGCAGGAAATGGCTCGGTGTGGATGGCATCCATATGGGAGAGCTGATAGATTTGGCGTCTTGCAGGCATCGCTTGATGGATCCACTGATAACCTGGCAGCAGAACAGACCTGGGCTCTCTGATTCCCTGCCAGCAGCTCAGCCAAAGCCTGCTCAGTCGGCCTTCGTTAACACCTTTGTGGGCTGGGAACGTGCCGCCCTGCCCCGGGGGCTGGTGGCCCGACGGTCCCTGGGGACCCGGGGGCTCGGCTGGTCCCCACGGTGCCGCCTGCCAGGGATGCTGCTCGGGCTCCTTCCCTTTGAAGGCTGGGCGTGAAATCTGGTAGGAGTTTGGGGAGGCAGGAGGGCAGCGTTCAGAGCAGCCTGCGTCCTTGGGATGAAAAAAGCTGCATTTTGCAGCTCTGGAAAGAATCAGCGGGTTTCCATGCTGGGCTCCTGCCTTGCATTGGAGACAGATGGGGAGCGCAAACACAGGGAAGGCGGCCGGCTTCTCCCGCCGTGCCAGGGCTGGCTCGCTCCTGGGTGCTGCTCCGCGTCTTCCTCGAGTGGTTTAATTTCACGGCGGCCTCTTGTGCAGCTCCATGCCACCTGGAGGTGGGGGAGAGCTGAGGGTCTGGGTGGCCGGGAGCCCATGGTGTCCCGCTCTGCTCTGTTTCTGCCTTCTGGAGGTGGATGGAGGCTCCGTGGAGGCTGGCAGGAAGAACGAGGGGCGTGCAGGGGAAGCAGAGATGGAGCAGGGTGCTCTCATTTGCTGCAAGTGAAGCAAGATGGAGAAAATGGTGGGGTGCTGGAGGCGGCGGCGCATCGCAGAGAGGAATTGGAGGGGACACTGGAGGTAGCAGCCCCCCTGTCTGCTGGCTGGTGCTTTGTGCTGCTGAGGGTCCACAGCCTCCTTCACCGATCCTTGTCTGTGCTAATAAAACACAGGGTATGAGACTGAGCCCTGGTGTGGCTCTGCAGGAGGCAGGAAAGGCTTGCACGGGCATGATCCCCTGCTGCGTGGCTAGATCTGGGTAGCAGTTTTGGGGAAAACCCCTGTCAGGACGAGCTGTGCTTCCTTCCCTGCTCATGGGCAGGTCCAGGAGCAGCAGGGAACCTGGTCCATGCTGTGCCCTTCATCCCTTGCTCCTGCACCACCCGGTACCCGTGGGGTCCCTGCTGCAGCAGGGTGCAGGGTGACCGTGCTGTGGGTGACAAGTGTGCCCTCAGCGCAAAACCAAGCACTGGTGGTGGGAGGTGAGGTACATAACGACTGCTATAAAGCTCTCCGGGGTTATGGCCTTGTTTGATGGCTAAAATCCCATCCCTGAAAGCCCCGGCAGCCCTGTCAGTCGCTGGTTGTGGTGGTTGCAGGGCAAGTTCGGTGCTACAGCAGGGTCACGGCTCCTCAGCTGCATGTCGGGTCTGTAATTTCCTTGTGGTTATTTCCAAGATAACTTATTTCAGGTTTTTATGATGCTTACAAATTGGACAACATCTTAAGGCATATTTCAGGCCCTAACTGGTTTTAAATGTGTGTGATTTTACAGGGAGGTGTAAAATATTTTTAAGCGTTGGTAAATTTGGGGGGATGGGAGCTGTGGGTGGGTGGTGGGTGAGGAGGGAGGGACGGTCCCAACCCCAAAAGGTTTTTGGAGGCACAGCACTGGGAGCCTGCCCTTGGTGACATCTGTGTGGGGTGCCCCGTGGGTGTCCCAGCTGTGTCCCCAGGGGCTGCACTCATCCCACGTGGTGCTGGGGCAGGGATGGGACAACCCCATAAGACCACTCCACCGGGTCCTCATCCTGCCCCGTGACATGGGTGGCTTGGGGAGGGGGCAGGCTGGGTGAGCAGGGGTGGGAGAGGGCCGCGAGACTCCTCCTGCTGCTTGGGGCAGGTGCGTGGTCTGGCAGGAGCAGAGCAGCTTCGAAACCCGAGGTGGAGGAGCAGTCCTGGGCTCGGGGTGGTGACAGCTGGATGCGCAGGGCTTGGGATGGGTGAGAGACACGCAGACACGGCACCAGCCTGCCCACATCCTCCGCGGTGCCTGGAGCAGGCGGGGCTCTCTGCAGGTATTTGCATTTGCAGAAATAACACGGACTTCTCGTCCCGCCCTTTCGTCAGGGTGCTGGGAGTTCGCTGAAACGCAAGACCAGGAAAGGCCTGGGATTTTGGCTGGCTGTTCCAGGCGCATAAGGAAGGTGTTATTGTCAACCAACTCCCTCTGTCCTGGTGGAGAGGTGCCGCGGGGAGGCCGGGGGAGCCCCCAGGCCAGGCAGGATGGTGGTGGAGGCCAGGCGAGCTGTTTGGCGCACGCTCCGCAATCACAGCGGCGTCGGCGGCCGCCACCGGTCTCATCACCGCAGCCCACGTGAGCTCTCCTGCTTGCCTCCCTTCCAAAAAAAGCAACCTCCAGCCCACGGGGAGAGCGGAGCCGTGGCGATGAGGCATCGTCTCCTCGACACCCACCCCCCTGGGCAGCCGGCCCGGCCGCCAGCGCCAGCCCCTGGGGTGGGGTGCACGGGGCGGGGAGGGGGAAACCCAACCACAGCCCCCAGCTTCCTCATGGGGAGGCCACAAAGCACGGCCAAAAACCTGCTTTTCCTCCCGGATATTTCCCTCCAGCTCCTCTCCAGGCTGTGTGGGGCCACCCCATTTCTTGGAGCAGGGACCCCAACATCCCCACACCGGGGCGAGCACCGGACCCGGCGATGGGAGAGGGGAGAGCGTGGGGCTGGGGATGCCGGCTGTCGGTGCGCCATAAGGAAGTGATTGAAGCTTTCACGATCTGTTTAACTGGTGACATATGTTTCCTGCAGGCGAGGCGGTGCGCTGCATGCCGAGGTACGGCCGCTCTCGCCCATCCCAGCCCAGCCCATCCCCGCCGGCACGCAGGGAAGGGACGGCCCCAGCCCCTCCGGTACGGCCACGGGGCCGCCGCTGCCTGTGTGGGAAGGGGAAATTGCCCACGCTGCAAAGGGAAATAAACATGAGGAGAGCAGCCCTGACACACACGGAAAGGCGTTCCTCTGGTTGGAGGCGCCGTGGCCAGGAGGCCCCCGCTGCACGCGCGGAGCTGGGGACGGGGGGAGGCGGAGATGCGGCGATGGCTGCGCTCCCCCTGCTTCTTGCAGGGGGGTCCTCCCCTCCGGGTCTCATCTCGGCTTTCATCACTGTAACATCAGAAAAACCAGCGAGGGCAGAGCCATACGCTGCGGAAAAGGCCTAATTGCTCAAACAATCAAGCCCAGGCGAGGTGCTCCTCTGGATTCAGTGGCAGATGCAAGGGGCTGAGCGTTTTACTGGGGTGGTTGGGCATGGGGCTCAGCCCCCTGCTGCTGGAGGGGTGGCCAGGGAGGCTGCACAGTGACAGGAAACACCAGAAAAGCCTCCAGAGGGGCAAATCTTTGTCTCAGACTAGCTTTGGATCCTTGTGTGTATGGGGACAGCTGGAGGCAGGACCAGGAGTGCTGGGGATGCCGCAGGGTGGGCAGGCTGGGGAGAGCCCCGAGGCCAGGAGCAGGAGGGGTCGGATGTTTGGGATTTGGAAGCAGCTGGTGGCTTGGAGCAGATCCTCGGGGATCAGCAGGGTGCTGCGAGGGGCGATTTGCCCTGGCGGGTTGTTGTCGGAGGCGGCAGGAGGGCAGTGCTGCTTCATCTCCCTCTGCAGAGGTAATTGGAGCCACGTGGAAGCCGGGCTGAGGCGAAGGCACGGAGGCTGCGAGACCTGGGGCGAGTGGTGTGGGGGCCCCAGGGGGGCTGCGGTGGCCGTCGAGGCTGCCCCTACCCCGTGCAGCCTGGAGCCTGGCCAGGATGAGCCTGGAGCTGCATTTGAGGCGGAGGTTGTAAACTCGGCGTGAGAGCGGAGGGAGGAGGAGGGAGGGGAGGCTTTACGGATGAGCTGAAAGCCCCGGGGCCTCCTCTGTCATTCTGTGGGGCCAGGATTTTCCCCTCTGCGCCAGCAACCTGCAAAGCCAACAGGAAAGGGAGAGATTGGAACGGGGCTTCCCGGCCCTTAACGGGGATTTGGGCTTTAAAACGCAGTCATCTTTAGCTCGCAGACAGCTTCCTGGCACAAACGGGGTGACGCCGGGTCACCGGTTCTGCCGTCACCGTTCCCACATGCTCTAAACACGGGGTGTTGTGTCCACCTCTGCAGAGGGACTATTTCTTGCTCGTTGTGTGCTTTTCCAGCAGGGAAGGGTAATTTTAGAAAGGGACTCCAGCGCTTCTCTGAAGTTCTCTTAGTGCTTTCATCCCCGTGTGCTTATCTGTAGGTTTTAAAATCCCTTCTTGCAGTAGGAAGGAGGACTCGCTGCGTGCCCAGCACCCAGGCTTGGGAGCAGCTTTGTGCCCAGAGCTCTGGGAGGGCTGCATCGGCGCGCACGTTCGCTATAGCACGGGATGCTGCGGGGCCTCGGCGCAGGTGTTTGGGCTGCCGGGAAGCCGGTCGGAGTCGATAAGGCACCTCGAGCCCTGCTGCCTGCTGGCGGGTTGCTTTGTTTGGGGTTGGCACTCCCCCAGCCAGCCTCCACAGCCAACATCAGCAGCGAGCAGTGCTCCCGTGCGCCGGAGCCTCTGCGCCCTGCTCACCACAGCCGAGGCGTTCTCCAAAGCCGAGCACGGACCCAGACACCCCAGCCCTGTGTTCGTTAGCAGATAGCCAAGGCTCGCCCGTGCCTTGCCCTGCTGTTTTGTTCCAGCCGCGGATTACCTTCCCTCGCTACAAATCAGCGCTGACTGTCTCCGTGGTTTTGGCATCAGCCAGGTGCCTGGAGCACGTCGAGCTGGGGCTGCGGGGGGAGGGAAGCACCGGGGGAGGCGGCGGGGATGGAGCAGGTGAACGCTGCTCCTCCAGCTCTGGGAAAAAAAAAAAAAAAGCTCCCACTTCTGTCCCGGGCAGCCCAGGCAGGGAGAGGCAGCCTTATTTTTCCCAGCAGCACAGTGGCGAGCCCTGTGGTGCCATGGCCATGCTCAGGTGCAGAGCGCTGGGATGCTCTCCCAAAATCTGCTTCCCACTCCTCAGCAAGCACCGAGGCTGCCCCCGCTGCCAGCCCAGGGGGAGCAGTGCTTCATCAGCCTCGCTGCGACCGCTGGAGATGCCTAAATAATTCATTAATGGTTTGGGGAAACGAAAATATTGTGCAGTGAGTAATTGCTTGCGAGTGACGTTTGGCATTGCTCGAGCAGGTCCCGGGCGGCCTCGGTGGAGCGGTGCTGGTAATGCTGAGCCCGTGCTGCAGAGGGGAGCAGCCAAGAACAGGACGGTGCCACCGGGGCCCCTCGATAAATCTGTCCCCAGCTCCACCTTTCCCTGCACAGAGCCACACCGGTGCCACCTGGAAGGGGGCTGGGAGAGGAAGCTCCCCTAGGTGGGTTTTGTAGCGAGCTATGCAGATTGTTTCCTCCTTTTTTTTTTTTTCTCCTCCTTTATTTTTTTTCTTTTTCCTTTCTATATGAACTTTCCTGCCTCCGGCTCCGTGCAAATGTGAAGGCCTCCTGTTACCGGGGAAACTGGTGCGGGATGGCCGCGTGGGCTGGTGGCACGGGATGGAGAGCGGCTGGACGCTGCGGGGGCTCCTGGGGCTCAGCCCCACAATTTGCCTTGTGTTCACGTCACAGCAAGATGGGGGGAGCAGCCTGGCAGGAGGGGTCCTCACCTGGAGGACAGGGGGGTCTGCAGGCAGGCCCCCTTTTCTTCCTGCAGTGCTCAGAGGCGGGGAGAGCCCAGCAGCGCCAGGGGGAGGCTGGGTACAGGCTCAGAGCATCCTGTCCCCGACCCTGCAGGAGCCCCGTGCTGATAGCGGTGACAAGGGACTTCTGTTCTGCAGAAGGGGTCTGGGAAATGTCCCCGGCTGCCTGTCCATCCCCAGCGTATCACAGTGCTGGGGGGAGCAGCATAAACCCAGGGCTCTGGCTCCATGTGGGCGCCTGGAGCAGGGGGAAGCCCCCCCACCACCCTGAGGTGTGACGGGGCCGGGATCTCGTGCCCCGGTGCTGAGCTGTGGCTCGTGTGTGCTCCTGCAGGCAGCACGTGCTGCATCCCCAGCAACCCCCGCTTGTTACTCTATTAAATTTCCATTTTAACGTGAAAACAGCTGGTTTCATGGTACCTCTAACTGTGTTATTTACACAGTCATGCACACAATCCCTGCTGAAAATCGCATTACTCACTGCATCGGCAGCCCTTTGTCTGGCAGGTACCGCGCCGGCGGCTGTGGCGGTGACACCGGCAGCTCCGGGCGGGGAGCAACCCACGGAGCCGCTTGTCCTGGACACTTCTGGTCAAACCTGGGCGATTCGGGGGAGACAAATCCATCCCAAAGTGCTCCAGCTCCACGTGAACCTATCTCCATCCGCGCCACCTCGCAGTGCCCTGCAGCCCCAGCTCTCCGTGCCGTCGCCGAGCCCCGGGGTCGGGGTAGCTGATGCACATCAAGGGGCAGAGACAAGGACTGCCGGCCGTGCTCAATGCTGCTTTGTTCTCGGCCCAGGAAGCAGTGAAAATCCTCCCGCTTTGAAGCCCGAGGAGGCCTTTTTATTATATCCAGGACTCCTGGAAAAAGGGAACTGCAGGCGCTTTCCCCATAAGGCGATGAAAAGCTCTCCTGCCTGAGACCGCAGCAGCTCGTCACACGTGCGAGCGGTGCGGCAGTGCCACGCTGGTGGAGCTCAGTGCCTGCCTGGCCACTGGGAGCCACTGGTTATGCTGGTGCACACAGCTGGGAGCTGGCAGAGCCGTGGTACAATACTGTTGAGCTTGCACCCCCTGCAGAAACCATCCTATTTTGGGGGAGTTGAGGTCCCCCATCCTGTGCCTCCTGGGTAAAGCACGTGGCAACATCCTGACAGTGAGCACGTGCCCAAAACCTTGTGGAGATGAGGGTGGTTTTGGGGTAGAAGCTGCCTGAGGACCGGCCGCCCTCCTGCGTTGGCTGCATGGGCACGGGATGTCCTCCCTCACACAGCCCCGGCCGGGCTGGGAAGCTCCGAAGCGGTGAGGCTGCCCTAATTAGTCCGCTTAATCTTCCCCCATAAATCACTCCTCCCCATCCCCTGCAGACTATCGGCATCATCTGAAGCCATTAGTTAATTTAAAGCCGGGAGTTCACACGTTCGCTTATCGGCAGCCATCTCCCCTCCCGCTAAGCCCTGCTCCTCTCTGCCTGCTGGATCTCCCCGCGCTGAAGCGGGGCCGTGCTGCGGGCAGGTGGGAGCGCGGCAGCTCCCTGCCTGCCGGCGGCTGCGAGCCCGCTCCCTGCTCTCCCCCTTTTTTCTTTTTTTTTTTTTTTTTTTTTTTGAACTTTTTCTCTGACTCACCCTTTCCATTTGATGTCTCCACCTTTGTTTTACAAACAGCGGCTTGCCCGGCTGCTGGAAGGAGCAGGCGGATCCCAGGCTGCCAGCAGAAGTGGCTGCGGCTTCCCCGGCTGCGAGCGGAGACCCCGCACGGGCTGCAGCCAGGTGAGAGGGGCTGGAGAGGGCAGGGAGGGGGACAGGGGCTGGGGAGAAACCTCGGGGATCGGGACTCACACCAGGGATCCCCGCTAACACCTTGTATTTCCCATCATGGGTTGTATGGCCTCGCTGCTGTCCTCCTCCAGCACAGGTTTGGGGTGGGGAGGAGCGAGGGAGCCCCAGTCACCCTGGGGCTTATGAGGATGCCCTGCACATCCCTGCTATGATGACCCAAAATAACCAGTGCTGCCAGCTGTCTGGGGCCGTGTTTGTGTTCAGAGCACCCCGATTGTGCCACGTTAAAGCCTCCCAGCTGCTCACCGGGCAGTGCCACAGCCAGGAGGGGTTGCAGGAGGGGATGGTGTCCGTGTCCCCCGGCTGGCTGTGTGGCCATCATCTTCCTCTCTCTCGCAGCAGGGAGGGAGAGGTTTGAAGGGGGAGCTGCCGCCGTGTTTGGTTTTGTAGTCCAGGCTCTGGATTTATTGCTTCCAGGTCCTGGTGTGTTTGTTTGTTAAATGAAAGGCGGCCGGGTGATCCTGGGTTCCACCCCCCTGCGCAGCCCAGAGGGGGTCCCTTGGCCCTGGGACGGTGCCTCCCATCGTGGCTCAGACATCTAGTGGGGCTGTGCAAGGGGAGGACACACAGGTGTGGGGCAATGCCCCTGTCCAGACACTAAATCTGTGCTCTGGGTGATGGGGTGGCTCAGGGCAGGTGCTGGCACCACCCTGCCCTCCTCCCTGTGGGCTCCTCTGCTGCACTCTGCAGCCGTAGGTAAGAGAGGAGACCCCAAAAAAAGGGATATTTCAACCAGATGCAAGGGATAGGAGGTGGGAGAGATGGGAGGGGAAGCCAGCGGTGCCCTTTCCTTGGGTTTCCAGCACAGAGCAACAGCTCCAGTTAGACGGGAACTTCTCAGCAGGATTAACTCTGAAACCTAATGACAACGCTTTGAGTGTCTGCAGTGTCTGCGTCCCCGCTGCTCGCTCGTGCTAATGAGCTTTAGCAACAGCACTCGATTTGTCTGCTAGAGCAACCTTTGGGGATCGAGAAGTAAGTGTTTAAAGATGCAAATATCCTGTGAGATGTCCAGATTTAAATGTCTTTTTTTGTTCTTTAGCCTGGAGTCCAGGGATAAATAAAGGAAGTGAAGAGAGCCTCCAGAACGCTGGACAGAAAAGCTTTTAAAACAAAAAGACCAAATGAAGTGAAACCACAAATATTTTAATATTTTATTTTTTTTTTTAGCTTACAGCTGCTGGACAATCGGGACAGTTACAGAAACTTGGTGTCCTCGCAGGTGTTCTGGGTGCTGTGCTCAGACACACCAGCACCCACGAGCCAGCAAAAGCTACGAGTGGCAACAAAAAGCCTCAAACACATCCCAAAACCATGGGAGCATTTGGGCTGGCAGTGGGATCCTCTCCGGCCCCCGATCGTGGTGCAAGGACAGGGAGTGACAGCCTGGACCCAGAGATGCTGAGAGCATTCACACCCCGAGGCAGGTTGGGTTTTATCTTCCACGGGGCTCCTCTTCTCTTTTTTTTTTTTTCCTTCCTTTTTTTATTTTTTATCATTTTAAGGCAGGAGTAATAAATGCTAAAGATGCATATGGAATTTGAATATGAATGATAAGAACAGCTGTGTATATCTATTATGAATGAACATAAACAGAAATGTATAAACTGAGATTTTGGGGCTTTTGGAAGAATTAGTGCCTTTGTTCCTGGATTTTTTTCCTATCAAAGTTTGAACCAAAGCCCATTAGCCTGGACTTTCCCGCAGCCGACCAAGCCAGGAGCTTCATTTTGTGCTGGCTCCGAGCCACACCGAATTCTCCTCAACAGCTCAGTGAGCCCTAATCCTAACAAATTTACCCAGAGAAGTGGTTCTCTTATTACACAGCCTAATTTGAACGCTTTCCAAGGTTAATTTCTGCTCCCTCTCCCTCCAAATGCGCCTGCCCCTCCAGAGCCGGCTCCTCCCATCCCGGCCCCCCCGGCTCCCCGTTAGTGCCAGCCCGGGGGGAGCAGCCCCAGCCCTTCCCTTCCCTTCCCTTCCATCCCCTGCCCTCCTGCGATCGTTTTTAAATGAGAAAATAATGCACCGTGCGCCCCCGGGTGCGGGGGCTGCCCGCGGGGTTTCCTAATGCTGAGCCACTTCCTTCGCAAATTAATTGCAACTTTCGCTGGGTGAAAATGGCCCTGGAAGCCCGCTCCCCACGGGCTCTTCCTCGTGCAGTGTTACTCTGCTCAAAATCTGAGTCCTGAGACTCTTGTTTCTTCCTGCCACCTCCTCTGCGGCCACCCCAAGGGCTTTGTGGTGCCCACGGGGCATCGCTGTGATACCCATGGAGCATCCCTACGGTATCCAAATCGCATCCCTGCGGTGCCCACGGAGCATCCCTTCACCAGGGGACCATCCCTGCCACCACGGTGTCCTCCCCGCAGGTCCCATCCCACTGTCACATAGCTCTCCTGGGTGACTCTTGCTGCTCGCTGTCCCCAACGCTGCCGGTCTCTGCTTCCTCTTGCCGAGTGAGTACCCGTGTTTGATGATTTTGCTCCAGGCGCAGCAGCTGCAGGTATCAAAGCGGCGCTGCGTCTTGTCTCCAGGCTGTGAGAGGGGCTTCACGGTGCTGATTTCGGGCTGGGAGCCCAGGGCAGGCAGCTTGCGGTGAGGGATGGAGGGGCTGGCACAGCAGAGGCCTCCTGCTCATTGCTGTGATGTCAGCCTGAAGTAATGGGAATAATAAAAATAACGTGGTCTGGAGGGAAGGAGAGACCGGGCTGCATCCCGGTGAGGTCGTACGGATGCATCAGCGTGGTTGTTTGCTGGAAATTATTTTGAGAAAGAAAAAAAAAAAAAAAAAAGCATAAAGTCGAGGTTGAAAGTGAGTAGAGACAGCGATGTGGGACAGCAGCAGCCCCCCAAAGCCATGGGGATGCCCTGTGCCATGGTCACCCCCGAGGTCCTGCAGCACGGAGGGAGAAGCTGCTCGCTGTGGGACAGGGCTGGTGCCTTGCCACGAGGTTTCCTGCAGCCAAGCACGCTGCTCTGAGGGGCGGGACGCTTGTTTTCGGGATGGCCAGGATTTACCCAGAGCCTCAGTGGCAAACGCTGGAACAGGATGTTTCGGGAGGGAAATAAAACGTGCATGCCTCGGGGCTTGAGGCAGCGCTCGGTGCCAAGGCAGGAAAGAGATTTGTGCTGGCGATGGAGAACTAACCGGCGCTGCACCAAGGGACAGCTTGGAGGGGCTGGGAGCTGCTTGGGAGCGAGGGCAGGAGGGGAAGGGGCTCTCAGGGGGCCAGGAGCTGGGCTACAAGCCTGGGGCCCCCCAGGACCCCGAGCAGCGGCCGTGCTGTGTGTCCCTACACCCGGAGCCGTGCGTTGCCGCTGGCCCAGGGCCAGGCACGGGGCTCCCGAGAGCGGCGAGGACGGCTCCGACCCTGCACAGCTCTCAGCCATCCCAGGCTGGAGCCCCTCCAGCAGTCCCATTCCCGCTCCCTCCCGACCCTGCCTCCCCTCTCAAAGCAATTTGACTTTTATAGTAATAACTTCTGAACCCTGGATTGGGGCCGTGCCAAGGAAAGCAGCAGAAAACAATGTGATGGGCCTCGGCAGGCGCGGAAACTCCGACGACTGAGACCAGCCCTAAAATAACTTTCATGCGATTGTTATTTATTCTGGGAGAAAGTTCGTTCATTCAGAATTCAGGAGGGAGATAAATCGGCGCGGGCTCCAGCTGCACGGAGGCAGCACGGGCGCCGGCAGCCTCTGGTGCCACGAGCTCGCCGTGTGCCTGTGCCCCGATGCCAAACCAGGCGCCGTTTTTGGGGGTTTATTTAAGGGTATTTGGGGTGTGGCGGGTTGACCGAAAGTTCAGGAGGAGGAGGTCCTGCTTCCAGCCGGGGGCTGTGCTGCTTGTGGCCCCCTCTGTGTGTGCTCCTGGCACACTGGGCTGGGCACCATCGCCTTGGGTTGGTGAGCTCGAGCTGCTAGCAGCAAGTGTGAGCAAACACAGGGAACACGACCAGCATCCAGCAGCGGGTCCTGCTTAATCTCACCATCCCTCAACTTTTCTTCCTGTTTCTTTGCAGCAGATGGGTGGAGAACTGCCCTGGGAGCAGCGCGCAATGGAGCTGTGATGGTGCAGGAGCTGCGTGCATCATCCCCACCTGCTGAGGCTGGGCACACATCACCCCCCTTCCTCTCCTGTTCACCAGCTGCCGTGGCTCAGGGCAGCATCGCCACCCGCCCTTCTCACCGGTGGATTTTGGAGGCTGCTGTGCTTTGGAGAGGGAATAGCCTTGTGCACGAGGACAGCGCAGCTTGCCCAGGTCGCCTCCCTCCTCATGCTCCTGCAGCCCGAGGGACCTTGATGAGTGTCGTGTAAGGATTTTGCTTTGGGGTTTGTCTCTCTGATGTGATGAGGAGGTGAAGCTGGGGCCATGGAGCTGCAGAGCCCCAGCCAGTGGTGCTAAAGGGAGTGATCCAGTCCTGTCCTTGCTCCTGCCTGTGTGAGGGGAGCACAGGTCTACATTTAGCCATGCCAACAGCCCAGCACCATACAAACTGCCCCTCTCCTGTGGCTGCTGATCACCAAGAGGAAAGCCCTCATCCTGCCGGGCAGGGAATCCAGCACGCTAGCCCTGCTCCCTGCTGCTCCTCGCCTCCTGCACCTGCAGCTTACCTGGGGCTCCTGGGCTCTGAGCATCTCATGCCACTGGCATGCAGCACCAGGTGCCACCAGCCATGATTACAGTGATTGCATTTATTTTCCTTGCACAGAGCAAGCCTGGCTCCTGCTTGCTTGGCTCCCAACCAGCCAGGGATGGAGAGGGGAGCGGGATGGGGGACAAAGAGGTGCCTTCCCCTGTCCCAAGGGTTCATACCGCAAACCCAAACCCTCCTGGGCCATCCTGCAGCTCCCATCAGAGGTGGTTTTGCCCTGTGGCCCTGCCAGCCTCAGGGCTGCTCTGCGGGGCCAGGCTGGGCTCTGGTGCCACATCTGCATGGGTGGCATCTCCCTCCGGTTCCCCCACGGCCTGGCTGTGGCTGCTGATTGAGTCGGCCCAGAAGTAACGTGTTTGTGATGATGATGTGATGCGGTGACCCTTAGCTTCTTGCCTGAAACGCGTACGTGTAGATGTGGGTTTTGCAGTTATGAATGTAATTCCACAATCCACTTAGGAGCCAGTAATTTTCTGGCCGAGGTGGGAAGCTGCTGACATCGTGTGATACATGACTAGATTGATTGTATTTACTTACCCTTTAACCTAATAAAGAAAAATAATGTTCCTTCATCTCACTAATTCTCTATAAACTCGAGCGTTGCTTTAAATCAGCTGGAAGCACAGGCGCTGAACCTTAGCATCGCTGGGGCAGAAGAACGGGGAATCCCCTGCCTTGAAAACCAGCAGGCAGGCCCAAACCCCAAGCCATTTTCCCGTTCGTTTGGTTTGTTTTCTTTAAAAATATAAATAAAAACAGGGAGGGTGCCTGCTCCCTGCTCGGCTTTGTCACCCCAAAGCCCCGCTTGGTGCCCACTGCTCTGTGTCCCCCCCAGGCCCTCTCCAGCCCCCCGGGTGACCCGAGCACGGGGTGGCCGTGCGTGCTGCTCTCGGGGAAGGCATTAAACAATTTGCTGCTAATCGCCTTATCGGCAGCAAAGCCAAGCAGCTGCTGGCGCAGCGCAGGGCAGCGGCTGGCCAAAGCAAACACCACCCGGCGCCCTAGGACACGGAGCACTTCAGAGGCAGCTGTGCCTGCTCTCGGCTTGCCAGGTCGCTGGTTTCTGACTGTAGTCATCCAGTTTGCCTCTAGAAAGAAGGACGAGCACCGTGGTGCCAAGGGGGGGGGGCAGCAGAGAAGTACAGGGTGAGCACAAGGGCAGGGAGGGATGCAGGGAGGAGGGATGCTGTGTTGGCCCAAACCTGGGTCCGCGCTCCAACAGCGGTGCCTGGGTGACCTTGAGCTCCTGCTACGGTGAACCAACAAAAAAAAATGGGTCCAGGCTTGCCCAGCATCTGGTCTCCTCCATGGGGAGATCACAGAAGTGCTGAAGGACTGGGCTGCGTGGTGGGGAGCGCGCTGCAGGCAGGCTGGTGCTGTGGAGAGGGGCTGTGCATCCTTCCTGCCATCTCCTCCAGCCTCCCTTCCCAGCCAGCTCCAGGCACGGGGACAGCCCTCCTGGGGGGAAGGGATTAGGCAGAGAGAGCAATGTCACTAAAACACGGTTCCCCTCAATTACTCGCCCGCCCTCGGGGGAAGCATCGTGCCTTACTCACTTAGCGCGCTGTACGCTTGCAGATTTTTCAGCCTGGCTCAGCTGCTCTGACCTTCCCTGTAAGAAAAAGCAAGGCAAACGGGGTGAGAGCACGCACCCAGGGAAATAGCATCAGCATGTCACGTTGCCCTGTGGCACTGGGCCGTGCCCACGGTGGTGAGACCTGACCCAGGGCTACACAAGCTGTGCTGGATGTGTTTGAGCAGCTCCAGCATCCTCCACTCCGCGCCTCCTCCCTGCTCCCACCACCCTACAGCCCCTGGGATTTCCCCACTGATTCCTCCAGGACAGGATCCGACCTCGCTGCCTGCCCTTGCCCCCAGGATGCTTGCAGAAGTGGCTGGAGCTCGGGGCAGCAGGACAGGCAGTCGGAGGGGGATTTGGGGCAGTGGCCGCTTACCTGCTCGGCGGTGGTTTGCGTGCGGCCAGCGAGGGGCTGGGAATTGCCTTTGGAGGAGGGAGCACTTGCTGGTGTGCTTAAAAATAACCCGCTTGCTTGTCAAGGTTATAAACAGGGAGAGAACAAATTGCCTTCCGAGTTGATTAAACCGCTCGGTGTAGCTGTGCACGCGGCGCTCTCCCGTATGGCTGGGACGAGCTGGAGTCTATCGCATTAATTTGCGCTCTGCAGTTCCTGTGCTAATAAGGCCTTGATGAGCTGCCTCCTCTTACCCTTAATGCTGGCTCCGCCAAGCTCTGCTTGGCTGGCCCCAGGGCCTTCAGGGCTTTTTGTCTTTTAGAAACGTTTTGAGGGTTTTTTTATTGTTGGCTTTTTTTTTTTCACCATTGTGTTGCTTTCGAGCAATGCCGTGTGCCGCGCTGCCCCAGTGCCGCCGGACCAAATCTCCAGGTTTCACGGGGTTCCTTCCCCCACATTTTTATTTATTTTTTTTCCCAGAAAAACAGGTGTGGGGAGCAAAACCCACCTGTGGCACGAACTGCTCCCAGGCACAAGTCTCCATCCATCCTCGAAGCCGGGCTGCAGCGCTCAGCATCTCCCCGCGAGGCTGAGCCACGACGGGGTCTCCGCGCTTAAAAGAGGTTTCCAAATATAGGCAGCCCCTCTCCTCCCCTGCCCTCCCCCTCCAACTTTCTGGGAAAATCCCTTTCTGCCTAAAATTATCCAGATGTGCTTTACAGCTCGAGGGGAGTTTGTGGGAAAAATATGAGGTTAGTTGGATGAGACATTTCCTGAAATGTGGGGCTACGAGCTGGTTCCATTTTGCAGCAGACCCACACCGCTTGCGCACCCGGCGCTGCGAGAGCTTGGCGTAGATAGCCCAGATCAGTTTTATCCTTTAATGACAACCGGGGAGCGAGGGATTTTTTTATTTATTTATTTTTATTTTTAATTCATACTGTGTGTTTGGGAAAGGAAGAAAAGGATTTGCTAACCAGCACGCTGCGACCTGTGGCCCCGCGGGCATCCCGAGGAGCTGGCACAGCTCGGGCTCCACGTGGCCACGTGCACCCTTGGGAACCAAACCTGGGGCTGAGCGGTGCAAAGTTCCCCCAATCTCACCCGGGATCATCGTGGCCCAACAGACTGAGCCCTGGGTAGCCTCCAAGCCATTAATTAATTTTTAGTGGCGACGAACCAGTGGTTGGTGCAGGATTCTTGGTAGAGGCTTCATGTAAATTGTAGCAATTTGCTGGCTCTGCCACTCTAAATCCCGTCTAATTATACCGAGGGTAGCATCTGACATTAATTTGTTACAGTATTTGTGTACTGAGCGCTAGACATTTTGGGGACGAATTTAAGAGCAGCCTTCAGATCTTTGCCCTTGCAATCCGCTGCGAGTCGCAAACGACAGAGCTTAGCCGTCTGGTTACCTGACTGCGTTGGGAAATGGGTGATTTTGAGGTCCTAAATACTATTATTTTTATCCGCAGTCATTTCGCAGCTGCAGAATTAGAGGCTGCATTCAGGCGACTTTGGGAAAAAAAAAAAAAAAAAAAAAAAAGGCAAAATTAGCCCTCTTTGCTCCTAGCTGCCCTTTTCAGCCTCTGATCTGTAAAATAAGACTGACAGCAACTTCCAGACCCTGGCAGCAAGGCACAGCCTGGGCCACGTGCCCGCGGAGCGCTGGGGCGGGGAGGATGCCCGGGACCAGGCTGAGGACGGGGCCGAGGAGGGCCAGGTGTTCAGCCAGAGCTCTTTGAGGATATTACTGCTCTGCTAGGTGCGAGAAATTCGAGGGATGCGCTATACTTAGTTTCAAAACACTCTTGGCATCACTGCAGATCAAAGAGGAACGGTGCAGGCAGGATCCCGGAATAGAAGGCGAAAGAGGGAAGAGATTTGGAATTTACTGGGGAAAATGAAAAAAAAATAATGCTGAAACCAACGGCACGGTGCTGATGGACTAAAAATAGCAAAGAAGGTATTAGCAGCGGCTGAGAGCTCACACCAACACTCAGCTCCGTGCTGGGTTTGGGAGCGAGGCGGGGAGATGCCCGAGGGATCGCCACATGGGGACGGAGCCTCTGCTGCCCCAGGGGGGAGCCACCAGTGGTTTTTGGGGTATGCCCTGTGCCAGCCGTGCCCCCGAGCAGCCCATCCTGCCCTTGTGCACCATAACAGGCTGTCTGCATCCCATGGGCAGCAGTTTCCCATACCATAAAGCGGAACGTTGCTGCTCTGGCAGGATCCCACACTGGCAGCATCAGGGGCTCTGCATGACCCCCTCCAACTTGCTGTCCCCAGGGCAGCCTTGTGCTTGTGGCATCGGGGACAGCTTTGCCCCTTGCCACGCAGGCCAGCAGGCTGGCGGTGCCAGAGGCACCCAAAATGCAGCCCCCTCCCCAAATCAGGGCAAACCAGGCAGGGCTGGGGCAGCCCCTGTGGGACATCAGCCCCAGCTGGGTGATTCAGGGGCAGAGACCAGAGCCCCACAGCAGCCACCTGCAGGCAATGAGGGGCTGGGGACCCTTATAAGCAGCAAGAGCAATGCCCCCAGCTGGGAGTTTGGGCATTTTCCAGCCCTAAGAGGTGACAGCTTGTGTTTGGGGGTGCCGAGGAGCCAGCCTGTCCACACCACGTGCCACCTGGTTTCCTCCTTGGCCGTGCCAGACCCTTCCCCGCCAGCTGAGCTTGAGGTGAGGCATTAGCGCTGGTATCTCTGTTCATATTAGCATGAGGCAATAAAGGTAACCTGATTGCGGGAAGGCAGGGAGACCAGAGGGTTTGGAGCCGTTCCGCAGCGCTGCTATTAGAGAGCTCCGAAGAGGAGTTATTAAATTACTGCAAGGTACTGCAGGCTTCTCCTAATGGGGAGACTCCGGCTTGGCTCGGAAACTTAAGCTCTGGCTTGTTCAGGTTAATTAAAAGAGAGCTGGACATCTTCCAGGGCCTCGCTTCTCCTTTTTGATGGCTGCCCCCTCCTCTCCAAGGCTGTGCTGTGCCGTGGCACCGGGCAGGGTGCGAGCCCTGCTGCGGGGTGCTCCGAGCCCCTTGGGTACCAGGGTGGCAGAGCGGAGGGACCAGGGCTCACCCACAGCTTTCTGTGCTGCTCACCATGAAGGCAGCTGCTGTGCCTCCCCCCCGCTGTGCCATCGCCCCGTTCCCCAGCAAATTCCTGGTCCCTTCATAGGGAAACCGGCCGCGAGCATCAGCACGGCTGCAGCTCTGGGTGAGCCACAGGGCAGGAGGGCGATGGGGTCCTCTGCTCCTCCTGCTGCTGCTTTGGGCTTTGTGTTTCCCCACACCGTGCTCAGCTGCCCCTGCTGCTGCTTTGACCCCTCCTTGGCCTCTGTGGGGATTTTTCAGCTGTTTTTTTGGCCACCCCTCACCCTGCAGCGCATCACCTGCGAGGTGGCCGGGGCGCTGCAGGCAGGTGGCTGTGCTCTGCACCCCCCTGTGCTGGCAGGGACTTGCAAAAGGGCTGGGGGCTGCGCTGACCTTCCTCCTCCTCCTCTTCCTCCTCCCCGCATGGCTCAGCTTTCCCAGCCGCGGGGCAGGGAGAGGCTTATCCAGCAGCTCCTGCCCCCAAACCTCACCCTGACTTCAAAGCAAAGTCCCCTCCCGGCCCACCCAGTAAACCCCCAGCCCCAAATTCCCACTCGGCGGTGGGGTGCCTGGGTTTGGGGTCAGCACCCGGGAGGGATGGAGGGGTCTGCCTTGCTATTAAGGGTTGTGGCAGGTGAGGTGGGGTCCCCAGGGCTGCCGCGTGCCCCCATCCCCACGCCTGCCCCATCTGGGACTGGGGCTGGGCTGTTGGAGGCGCGGGCCCCGCGTGTATAAATACCTCTCGCAGCTCCGTCAGTGACTCAACCCCCCGAAACGCTTTTTTGGACTCATTTTCCCAGAGAGAGTTTAATGGGGTTTGTCGTGCCAAAACCCCAAGCTATGCCTCACTTTCATCCCCTAATGCAAGCCATATATCAAGAGACACTAACGGAGCAGGGAGGGGTTTCTGACAAGGGGATCCTGGGAACAATCAGCCAATACCCCCCCTCCCCAGCCTCCCCCCTCCCCGTTTTATGCATTCCTGGTAATGTAAATAGAAAGGAGAGCGTTCGCAGCCCTCCTCGGACCCGCGCAGCCGAGGAGCCCGTCTGGGGACGGCGCCAGCAGCCTCGCAGGCAGTCTGCTCCCGGGGGCTTTGGCCGGTTCCTTTTGAAGTGTCTCGAGTGTCAGTGCCAGCGCTGGGTCCCTGGGGAGAGGGTCCCCAGGGCCACCCGTGCCCCCAGAGCGTCCCTGTCCCGCGCCCATGGGGATGGGGAGCAGCAGGGGAGGGGGGGCTGTGGCTCAGCTGGGATCCTCCTGGGGAGGTTTGGGGTGTTTAAATATGTGTGTCTGCTTGCTGTGCCTGGGAGCAAGGTGGGCTTTGGCTCTCCTGGAGGATGCAGGAGATGTGTGGCACCCTGTCACAGGGTTTTGTGCCCATGAGCTCTGCTCACTGCCCTGGGTGCAACCCAAGCCTGCCCCAGCTGGGGTGAGGGAGCCCTGATGAGCACAGCTGATCCTTTGAAGGAGGGGAAGCCAAAAATCCTCCCTAGGGCTTCTTTTGGAAAGGCTCCTGAGCCTTGGCTTACCTCAAAGTGATGGGGAGGCTCCCCCAGCCTCACCTGCAGCAGGGCACCAGTGGCTCCGCAGCTGGGACAGGGATGTGGGGAGCTGAGGTGCCACCAGCACCAGTCCTGAGGCCACAGCTGGGGACATCTGGGTGCGGAGGAGGAGATGCTGGTGGCTGTGATGAGGCTGTTCCCCTCCATTGCCCCCACAAGGGTGCAAATAGGGTTAGCTGTGGGGTGCCTGGAGTGGGGAAGGGGCTTGCCCACCTCAGGTTATCTCCCCTCCGGTCTCCTCTAGGTGTTGGCAACTGGGACAAACACCAGGAGGAGGAGGAGGGCTGCAGCCTGCCCAGCAGTGAGCTTTCCTGTGGCTGCAATTAAGGTACACATGGAGTGGGGAACAGCACCAAACCGACGCATGGCTGAACCAAATCCGCCGTGAGCAGCCTCACCCTGGTCCCACACAGGTGAGGGGTGTCCCCATGGGAGTACGGGGGTCACTTTGTCCCCACGCTGCTCCTGATGGTTGGGTGAGCCTCCCTTGTGGCTCCCTGGGCACTGTGCCATCGAGTGGCACCGCTCCGGGTGCCCACGGGAGGTCCTGCGAGGGGCAGGGGCCACTGGGTGGCCCTGGGGGACCCCAGGGAGTGCACGGGGGCTGAGGGCATCTGCAGGGGTTTTATTTGCTGGGCCCAGCCCTCCGTGGCCCTGAGGTTTATGAGGCCGCCGATGCGGCTGCTTCCTTGTGGGCTGCAGCAATAAACCTTGCCGGGGGGTCAGAGGTGACCGTGAGCGCTCTTAAGCGGGCAAAAACGGTGGTCTGGGATGGAAACTGAACTTGTCGAGCCATAATCAGAACCAGCGGGGTTAAATTCCTACGGCTGAATGCCGAGGACTTAGCCTAAACATCTCCCCGGTGCTGCTCGGGCTGTCCCAAACAGGATCCGACCGCGTGTGGTTGTTTGGGCAAGGTCAGGGCTCGTGTGCCACATCTCCCCTCTGCACGGACGGGTGCTGGGGCCACTTGTTCTCCTCCATCTCGGAGCATATTGCGCCGGGTGAATGCCTCCGCACCACCTGGGCGATCCAAAGCGACCCGCAGATGGAAGCAGCCTTAACCAGCTCCCGGCTTCAGGTGTCTGCAAAACACGAGGGTGAGGTTGATCCTGGAAACCTGAGCCCTGTAACTGTATTTTTATTTTTTTTTTCTGCCTCGGTGATATCTGACGGGTTGGTTTGTTTGTTTGTGTGCGCGTTTGTAGTGCAGCTATCAAAGGAGGCCTCGGCGGCAATGTGCACAGCCTTTTTTTTTTTAAAAAAAAAAAAAAAAAAAAGGCCTGCCCTGGAGCCAACACCAGCTCCTCTGTGTCAAGCTGCTGCACGCCTGCTGTGTGCAACCTGCCTGGTGGTGGATCACAGCCGGCGCTCCTGGGGCTGGGGCAGGAGGCTTGGCCTTGGCCCTCTGAGCGCCCACCTGGAAACAGCTCAACCACCTCCCCGCACTACTGGGGCACCCCAAGCTGGAGCAGACCCCCCGATGCCTTTCCTTGGTTGTGGAAAGATCCCACAAGGAAATTGGTGAGAGACGTGGAGGTGTCGCCACGCAGCCAAAGGTCCCCGTGCTGCCCCCCTGGGCTGGCTTCTCCACGGACCGACCCCATAGCGAGGTGGGGAGCCCTCAGCAGCATCCACCACATGGAGCTGCTCCCATCCCAGTGCCTGCCCCAGCATTGCCCGGTGTGGTCCCACCTCGCCAGGTCCCAGTTTCCACCTCCTGCCTGCAGGAGCAGCGTCGGTGCTCGCCCTGGTGAGAGGTTATCACGGGGCCAAGCCGGCAGCTCAGGGTTCGCGTCGGCGTGGTTTATTACGCTCATTAATGATGTGGAGAAGGCAGCGTGTTAGCAAAAAACGTGACATATTTAGGTTAGTTAAGGCTGGAGGACTCCGCCGCGGCAGGAATGGATTGCACAAAGATATATGACATTCACCATGGGCCTGTGCAAGATGATGCATTTGGATAGACTAATCAAGATAATTCACATATATTGTCCTAAATTAATTATAGCCACTAAGTACAAGCCCAACATGTCAATGCAGACAGCTCAATTAAGAGCCCTTATTCAATATATGCTGATGGTCAAAAGAGCAAAGAAAAGATTACAATGGGCAGGGAGCATGGAGCGAGGCGGTGGGAACATCGTGGTACCGCTGCGTAAAGCAGCACGGGGAGGGCAAGGATGGGCACAGGGCAGCGTGGTCAGAGGCTGAAAAGTCACAAATAGGGACCTGCTTCTGCCCTGCCTTCCTGACTGGCTCTTAAAAATGGAAGAGAGGGAGCAGATGTTAAAATATCAAGGTAAAAGGGGGAAAGAACAGAGCTATCTTAAAAAGCAAGTGCAGTGTGGGGCTGTGGCACCGGGGCTGGTGGGGGTGCGTGCCCCAGGGGAGGAGGTGGGGGAGAGGATGGGGATGTGCCCCAGGGGTGTGGGAAATGGGGAGAATGCTCAGGAAGGAGCTGCAGGAATACAGGAAACCACCCCGAGGGGCTCTGGAGCCTCCCTCAAATTGGGGTCTCGTTCTCGGGGGCGCCCTGACACCGGGTGCCTTGTGGCCAGGTGCCGCGTCTCGCCCCGAGCCCAGGAGCTGGTGTGGGAAACCCTCGGGCTGGTTTCCTTCCTCCAAGACCGCGGCCAGCATCATGCAATCTGTTTTCATTCCTATTTCATGAGAGGTGAATAATTGATGAGAAACACAATGCAGGGGGGAGAAAATGAATACATATCTGTGTCTGTGCATGCACGCACGCGTATGTGGTGTTAGGGAGATCTGAGGCTTGGGGGCAGGGAGAGCACTGCCCTACGGTGGCACCAGGCAGGGGCACGGGGTCACCGCTGGCAGGAAAGGTGGATGGAGAGGTTTGGGGGCTATAGGGGCTGGGATGGGGGTGCTGGCTTCTATGGAGAGGAGGGCACAGGTAGGTGGACCCCAGCATGGGGTACCTGCGCCCCCCAGGCTGGGCAGGGGCACCCATGGGTGCGTCAGAGCCTGGCCCAGCGTATCCTGCCTACCAGCTGCAGGGTCAGTGGCTCTGGGTTCCCAGCTCTGATTTATCACCTTGCACTTTTTTTTTCTTTTTTTTTTTTTTTTTTTTAATAAATGGGTCATTTCCCATCCCGATCCCACAGACAATTGCAGAAGGCCCTGGCACCGCGCCACGAGCTCCTTTCAACTTCATAGCGAGTTCATCAAAGGCCCGAGACGCCATTTCCCCAAATAGTAAAAGTGTCAGAGAGACGGGCGTGTTGGGAAGCCGCCGTGACAGCCAAGTGCTTAATTAGCGGTAATGCAGGGTTTACAGCCCCCCTCACTGCCTCCCCCCCTCCCCTCACTTCTGGGAAGGGCGTGAGGGGTGAGGGAGGTCCCGCTGCTGCTCGGTGACCCGTGACGTCCCGCGGCGCTGGCAGTGGGGACGGGGACATCCCGTGCTGGCTGCTGCAGGAAGCCTGGCAGAGGTTTCCCTGTGTGGCAGCATCCTCATCCCCATGTCCTGCTCGTGCCCCAGCACCCAGGGGTGCCCCTAAAACCACAGCACCCTCTGGTCCCCAGGTGATGGACCCGAGCCTGGGGATGTGCTGGAAAGCCCCGGCACGGGGTCAGCAGCAGCGATGCCCCAATTCCTGCAGCTCTGTGCAGTGATCCCGTGGCTCCTGTGGGATGCCCCCGTGGTGTGGGGCTCTACACCTACACACCACTGTCATTTCCCCTCTCTTTTTTCGCCTCTCTGCGCTAATCCTCTCCTTTTCCCACAGAAATCACACTTCCCTGCCAGGCACGCTCACCGCCTGTCTCTGGGCTATTTTTGCCGCATCCTTTTGGAGGCACAGCAGCCGGAACGGAGCGAGCACGGCGACTTCAGCACTCAAAGGCAGACCGTGAGCTTTAATGGAGCTGGTGGCATTATAATATTCGCACTCGCCTTCCCCACTGCTTTCCTAATATAGCCCGACACCGGCCGGGATTTTCAACTGTGGCGGCGCGCGGAGCAGCTCCCTGCTGTCCTGTCACCCCTGACCTGGCAGGTGGGTACAATTTTCCATCAAAACTGCTATATCTAGCAAAGCCTGGGGGGGAAAAAGGAAAAAAAAAGAATGATTTGGAGGCTGTTAGGTCCCAGGTTCCCAGGGCAGTGAGGTGCCATGGGCAGCGTTCCCACCAGAGGTAGCGGTGCACTGGGTGGGCAGGTCTCGTGCTGCGGGGGGCACAGGCAGGGAGCTCTTCTATCACCTGGCTGGAAAAATGTGATGTCCCACGGCTGGATGGAGTCATTCCCAGCAGGAGCACCGCCGTGCCCTGTTCTGCCACCTGGTAAGTGCCACCTCACCCCTCCAGGGACGCACACATGAGTGGCAGGAGCGGAGCGAGGCGATGCGCGGTGCCGTGGCACGGCTTGCCCTCGACGTTCTTCATCCCCCCGGGCTCTGGAGCAGCATGGAGCTGATAGAAAGCAGATAGCAAGCTGCCTTTCATTAGGGAGCAGTCTCGCAGGAGCGCCGGCTCCCACCACGGGGCCCCGCTCGCACCCAGCGGGCTGCGACGCCGGCGGCTGTGCCGCGCTCCCCAGGCAGGCACCGGGCGGTGTTCCCCGGAGCATCCCACGGCACCTTCGTGGCACTGGCTGCATCCTGACGGGGACGGGGTGACAGCCACGACAGGCTGAGGTCCTGCACAGAGGTCGGTGCCACCTGGAGAAGCCCACAAGGGACCCGGTGCTCGTGGCTGAGCGTGCCGGGGCCGTCCCACCTGGCCGCAGCTCCGTGGCCTCCCGCTTCCTGCGCTCCCCCCGCCACCCTCCTCGGCACGGCTGGGGCCTCGCAGCTACAACCAGGAAACTATAAAACTTTACAGAGTGCGGCTGGAGAGAAACAGGAATTGCTGCAGTAACTGCCAGAAGGGCCAGCGTTAGATTCACAAGATTTTCCAGGGCTTGGACTCGCCAGGAAGGGATTTATCCACCTAGGAGGAGCTGTAAAAACTAAAATTAAATTCTTCATCTCGGAGAGGGAGGGGGGAGAGAGAAGAAAATGCTTGACCTCCCTCCCGAATGCTCTGCTGGAGGCCAAGGGGCTGAGGGGGACGCGGGGCATCCATGGCTGCACCTGCAGCACCCTGGGGGTCTGGCCCCAAATCCTGCACGGGGGTGCTGTGCGTCCCGGACCCTCTGGTCCTTTGCCTTCAGGATGCCATCGGGGGGCTCTGCAGGTGCCAAGGTGAGTGTCCCCTCCTCAGTCCCTGTGCCCATTCTGCATGGGTCCGGCCCACACGTTGAGGCTGGTGAGGCGAGGACGGTGCTGGGCACAGTGTGGAGGAGGTTCAGGACCCCACAGGGGGTGAGCGGGGGCGTTTCTCCAGCCACCCTCCAGGATCCAGCACCGGGGCCACCAACTCTTGGCCTGGGGACACTTCAGGACCAAGAATGTGCAGACACCGGGTGCAGATGCAGGATGTGTGCCTCTGCCCGCCTGCTTTCCCTGATGCCTCTCCCTTGGCAGGCAGGCATGGGGCAGGCGCATCCTCCTGCACCCCATCCCCTCCTCGTCCTGCCACGGGGGTGGCAGCCAGGGCCACGAGGGGGTCACCCAGCCACAGGCCGTGGAAGGAAAGCCTCCTGCATTCCTCACAGCTGCTATTTTTTTTTTTTCTCTCCCCAATATAAAGGTGCAGGGAAGCGCAAAGAGCCAGCCCTGGTAGCTTTCGGTTTAGCGAAGGCGCTCGCTGCTGCCAGCGATGGGGATGGCTCCTGCGGTGGGAGAGGCAGGCACGTGGTGGAGCGAGCAGCGCTGTGCCTGGCTCTTTTTAGGAAGATGGCTCTCACAAGGCTGATGGTTTTGGTCTCTCTGCAGCAAGCCCCGGCCTCACAGCCTCCAGTTGGGGAAGCGGCCGGGAGAAGCCAGGCTCCTGACACGCGGAGGCGAAGATCAAACAGCGCTCGCTTGGCAACCTCCAGCCCTGTGCCAGGGGACAGAGGGGTGTCCCGTGCTCATCTACCCAGGTTGGGGAACCAAACCCATGTGCTGAGTGCTGGGAAACCCACAGCCAACAAAGTTTGTGCAGAACCACCCTGCCCGAGAGCCCGGCTGCTCCGTGCGGACACCCCGGTGCCGCGCTGCTGGCCGGCCCTCCCCGGGGCTGATGCACTGGATTTGATTTGCATCGTTTTCCTTTTATCTGAGTATATTTTTTTTCCCCCCACTGCCTGCCACAGATTCTACACTGAACGCATCAGAGCACTGCTGTGAAAGTATGTATGGGGAGCGCTCTTTTGTCGCTTATTCTGGTTTTCTTTCTTTTTTTTTCTTCTTTTTTTGCCCATTACTGCCAGTGCAGGCTCTTAAAATAACTAGTTACTTTAACCCGCGTCCCTTTGTTCCCTGCCCGAGCACGGCTGGGTGCTGTCTTGCGAGGGAGGGAGGTGAAGTGTCAGGGCCCCGTGGAGAGCTTGAAAGGAGCTTTGTGGTGGGGGGGGACAGGGTGCTGCACCCCGAGCCCCTACGTCCCCTGGTGTGCCCCGCTCCCTCCCTCCAGGCTGTGGGGTTCCCTGGGGGAGATTTGGGATGGAGGCCACGTGGCTGCCTTGACCCCAGTGTGGGAAAGGGCAACGGCAAAGCAGGTTGGGGGCTGGATCCAGCCCTGTTGGGAAGCGATGGCAAAGCCTGGGCTCAGCCCTGCCCAGCCAAAAACGGGGGAAGAAGACACCAACCCCATCAGGATGGGCTCCTCGGCACCTCCCCAAGCAACGTGGGGGAGCCCGGCCCCCTGCATCCTCACGGTGCCCCCAGGGAGGCAGCAGCAGGGGGATCCCTTTGGCCAGAGGGGGGCTGGGGTGCGCCTGGCGGGGCGCTGCCAGCGGGCTGGGCTCCACCGCCCGCGGGGAGCTGGGGCTGGGCTGGAGCCCGGCTTGGAAGCGTTAAGTCGGAGGCTCGTGCCGTGCCCGGGCACGTCCCCGCTTTGTTTATTCCTTCGGCTTATTATTTTGTTCAACTATTTATTCCTGGCTGCCTTTTTCTCACGGTTGCTGTGTTTATTTAGCGCAGCTCGCCTGGAGCCCTCCGGCTCCTCGCGCTGCTGCTGAGCGCAGCCACAACCCCGGTGCAGCAAGTGCAGCCCCGGGAGCCCCGTGCTGAGGTTTCCCCAAACAGTGAGTCCACGCTGCACGCAGGGGTGAGCTGGTTTATCAAGGGGACAGCGGGCAGGGGGGCAGCAGCATGCAGGGCAGGGCTTGTGTGTGCCCAGTGCCACCAACACAAGGTGTGCCTGCCCACCGCCACGACCTGCGGGGCCAGGGGGGCTGCACAGAGTGGAGAAACCCCAAGCAGAAAGGAGACAAGTTTGGGAAGTGGCCCACAAAGTGATGCCATCACCCTGCCCTGAGTGATGCCACCCAGGGACCCCATCCCCGCCAGCCCCCCGAGCTGCTGGGTGGTCATCGAGCTCGTCCCTGGTGGCACCAAGGAGCCCTTGGCCTGGCCCTGGCTCACCCCGGTGGTCCCAGGCCCCGTGGAGCATCCCTGTGCAGGGGCAGCCCCTGGGGACCCGAAGCGCTGGGGCCGGGGAGCCATGGCAACCCGGCGAGGATGGGGGTTGCCATGGTGACGGGAGGCGCAGCATCCGGAGCGGCTTCGGGCGAGGGATGCTCCAGGTGGGATGCGAGGCAGGGCCGGGTATCCCCAGGGCTGGCGTGGGGAGGGAGAGGGGTGACACTGTGGGTGTGGGGCCCAGAAACCCCCCCACTGCCCTACAGGCTGCCCCTGGACCTGCATTACCTTGGGGGCAGGGGGCTGAGGGGGTCCTGAGACAGGGCTGGGAAGCTGCGTGGGTGCCGGCAGCGGGGAAGGGGCGAGGGGAGAGAGGAGGGAAGCGACCTCCCAGCTGGGTGTGACATTTGCCAGACGCTGATGCCGCGTTTGATAGCGGGGGGCACGCTGCTGCCCGCAGCCGCCCACGTTTCGCACACCTCCCGGCAGCTGGGGCTGGGCCCCCACCCTGCAGCCTTGTCCCCCGGGCCCCCCGGTGCTGTGCTGGAGGAGCCACACGAGGCCTGGTGGCTCCTTTCCCTTTCACACCCGGTGCGCAGCGCAGCAGGGAGGGGGCACAGGGAACCAGCACAATATTTTTTTTTTCGCTGTAGCATTTCCCAGCACCACCATACAGAAGGGGACAGCGTCACCGGGAACCCCGCAGCGTGCGCCCCACGGCTCTGCGCGGCCCCAGCGCGCACCGACCCTCCTGGCACTTCCCAAGGGCTCATCCTCCGCACGGCGACCAGCTCCGGAGCCAGGTTGGCAGCCCCCCTTCCTCCCCGTGCTGCTCCCAGCCCCTCGCGGGCCGAGCCCTTTCCCCCGTGCGGGAAATGTGGCGGGGCTGTGCCGCCAGCGTGTGCCGGCGAAGCGGGCTCGCGAGCGCTCGCAGCGATTCCAACGCCCGGAGCTTGCGGCTGGGCTTCGCCTCCTAAAGCCTGCTTCCAACCCCTTGCGCGGGGAGCAGCGATTTGTCTGCAAATGTATGCGGTTAAAATAAACGCCGAGAATTTTAATCCTGGGAATTTGGAAAGTAGGAGATTTAAAATAACAAAACCCTTTCATATGGCGCTTAATCTGAAATTAGATGGGGTTTGAAGTTTGTTTTTTTTTTTTTTTTTTTTTTTACGGCGGTGACTGGAAGTTCCTCGGCCACCTCCTGCTCCCTGTGGGCTGGGGGCAATTTGGGGTGCTCGGGTGGGGGCCGCTGGGGACCGGCGGCTGGCCCCTGGCGCTGGGGGCGGTGAGGGAGAGCGAGTGCTCTTCTTTGTTGACATGGAATGGATCTCCCACAGCTACTTAAGGTTTTAATTGCCCTGTGATTAAAGTTTTCATTACTAAGCAATTAGCACCTGAAATTTTAAGTGCTGAAGTGTTTAACTGCATCCTGAAGCTTGCCAGAGGTGCGGGGTGGTGGATGTGGGTGGGACGGGAGAGGGTTTTGAAGTGGGGATGGGGAGCGGCGGGAGACGGCCTCCAAACCGGGCTGCCACCAGCAGTGCCGGCTGCCCCATCCCACCCCACAGCACCCCATTGTGTCCCGTAGCACCCCATAGCACCTCATCCCGCCCCATCCACCCCGCGGGCAGCAGGGAGGAGCGCCCGGAGGGGCGAGCGCCCAGGCAGCCTGGGAAGGAGACAGGCTGGAGCCGGCCCTGACCCGGCGGGAGACGCCGGCTGGGCGAGCTGGCACGGGGCGGCCCTCCCTGCCCTGGGAACGGGGCCCCCCCGGGGTGCCGGGGGTGGCATTGGGAACCCCGGGGCAGCCGCATGGAGGTGCCACCTGCGATGGGAACAGCGCAAAGGGGACCCCAGCGCAGCTCGTGTCGCCCCACTGTGCATCACCTGGCCTCAAAACGGGGATGATGCTCTCAGCCCGGCTTCCCACAGCCCCCCTGCTCCCAATTATGGGGGGCTCAGGCAGGGTTTTCTCCCCCCTGCTGCCCCCACTTCAAGCACGCGCTCGCTCCGGGCGGCCACGCTATCTCCTGGCGGTGCCCTCCCCGGGCTGGCCGCGTGGCGAGGAATGTACGCCCGCCTGTTTGTTTTCAAACTCCTGCCGGGCGCTTTTCATTTGGTGCCCCTTAGATCTTCTGAGAAAAGAGGAATAATTGTTCCCTAATCGCCTTCTCCTTATTAACTCGGAGCTGAGGTTGCTCCATGCAAATGAAGCGAGTGCCGGCGGTCGGGCGCACCAGGGCAGGGTGTGCAGCTACAGCCCGCGTGCACCTCCAGGGCCTCGTTCAGCCCACGCCAGCAGGGACAGGAGGGCCAGCGACACGGGCACGGGGATGACACGGAGCTGGCAGATGCCCGGGCTTCTCCACGCACCCACGGGTGCGCCTCTGCCAGCGGTGACGGCGTGCCTGGCACCCGGGGACTGCGGCACCGCTGTCCTCGGCGCGGTGTCGTTGCGTCACTCGGGCAGCTGGCACAGCAGAGCCAGCCTCCGCCAGCAAATTCCACGCAGCCACCACAGTTATTTCCTATTGTGCAGCAAGAGGAGCCTGCCAGTGCTGCTCCTGAGGCCGGCACCCTCCAGCTGTGATGCAGAAGCAGAGATCAGGGACCCTCGGCTCGTCCAGCTGCCAGCCCCGCTGTGGGCTATGCCCCGAAATCCTCAGCACCCACCTGGGACCACGGCACCCTCCTGCACCCTGGAGAGAGGCCACTCAGAGGCACCAGCCCCGTGGGAGCTCGTTAATTACAGCACACGTGGGGTGAGGGGATCGCAGGCAGCATCCCCCCCGCGCCCGTGCTCCCCCCCCAGCTCCAGCTCCTCGTCCTTTTCTGCAATAAATCCCTTTTGGGGCTGAAATTTGCCAGGCGCGGCTCGGCTCCGAGGGGAGTTCTCGGGGAAAGTTTAAGCAAAATTTGCTCAGCCATTTTTAAGTTATTCAAGTGTGAATAAGCAATTTCCCCGTGTGCTCCGTTCAGAAATTTCGTGCTCGGGTAACTCGGGCCCCCTGAAGTCGCGGAGTAAACGAGGCTGCCGCGTCTCGCTGCACGCAGCGGTGCCGACGGGGAGGATCTCCCCAGGAGCAGCTTCGTGGGGAGAGGCGAGTCTCCCCACCCCACCTCTGGGCCATCTTTAAGGTTTTTGGCACCTCCATCTGGCCCCCAGTAGCCCCTCGTTAGCCCCCCTTCCCCATGGACACCACTCCCAGCGCACAGGGGAATGGTGCCGGCTTGGCCACTTGCTTCTCCACTGCTCATCTCCTTGAATGACGCCGTGTCCAAAGCAGAATCTTCTCCTTCTTGGCTCTAACTTTGCCATTTTCTTCCCTTTTTTACCATAAATGAGCCGCATGGCTCTCCAGGGCACAGCTGGTCCTGTTGGGCCCCATGCCCAGGATATTGGGGTACCGCAGCAGCCGCAGCACTCGCCGCCCTGCCGAGCCCCATGGGGATGTCAGCCCAGGTCCTGCAGACCCCAGGGAAATGGGGACCGGTCAGCCACCCCAAATTGTCTGCAGCTCGGTCTCTGCACATGGCCAGGGCTTGGGAAACCAAATCCTTCTGCACCAAGGGAGGAGGAGGCAGTACGGACGTGGGACATGCTCGGGGCTGAGCACAGGGCAGAGTCCAGCCGTGGCTGGCCCCGAAAACCTCCCCCGAGATCCCACTCCTACCAGGAGCTGCAGGGAAGGTGGCCGGGAGCTGCAGCGGGTTTCTGGGGCAGGTTTCTGGGGCAGGGAGCGCCGTTGCGGGGCGGCAAGCAGCGAGGTGCTGCCTGCAGATGGTGCTGGGGGCTGCCCAGATGGCGGTGCCGTGGCGGGGGGGGACACACCCGGCTGCGTGCTGCCCTACAGACAGAGCTCCCAGCCGCCCTGGGGACTGGCAGCACCAAAATGCCCCAAAATCAGGGACTTGGGCACCGCTGAGCATCCGAGGAGGGGTCATACAGGTGCAGGGGGAGCAGCCCCAGCGGTGTTGGGGTGGCTGCAGCACATCCCAAGAGGTCCAGCCCTGCACCCTTGTGGTCCCCCAACCCTAAGCAGCCCCTCGTGGTGAATTCTCCCTCTCTGCAAGGCAGCACTGAGCGCCAGGACAGGTCGCAACCCTGCACAGGACCCCAAAACCTCCCTGTGGCTGTCAGCAGGGGAACCGCTTCCCATGGGAGGTGGGGAAGGGGGAAAACGGGTGGAAAATGGGGGATCCCTGCAGGGACCTGTGTGTGTGTTGTCACCCTGGCCAGGTCCCCAAGAGTGAGCTGTGTCACTGAGGTGGGAGTCATGGGGTGATGGGGATGGGATGGGGTCAGAAGGGGATCATAGGGTGGAGTGGGATGGGATGGGATGGGTTGGGTTGGGATGGGATGGGATAGATGGTTTGGGATGGGATGGGATGAATAGGATGGGATAGGATGAGATGGGATGAATGGGATGGGATGGGATGGGATAGGATGGATGGGATGAATGGGATGGGATGGATGGGATGAATGGGATGGGATAGGGTGAGATGGGATGGGATGGGGTACATGGAATGGGATGAGATGGGATGAATGGGATGGGATGTGAAGGGGTTAAGGTACATGGAATGGGACGGGTTGGGATTGAATGCAGCAGCATGGGATGGATGTGATGGGACAGGACCGTAGAGAGACGGATGGGATGGGATGGGATGGGATGGGATGGGATGGGATGGGATGGGATGGGATGGGATGGGATGGGATGGGATGGGATGGGGTCAGAAGGGACAGAAGGGGATCATAGGGTGGAGTGGGATGGGATGGGTTGGGTTGGAATGGGATGGATGAGGTACATGGGATGGGATGGGATGGGATGGGATAGGGTACATGGGATGGGATGAGATGGGATGGTTGGGTTGGGATGGGATGGGATGGGATGGATGGAATAGGGTACGTGGGATGGGATAGGATGGGATGGGGTATGTGGGATGGGGTCAGAAAGGATAGAAGGGGATCATAGGGTGGAGTGAGATGAGATGGGTTGGGGTGGGATGGGGTGGTATGGGGTACATGGGATGGAGTACATGGGGTAGGATGGGATGGGATGCGACGGGACGGGACGGCGGTACAGGCCACCGGGGGTGCCCGGGGACCCGCAGTGCCGCCACCCCGCGCCCTGCCCCGCACTGGGGGCTCGGTGCAGACCCCCTCGTTGCGGGGCCGCGGCCCCTTTAAGAGCCAGTTCCGCGCGCGGCCGCTGGGTGGGGCGCGCTCCCCGCCCTGCACCTCCCGCGCCGGGGTGGGCGTGGCCACGGGGCGGGGCAGAGGGCGTGTCCCCGCCGCGCTCCCGCCCCTTCCAATTCATCTTTCCGCCAGGCCCCGCCCACCCTCCCCCTTCCACCCAATGAGCGCCGCGCTCGGCGTCGCCAGGGGCGCCGGGTTGCTAGGGGCGGGCGCTGATTGGCGGCCGGGCCCCGCCCCTCGCGGCTGAGCGGCGGCGGCGGCGGCGGCGGCGCCAGAGCGCGATCGTGGCGCGGCGGCGAGAGGAGCCCCGCGTGGCGCCGCCGAGCTCGGGACTGCCCGGCGGGGCCGCCCGCACCCGCCCCCCGCCATGGCCGCCGCTGCCGCCGCCCGCCCGGGGGCCCCCCCGCCGCCGCCGCCGCTGCTCCCCCTCCTGCTGCTGCTCCTGCTGCTCCCCGCCGGCCGCCGAGCCCTCGAGGGTGAGTACCGGGACCCCGCGCGAGGACCCCCCCGGGGCGCCCCCGGGCTCGTTCGGCTTCCCCGAGCCGCCTCCGGTCGCCTCCGGCTTCAAGGTCCCCGCCCGGAGCTCGCTGCCGCCGCCGCAGCCCCGCTCCCACCCCCCCCCCCCCCCCCCCAAGCTCCGCCGCCCTCGGTAGGTTCCAGAGTGAACGCCCCGCCGAGCCCTGCCCGCTCGCTTCGCCTTCCCCCGGTTTCTCGCCGCGAACCGGAGGGCTGGAAAATGCAGCCTGCCGCCCGGGGGGAAGCTCGCGGCGGGCCAAAAGAACCGGGGCCGCCGGAGGAGTGGCCGTGAGCCGCCGTGTCCGGCTCCATCCCTTCCCCCGGTAGCCGGTTTAACCCCGCGGGCTCCGCTGTGGGGCTACCGGGGAGAGCGGCCACGCGTGGCGCATCCCTACCGGAGCCGGGGGAGGAACGGGGAACCCCCCCCTGCCCTGCTCGGAGCTCGGGTTCAAGACGGTTCCTCGGTCCCCAGCCGCGGGTTGAGGTCCCGGTTGGCCCCCGGGGCCCTGCACGGCCCCGCTCCGGGGTCCCGGGGCGGAGGAGGGGGCCCCGGGGGGGGTTTGGCTGGGCACGAAGTCTGCGCCGTGTCCGGTAACACAAGCTCCGGAGGTGGCGGGGTGGGGGCTGAGGGAGGCCCCGGGCCGGGAAGGGAAAGGAGAGGAGAAAAAAAAATAATAATAATTAAAAAAAATCCTCCGGTCAGGAGAATTCCCCGGTTCGGCGGCGAGCCCCGGAGCTGCCCGGCCAGCCCGGCGGTGGGGGGACCCCGCTTTTGTCTGCTCGGAGGTGGTTTCGGGCTGCGCCTCACCCGCTGCGATCTTTGGGTAGGGGTTTGGGGGGCTGCTGCGAGCGGGGGAGCCCTGCCCCGCTGCCATTTCGGGGCAGCGAGCCCCCCAGGGCCGGGCTCCCTACAAACTTTGGGGGTGGCTCTTTACGGGTGTTGCTTTTCCTTCCACCCCACCCCCTCCCTCTCTACCCAGTGGATTTGATTTTTATTTTTTTTTTTTCTCTCTTTATTTTGGCAAAGGGGTGGGAAAAAAAAAAAAAAAAAAAAAACATCCTCCTTTGTACGCCGTAGGAAAAACGAGCTGGGATTCGTGGCCTGCTCGGTCCGGGAGCGCAGGGGAGGGAGAAGCCAGCCTGGCACGGACGCTGCCAACGCCAGCTTGGGCACCGCCGTGCCGGGAGGCAGCAGGACGGGAGGATGAGGAGGACGAAGGTGTGGGCGAGGAGGGCGCCCCGGCGTGCCCCCGGCCCCTGGGCAGCCCCTCGCCCACCCGCTCGCCGCCCCCGCTTTGGGAAGGGGGAAGGAAGGCGGCGGTGGCGGCGTGGCAGGGCACCGCGAGCATCGGCCAGGGCTGTCCCGCTGCTCCCTGGGGAGGCTGGGGCCCGGCCTCTCCCCCGCCGCCCGGGCGTGAACTGGCGCGAAGAGCCGGATGGAGAGAAAACAAACAGCTCGTGCCGAGGAGCCGCCGGGTTTTCTTGGCTTCCCGAGCGTGCGAAGGGGTCAGGGAACAAACGCGGTGCCTGAGGAGGTCGGGGCCCAGCGCCGTGCCAGCACAGGGGAACGCTTCAGGGCCTGGCTGGCACCGCACGGTGTTTTGGGGGCTGGCCCTGATTCCCATGGGACTTTTTTTTGTTTTCTTTTTTCCTTTTTTATTTTTTTTGTTCTCCTCCCGTTTTCCCTTTGCTCTCATCCGAGCTGGAGGGAAAGTTGCTGAGATTCCTGTCCCCGCTGCTTTTAGGAAGCCACTGTTGGTGCTGGGGTCAGCGAGCTCCTGCCTGCTCGCACCGCTGCTTCCCGACGGGCACCGGAGCGCTCGAGCGGTCCCTGTAAATCCAGCGTGCACGTTCGGCCGGGTATTTTAGTGCTGATCATAAATCTGGCGAGGCCATAAATCTGCGCTCACGTCCTCCAGGCGACGGCAGCCGGCGGCCCCCGGATCCGGCCGCTTCGCCGTCCCCTCCGAGGGGGTGACGGGCCGGGTGTGCGGCCGGTGCCCGGCTGCGAGGGCAGGGTCCTGGTGGCTCCGGGGCTGGATCAGCTCCCGTCCTCGGGGGCACGGCGCGGCGTTGGGTTTCTTTACAAGGCCCCACGGGGGTGGGGGGGAGCCGCGCTCGGCAGCGGCTCAGTGAGGGCTTTGTGCTGCCGAGGAGAAAATGGTTTCTCTCCAGATCCTGTAAGTGCGCTGGGTTTGTTTGAAGTCACAATGTGTTTTTCTTCTCCGGTTCAGCAGTCCCCGGGCCGGCTGCAGAAGGAATGCTCTGTCCGGGGGCAACAGCGGATCCTTTCTCCGGTGCAGGGACTGGAGCTGAGGAGCAGAGTTTGGCCTGGCGGGGCTGCGGGAGCCGAGGCCCCTTGGGGAGCTGCAGCGCGGGGCGAGTGCTGTGTTGGAGGCTCTTGCCATCCATCTGGGTTAAAACCTTGGGCCTTGAAACGCCTTGGCAAGAGGGAGCTGGGCAGCACCGGGTAGCTCTGTCCCCATGGGGGGGTTGGGTGGGCTGGGACCGGCACTGGGAGGAACAAACTCTGTGCCCCCCTACTGCCTGAGCAGCCTCTCTGGGGTTTGTCCATGCACTCCTCCATCAGCCCCAGAGCAGAGGCAGCGTCTTGCTGTGTGCAGCCCTGATCTAACTCAGGCTTTAGCGAAATACCCAAATCAGGAGGATTTATAGAGCTTTTCCTCATCTGGCGCCATCCCTTCCCTGCTCCCAGGCTCCTGCCAAGTGTTACCCAGGCTGACCACGCGCCGGGTGCCGTGCTGCTCAGCTGCCCCCAGTGCTGGAGCCACCAGGTATTTCCTTGGCGGGGAGATCTCGCTTTTTGTTTAACTACTTTTCACCGAAACAGCTTGTTTCTCGGCGGGGTGATTCGGGGAAGCTAGCCCTGCTGTTTTATTGATGCTCAGGGTAGGGCTGCGAGGGGAAAGCAGGTTGCGGGGCTCCGTTGCGCTCGCCGGATTCATTAAACCTCCCGTTCCTCGCCAAAAAAAAAAAAAAAGCTCTCGTTTGTGGGAGCCCGCCCCGGCCGCGCTCGAGGCGGGGAGGAGAAGGGCTTTCCTTTGTGTCACGCAGAGCATGCGGCCGGTCGGGGAGAGGGGGAACTCGCAGCCGGGGCTCTGCAGCCAGGCATTGTCCGTGCCTCTCCTCGGCACGCAGCCCTGCCGCGGGCTGGAGGCGGTGAGCGCCTGGCCGCAGCTCCGGGGCCGCGTCTGCCTGGGCTCCGCGATTGGGAATAGCGGCCTCTGGTTTTTAAGGAATGAACCGAAACTCCCTGTTTTGTTGTGATGACTTACTGCGAGAGATATTCGGGGGAACCAGTTGGTTGCATTTTCTTTCCGTGAGCCGTTTGCTGCTGCTCGCTGGAGTGGAGGGGAGCTTGGCGTTTAATTAAAACAGCCCGAGCAATCTGAATCACAGACTTGCATGTTTTTAAAATTGTAGCTGTTCCTGTTGTGCTGAGTCAAACTGGTTTGTCGGGATCCAGCGTCTCCGCCTGGGAGCCGCACTGGGGGAAGGGTGCTGGGGCCGCCCCGCACCGGGGTCCCCCTTTTTTGCCGGCCGGGGGAAGCAGCGGGGTGGGTGCCGGTCCCCGTCCTCGTCCCTATGAGTCTTGGGAGAGCCGGTGGCTGCCATCGCCATGTGCCTCCCCGAGATCAAAGCCACAAGGAGCTGGCATGGCTCGTGGAGCGGGCACGTTCCCAAGCCGTGTTTTGGGGAGGAGGGAGCCGCCGTGCAGGGACCCCGCCGCAGCCGCCAAACCCCACGCGGGAGCGGTCATGGCCCCTGGGGACAGGCTGCTATCTTGAAGGCCAGGAGACTTTCTGCAGGGACGTTCCCACCCTGGCGGGACGGCCTCATTTGGGTTTTGTTTTTTGTTGTTGTTGTTTTATGTATATCATCGTCATTATTGTTGCTCAAAACCCAGTCCCGGGCTCGGGCTGGGCTCGCCCCGTGGCGGTGCCAGCTGAGGCCGGCGGGGCTGGTGGCAGGCGTGGACCATCCTTCTTCATGAGCAGAGCCCCACAGACCCCGCCAGCAGCCCCGGGGCGAGGCAGGAGCCATTTTGTAGGGCGGCCGGGCCTTCTCCAGGCCTCCTCCTGCCTCCCTCGGCTCCCACCATCGCCCACCCTTCTCCAAGCCTCGTGGGGCCACCAAAGCCTTGCGGGGCTGAGCTCGGGGGCTCCATCCCCTTCCTCCCCGCAGAGGTCCCAGCTTATGGGGCCAAAGCCCATTTCTTGGAGCCTGCTTTCCCCTCAGCGAGGCAGGAGGGGAGCGAGCCCGCCGCGGCTCCGCATGGCCGCCCCTGTGAGGAGGAGGAGGACGGGGGAGCCATCTTGGGCAGAGGCAGCAGCCCCGCAGCACGGCCGAGCGCCGGCCCCGCTCTCCGCACGCGTGCCAGCACGTGGCGGCCGGGGAGGGGGTGGTCCGGGGAGGGGGGGTGCTGTTTTATTTTATTTTTTTTTTTTTTTAATTTTTTTTGCGTGTTGCTAAGCGGCGGGGCTAGACGTGGCCTGGTGTTTCTCACGCATGTGGCGGGAGCTGTTGACAAACACCTGTTTCCCAGCCCCCTCCCCAGGAATGCCCTGGGCGCGGGGGGCCCAGCAGGGGCTGCGATGCTTTAGGGGGGGCTGAAATAAGGGAGGCAGCAGGATGCCCCCCCCCCCCCCCCACAATCCTTGGTCCCTTGCCTGCCCCAGGGGAGCCATCCCCAAGGGCTTCCCTGCCTGGCAGCAGCTGCACAACAATTTGGGCCTCCCGGTTCCTCTCTGAGGTGGGGCCGTCACGAGGGCCCCTCTACAGAGCTGCCCAAAAAAACATCCTGGGGAGGGGACACTGGCCACCCCTGTGCCGTCCTGCTCGTCCCTGGGGTGCCTCGGTGCTTGCCCAGCAAGGGCTGGGGTGCAGGAGGGACCCCGCGGGCTGGGCGAGCGGGGAGGGGGCGCGCGGCATGCACGCACACACGGCGTGCGATCCAAGGCCTTTTTTTTTTCTTTTTCTTTTTTTTTTTTTTTTATTAATGAGAAAAATGTGCAGGGCTTGAACGATCGCCAGGAACAGATTTATTCTAGTTCCCCAGAAATTAAACTGAAATGAAGGAGCGAGTCAGCCCGGCCCGGCACCCCCTCCTGACTCTGTGCTTGTTTTAACTCTGGAAGAATCTGACTTTGGGGGTGGGGGAGGCGGAGGGGGGGGGGGGGGGGGGAGGATATTTGGGTTTAAGCAGTTCCAGATGGGCTCTGTGCTCGAGGAAGCGAGCGGAGAGCAGCGTGGAGATTTGGGTAACTGCCCCAGGCAGGAGAGAGGAGGGAAATCTTGGCAGAAACCCCTGCTCCGCGCTGCCTGGATGGGATGCAGCTTGGCAGCCAAGCCGCCCCGTCTGTGGGGCGAACCTTTGTATGTGCAGCGAGTAACCTTTTTTGGGGAGGGGGTGTTTTTTAAATATCATTACTCCTTCCCTGGCCTCCTTCCAAAAGTACAACCTGGAAAAAACAGAGCTGGGGGGAAAAAAAAAGAGAGGCGTTTTCGGATCGCAGCCTGCTGCACGCGGTTGCCTCGTGGAGGCAGACCCACGCCGGGACTGGTGCCCGCCTTCCCCGGGGATTTTGGGGCTCTGCATCCATCCGTAGCCACCCCGTGGGGGTGGACACCTGCCCCGCGAAGCCGTGGCGACGTTTCCCCTCTCTTTGCAGGGCCTGGAAACGCGGGTGGCAGGTTTGTGGGCCGGTTTGCTGCCTACATCCTGGTTAATAGCATTCGCGGCTCGAACAGGTCTGGCGTCTCCGGATCCGATGAGTTATTTCTGTGGCAGTGGAGGGCGGCTGCATGGCTGCTCCTGCTGGGGACACCGACCTATAAATCTCCCCTGCCTCCTGGCCCACACGGCTCCTGCTGACCTGGCACAGCTGATGCCGCACTGCTTGTCCCACGGGAGCTGGTGGCAGGGCACTGTGGAGAGCATCCCCTCCCCGTGCCCATCCCGAGCGGGTGGCAGTCATCGCAAGGCTAGCGGGGTCTCTGGGGGCTTATCAGTGGGGTCTGTTTTTCCCGTGGCTCAGCAGAGCGAATTTGGCTTTTCCTGGAGGAGAGGAAGAGCAGCGAGCGCCGGGGCGCGCGCACCACGTGGGCAGGGATGGCAGCTCGCCCCGGCGAAGCTGACCCCGGCATGGCGCACGGGGCTCTGACATCCGAAATCCCCGCGGTATTAATAGCACTGTAATTGCAGCGCAGGGCTGGACTCGGGCAGCTGGCTCGCGTCCTCTCCCGGCGTCAGCGTGGCCGTTCAGAGGGAATTGGGGGCTGGCAGCAGGACCTGGCAGGGCTCGGGCTGCACGCGGCCAGGGCGCAGCTGAGTCCTCGGCATGCGGCTGCAGGGCAGGGACCTGCTGTCCTGCTGCAAAAAAAAATAATAATAAAAAACAAACCATGCTGCAGCCACTGTGATTTGTAGGGGGTGCACGCTGCGTGCCAGCCGGTGTCGCAGCCCAGCTTGGCACGGCCGCGCTCCTGCGGTGGCAGAAATCTGCCCTGCCCGGCTCGACCCGGTGCGTGGACGCCTGTCCCTCCCCGCGTCCCGGGCGCTGCCACTTGATCTGCTGCTCGCAGTTGCAGAGCTGGCACCTGTCCCCTCTCACATGCTTCAGTCTGTCTCCCGGCCATCAGGAAACAGCTCCTGGCGAGGAGCACGCGGCCGGAAAACCCTCTTCAGCCAGTCAGCGGGTGGCTGATGGGGCAGGGCTGGATGGAGGCAGCGCTCCCGGCCCCCTCTGTTTCGCTGCACTCCTCCTGGGGCTGGCTCTGCCCGTCCTGTAGGTGTGGGGCATCGGGGTCAATGGGGAACTGGGGGGGAAACGAGGAAGATGCAGCCGGATGATGGCTCAGAGCCACGGGGCCATCTTCCCTGGTGAGGTGGTTACATCCCGGTGTGGGGTTGGGAAATGGAGGGGGAGGACACGGCCTCGGTGCATCCCTGGGCTCTGCAGGGTGCCCAGGACCGGCGGTGCTGCCCGTCCTCAGCCGGGCCGGGCCGGGGCAGGGACTGCCTGCCCTTGTGCGTGTGTGTGTGGTGTGTACAAAGGGGCCTTAATCTCAGTTGGGGCCTCTGGGCCCTGCCATAATGCAGAAATAATGAGTCTATTATTAAGTGCCCACAGTACTTCTTCACTCCGGTGGCTCGCCTCCAGCAGCAGGCAGAACCTGCCCCGCTTGAAGTGGATGTGTCATCATTTGCCTCAGCAAATCCGATCCCCTTTGATGATGGGCCAAACGCCCTTGGCACGAAGGGCCACAGCTGTGATACAGGCCCCACTTTTTTTTTTTTTTTCTTTCTTTCCCTCCTCTCTTCCCTTTGTTCCCAGCTCGTTGGCTCGCCCCGGACCTGGGGCGAGCGCGCGTTGGTGGGTGCGGGCAGCCGGAGCCCTGCGTCCCCTAGGATTGGGGCTGGGGGGGACGTCCCCAAAGCGTCCCCAAAGCATCCCCACGTTCACCCTGCTCCAAGCAGCCGCAGCACCGGGGAGCAGGCGCCCTGCTCGGTGCGAGGACGGGTTCCCAGCGTGGGCGGCGATAGGGAGCGCTCCTGCCCTTCCCTTGGGCTGAGCCGCGCCACCCCAGCCCCAGAGCCGAGGGTGGGGACCCTGCGTGGCCCCCGGCCCCGTGCTGGACGCCGGGCTGGGAGCCTGGGGGTCCCCAGGGGAGCTGGGATGTCCCTCGCGGGCTGTGCTGTGTGCCGGCGGTGCTGCAGAGGGAGCTGGCAGACAGCGTCTGCAGGCTCCTCCGCTGGGCTCCTCAAGCCTGTGCCCAAAGCTTCTGCTGGGGGTGTCCCCAGGGCCGTCCCCTGCTTGGGAGGAAGAGGAGGAGGAGGGCTGCGGGGTCTGGCTGGGGCCGGGGAGAAGCCGGGAGCCTCCTGGAGGAAAAGTTGCTGTGGGAAAGGTGTCGCGGGGTCTCCCCACGTGGGCTGACCCAACGCCCGGCGCTCTGTGTGGCTCCCCTTTTGTGTACGTGAAGCACTCGTCAGCGGGAAAAGTGCAACCTCAGGTTCTCTCCCACAGGCAGCTCTTTGTTCCCAGATAAAGGGCCCTGCACCAAAGGCCCTTTGTGCCGCTGCTTAGAACGGTGCCGGGATTAATTGTGCCGATAGGTGCTTGAATGGGGAGTGCACAAGGCCGCCCGCTCCCGCCGTAATCATCTCGAAACTGAGGAGGAAATTAAAATGTCGGGGAGATGCCCCTTTTGGTGGCTGCTTGACTAGCAGGCACCGAGCGAGGCTGCGAGCGGATCCCCAAGCAGCCACCTCTCCCTCCTGACGGCCAGGGAGAGGCAGGCGCTGCCCCAGCGCCCCGACGGAGCCGCCGTGGCGCTGGGTGATGGGATGGGACGGGATGGGATGGGACAGGAGGAGATGGGATGGGACGGGATGGGACAGGACAGGGTGGCCCAGCCCGGCTGCCGGGGCTCGGCTCCCGCGGGCCGGGCGCGCTGGTGCGCGTGGCTCCCAGGGAGCGCAGCGGCGTTGCAGAACAGGTTCCTCTGTTTGCAGCAGGGCTGCGTGGGCGTCTTTACTAACTTTCCTCCCTTGCCTTCTTTCAGGATGCTCGGGACCGCGCTGGCTGCCTTCTCCCCCTTCCCGTTGGGGCGAGGAGCTGGCGTCGTACCCTGCCAGCGCATCCTGATAAAGCCGGCGGTCCCCGCCGTTCCAAGGGAAGAGCGCTTAAATCGGAGCCGCTCGGTGGAGACGCTCCTCGAGCCTTCCCCAGCGGCTTCATCTTGAAAGAATTTTTCCCTTCTGGCTCAGCCAGGGCCGAGCGCAGACCCCGCCGCGGCCGCTGCGCGTGTCTGCCGCCGAGCAGCGCGGGACGGGCTCCCTGGGCCTCTTTTGGGGGGGAGCTGGAGCGTTTGGCTGGCCGCGGAGCGTGCACGCAGCATTCCTGGGCCCCTGCGTGGGAGGAGGTCTCTGTCTCCAGATGGGCCCACGCCAGGGCTCCCCGTGCCCCGCGAGCTGCCGGGGACCCCGCAAAAGGGGATGGCAGAGCAGGGGCTGGGACCCCTGCGCTTTGCAGCTCGCGGTGTGCGTAGGAGGAAGCTTTGCAGGGCGGGGAGGAGGCAGCCAGAGCCGTGCTCGTGGCCCCGTCTGAGAAGTGAGGCTCTTTCCCGGCTCCTGGATCCGTCCCTGCCGTGGAAATCCTGCTTGTGTGTGGGGGCGGCTGGGGATTGCTGTGCTTGCCAAAACAGAGCAGGGCTCGGTCTCCATCCGAGCTCCTTGCCTCGGCCTGGCTGGAGGTAAGGAGAGGACACCTTCCCGGCACTGCAGACAGGGGTGATAAAGCAGGCCTTAGGGTGACTTCCCCAAGCTGGGTAAAATCGGGAGCCAATTTCCCGTTGACTAATGAAACCAGGCTCTCTCCTCGGCGTGCGGGCTTTGGGAGGCTTTGACTCACGGCTCCGCTGCCCGTGACGCTGTTCACGTCTCTCCAAAGCACCTGCAAGCCTCCAGTCCCACCTCTGGCACCGCGCACGGGTGGGAGCGAGCCGCCGGCGCTCCCCAATTCACCCCTCACCCCAACCCTGGGTGCAGACCTGTTCCTTTAGCAGGGGGCCAGCGCGCAGCACGGCCCGGCGCTTGCTGGAGAAAGGACACGAGCCCGGTGCCGCTCTGTCAAGAAATCCTTGGGGCAGCTCCGAGGGCACCGCGCGCTCTCTGCAGCTCGGCTGCGGCCGGCTGGGCTCAGCGGGTGGCCGCCAGCCCCGGGCAGTGCCGCAGCCCTCGGGGCCGGCCGGCTGCGACCTTCACGCTCGGCAGGCTGCGAGGGGAGGCTGGGGACGACCGCTGACCCCGGCCGGCCCCGTGCGCTCCTGCAGCTGCAGGAAAGCCCCGCCGCCCTCCGCGCCGGGTCCCGTTTCCTTTAGCTGCGTTGCCCGGTGATTTTTATTTTTATGATTTTTCCCTCCCCGCTTTCTCTCTCTCTCTCTCTCTCTCTCTCTCTGTGTGGTTTACGCGGCTCTCGCGCCAGCGGGGCCGGCTCAGCTCTCTTGTTTTCTTTCCCCTCCTCGTTGGTCAGAGGGGTAGAAGCTGCCAAATTAGGGTGCAGCGCGGCCAAGCCCTGCGCCTACCCCGGGCCGGTGCTGGCGGGGAAGGGCGCTGCCGGAGGGGACCGCCGGCTGCTGCACCCCATCCTCGGGTACCGCAGGGTGCTGCCTTGGGCACGGAGGCTGCAGGGCACGCAGGGCTTTCCCACGCACCGGGGGGCAGATTTAAGGCTGCTACTTCGGGACCAGGCTGCCCGCAGGACCCCCGTGGCCGGCCGTACCCCGCGCCCCGTTACAGCCCTGGGTCTCCGCTCCGGGACTTGGCAGCCCCGTGCTGTCAACGCCGAGCGCGCGCTTGGCTCCGCTCCGGCGCTGCGTGCCTGGCCCCCGCGCAGCACCGCTGTGCCCTTATTAGGGCAGCTGGCGCGCGGGGCTGTGCCTCGGAGAGGTGCGGGTGGCCCCGCTCCGCAGCCCCCTCTCCCGTCCCCTGCGTGGGCTGCCCTCGCCAGGAGCCACCGTGGCCACCTCGGCACGGCACGGGGGCTCCGGGGAGCGTGGCAGCCTGCCTGGCTCTGTGGCTGCCCCTCTGATTTGGGCAAAGAGTGGGGTGGAGAGCCCGTGTGTCCCCGAGGGGCCTTGTGTGTCCCCAGGGGGCCTTGTGTGTCCGTGCCGCGGTGGCACTCGTGTCCCCTGCCCCGCTGCTTCAGGGCTGCGTGCCAGCTCCTGGCGCGTCCGTGGGTGCCAGGCCAGGCGGCGCTGGCTGCTGTCCCCGGGGTGGGACTGGGAAGGAAGGTGTTTACCTCCAGCAGGGCTTCATCTGAAACCCTGTAATGTGCGAACGTTTCCTTCCTCCTCCGCGCTTCCTCCTTGGCTGGGTCAGCCGGTGCTTTTCCTGAGGTGGAAGGAAAGAGGCTGAAATTGCCCCTTGGCTCCCGGGGCTGAGCCACGGCGCCCGGGATGACTGTGCCCGGCTGCCGGCAGCGAGCCGTGCTCGGGGAGCTGTGGCTCCGTGCCCTTCATCTCCGGGGCAGAAGGGGTGAGGGACGGACAGACGGACAGCCCTCGGGGCTGGGGTGCAAAGGGAGGGGAGAGGTTTTGGAGCTGGTCCTGCTGGATACCCTCTGAGCAGGGTCTGTAGGGGCAGAGGGGGGAAAAAAAGCTTTACCCAGCTTGGGGCTTTCCCTGGTGCTTGCAGCCCCTTCACCTCAGGCTCCCCACGGGCACGAGAGGACCCCAAGGGTGCCGAAAAACCCACGGGGCCATCCTGGGTGCAGGGTAGCAGAGCCAGCATCCCACGGCAGGGCAGGACCCTGTCCCGCCCCGGATGCAGCAGGGTGGTGTAGCAGGCAGGGAACCATCAGCAGCAGCCCCCGGCACGGCGTGGTTCCCTGTCATTGCGTTTTTCCCCCCCGTTTTTGTGCCCGGTGCTCAGCTCGGAGCCGCGCGGCTCTGCCTGGGATTAGCGACAGCTGCCTGCAATTGCAGCTCTTCCCAGACAAGCGTCTCGCTCCCCCAAGGCTGGGGCTGGGGCTGTTTGGGGAATGCTGTCGGGGTGGTTTGTCTTGTAGTCTGCTCCAGGAATGTTGGCCAGACGGTCAAATTCTTCTCCCCTCTTGTAAAATGAGTGATGTGGGGCGTCTCTGGGAGAGCAGCCTGCCAGTCCCTCCTCCTCTGGATAAACCTGCCTGGCCCGCACCGCCCTGTCATGGGAACGGGCCCTTTCAACCCCAGCCACAGTAAATACGAGCCCTGCCAAAGCGCAGGGGGAGGGCGCGGACGGGGGGCCGGGGAGGTGGGGGGCTCGGCGGCCGTGGAGGGGCCGGGGATGGCAGCCTGTCCTGTCCCCGTGCCACCTGGCCGCCCCTCGCCCTGCACCTCCGCGGGGACGCCTCGCTCTTCCTGTGCTCCTGACAGCAGAGCAGAAATCTGGAGCCTGTCTGTGCCGCTCCCCCTCCTCCCACCACGTCTCACCCCCCAAGTCGCTGTTTTCCGCAGAAATGTCAGCTCCTTTCTTCCCCCACTCCTCCTGCGTTTTTTGTTGTTTTTTTTATTATTATTATTTTTTATTTTTTCCCCCCTCGAATCTTGGCCTTCAGCTCCAATTACTTCTCTCCTTCCTCCCTCTCCCTCCAGAGACCCTGATGGACACGAAGTGGGTGACCTCGGAGTTGGCGTGGACAACCCATCCGGAGACGGGGGTAAGTCTGGAGCCGGACCTGGTCCCCGGTGCCACAGGGCACGGCCCTGGGGGGGTCGGGGTCGCTCCCCCGTGCCTTCACCCTCCCCTCCCGTGCATCCCCTGCCTGGTGGGATTACGCACGCGTGGCCCCACGCTGACTCCAAGCACGGGTACGCCACGATCCCTTGGCACCCCGGTGGCCCCGAAGGGCTGGGACAGGCGCTGCCCCCCGTTAGCTGCTCCCCTGCCCCGTGCCCTTCGCCCGGTGTCCCCGGCTGGCGGTCTGACACGCTGCCTCCCTCTTGCAGTGGGAAGAGGTGAGCGGCTACGACGAGGCCATGAACCCCATCCGCACGTACCAGGTGTGCAACGTGCGGGAGGCCAACCAGAACAACTGGCTGCGCACCAAGTTCATCCAGCGCCAGGACGTCCAGCGCGTCTACGTGGAGCTCAAGTTCACCGTGCGGGACTGCAACAGCATCCCCAACATCCCCGGCTCCTGCAAAGAGACCTTCAACCTCTTCTATTACGAGTCGGATACGGATTCTGCCTCGGCGAGCAGCCCTTTCTGGATGGAGAACCCCTATATCAAAGTGGATACAATTGCCCCGGACGAGAGCTTCTCCAAGCTGGAGTCGGGCCGCGTGAACACCAAGGTGCGCAGCTTTGGGCCCCTCTCCAAGAACGGCTTTTACCTGGCCTTCCAGGACCTGGGGGCCTGCATGTCCCTCATCTCCGTGCGGGCTTTCTACAAGAAATGCTCCAACACCATCGCTGGCTTTGCCATCTTCCCGGAGACGTTAACGGGGGCTGAGCCCACGTCTCTGGTCATCGCTCCGGGCACCTGCATCCCCAACGCGGTGGAGGTGTCCGTCCCCCTCAAGCTGTACTGCAACGGCGACGGCGAGTGGATGGTGCCCGTGGGAGCCTGCACGTGTGCTGCTGGCTACGAGCCGACCATGAAGGACACCCAGTGCCAAGGTGAGCGCACGGTGGTGGGGGAAGCGCTCCGCCTTGGCCCTTCTGTTGCGTTCGTACGCGTGCGCCGATGGAGGAGGCAGGTCTGCGCTGAGCGAGGTCTGGTTTTGGAGGCTTGGAGCTCGCTGAGCACGGAGCAGGGGTCACTGTGGTGCTGTGGAGGTGTCTCAGAGGATTGCTGCACTTGTTGTGACCGAGGGCTCTGCTCCGTCCCTCCCGCGGCGCACCGAGGTGCTGATGGCTGGGCTGTTCCCGGCAGGCGTGATTTCACGCTGCCGGTGCGGAGGCAATTCAGGAACCCCGGCGGCGAGCGGGGCCCCGCTGGGCGAGCTGCGGGAGAGGCGAGCGCCCTGCCAGCACTGCAGGCTTCCAGCAAGCTGTGTAGGGAAACAGGCAGAGAACGTGAGCTCCCGCAGCTCCTCAGAGGGAAAGGGGAGAGCATCCTGCCCGCGGAGAGGTGGCATCGGAGGTTTGGGGGCTGGCGTTGCTGTTTTGTCCCGTGTGGGGGATGTTGCAAAGGAAGAATCTGCCTGGATGGATGTTGGGCTTGCTCGGGGTGGTTTTGTCCTCGGGAGCTGCCTGCAGCACGCAGGGTGATGCCCGAGGGTGGTTTGGGCAGCAGGAGGGATGCTCGCTGCTCCCCGGGGCTGGAGGCATCGCGCGGGGAGCGGTGGGCCCCCAGGCTGGATGCCTCGTGCTCGCCGATGACGGGATCCTTGGCGCCAGCCCTCTGCTCTTGGCAGGGGCGCTGGGATGCAGGATGTATACATGACCCGAGCGGCTGGCCGGGCTGCTGCTGGAGAGCAGAGCCTCCGCTGGTCCCAGCACAGCTCCTGCCATGCTGTGCGCTGGGGTCCCCGCTCCTGGGGAGCTGCTTTCCGTGTCGCTTGGGCTGGGAGATGTTGCAGACCAAGGGCTGAGGGCTGTTTCCCTGCACCTAGAGGGGCTTGGGCTCGAGGTGACGCCTTTTCCATGCCAGCGTTCGTGGTTCCCTGCTTGGGGAAGGCAGCAGAGGATCCGCAGAGGCGATGCTCTAGCCCAAGCCATGCCCACAGCCACTGCGCTCACAAGCCAGGCGTCCAGAAGAGCAGCTTCAGCTTGGGGCAGCAGCTCAGGGCAGGGCTGTAGGGCTCCCCGGGTGACATTCAGGGCATCACCACAGAGCCTGGGGCCGTGTCCCCTCCCTGCTCCCCCCAGGAGGAGCAGAGCCCGGCGCTGCGCCTCTCCCAGCACCGCGAGCACGCCTCCTCCTTCCTCCATCCTCCAGCCCATGGGCAGCACCTTTATTTTCTCCCCCGAGCCTCAGCTTCTCTCCCCGCGTGGGGAAGGTGCGCTGAGCCCTACAGGCACGTCCCCATCCACCCTTCGCTGGGTAGGAACGGTGTCTCCACGTTGCTCTGGGAAAGTCGCGCCGCGCTCGTATGATCAGATTTTCCGCCATATGATCGTGTGCTCTAAGTGGAAACAGCTGAGGAAGGGCTCGGAGAACCCAGCTCCATTTTCTGCTCTTTGTTGGCTGCCTCCTCGCCGCCTTTCTGCTCTTCCCCCTCCCCGCGCTGCTGCAGCTCGCCCCGCAGGAATGCCCCCGCCAGGGGCTGGTGCGCACGGGGAGCGGGACGGAGCCCGACCCCATAACCCCGGCAGGCAGGGGCCGTGTCACAGCACCGGGGGGCACGGTCCCCATCCTGCCCGGGGGGGGGGACACGGGGCGCTGCCCCCCGGCTTTGTGGAGCTCTCCCGGGCGTGCGGGTGAAGAGCGCCGCGAGGTGCCAGATGGCATTTTAATAAATAACAATGCTGCGTTACCGCTTCGATGGGATAAGCCCTGTTGTAAATCTCCCCCTTTCCCCAGACTTTGCCGTGGCCTTTGAAGATCTCCTCCTCCTCCTCCTCCTCCTATTTATCTCCATCCAGCGCCAGGATTAGACTTCGCATTCAGACCTGTTACAATGCAGCTCGGATCCCGGTCCCTCGGGAGCCGAGGGCTCATCCCGCCCGGCTGAAGGCAGTTTCTTTGGCACGCTTTGTAATGCGATATGCAAGGCTGGTATCTGGCGCTCTGCTCAGAAGTTGCCACAGCATTGATTTGGCATCTCATTCTCAGCCTCATTATCTTTATTTAATTAGCACACGGCCCTTCTGGGGGTTGTGCTGCTTCCCACACGCTCCCCGCCACGGAGATGCGCGGAGGCAGCGCTCGCGGCGCGGAGACGAGCGAGCTCCTGGCCGGGGCGGGGGGCCCGGGGGCCACGCTGCCATCCCACCCGTCTGGGGCCTCGCTCCGTGACGACCCAAATCACGCCGGATTTTTGCTGGTGAGGAGCTCCCCGCCTCATGCAGGCAGGTGTCGGGATTCCCCCGTGAGCGGTGAGCTCGCCGCCCGTCGTGGGAGCGCAGAACAGGTCGGCCGCCGGCACCTCCCCGAAAACGCTGCTGGGCGCGCACGCCCCGCACCCCATTCGGGAGCTGCGCCCCAAATCGGGGCCGTGCCGGGGTGCACGGCCATGCAATGCCACCTTCACCCCGACACCAAAGGGTTTGGGAGCCGGCTGCTGCCTTCCTCCTGTGCTGGAAGCGAGCCCCCCGCACGGCACCCCCGTGGGGCTCCCTGGCACTGCCCGCTGCCTCGGGGCTGGTGAAAATCCAGACTAAGGCTGAAAACCCAGTCCCACAGAGCCCGTGCACGGCGCCGGGCTCCTCTCAAAGCCGTTTCCTTTGGGTTCCCCCCAGCGGAGGCGCTGGGGGCCGGCGCTGCGTGTTTGGGTGCCGCCAGCAGGCGATAGCAGGTCAGGCTGGGGCCAAAGCGTGGCTTTTGTAAAAATACCTTTTCCTTGCAATCAGTGACTAATGGAAACATCACCGTGAATTAAAAAAAAAAAAAAAAAAAAAAAAAAATGCCAAGCCAGCAGTCCCCTTGCCAACTGTTTGCAGCTTTGCATTGCAACACGGGGTTGCTGCACGAAAACCAGGAAGTGAAACTGCCTTCTATTAATTGGCCGGGATTACAGATCAAAGGCGGCGCGGCAGCGCTGGAGCTGGGCGCTTCGGAGCCGGGCAGCTCCACAATGGCTCGCTTGTAACACGGTCGAGGAAATCTGCCTCTGCCGTCCTGCGTGCTGACCCGCCGCGGCTCGAGAGGCAGCGGCGCTTCTTGGAATTTTTTCCCTTAAAAAAAAAAAAAAAAAAAAAAAAAAGAATTTTTTGGTTTCCTGCCCGTTACTCGGATGCCACTGTTCGAACCCCGAGGGGCTCTTCCCTTCCTCAGCCCTTCGACTTCGCTCCGTTGGCGTTTGGACTGCGCTCGTCTAAAATATTTCCACCCAAAGGGTGATTTGGAGAAAAAAAAAATAAAAAAAAAAAATCAAGTGCCTTTTCAAAGAGGCTCGGAAGGAGAGTTGCCGCCTCGGCTGGAGCTGGGCTGCTGCTCGCGTGGCTCTAATCCATCTGCAGCCGCTTACGAAAGCGCGAAGGGAGTGAGCAGGGAAGGTTCACAACGCACAGATCAGCCCAGGCAAACCTGATTGCTGCCTTGGAAGAAATTACAGGGTTGCCGGACAAAGGGATGTGATCAGTTTAATTTATCTCGACTCGAGTGAGGCTTTCTGCTCCGGTCCTACGGGGAGGGAAACGGCCAGAAAGGTGCTGCTGGAACAGCATTGCGTGGGTAGAAAAGCACCGAGCCCTCAACCAGGGTAACTCGGGGCAGTTTTCCCTCGCTGCTGGGAGCTGCAGCAGAGCAGGGCTGGTGCCTCGCGTCCCCATGGGGAGGGGGCACCAGGTTTTGGGGCTGCTCGCTGTGCCAGGTTCGGGGCCGCTTGCCCACATCCCATAACTGTCGTCTGCGTGCGGGGCGAGTCACGGCACCCTGATGCTGCGCCGATGGCTTTATTTTGGTGTCTTGCAGCTCCCTCCTTTGGGCTTCCTTCACCGGGGTGGGAACTGTATGGGGTAGGCATGGAAGGGTGCCCCCCGTGTCCCCGTAAATACCCGCTGCAGCCCTTCATCCCCGGCTGTCACTCCGGGCTGCGTCTCCCTCCTGTGCGCTCCGCCTCGGTTCCCCGACCTGCTGTCCTGCGCCTGTCAGCCCCTGTCACCTTCTCCCCAGAGGTGACCGCAGCCCGGAGCCGGGCGATGCCATCTGTGTGCAGAGGCTGGGGATTGTTGTTTGATTATTTTTTATTTTTTTTTTTCACCAGGAAAAGCTCAGGGAGGGGGAGAGGGGAGCCCGGCTGCCCGGCCGGGGCTGCGGTCGCGCTCCTGCTCTGGTGATGCCGGGTTCCCTCGGCGCTGGCTGCGCGGGCAGCTTCTTGCAGAGCAGAGATGACACAGCGGCTTATCCGCCGGGGACCTGGGATCAGCTTTCAGCTCGGTTACAGCCTTCAAATGTGGCTGAGAGCTGTCACGCTGCCACCGAGGTCTTTACGCTCTGATTTATTAAACGGAGCTGGATGCCTCAGCGCCGCGGCGCAGCTGGGCCTCGGTGCCTCTCCTGCTCTTCCTCGCCCTAAATCGGGGTGGGGGCAGAGCTGTGCCCCCTCCTTGGCCGGGGTGGCAGCGAGGGTGCCGTGCAGCCGCCTTCACCTCTTGCTCTGTGTCGTCTCTGTGTTGCCCTGAGCTCCCACGGTGGCTTTTTGTTCCCTTGGCGCAGGAGCCGGGGCGAGGAGAGGAGGAGGAGGAGGAGGCAGAGAGGAAGGCACAGCTCGCCCTCCCCGGCTGAGGCTCGGGCTCCCCGGCTTCACGCAAACGCTGGTGGCTCCGGTTTCATCCCCCGCAACAAGCCCATTATTTCAGGAGGGGGGGGGTTGTCCCTGATGGGTCTGGGCTCCTGTCCATAACCCAAGCATGTTTGGCAGCTCTCGGAGCCCAGAGTGTTCCTGTCCAAGAGGTTTCAGTCATCCCTCATTCCTCAGCAATCTGGTTCCTTATGTGTGAATCTGCATCCACCCAGTTTTAACTGCCTGGGACTGCGGCTGGGGTGGGTCTGTGCGTGCTGAGGCTGCTCCGGCACCTTTGGGCAGCTGCCCTCTGCGTCCCAGCCTGTCAGGCAGAGGGGACACGAGCCCTGGCTCCTTCTCCATCGCCGGCAGAGGAGTGCAGCGGCGTTATCTGCACACTCAGGACGGGCTAAACTTAAATTCCCAAAGGCTGGGGGAGCTCAGGTCAGGGAGCTGCAGGAGCTGAGCCGTGCGGGCAGCCCCAAGCAGGAGCCTCCTGGGGGCTTCCAGCCCCTGTCCCCGCGGTGTCCGGCAGCAGGAGAGCCCCAAACACCGCGTGGGGCTGCCAGGAAACCTCCACTGTGTCGGGAGAAGCCTCGAGGTGAAGCAACTCCTCTTGTTTGTGGCTGATGTCACCCGGCAGGCACGGGGCAGGAGGTGCCGCTTTGGGGACAGGGCTGCCAGCAGGGCTACGTGCCCTGGGTGCCGTGCCGGCCAAACGGGGGCGATGCCAGAGCAGAGGGGGGGTCTCGGTGCAGAGCAGACCCCGTGGCTGTGGAGGCAGGCCCCGTGCTGGCCTGGTTTCAGGCCGTGGTGTTGCAGGGCTGCGATAAACGAGGCGGCGTGGAGGCGGGGGGGCGGTTTCCCGACGCTGCTCGGCTCGGCTCGAGTGCCACTAATCCCTTCACGTGCCCCTCGTTAGGGCCGAGTGCCCGCGGAGTGAGCGGGGCCGCATCCAGGCTCCCGGCTCCTTTATGGGGCAGGAGGCTGGCGGTGCCAGCCCGCAGGAATGCGTTCGTCTCGCTCCCCACACGCCGCTGGAGCCGGCCTCGGGGTGCCACCGCCGCGGGCTGAGAAGTGGCTGAAGTGGCCAAGGTGGAGGCGTGGGGCAGAGGGGCCGTGTTTGAGGCTGGGGGGGCTTAGAGGGGGCTGCCCAGGCAGGGTTGGGGTGCTGGGCACGGCAGCCAGCTGGGGAAGGGGGAGCAGCGCGTGGCAGAGCCCCTCCTGGGGAAATGGGGAGAGGAAACAAAGCGGGGTGGGTGTGGGGTGTGTGTTCCTGCACGGGGAAAGCTGTGCCTGTGCCAGGGGGTCCCTGGGCACCATTTATGACCTGAGCAAGCTCGGCTGTGCTGGCTCCAGACAGTATCAGCTCCCCGTAGCAGCCCTGTTCATCCTGAGGGGCCGGGACACGGTGGGCTTGGGACCTGCAGTGAGCTCGGAGAAGGGGCCTGCAGTGAGCCTGGGCTTGCAGAGATCGCTGTGAGCCTGGGAAAGCATCCCCTGGACACGGTCCCTGTGCGAGGAGGGACGAGCAGGCGAGGCGTGCAGGCAGCAGCAGGATTTGCCCCCAGCTTGTAGCAGCGTAGGAAAGGCCCGTGGGTGGCTCGTAGAGGGTCCTGCAGTGGGTGCCCTTCATTCACACAGATTTGCTTTCCCTTCCTGCAGCCTGCGGCCCGGGAACCTTCAAATCCAAGCAGGGCGAGGGGCCCTGCTCCCCCTGCCCGCCCAACAGCCGCACGACCTCGGGAGCAGCGACGGTCTGCACGTGCCGCACCGGCTTCTTCCGCGCCGACACGGACCCCGCCGACAGCGCCTGCACCAGTGAGCCCCACCGGGGAACGGGGAGGCGAGCCGGGTACGGGGCGGGGGGCATGAAGCAGCCGTCCCTGACCCCCCTATTTTATGTGTGTCCCCCCCCCTAGGCGTGCCGTCGGCTCCCCGCAGCGTCATCTCCAACGTGAACGAGACGTCGCTGGTGCTGGAGTGGAGCGAGCCGCAGGACGCGGGCGGGCGGGACGACCTGCTCTACAACGTCATCTGCAAGAAGTGCAGCGTGGAGCGGCGCCTCTGCACGCGCTGCGACGACAACGTGGAGTTCGTGCCGCGCCAGCTGGGCCTCACCGAGCGCCGCATCTACATCAGCAACCTGATGGCCCACACCCAGTACACCTTCGAGGTCCAGGCGGTGAACGGCATCTCCAGCAAGAGCCCCTTCCCTCCGCACTTCGCCTCCGTCAACATCACCACCAACCAGGCGGGTCAGTGTCGCCGCTGGAGCTGCAGTGCCTCGTGCTGCCGGCTCTCCTCTCCTGCCTCTCTCTAATCCCCTGGGTGAATTCTCCTCTCCGCTGGAACGTGCGTCCCTGGAGGGGATGAGATCAGAGCGCGTGCAGGCGGGGAAGGGCAGGCTTGGCAGATGCTGCGGAGAGCTCTCTGGAGCTCCCAGACCCACCCCAGAGATGTTGCGCCTGCTGCGAAGGGAGGAGGAAGGAAATGAGATTTCTCCCCTGTGGGCCTGGGAAGGCTCAGCACCAGCCCCAACCTTCGCAGGCAGCCGGCTGCTCTGCCATCCCTCCTTCCTCCCGCCCTGGCCCGGCTCCAGCGTGCTGCTGGTAATCTCCAGCCGCCGCGCTCTGATCTGATTTCACGGGTCTCACCGGTGGGGTGGGGCGGGCAGCTCCTGGCAAGGGGAAGAGGGGAAGGAGCCTTGGTTTGGGCTGCCAGGGCCCTTCCCCGGACCAGTTTGCAGCGAGGCAGGGGTTGAAATGTCACCTCGGTGCCATCTCTGAGCGTCCCTTGCTCCCTTATCGCCTTGGCTGCAAGGTGCTGAGACCACATCTCCTTCCAGAGATGGTCCCGAAGCTTTCCGGTGCTTTTTGGCTGGGGTTATCAGAGCAGGACCCGTGCTGATCGGGGATGGGGGAGGACGTAGCTGGGCACAGGAGGGCTCGCTGGGGCTGCAGAGATGCTGAGGGCAGGCAGGGTGGGCCTGGCTGCAGCACTGCCGAGCGGGTGCCGGTGCCGGCACAGCCTCATTCCTCTCTCCCTCTTTTCCCAGCCCCATCTGCCGTGCCCACCATGCACCTGCACAGCAGCACGGGGAACAGCATGACGCTGTCGTGGACTCCCCCGGAGAGACCCAACGGCATCATTCTCGACTACGAGATCAAGTACTCCGAGAAGGTAAAGCACAGCAGCCTCTCCCTCCCCCTGCCCCTTCTGGCTGGCGTCTGGGGAAGGGGAGCAGCAACAGGGGGGCCAGAACGCAGCGGTGACTCCCTCGTGTCTCCCTTGCAGCAAGGCCAGAGCGATGGCATTGCCAACACTGTCACCAGCCAGAAGAACTCGGTGAGGCTGGACGGGCTGAAGGCCAACGCCCGGTACATGGTGCAGGTGCGGGCACGCACGGTGGCTGGGTACGGCCGCTACAGCCTCCCCACCGAGTTCCAGACGACTGCAGAGGACGGTAGGTACCGGGACAGGGCTGCCTCCTGCCCCCCAGCCCCCCCAAAGTGCTCCCTCCCCAGCCTGACTCTGATTCCTGCCTCTCCCTCCCCCAGGCTCCACCGGGAAGACTTTCCAGGAGCTGCCTCTGATCGTGGGCTCGGCCACTGCGGGGCTGCTCTTCGTCATCGTCGTGGTCGTCATCGCTATCGTCTGCTTCAGGTACTGGCCTTGCAGGGAGCAGGGCTGCAGAGCCGGCTTTGGGGGTTGCTCACGCCTGCAGGCAGAGCTCCAGCAGCTCCAGTCACGCAGCGAAGGACTGGACCTGCTGCACGGGGGTCCCTCAGGAGGACCGTGTGTCTCTGCCTCCCAGCACCAGCTCTGGGCTCTGCCCGGGCTCCTGCTGCCCTCTCCCAGCACAGCTGGGCTCTCTTCTCCCACCGCACCTCAGGCAGAGGTCGCTCTGCTCGCGGGCTGCCGGAGGGGAAGCTCTCTGGCTTCGGTTGCCTGTGCTGGGATTTGGAAGCTGGCAGCACGTGTCTTTGCCCCATCAGGAAAGGGATGGTTACTGAACACCTCCTCTCGTCTCCTTTGGGCAGGAAGCAGCGCAACAGCACAGATCCCGAGTACACGGAGAAGCTGCAGCAGTACGGTGAGTGGCAGCCCAGCACGTGGGCTCTGCCTGTCCCGTGCCGTGCCAGGCTGGCGTGGCACGTCACCCGGATGGTGTCCCTCCCTGTGACGAGCCCTCTGTCCTTGCAGTCACCCCGGGGATGAAGGTCTACATTGACCCCTTCACTTACGAGGACCCCAACGAAGCAGTCCGGGAGTTTGCCAAAGAGATCGACATCTCCTGCGTCAAAATCGAGGAGGTCATCGGAGCAGGCAAGTCCCGGGGCTGGGCACAGAGGCTGCTGAGAGCACCGCCGGTCCCCTGGTCCCCCGGCTCACCCTGCTGCCCCCTCGTCCCCTTCCCACCCGCAGGGGAGTTCGGCGAGGTGTGCCGCGGGCGCCTGAAGCTGCCCGGCCGCCGCGAGATCTTCGTGGCCATCAAGACGCTGAAGGTGGGCTACACGGAGCGGCAGCGGCGCGATTTCCTCAGCGAGGCCAGCATCATGGGGCAGTTCGACCACCCCAACATCATCCACCTGGAGGGCGTGGTGACCAAGAGCCGCCCCGTCATGATCATCACCGAGTTCATGGAGAACTGCGCGCTCGACTCCTTCCTCCGGGTGAGCATCTCCTCCTGCCTCGTGCTGTGGGGTGCCAGCTCCGAGCTCCCCTTTTCCATCCCTCTGCATTGTTGTGGTGGTATCTCCAGGGATAAATTGCATCTCGGGGAAGAGGGATGACCCTAGGCAGGATAGGTAGCATACGGGGATCCACCCCCAGCCCGTTTGGGGTGTTGAAAACCCCTCTGTTCTCTCCCCGGGTAGCTGAACGACGGGCAGTTCACGGTCATCCAGCTGGTGGGGATGCTGCGAGGCATCGCGGCCGGCATGAAGTACCTCTCGGAGATGAACTACGTGCACCGCGACCTGGCTGCCCGCAACATCCTGGTCAACAGCAACTTGGTCTGCAAAGTGTCCGACTTCGGGCTCTCCCGCTTCCTGGAGGACGACCCGGCCGACCCCACCTACACCAGCTCCCTGGTATGGGGTGGGATGCTCAGGGGAGGCTGTGGGGCCGCACGAGGTACGTGCTAACTAAGGGAGCTGTCTGCCCCTGCAGGGGGGCAAGATCCCGATCAGATGGACGGCTCCTGAGGCCATCGCCTACCGCAAGTTCACCTCGGCCAGCGACGTGTGGAGCTACGGCATCGTCATGTGGGAAGTGATGTCCTACGGGGAGCGACCCTACTGGGACATGTCCAACCAGGACGTAAGTGCCCATCGGGGAGCTGGGGGGGAGCTGGGGGTGCCCGGCAGGGATCCGAGAGGGGCTCACAACCCGCCTTCCGTGCGCGTCTCCCCGCAGGTGATCAACGCGGTGGAGCAGGATTACCGCCTGCCTCCCCCCATGGACTGCCCCACGGCGCTGCACCAGCTGATGCTGGACTGCTGGGTGCGGGACCGCAACCTGCGGCCCAAATTTGCACAGATCGTCAACACGCTGGACAAGCTGATCCGCAACGCCGCCAGCCTGAAGGTCATCGCCAGCGTCCAGTCTGGGTCAGTGGGGTCCCAGATCCCGGGGAACACAGGTGGCTGGGACTGGAGGCGTTGGGAGAGCAGGGACGAGACAGGTCCCTGCTGCCGGGGACAACTCGGCGTCCCTCTTCTCCCCCCCCGGTGACCCGTGGCTCTCTCGCCCCGCAGCGTCTCCCAGCCGCTCCTGGACCGCACTGTGCCGGATTACACCACCTTCACCACCGTGGGAGACTGGCTGGACGCCATCAAAATGGGACGGTACAAGGAGAACTTCGTCAATGCCGGCTTTGCCTCCTTCGACCTGGTGGCACAGATGACGGCGGAGTAAGTCACTGCTGCGGGGGGCTGCGTGGGCCCTCGCCTCTGCGGCACCCAGCTGCAGAGGGCAGATTTGGGGTGGGGGAGTGGGTTCCTAAGGGGGTTAAGCTCTGGGAATCAGCATCCAAACCTGCCAGGTCGCTGAATCTTCACCCTCTCTTTGCAGAGACCTGCTGAGGATAGGGGTGACGCTAGCAGGGCACCAGAAGAAGATCCTGAGCAGCATTCAGGACATGAGGCTGCAGATGAACCAGACGCTCCCGGTTCAGGTTTGACCGCAGGGGACTCTGCATTGGAACGGACCGAGGGAACCTGCCAACCAGGTTCAGTTTGCGGTGCAGCCCGGCTTCCCGATTCCCCCATTCCCGCGGCGCTCCTCTGCCTCGGACGCTCGCCTGGGACAGGCCGGGCCGGGCCGCCCTGCCCCGGATCGGAGGCACCCGTGCCGAGAGGGAGCCCGGCTTTTCGTCCCGTGTCCTGGAGCGGCGAGGCAGCGACGCAGTCTTCATATTGAAGATGGATTATGGGACGGAGATGGCACATCCCGCTTCCCGCCCTGTCTCGGTGCTCATCGGTTTGAAGAGTTGTTCTGCTTCTTGGATTTCTTTTCCCCCTGTTCTCCCCGCCCCGAGTCCTCACCGTCCCCCCGTCCCCGAGGCCACAGACTGTTGACCCCGTCCGCTGAGTCCGTCAGACGCGTCCGAAGCCTTCCCCGACCCCGGACCCCGCATGGAGGCAGCCGGGGGGAGGCCGAGCCCCCGCGGCGTGGAGACGACGCCAGGGACGGGGCTGCCCGGCCCCAGACAATCACTTCTCTCCTCCCCCCCCATCTCGCGGCCCCTCCGCACGAGGGTCTGCACTGGAACGTGTCCGAAGGGAAGGCTTCGCTCCCTTTCTTCTTGGCTTTGCACGCCAGAACCCGAACCCCGTGAGATTTTACTATGCAGGGAGTTAGGCAAAAAAAAAAAAACAAAAACAAAAAAATTAAAAAAAAAAAAATAGAGAGATATATTAAAAAAAAAAAAAAAAAAAGAGGGAGCAGAAAAGGGGAGGGAGGGGGACCAGGTGCCCAGCTCCGCATCTCTTACCCTCTTGGTTCTCGTGGCCGGCTCTGGACTGCAGAGTGAGGCCGTCAGCACGTTTGCACAGGGACCCTCGGCCCCACGGCAGCCGCGCTCCTGCGAGAGGGGGCCGGGGAGCGGGGCCCGGGGGGGGGCTGCGCCACACGGGGGGGGCCTGGCCTCCCCCCCCCAGCCTCCTGTTTTATGCAGAAGGAGCGGGTGCCGCCGGCGCGGCCGCCCCCCCCCCCGCTCCTGACACACGCTGTGATTGCTGCCAAAAGACTCACTCACCTTCCTCTGACTCTTCACTGCAGCCCGGTTCCTCCAAGCTGAGGGAGAGACTCCCAAGCGTGCGTGAGTGTGCGTGAGTGTGTGCGTGCGTGCGTGTGTGCTGGCCGGCAGGACTGTGTGAGGCGATGGGCAGAATAAAGGCAATAAGAATTTTAACGGCGTTTCCTTGGCTCCGTCGCTCTCGCTGCACCAGCGCGGGGGGCTGCCGGGGGCTGGCTCTGTGCCCTAACCCCCCCCTCCTTGCTCCCCAATTTGTCTCGCTGCCGGGCACGGACCCGGTGCCAGCCCTGCAGTGCCCGAGGACACGCGGCACGCACCCCGGTGGGGCACAAAGGGTTGGAGGTGACGAGTCCCGGGGCAGAGCCGGGTGCTGAAACCCCATCTGGTGCAGCAGGAGATGCTGGTAATGGTTTTTCCCACCCCCTCCTCGCATCAAGCCCGACATTTGGGACCCAAAACAGCCGGTGAGTGAAAACGGAGCGGGGCCATTCTCTGCCCCAGAGCGAGCGGGGAGCAGCCAGGCTCGCTGGCAGCACCGCACACCCCCAGGATTTGTCCCCCGGGGCTCGTCCCCAGCCCCACAGCCCTCCCGTGGCCACGGCCAGCCTTCCCGGGGTGGCCCAGCCGGCTTTTCCCAGGCGATGGCCTCCGTGAGTCACCTCCACCTGCCTCCACAGCTGGCAGCCGCCCGGCCAGGTGCGAGCACCGCCACTTCAAAGGCACCCGGCACTGGAAAAACCTGGGGTGCTCCCATGGGGAGAGCAGGGCTGGGGTCTCCACACCCCTGGGGTCCCCAAACCTATGGGGTCCCCGGAGTTCCCCATCCCCAGGGGGCTCGCACATCTCGGGGGGCTTCTCGGTGGCCACGCGCCTCCAGCTCCCCAAAACCCGCGGGGTCCTCCCCTGCCCGGCTGGAGGTGGCAGAGCCAGGTGCTGTTTTTCCCCTTTTCCTTGGAACTCGCCCGCCCTTGGGTTTCTCATTAACCCCGTTCCCCAGCGCAGGAACAGCAAACAAGGCGGGGGGGCGGCTGGCGGGGCCCCGCGCAGCGCAGCAACGGGGAAGGGGCTCCCCGCGTCCCACCACCCCTCTGCTGCGGGGTGCCCGGGGTCTCCTGCACCGTTCCCCTTCCCTTGGGGTTTCCAGGGCCTCATTTGGGTCCCTGCTGTAGGGACCTTCCCCCAGGTGCCCGGCTCCACAGGGGTCCTGGTGCTGTAGGGCTGGGGTCCCCGCAGCATCCCCACGATGCTCCATCCTGGCTTGGCTTGGCTTTTTGGGGGAGTTCTGCTCGTTTGAAATAGCAAACCCGCAACAAACCACTTCTGCCTTCTCATTTCCCCAGCTCCGGGTCTCCCTCGGCCCCCACACCGCGGGGTTTGCTCCTGGGGGCTTTGCCCCATACCTTCCCCTTCCTTTTTCTACAGGCTCGTACGCAGAGCGGTGCGTTCAACGGCGAGAGGAGAAACAAAAGCAGCAGCAGCAGGAATTAATGCGAGCGTGCGTTTGTACAAATATTTTTTAACAAAAAAAAAAAAAAAAAAAAAAAAAAAAGAAGACTTTTTTTTTTTTTTTCAATTAAATTATTTAAGGAATTTTATGGAGGTCTGCGGTGCCCGCGTGGTTCTTGTGGGGTCGGGGCGGCGGGGAGCTCTGCGCCGGGCGGGCACGTGGGTGGGTGTGCACACGTGTGAGTGTGTAAGAGCGGGGTGCAAGCCCAGCCCCAGCATCCCCCAATTTGCTCCCCACCACCCCCATGGGCAGGCCTCGGGGGGATTTGGGGGGCTGTGGGGACGGGGAGAGCCTGGGGTGGTCCTGGGGGAGCGGGGCGGGGGGGAGGCGAGCCCTGCCTGCGCCCTGCGCTTCCCCCCTCCCAGCCCGTGCAAAAGAGCCTTTTGTGCTGCTGGGATTTTTTTTTTTTTTTTTCTCCCCCCTTTTAATTCCTAACCAGGAGATTAAGGGAAGACAAAGGCTCCGATTGTTCCCGCTCTGCCGAGATCTGGAAAGTTCGGGGAGGGGGGAACCGTCTCTTTCCAGACGGCTCGGCGCAGGGGGACGCGCAGCCCAGGTGGAGGGGCCTGGGCCGGGGGGGACACCCGGGGGGACACGGGGGGGGACACCCAGGCCCTGTCCCCATAGCGCTGGGGGCTGGGGCCACCACGGTTCGGGTGCTGGTGGCCCCAGGAGCGGGGCCCTTCCCCTGGCCGTGGGGAGCGAGCTGCCGGGGCCACCCGGCCGGGGCTGGGTCCGGAGCTCCCGAGCCTCTCCCCTGCAAAGGAGGAGGAAGATTTAGGATGGATTGGCCGGCTCGCCCGGCTTCTTGGCGTTTTCGCTGCTAACTCTTGGCTGACACCTCCGTGACTTGGCAGGGAGACGCTCCAGCAGCCCCGTCAGCTGCCTGGGGCCGGCGCAGCTGGAAGGGATCACGGCTCGGCACGGCTCGGCCCGTGGAGGACGCCATCCAGGGGGCCGCGGGTGCCCGGGCATCCTGCACGGCCCCGTGGTGCCACGGCCCCGGTGCAGCTCCCATGGGAAGCCGAGCTGGGGCCGCATCCTGCAGGGTGCCCATGAGGCGTGCAGGGGGCCGGGTGGGTCCTCGCCTCGTGGCCACAGCCAGGGACACGTCGTGGCCCGGCCCAGGGCTGTCCCCAAGAGGCACGGGGCCGGGACCCGGCGTGTTTTCCCATGCTCGCAGGGAGCAGCGAGACACCCACGAGCGCCCCGGCTCTGCTCCTTCTGTTTCCCGTTAAGATTATTTATTGGTAATTTTTAAGACCACTTACAGACTCTGTTCGTGTGCCAGGACCCTACACAGCTTTTTCCCAGGGCTTTTTTTTTTTTTTTTTTTTTCCAATTTATATAAAAAAAAAAAAAAACCTTGGTTTAATCATTTTCTTCCCACTCCTTCCTTCCAGACTCCTTTGGTACCCAGCGGGGTGCTGGCACAGGGCGCAGTGCCCGGCCCCAACCACACCACAGCCACACCGGGGCCGTGTCCTCACCCCCCCACGAGCCCGAGCATCACGGGGACATCGGGGACAACCCCACAACCCCCCCAGGTGACATCCCAGCACGGCACGCAGAGGGGAAACCTTCCCAAAAAGGGGCTGCGGGGCGGTTTGGGGAGGGCGCAGGAGGCGGCTCCCCCCGGATGCCTGGGAGCTGACATCGCCTTTGGCAGCGCACAGCCAGCGAGGAGGGCTCGGGGCGAAGGCACCCGCGTCCATCATCCCGGGGGCTCCTCGAGGAGCAGAACCGTGCTGGGCCGGGGGGACAAAAGCAGCTTTGGGTTATCGAAGGAAACCTTCAACCCCCTTGGGAAGGGCTGGGACCGTGGGGGGAAAACGGGGGGAAATTCGTGCAGCCTGGTTTGTAGGGCTGGTCACATCGGGCTGCTGCACTCGCTGCGAGGACGGCTCTTTTTGGGGCTTGGCTCAGCAGGTATCAGCCCCAGCCCAGCCCTGGTGGCTCACTGGCCCCGCACTGGGTGGCGATGCCTGCGCCCAGCTCCTCCTGCCTCCTGCCACCCGCCTCTGCTTTCGGCTTCTCCCAAAGCGACACCGGGAGGAAACGGGGAAATTGCTTCCCCGCTCCCCGCACCACTCCTCCTTCCCGGCCGGAAGCCCGACGGGCTGCTGAGCCCCTTTTATTGCCCTCATTCCTCTTTGATCTCCTCCTCGCTGCCCCTCCAGTATCACCGCCGTGCCCGGCTGGGGGCCGTGGGGCAGTCCCGGGTGTCAGACAGGTTCTGCGGCACATTTCTGCCTAATGAGAAATTTCCTCTCCCCGTGCTTCGCTGGGTTTTTTTTTAGCACCGGTATCGCTACCCCACCTCTGCCTCCGCCGGGCGGGCTGAGTCACGGGGGCGTGCGGGCACCTCCCGGCACGCTCCGCGTCCCCGCTGGCCCTTCTCTTGCCGGCCCTGGCAGCGATCCCTCTCCCCCAGTTTCCCCTGGGATGGCACCAGCGTGAGCCCAGCGACCCCCCAGTTCCTGGTGACCCCTCCAACAGCCCCGGTGTATGAGTGAGATTCCTGGGAGTGAGGCTCCCCACTGCTCCCCGCCGCCTCCCCGGCTCCCCGGTCCGTGCTCGGGGGAACCGCAGCTCCAGGCGGCTGCCGGAGTTCAAAGGGAAGGGGGAAAGCAGCAATTCCCCCTCTGCGTGAGGGTTTCGGCTCGGCTCCCCGCTCGCAGGCTCCCCGCCGCCCGCAGCCTGCGGTCGCTCCGTGCCTTAACGGGTTTCCTGGCTCGGAGCTCACTAATGAGCCGGCGTGGGAAGCAGCAAGGGCTGAATGCCCCCGAAATTGGGGCAGCGGAGGGAGGCGAGAGGCTCCCGGTGCGCAGCATGTGGTGGGAGAAGAGGGGCTCCCACCCTGCTCCCCCCATGGGGACCCTGGGGGCCTGCCTGCTCCTGGGGCTCCCCAACTGGCCCCAGCACCCCCCTGCCACCCCTCCTGTCCCCCGAGGGCAGGGTGCCACGCCAGGCTCCACGCCAGCCCCGCTGCTTGGCTCAGCCCCCTCTCGATGCAGGTGTCCCCTGTCCCCGTCCTGCTGTCCCCAGCATCGTCACCCAGGCGTGGAGCAAAGGCTGCGCCCGGGGAGGACACAGCTGAAACCATGACCCATCCCGCGCCGTGACTCAGGCTGTGCCGGGCAGCCTGCGCTGGAAACCACCTGCCAGCCCCGTCCCCAGCCCCAGCCCCATCCCCAGCCCTGTCCCCAGCCCACAGCGCCAGGAACCCAGGCCCAGAGTGGCCGCGTGGCCGCAGGGGCTGTGATGGAGAGGAGGAAAAGCTCCTTGCGTGGTGTCGGTGTTTGCAGCCGTGTCTTGCACAAGCAGGAGCCGGCGGAGGAGCGGAGCCTGGGGCAGGAGCAAACACCGCTCCGTGCCAGCAGCCCCAACCTGATCCAGCTGCAGGAAGCATGGGGAGGCTGAGGGGAGCACACGGGGATGCACAAAACCCCCGGGACAGCCCCCCAAGCAGCCGTCCGAGCCCGTGGTGTCCCCACGTCCCCATGGCAGGAGATGCGCAGCGCTGCGCCCGCACCCGGGGGTCCCGTCCGTGCGCACCCCAGCTCCTGCTCCCGGATAATCCCGTCCCTTATCTCACTCTTGAGCTTTGCAGCCCCCGGCCTCACTGCTCTGCTCTCCTTTTCCCAAGGTGGCAGCCGGGAGGTGAGAGGCTCGGGGGGTCCCTGCCCTGCTGCCCCCCGGCCAGGCTGCGAGCAGGTGGATTTATGGCCGCGGCCGTGGTCCGGCGTTCAGGGGACGGGCGAGGTGACGGGGCCTTTATGGCTTTCCTACACCTTTCTGACTGCAAAGTCTAAATGGCCTCGTAAACCAACCCCCCCCCCCCAACCCCGTCAGGAGGCAGAGGTTTATTAGGGCTGTAATTCTTCTCCTGGCATTTCATCAGTGTCCTTTTAATCTGCACTTGGGTGTTGTTTTTTATTTTTTTATTTTTTTTTAATTTCGGTTCAATACCAGCAGCTGCAAACGCTATTAGGGAGGGTCCTGCGCAGGAAACCTCCGGAGGGGGCTTGGGGCAGCAGCTGGGGGCCGGGCAGCCCCCTCCCCAACAAGGGGCCTCTCCGGAGGGGGCGAGGAGAGCCCAGCCTCGCTGCGCCGAGCAGGATGCGGCCGCGGCGCTTGCCGTGCGAGGGAAGCCTTCCCAGGAAACCTTGGGATTTCGGCAGCGGAGCCGGCCAGGAGCTAATCCTTTGTGTCAGGCTTTCCGCTTTCATCTCATTAACTCCCGCTCCCCGTGCCGCTGCCCTCTCGGTTTTTCTGGCGGGGAGATAAGTCTCCGTGCTCGGCGCGGCGAATCCTCCGCGCCTGCTCGCGCCATGCTCCCGGTCGCGCTGACGCTGGCAGGCAGCTTCCATCCAATTACAGCGGGGTGAAGCTCATTTTAATTGCATAGAGCAGCTGGGATTAAGCAGACTTTATCTCCTAATTCCCTCTTTATCTCTTAACTTCACACTCGCCGCTCGCATTGAAGGCAGGACAGCTTGTGCCAGCGTTTGCAGTTTCTGAAGGACCCTTCTCCGCGCGCCCGCCCCACGCCACCCCCTCGCCCGGCTGGGGCTGGCCCCCAAACGTCCCCAGATGCCAAAGCAGGGGCTGGCGGGGACCTCTGTGCCCCGTAGGGCTGGGATCAGGTGGTGGCAGGGACCCTGGGTGCCATTTAGGAAGGTGCAGGAGGTCCCTGGGGTGGCAGGGAGCGCAGGATCTAACCACGGCTCCCCCAGGGAATGCCCCCCTGCAGCGGCTCTTCCTCGAGGTGCCGTCCCCAGCAAAGGCCGTGTGTCACCCTGCAGGGACAGCGGGGACAGGGACAGCCCTGGGGCTGTGAACAAGGAAGGGTTTTTTTCCCCTTCCCAGCCCATGACCCTCCAGTTGCCCAGCTGGCACCCCGGGCTCCCTGCAAGGTAGGACAGGGTCATTTGTCCCCAAAAAAGGAGACGGCAACCGCCTCTGCCAGCTCCTGCAGGACCCCCGAGGACACGCTGCCTGCCCTGCACACTTCACCAGGATTCACGTGGAGTCAAAAGGAGGTTCGTAACCTCGCCTGCCTGCTGCCACCCCGTGTCCCCCAGCACCCCATTCCAGGGGCCACCCCCTGCTGTTATTTCCCCGCTCCCTCGGGCATCCAGTGACAGCCACTTCTCCGTGCGGACACGTCCACCCCGACCCCGAGCGAGCTCTTGAGATAGCGAGAGAGCCGGGGGACACGAGCTGCTGGCAGGTCCCCTGTCCCCAAGGGCCACCCCCCTGCTCCTTGTCCCCTGGCACCGCCGCCCGTGGGTAAAACCCAGGCTCCCCCGGCTCGGCGATGCAGGCTCCGCATCAGCACAGCCGGGTGCTAATTAGGCACCATTAGCATGAGCTAATTAATCTAATTCCGGTGACCCACAATTCCAGAGCGTGGGAGCTGCTCCTCGCCCTCGCCTCTGCCCACGCCAGCGGCTCCCAGCTCCCTGTCACCCCGTGGGGTTTAATCCCCCCGTGCCCTCCTGCTGTGGGTTTCCCTGCTTCCTTTTGGGGTGGGGGGCTTGGGTGCAGCCCAGGACCCCACACAAAGCCCCGTGGGTGCCCCCAGAGCAGGAGCTCGGGTCTGGGGCCGTGCGGCAGTGAAAGGGTGGCTCTTAATCCCACAGCAGCTGTGGGGCCCGGGCTTGCTTGTTCAAGGGATATGGCAGCTCGGTCAACAATCCCCCGGCCCGTTTCGGGGGGATTAGCAGCGCCCCGGGGAGGGAAGGGGCCCTCGGGAAGGTTTGGAGGGTGGGAACGTGGCCCCGCAGAGACAAAGCCGGGCAGGGGGGCAACAGGGATTGGGGACCCTCCGTCCCCAGGAGGTCCCCAAAGCAGAGAATGGGGTCTGAGGGAGCGTCCCTGTCCCCATCCCACTCTCACACCCCGCCGTGCTGACAGGAGGGAGCTCTGGTTATCATCCCGCACGGCCCCGCAGCGATAACCCCGCCGGCACCGGGGCAGGAGGCAGCTCACAGCCGTCCCCGTGGCCCCACAGCATCCCCAGGGCCGGCGCCCCAAGCAGGATGCACCCAAAGGGAGCTCCCTGCAAACGAGCACAGGGGGTAATTAGGTCTCGTAATTAGGCCTTGGGGTGGCCTCCTGCCATGGGGGGCACCTGGGGGATATTAGGGCTGCGTTAGGCTGCCCTGGGAGGGCTTCACCCTGGGTGTGGGGTGCTCCCCGTCTGCTCCTGCGCAAAGGACCCCATAAAAAAAAAAGACTCCCAGACCCCATAAAACACGTGGGGCCAAACCGAGAGGCCTCGGAGCAGCAGGTGGGTCCTGGTGGGAGGAGGAGGAGGGTGGCTTTGTCGTGGTGGCATCGGGTATGGGGTTTCCCCAGAGCTCAGCACCCACACGTGCCCTGAAGCCGCTCCGGGTGCGTGCCGCTGTGCGCACGGGGCACGGGGACCCTCCAGCCCTGAGATTTGGGGTTTTCTGCTGTGCAAGGTCCCGCTGCAGCCCCAGGGCCCCCTGTGTTTGCCGAGCAGCTTACAGCCATCCCCAGGCTTTGTCTGCCCCGGGGCTTATGCGCCTGGGGAGCACAGCCCCCCCTGGGCAGCTTCCCCGGGGGGCTTGGGGTCCCCAGGGGCGCGAAGGCAGCAGAGATTTCAGCACACCCGGAGGGGTCCCTGCCTTTGGGGCACGCACACCCCCCCGGGAGGGTGCACACACACACACGCACGTGTAGCCAGGTGCCCCCGAGGGGCCCCCGTTCCCCACGGGTGCCCGGCAGGGCCGCTTTTCTGCTCCGTTAGGCACGGCTGTGCCGGCACATAATGACATGGTAATTGCGAGCTGAACCCGGCCACACGCACGGCGCAGCTCCCCCGCACCCAGCTTCACCGGGGACCCCCCCATCCCGCTCCCCTCGCGCCCACCCCGATGCCTTATATCGGCTCTGCCCACCCGGGATCCCCCCCCAGCACCCAGCGGCAATGCCGGGGGCACCCCCCCGGGGAGGCTGCCGTCACCTCCTCGCCCCGCAGCTGGGAAACCCGTCCTTCCCCTCGGTGTTTACACGGGTAACAGGGGTCCTCCGCCGCTGCACATCGCATTTTCTGCTTGGTCACTTCCATCTGTGTCCCCGCATAATGATTTTTTCTGCTACATTAATTTAACACACTGCGGCGGGCCGAGGCGCTGGGACCCCGGGCTTTTTAATTGTGTCCAAGGAAAAGGCTCCGCGCTTTCATCGGCGGCCAGGGCCGCGGGGTGGGTGTCCCACGGGGGGTGTGTGGGGGGGTGGGAAGGGGTCTCGGGGTGGTCGTGGGGGTCTGCAGGATGGCTGTGAGCCCCCCGTGCGTGCCTTCCCGCGGGTGGGCAGGTTTGGGGTGGCCCTCGGGGGCTGTGGAGCAAAGGTGGGGGGGTCCTGGGGTGCCGGCGAGCCTAAAACCCCCCTGGGAAGGGTCCTGGCACCCTGGGGCATCCCGTCCCGTTAACGTCCCCGTGCCCCCGTGCTGCCCGGAGGGGCTGTCGGGCCCCTGAGGGTTAAGTGCTGTGTTTGTCTTGGCTGAAGGCGCCGGGCGCCTAACAAGGCACGGCGAATGGAGGTGAAGGGCTGTCCAGACGGGAAGTGACAGCCCGATTTCAGGGCTGTCAGCCCCGGCGTGGTGGGCATTGAGCAGGGAACATTCCTCCCCGCTGCCCCGGCTCCGCCGCCCCGAGCTGCCAACAAAAGCCCCGGGGCAGCCCCTGCCCACGCTGGGTGCCGCGGGGGGCTTGGAGAGGGGGTTTTGGGGCAAAGCTGGACCCACCGCCGGGCCCCCATCCCCAGCGTCGGGGCGTGTGGGAGCCCCCCTCGTCCTCTCCCCGCCGGCGGCCCCGCAAGAAGTGGCCTCCGGTATTTGCAAACATTGTGGAGAGGGGCTGGGAAGGTCTCGGCCCACCCCAGCGGGTGCCTTTGTGCCGGGCGGACCCCCGGGGGCTCATTTCCATCCCGCCCGGGCTCCTTTCAGCCTAGACCGCCTGGGCCTCGCTCCGCGCCGCGCAGACAAAAGCGGTGCCAGAGCCGCAGCTGTGCCCTGTCCCCGTCCCCAGCCCCGGGGCTCTGCCTGTCCCACGGGGAGGCTGCTGGCCTGCTCCCTCCCCGTCCCCCCAACACACACCGAGGGTCCCCGGGGGCTGCCGTGCTCGCTGAGCGTGCAATTTTTGCACCCCCACCCTTGTTTTCCTCCCCGTTTGCACCCCCAGGCTCCAGCAGCGCGCACCCGCTCTCCCCGGGCACCCATTCGGTGCCTCCCAGCTCCCTCCCCGTGCCCCTCCTTTTGGGGTGACCCCTGCCCCCCAGCACCACTTTTAGGGCGAAGCCTGCACCCCCACGCATTTCAGCAGCTCCCCGCAGCCACGTCCCCACCAAAAAAAAAAATAATCAGGGTCCGGGGAGGGGGCACAGCTGGCTCCTGGGCAGCACCTTTCCGGTAGCGCCGGTTTTTTATTGCCCCGTTTAGAGCCTGCAGATCAATGCGCAGCCCGAATTTTATTTGCTCTTGGAGTTATAAACGTGAATTCACCCAGCTGCGCTTCGTAACCGCTCTCCCTGCTGCCAGGCACGGTGTGGGGGACACGGGGGGGGACACGGTGGGGACGGGTTCGCCCGGTGGCCGTGCCCGTGCCTCGGTGCGCACGGCAGCAGCCGGGGTTGCTCTTTTCTCGCGCTTTTTGTGGCTGGTCAAATCTCCTCGGGGGCCCCCGCGAGTGACCTCTTCCTCAGCGCGGCCGCTAAGCCCTTTGTAATGGGATTTTGCGGCAGAATCGGCAAATTAGGGGAGAAGTGAATGTGTTAAGCCGCGGGTTTCGTTCTGGGTCTCCCCCTCCCCAGCCCGCTGCCCGCAGCCGCCTGCACAAAGGGGACGATCTCCGCTTTCATCTCCGACCCTCAGAAGTCGGAGCTTTATGGGGTTGGGTCCCCATCCCATCCCATCCCCTGGGTCCCCATCCGTCCCCTCCCGAGGGGACAGGGGCAGGCAGAGCCTGGGGGGCAGAGTTAATTTTGAGGACTTCATTAACGCCGGCGAGCACAAGCTGTAAATGCTCATTAATTCCTCGCTCGCTGATGGCTTTCGGAGCTAATTCTGTGCTCCCGGGACCCTCGGCCTCCTCCAGCCCCGTCCCCAGGGAGGGCAGGGGGCTTGTGGGGGGAGGGCACCCCCCGGGGGTCTCCTGTTTGGAGCCCACCAACCCTGTGGGTGATGCCCTGGCCCAGCCCCACAGGGAAACACCTGGGACGGGGTGGGCAGGATCCCATTTTGGCACCCCAAACCCCCAAAAATGAAGGCAGGGAGGTGGCGGTGACGGGTCCCCAAGCCCGGGGGGCACCGTGCAGCCCCCCCGGGGCCCCCGTAAGGGCCTGATTTATGGCAGCCCCCAAAACGCTGCCACGGAGCGCGCGGGCCAGCGCGGGGAGCGCAGCTGCTGGAGCAGATCAGCGCCTGATTAATGTTGGGCAACTTGTTATATTGTCAGATAATTATCCCCAAACTGTATGACTTTTCTGCTAAGTGGCAGCGCTTAATTACGTTTTTAATTACACCGTGATCACCGCAGCCCCTCCGAGCGGGAGGCGGGAGCTGGGGATGCCAGGAGAGGGGCAGGGGCACGGCGCAGCCCCCGGACCTCTTACGGGGGGGCACTTGGGGAGGGGGCAACCCCACTGCAGACCCCTCCCCATACAGCAGCGTGGGGCACCCGGCTGCTGTGTCCCCCAGAACGGTCGTGGTGAGGTTTTGGGGTGGCTCCCAGTGGGTGTAGGATGAGGGGGGGGGTGCCGGGGTGCAGCCCCCTGCTAGGGCTCGGTGTCCCCTGCGCCCCCCCGGCCCCATCCGGCTGGGGGCAGCCCGGGGTCTCACTTCCCCTCGCAGGCAGGCCCGGGTCAGGGGTCAATGCATTTAAAATTCCTCCTGGCTCTTAAACTCCGGAGAGCAACCGGGGGGGGGGGGGTGGGTGCTCGGGCTGCGTGGGGAACGCCGGCCCCAGGGGCACGGGGAGCCGTGTGTGCACGGGGGGGCTGTGTGTGTGTGTGTGTGCACGCTTAGGTGTGCGGGCGGGTGTGCACGTGCAGGAGGAGGGCACGCTTCTAGGGTGGAGGCGTGAGCCCCCGCGTGTGCAAACGTGCGTGCACGTGGGTGTGAGGCGCAGGGTCCCCCCTGGGTGCCCCCACCCTGCACCTCCTGGGACCCTCACCTGGAGCTGGGGGTGTCACCGGGATGGGACCCCAGGGAATCAGGTGCGGGGGGCACCCACGGGACCCCAGCCCTCCCGTGGGGACGGGGACGGGGACGGGCTCTGCTTTATCCCCGGGGCACGGGGGCTGCAGGGGGGTGGCCGCCGCCCTCCCCGCCGGACGCCGCAGCGCCGGGAGGAAACGCGGGCGTTATCGAGCCGCTGGCTGCAGCCCTGGCTCGGCCACGGCCTCTGGCCCCAAATTTCCTGGCGTGACCATCGCGGCGGTGCCGTCCTGGGCTCTGCCTTCACCACCCAGCGGGCAGGAGATGCGGCTTCCTGCTGCCCCACGGGGCTGGGTATGTGGGGAGGGGAGGGGTCCGGCCCCAAAGGCCTCTCCCTGCCCAGTGGAGGGGAAGAGATTTGGGGTTTTGGCCCCTTTGCGCCCTGCTCCTGCTTGTTTGTGTGTGTTTGTGGTGAGCATCGGGGCTTGGGGGCAAAACTCCCCCCCAAAATCCTTCCCCAAACAGCCCCTCTTAGCGTCGCCGCAGCCGGACGGGGTGCCCCCCGAGAGAGGACTGCATTTCGAGGGAAAAAAATGTAAGAAAAGGTCCCTGTCCCCGCTATCTCAGGAATCCAGAGCGCGCCGGCACGGCCCCGGCCCCTTGTCCTGGCCATATTTCATCCCAGACGTCGCCGCTGGCCGCGGACCAGCACCGTGGGGATGGGGATGGAGGGAGGTGATGGGGATGGAGCGAGGCTGCAGCCGGGACGGGGCAGCCCCAAAACGATGCTGGGGTCTGTATGGGGGACTCAGTGCCCCCGCCACACGAGGCTGGGGGCTTTTTGGGGTCCCTGTGGGCACCCGGTGCCCCCGAGCAGCGGGGTGCAGGCTCGGCCACGTCCCCCCTGCCCCGAGCCCCGCTGCTAATGATGTCTCGCGACCTGCTTGCGAGGAGCGTAAATTATTCAGCTCCTCATCAGGGCAATTAAATTAACTCGGCGATGCGGGCCATGAATATTTCACGGGGCAGGGTCTGGAGCCGTGCGCCGGGGCCGAGCCCCTTCCCACCGCCCCGGCGGGTGCGGCGAGACCCCACGGGGGGCTGCTGGGAGCACTGGGGGTGCCCCCCCTGTCTGCCCAGGTTACTTCCAGTGGCTGCTGATGGAGGCCAGGTGCTCGCAGCCCCCCCTGGGTTTTTTTTTTGGGGGGGGCACCACCAGGGGCTGTCACCACCCCAGGGACCCCGAGCCCGCTGCCCTCCCCGTGCCCCGGGCTGTGCCAGCCCGCAGCCACCTCCCCGCTGGGATCTCGGTCAGGATTTCTCTTTTCTTTCTTCCCCCGCTCCGAACAATTAATAATTTATCCCATAATAAAAGAGGAAACGGTTAATGAGATGAAAACAAGCCAGAAACATCTGCTGGGGCGGCTTTCATCGCCAGCCCCGGGCCGCCTGCGCAGGAAGCGGTGGCGGGAGGGGGACGGGGGGTGCCGGGGGGGGACACGGCGGCAGCAGGAGGCTGTCCCCCACACCCGGCCTTCCTCACCACGGCCCCCTCCTCCTCCTCCTCCTCCTCCTCCTCCTCTTCCTCCTCCTCTGGCTGGACCCTGGCAGGAGGGGAGAGCCTGCGGGGACCGGGAGCCAGGGGGGCACCACGGGGATGGGGACAGGGATGGGGATGGGGTCCGTGGGTGCTGTGGGGCCGATGGGGAGGGATTGGGATCGGGGCCGGCCGCTGCTGCTGCTTCTGCTTCCAATTTAGCTGATCCCTGCCCCGATGGCTGCGGCTCTCTAATCTGTTTGTCTTCCAAAGCCATTAAGCTAATTCGGAGCCCTCCGAAATCCCCCGGCTCTAATCCCACCCCAGCTCGGCCACTTTTTGGGTCAACGGGCCTTGTGTGTGGGGAGGAGGGGGCAAAACTGGGGTATTTGGGGGCAAGAAGGGATCCCCACACCGCTGTGGGTGCAGCCCCAGCACCCCCGAGCCCCCCGTGGTGTCCCCATCCCTGTGCCACCAGGGCGAGGGGACCCCCGCGGCCCCTCACCACCCACGGGGGGGAGCAGGGGACGGGGTCGTGCTGATAAGGGACATCGCGGGGACGGGACGGGGCGATGACAGCTGCGGGGAGATGGCCCTGTCCCCCCCCCACCCCGCCGGGCACCGGAGGAGGTGTCGTGGAAAAATAGACGTCAGCAGCGGCCCCAGGAATTCGGGACGGGGACAGGGCCCCCCAGGCCCTATAGACGGGGGAGCAGAGACCTGCCAGCTTGGCACCTCCCCATTGTGCCACCCATTTTTTTTTGCCCAAAACCTCTTTTTTTTTTTTCTTTTTTTTTTTTTTTTGTTCCTTCCGTCACCCATCCACGGGCTCAGCAGGGAGGGGAAGGGGCTAATCCCCTCCTGGGGGGGTTAATCCCCACCTGGGGGCCCCTCACCCTTCATTACGCGGTGCTAACGAGGGGAGAGGACGGGTGGTGACAGGGGGGGATCTGTCACGACATGGTGCCCCCCCCCCCCCCCCCCCCCCAGCCTCCCTATGCTGCAAACCCTGGCACCCTGCCCCCCACACACACCTCCATCATCTCCTCGTTACCTGCGTGGCTAATTGGGGGCCTGGTGACAGACAGCCTCATTAACAGCTTAATTTCGGCTCGGGCTCTTCCTGCCCAACCCCAACCCTGGCGGGGGGGGCACCCTGTAAGGGATGGGGACCTTGGGGACACCCCCATGGGGTCAGGCACGCTGGCACACACGCGGGTGACACCGCAGCGCACGGGGGGCCCCCTGCCAGCCTTGGGGACGGGGACGGGGGCACTGCCACCCTCCAGCCGCCCCCCCCCGGCCTCTCCCCACACTTGTTTGCTCGGTAACGGCCCCGCTTCGGCTCCTTTGTGCCCGCAGATAACAGCGCCCGCCGCCGCCTCTGAAGCACCGGTGGGGAGCGGGGGCACCACCGCCACCACCCCACAGCCAGGGGTTTGGGGTTTGGGGTTTGGGCAGCAATCCGGGCCCCACAGCCAGCCCCTTGGGGTGCCCCGCCACGCTGAGCCCACCTCAAGGTGTCCCAGGTCCCCTCTTTCTCCGTTTTGTCCCCTCTGTCCCCGTTTTGTCCCAATTTGGCACGCCCAAGGCCCCCTCCCCAGCACCCCCAAGCCGTGTCCCCGTCCCCGGTGGAGTTTTCCTACAAATTGGCCCCAAAACGCCACCCCGGATGGAGGCCCGGCCGCGGTTCAAAGGCGGCGGCGTGTGGTTTATCGGCAGATAACAGCCCCGCGGCCAGCGAGGAGGGGGCTGCACCCCCCCAGGAGCCTGGCACCGTGGGCACGGGGGCTGCTGAGCCCCCCCAAAGCGTGGGGACATCCAGAGGGACCCCCAGCAGGCCCCGTATGAACACTGGGATCTTTTGGGGTGCCTCAAGGCGAGGGTCCCCACACACGCGGTGTGCCCGTCCCCATCCACCCCTCATCCCGGGGGGGGCGAGGGGCAGCCCCTGGGGATGATTTTGGGGGGGGTCCTCAGCACGGGGACCCCGTGGGCGGCACGGAGGCGAGGGCTGGTGGCGTGGGGCACGGCGCCGGGTGGCGGGAGCTTTGTTTGATCCCAGATAAGGCGGCGACGCCAAGCACCTGGCGGGCAACCAGGTGCCACACGGGGGGGGCACCGAGGGTGCTGCCACCCCACCCCCACCCCCCCCAGTCGCCACGGGTGCCCAGCCTCGGCTCCGTGTCCCCGTGTCCCCCTCCTGGCCACCCACGCACCCTGGGGACGCCCGGGGGGGCTAAATTTGGGGAGGGGGCTCCGTGGGGGGAGCGGGGGCAGCCCCCATGCGCCCTCCCCACGCGCGTCCCGAGGGGCGCAGCCCCCCTCGGGTCCCCCCCCCCCAGTGTCCCCCAGCCCCATAGCAGCGTGCCCACGCGTGCCCACGACCCCCGTGGGTCCGGGGGGGCTTCGGGGGGGTCCGGAGGAGCCGTGCCCGGTGCCGGGACCCCCCCCGGGACCCCCTCCCCGTGCCCGTGGGCGGCGCCGCGCCCCCCCCAGCTCCGCGCGGTGCCATCCGCGGGCGGGCAGCGCCCCCTGCCGCCCCCCCAGCCCCCCTGCACCCCCCTGGAGACCCCCCCCGCAACCACACTGCAGCCCCCTGCACCCCCCCATTGCATCTCCCCCCCCAGAAGCCCCCCCGGATCCCCCTTGGAACACCCCCTCCTTTCTGCAGCCCCCCTGCAGCCCCCCCATTGCAGTCCCCCCCCCCCGCAGCCCCCGCCAGAGCCCCCCTGCAGCCCCCCCTGCCCTCTGCCCCCCTCGTCCCCGCCCGTTACAGCCCCCCCAGCAGCCCCCTCCCCATTGCAGCCCCCCCATTGTAACCCCCAGAGCCCCCCCCCTCCATTTCAGTCCCCTTTTACCCCCCCCATTGCACCCCCCAATTTCAGCCCCCCCATTGCAACCCCTCGGAGCCCCCCCCCGTTTCACCCCCCCCACCTTACACCCCCCATTGAGCCCCCCACATTCCAGCCCCCCCTCCAACCCTCCCCATTGCAGCCCCCGGATCCCCCCCCCCCATTTCAGCCCCCCCTTGCACCTCCCCCATTACACCCCCCTATTACAGCCCCCCCCTCCACCCTCCCCTATTGCAGCCCCCCCATTGCAGCCCCCCCCCATTGTACCCCCCTGGATCCCCCCCCCCATTTCAGCCCCCCCATTCCAGCCCCCCCTATTCCAGCCCCCCCTTCACCCTCCCCTATTGCACCCCCCCCAATTCCAGCCCCCCCATTGCAGCCCCTCCACTGGACCCCCCTGGAGCCCCCCCTGAAGCCCCCCTCCCCAATTCCATCCCCCCCCTTTACCCCCCCTATTACAGCTCCCCCATTCCAGCCCTCCCTGCAACCCCCCCCATTACACTCCCCCCTTTCACCCCCTCCATCGCACCCCCCCATTGCAGCCCCCTTCCCCCCCACACCCCCCAAATCCCCCCCAACCCCCCCCAAAACCCCCCAGACCCCCCCACACCCCTCAGGCCCCATTCTCCACGAGCCGGGCGGGCACTAGGACCGCGCGGCCACCACCACCGCGCATGCGCAGTGCTCACCCTGCCCTCCCCGAAGCCACTTCCGCCCGGCTGCGGGCGGAAGCGGAAGGGCCGCCATCACCGCCGGGACCGCTGAGGGGAGCCGCGGCGGCGGGGGGGGGGGACCGGGAGCTGCGGCGCCATGGCCGGGATCCTGTTCGAGGACATCTTCGACGTGAAGGACATCGACCCCGAGGGCAAGAAGTTCGACCGGGGTGAGATGGGGGGGCACGGGAAACCCGGGGGGGGGGGTCCGGTACCGGGAGGGGGGGTCCTGGGGCTGTGGGGGGGGGTCCCGGGGGGTCCCGGGGGGGTCTCGGGGCCTGTGGTGATGGGGAGGTGCCCGCAGTGTCCCGGCTGCACTGCGAGAGCGAGTCCTTCAAGATGGACCTGATCCTGGACGTCAACATCCAGATCTACCCCGTGGACCTCGGTATGGGGGGGCTGGGGGGGGAATGGGGGGGTAATGGGGGGTGGGGGGGGCTGTGGGAGGGGGTTGGGGGGGGTTGGGGGGGGTTGGGGAGAGGATGGGGCTGGGGGGTGCTGTATGGGGAGGGGGAGGGCAATGGGGGGCATTATGTAGGGGGAAGGATACTGAGGGGGCGCTATATGGGGTGGAGGGGGGGCACTATATGGGAGGGAAGGACACTGGGGGGCACTGTGTTGGGGGGGAGGACGCTGGGGGGCATTATGTTGGGGGGGCATTATATAGGGGGGAGGGAGGGCGGGCAATGGGGAGGCACTGTATGGGGGAGCACTGTATGGGGGGAAGGACACGGGTGGCACTATATGGGGGGAGGGAGGATACTGGGGGGGCACTATATGGGGGGAAGGACACTGAGGGGGAGCTATATTGTGGGGGGAGGGAGCACACTCTGGGGCACTATATGCGTGGGGAAGGACACTGGGGGGCACTATATGGGGAAGAAGGGCACTGGGGTTGCACTATATGGGGGGAGGACGCTATGGGGTGGCACTGTATGGGGAGGGGTGACACTATGGGGAAGAGGGGGGCACTACATGGTGGGGGGCATTACATGGAGAGTGGGGACAACCCTAAGTGGGGTGAGCACACCCCCACTGTGAACAAGGTGCTGGGGATCTGGGTGCTGCAGGGCCTCCCATCCCTGCCCAGAGCCCAGCCAGCCCCCCCAGACCCCTCGCCGCATCCCCCAAAAACAGCTTGCCATGAGCAGCAGCACCCCCAGCCCTTCCCCAGCCCCTCTGGGTGCCCCTGGGACGCGGGGAAGGGTGGGGGACGCAGGCTGTGCGCCCCCCTGCCCCTTGCATCACAGTGCAGGGCACCCACCGCTGTTCCTGCCTCCAAACCCGTCCCTGCAGGTGACAAATTCCGCCTGGTGATCGCCAGCACGCTGTACGAGGACGGCACGCTGGACGACGGCGAGTACAACCCCACGGACGACCGGCCCTCCAGGTACCGGGGCTGGGGGGCTGAGGGTGGAGAGGGCGTCCCCCTGGGGATACGTGGAGGAGGATTTGGGGTTTTGGCGCTGCTCTGAGCTTTTCCTGTCCCGCTGCAGGGCGGACCAGTTTGAGTACGTGATGTACGGCAAGGTGTACCGCATCGAGGGCGACGAGACCTCCATGGAGGCAGCCACGCGCCTGTGAGTGCCCCGAGCTTTTTGGGGAGGCAGCGGGGTGCGGGGCCGCGGCTCCTGCGGGTTCCCATCCCCTTCTCACCTCTCCTCTCCTCTCCTCCTGCCCCAGCTCTGCCTACGCCTCCTACGGGGGGCTGCTGATGCGGCTGCAGGGAGACGCCAACAACCTGCACGGCTTCGAGGTGGATTCCCGCGTCTACCTGCTGATGAAGAAGCTGGCCTTCTAGGAGAGGGCACGCCTCGAGGCTTCCCACAGACATTCTGCCAGCGAGAAAACGGGAGCCCCAGCACCCCAAACCCTGCCCCGGTATCTGTGCTTCCCGGGCGGGTGCAGGAGGAGGCGTTCTCCTTCCTCACCTTGTTGGTTTTTTTTTTGTTTGTTTGTTTTTTTATGCCTCCTGGGATTTGTGGTCCCCTCCTGCGCGGGGAGAGGTGCCTGATGCTGAGCAGAGACCACGCTGGGCGCCCTGCAGCCCTGCCTGCTGCTGGTCTCCTCTCACCTCCCTCTTCCTGCGCGTCCAAGGTGGGCTCAGCCCCGGCTGTGCTCAGGGATCTGGCCGCAACGGGGCTGGCCATCATTTCGGAGCCATCCCGTGACGGGCCTGGCTCGTTCTTGATTAAACCAGCACGCGTTTTCTAGGGCTGGCTGAGTTGTGAGGCTGATGGGGAGCGGGTGGTGCGCCTGCACAGGACCCCAAGCACTTCCAGAGGGTGACGGGGACACTGGGATGGCCTCAGGGTGCCGTGCTGCTGATCTCGCTCCTGCAGAGCTGGCGGCTGCCACGGGAGGGAGCCGGGCACAGGGAGACGTCCCCAGCGCCTCCTCTCGCCGAGGCTGCAGGGGGCAGAGGAGGAGGCGAAGGCCCCTTTAGAAAAATAAGGGCTTTAATCGCCAGGCGTTCACAGTCCGGTGGGAGCGAGGTGCGTGCGACCAGGGCTGGGTTTGACCCCCTGAGGGCACGCTCCCGGGCACCCGGAGCACAGCTCGGCGTCCTGCGGGGTTTTTCTGCCCTCCCCCCATCAGTTCAGGCCCCACTGGGGGGGTCCCTGCCGCCCCCCTGGCCTTGGTCGCACAAGTCCTTGGCCAGGTCGTGGAAGAAGAAGCGCAGCTTGCCCTGCAGCAGCCGCTGGTAGGCGAGGAAGATGACGGCCGTGTCCAGCTCCTTGGAGCCTGCGGAGCAGCCCGGCTCCCACGGCTCTTCCTTGGGGGGCGAGAAGGGGACAGAAGGGTCACAAACGTCACCGTGCTCAGCCCCCTGCTGCCCCCACAGTGCCGGGGGGGGGGCGAGCTCTCACCTCCCAGGTCTTCAGCAGCACGAGGAAGGCCTCGGCGTGGCGGTAGAGCCGATTGAGCTGCCCGGCCCAGCACTCCTGGCTCTCCTGGCTCTGCGCCCCCCTCACGGCGTCCACCAGCACCACCAGGTCGCAGAGGATCTCGCGCCGCTTGCTCTGGTTCTGGGGAGCAGGCAGGGAGGGAGCGCGCTGACCCTGCTGCCGGTGGGGCTGGGGGTCCCCGTTCCATCCCTCGCCCCCCCGTGCCACCAGGTGCGCCCCCCCCCACCCCCCCCAAGCGGCCTCGTGCGGGGTTTTCGGTGCCCTGTGCTTACCCTGGGGTCCTTCTCCAGTCCCACGGGCACCCCAGGACCATCCTCCCAGCCCTCCTCACCGATTTGGTTTTCCACTGCGTCATTTTGACATCCACCGGGGGCAGCGCCACGGGGCAGCTGAGCGCCGAGGGAGCTTGGCACTGGTTCTGTCGGGGCAGAGGACGTCAGGGCTGCGGTCTGGGGCCAAGAGCTGCGCCCAGCCCTGCCTGGCATCAGGTTTTGGGGTACGAGGGGCTCCTCACCACTTTCTTCTCCATGTCCTTGGCCTCCCCGATGTACTTGTTGATGAGCCTGTTGTCACACACCAGCCGCGCCGGGCTGGCACGGCCCTCTTTGACGTGCAGGAGGAAGGACGTGAGGAGGAGCAGCCCTGGGGGAGAAGGGGGCAGCCCGTGGGCACCCGGCCCCCTTGCACAGCCCTAGCTGCTGCTGCCGGCCCGGATTGCCCCGTGGGGGGAGGTTTGGGGGTCCCAGGGGGTCGTGGTGCTCTGCCCCACGGAGGGGAGAGGGGCCCCGTGTCCCAGCTCTGCCCCAGCGCTCGGTGCCGGCCGGGGAGAGCCGGGAGTTCCCAGCTGCGCAGGAGGAGGGGGAAGGATGTGACAAGTGTTGGGGCTGGCTTTTAGGCTCGGCTCCAGCCTGGGAAGCAGGCAGGGAGCCGAGCTGCGTTCCCAGCACCGTCCCTCCTGTCGGGAGTTTGTGCCAGGAGCGGCTCCAGGCATCACGTGCGCTTCGGGGAATCCCTGCCTGCAGCCTCCGGCCGCACGCGGCGGCTCCTCGCCGCTGGCTGCAGCCAAGGGCTCTCCTGCCACGCAGCCTCCCCAGCACACCGCTGGCCCTGGCACCCCTCTGCTGGGTGCCCTCTGTGCCCTGTGCCGTGCTGGTGGCCTCCAAAATCTGCTCTGCACCCACCCGGGGCCCTGCTCCCTGCCCGCCTCAGCACTGCACCTGTCCCCAAAAGCCCTCGGTGTCAGCACAGCCCACTCGAGGCCGGACTCTGCAAGACGCCTGGGCACTTTGGGGACCAGGTCAGCGCCACCAGCCCTCCCCGTGGTGTTTTCTTGCTGCCAACGGGTGGCACGAGGGCTGTGCCCAGCTCCTGGGCTGCCAATCGGGGTATATATATGGGGTATATATGGGGTATATATGGGGCCGTGTGGGCGCGGTGCCGCAGCGCTGCCCCTTCCCGCTCGCCCCCGCTCGCCCCGCACTCACTGTTCAGCTCCATGCTCGCCTGGGGGCTTCGGCCCTGCATCTTCCACCCTGGGGCCAGCGGCTGCTCCCCGGCTCCCGTCCCCCTTCCATGGAGGGCAGCTGTGGTGCGGGCTCCCCGCGAGCGGCCGGGACGGAGGGGCCGGGCGCCGGGAGCACCCCTCAGGCGGCACGGCACGGCACGGCTCTCCGGCCCGGCCGCCGTGCCGAGGCAGAGTGATTTCCTGTTGTGTCGCTGCTGACCTTCGAGTAAAAATGCTCCGGGGGCCCCGTGGACGGCTTCCTGCCTCCGGCCGTTTCCTCTCTTGGCTCTGGGACCAGGAAGGGCGTCCCTGGGCGCCCTCGGGGCTCCGTCACCTGCCCCCTGCCCCGAGCCTGAGCGCACCGTGCCGGGATGGTGGGGTTGGGTGCCTCAGCTCGGCCCGTCCTGGGGACGAAGGTGGCCCTGGTACCTGCAGGAGAGACGGTGGCGGTGGCTCTCTTTGCGTGGTGGCCCAAGGGGCCGTCGGCCCAGGTGGGTGCCGCTCCCTGCTGAAGCAGCCAGGCACCCAAAAACCCCTCGCTGGCTGCGGGCCCCATCCCCGGCGGTGGGCTCCATCCCCCTGAGGGGCTGAGGGGGGTGGAGATCCCCGGTGGGGCTGCAGCATGCAGTGACCAATGCAAGCTGGAGCACGGGGACCCGAGACTTGGCCCTCAGGGTGATTTTTTGGGGAAGAACCGGGTGAAATCCCCACAGGCGCCCACGTAACCACGTGCGCTCCCACCGCAGCCCTGTGCGTGCGCACCTCCCGCGGCACACCTCAGGTTGCACGCTCAGGTTTCCCCCATGCACACCGTGCTCACGCAGCCCCCCACGCCCACCCCCACCGTTTGGGACCCCCCCCACACCCTCCTTCCCCCCGCATCTGGCTCGGAGCAGCCTGCTCCCAGCCCCGCTCCGCGCGTTCCCAGCCCTGTCCCCGCGGTTCCCAGCAGCGCCTGGCCGGGTGACAGCAGCCAGAGTAAACACCCCGGCCCCGCCGCCTGCCCCCTGACCCTCTCGGCCTCCCCACCTTGCAGCCCACCTTTTGGGCAGCGTGGGGGGGGGGTCCCGATGGGCTCCGGCAGCCCCACGGCTCCAGGGACGGCGCTGGCTGCACAGCTCGGGCACGGCGGCCGGAGAGCGGAGCGGCGAGCAGCGGGGTCAAGCACCGCTGGGCTTCCCCCGCACGGCCATGCCCCGTCTCTGCGGACGTGACGGGCTGCAAACGCGCCCTGCTGGCACGCTCGGCCCCTGGGCCAGTGCTGGCCACGGTCCTGCTGCTGGTCCTGCACCAGTCCTCGATGTACCCCACTCCCCGCTGCACCCCGCTCCCCGTCCCTCTCCGGGTGCAAAGCCCTTGGTGATGGCGTGCTGGGGAGCTGCAGCGCCCCGGGGTCAGTGCTTGCCTCCACAATTAGCTCAACGAACCCATCGGGGCGATGGGATGGTGGCTGCTTCTGGGCGCACACCTCCTGGTTTGGGGTGCGGACACCGGAGCACCCCGAGGTGCCTAAAAGTGTCCCTTCGCCCCCAAAATGCCTCTTTTCAGCCACACCTTCACCCGGTTCCTTGCTGCTGGAAGGGGCACTGCTGCTGCTGTTTGCTGCCCCTGCCTGGGGGGTGCGGGGGGGACCCCCTGGTGCCAGCGGGGGGGCTCGGGGCCGTGCAGCTGGCCGGATCCCAGCGCCGAGTTTCCCACCTCTCCTTACGGGGTGCAAAGTGCCGGCAATCCCACTGCGGGGGGCAGCCGTTCGCACCCACTCCGCCAAGGTGCCAGGGGCGGCCGGAGGTGCCAGGTGGCCGGGGTGGGGGTCCCAGGTGGGTGGCACAGCTGCTGGCCCCCCCCCAGGCCACCCAGGTGTGCCCGCTGGGCACCCACAGGATGCTGGGCATGTGGGAAGCAAACCTGGGCTTCCTGGGCAGGGAGGGGGGTCCGAGCCCCCTTTGAAGCCCCCATAAAAGAGCCCAGCATCAAGGGAGGAGAAAGTCAAAGGAACAAAGAGAGCGGCTAATCCCGGCCTGAGCAAACAGCCCCCGTTTGCTCAGGGCCCAGCTGGCCCCGGGGCCGGGGGGAGAGGGCCGGGGACGGGGCTGGGGGCACGGGGGGACGAGGCAGGGAGCACTCTGCATGCGGGCAGGCCCCGTGCCCCCCCAGCCCAGGCAGCTCGGCCCCCTCGGGCCCCGTTTTACATTTGCAAATTGCCAATAAACATCCGTGGGCAAACAGCCCCGTGCCCTCCGCACCGCTCCCACGCTCGTGGACGCTGGCGGTGCTGCAAAGGGCCCCGGGATGGGATAACAGAGCAAGGGGATGGGGGGCTGGCACAGATTTTCCCCGTTTCCCCGTGCCCACGGGCACTGCCTGGCACCACACAGGGGGTGCCCAGCAAGGGGGGGCCGGGACAAACCGGGCAGTGCCCCCCACGAGCATCAGCACTGCCGTGGGCATGCCCCGAGCCATCACCAACACGGCCACGCTCGCCCCGTCGGTGGCCACCGCTGCCCCCGTGCCCCATCCTGCTCCTTGCCCCGCAGCCCCTCATGCTGGCTGGGCTGGGTGGGGGGCACCAGGAGGGCACCTCGCCCCCCCCGCATCCATCCCGCGGGGCGGCGAAGGGGTTAATGCCAGGCGGCCGAGCCGCAGGTGGGCGCAAGAATGAAATTCCTTCTCGCCGTCCTGCGAAGTCTGGGCACAAATATTTGCCTGCATGTCCGGTGGGCGGGTGTGGGGGGGGGGGAGAGACCACCATCGCTCTGGGAGCGTGCTAATCCCCATGCCAAACAGCCCCCCCCCACACTCTGTGCCCTGCACGCCCCCCGCAGGGGTCGCCCCCGCGAGGCTTTGGGGCAGGGGGGATTTGTGGGGTGGGCGCACGGGGGACGCCGGCACCTTTGGGTGCCCCTGCGGGCAGGGAGCTGCGGGGTGCTGGCAGCGGGCACGGTGCCCTGGGCACGGCACGGCCCCACGTGGGTGGGTATTTTGGGGTGTTTTGGGGTGTTTTGGGGTGTTTTGGGGTGTCCTGGGCATGCTGCCCGCATCCTGGCCCCCCGAGCCGTGCCGGCTGCCGCAGCCGGGAGGGAGGCGAGAAGGGGCAGAGAGCCCCAGCCGTCCCCGCCGTGCCGGGAACACGCAGTCCATAATAAACTCCATGTGTCTGGAGACGAAAAGCAGCCGCTCCCCACCCCGGCATCATGTCCCCCGGCTGCATCTCCCCCCGTTACCTGCCGCCCCCAAAACCCCTTCCACCCCCAGCCCTCCCCTTTTCCTCCCCCTCCCCATCACCACCACCACCACCACCACCCCTTGCCTTCGTCTGGGGCGGCCCGGCCCTGCGAGCCGCCTGCCAGTTGTGCAAATATTGCCGGAACGGCTGTAATCCCCGTGTCCAACGTGAATTATGAGATATTTCCACCCATTACGACAGCCCCCCCCCCGCCCCGCCGCGTGTGTGCAGGGCCGGGGGGGATTAGTCACGGGGCAAGCCGCGTTCGGCGCAGGGCTTCGGGGAGGCCACGGCACCTCGGTGCCCCAAGCAGGGCAAGGGGGGCTTTTTTTTAGGGGAACTGGGGGGCCTCTGAGCCTCTCCGGCTCCTCTCGGGCCTGGGCCCCAAGTTTATGGCACGGGGACGAGGCTGGCGGTGCCAGGGTGCCCGGGAGGCAGAGGGAGGCCGTGGGAAGGGGCTGGGGCGTGCGGTTTTGCCTCGACCCCATCCCTGGGGAGAAGAGGCTCCTTCCTGCCGCCCCGAGCCCGGCTCATGTTCAAAGCCCGGAGCAGACAGCGGCTAATGAGGCCAGACAATAGGGAGCTGCGTGGGGCAGCAGCGCTGGCACGGGCCGCCGCCGCCCCGAAGCCAGGCGCGGGACGGCCCCACCACCGTGGGGGCAGCGGGGACAGGACGGGACGGGGCAGCACCCGCTCCACGCCACCCTCACCGTGGGCAGGGCACGTGCCCACCGAGCCCACCGAGCCCACCGAGCCCACCCAGCATTTTGGGGGGCAGGGGAGCGGTGGCGGTGCTGTTGGGGTGCCCCATCCCCGCCGTGCCAAAGGGGCACCCCAGTGCCGTGGGGTCACGGGGCCGGGCACCTGCTCCAGGCAGAGGGGCTGGGGTGGCACGGGGGGCACGGGGGGCACGGGGTGGGTCAGGGGGCACGGGGCTGCCCGCTGCTGGCCGTCCCCGTCCCCATGCAGCTCCAGCTGCCCGCAGCCGGTGGCCCCGTTGGGGCTGTGCCGGCGCCAGGCCCGGCTCCGGAGCGCCTCAGAGCCGCCTTTGTGCAGCGCTCCCAGCACATGTGGGGCACTGGGAGCCAGCTGGGGGCACCGGGACCATTTACCAGAGCTGCCCCCATCCCACAAGCTCACACACCCTCGGGGCAGCCACCATCCCTCGGGCTGGGGCACCCCTGGCATTCCTAAGGGCACGCAGGGCTGGGGATGGAGCGATGCCCGGGCGCAACGGGAGGAGCTGCCTCAGTTTCCCCCATGCCAAGGCCGCAGCTTCCCCGGCTTTCCTTCCTTCCCGGGAAAGGGGAGGGAGCTTCCCCCGCCGCTTCCCCACATCCCCGCGGCCGAGCCAGGAGACTGTGACGAGCTCTGGGTGCGCGGAGCCAGCGCCGGATTCCTGGCACCGGCGGGGCGGCCGGGAGCCATCGCCCGCCTCCTCCCCGCTCGGCCCCGCTCGCTCCCCGCCGTCCCCCTGGGCCGCCGCCGCCGCGGGCACCGGGCGGTGACGCTGGCACGGCCGCGCAGCCCCCAGCCCTCCCCTGCCGCCGGATCCCGGGCCGGCGGGGACGCCGGGAGAGAGGAGCGGGGACAGGTCGGTGGCACCGCTGGGGACAGCGGGGAGGGCAACGGGGACGGGGGTGCCAGGCTGCCAGGCACGGTCCCCGCTCGCAGAAGGGCCCGGAGAGCGTGGCAGGGCGCTGTGGGCACGGCGTGCCCGCGGGATGCACGGGAACCCTGGCGGTGTCCCAGCCCCTGGGGTGCCAGCGGGATGTCCCAGCGGGGAAACCCGGCTGCTCCTCGCGGCCTCGTGCCAGGGCCAGCTCCTGCCACGGGGCAGCTCCTGGGCATGGCCATGCCCCCACGTCCCCCCCCGGAGAGGTGCCTGGCACAGCGGGAGACAGAGGAGCGACGAGCTGGGGTGGGAAAGGGGACGGGGAGGCCGTGGGCGAGCTGCGGATGGGGCACCCTGACAGCAGGGGCAGGGGGCAGGGGGCTGCAGCCCCCCCCCCAGCCGCTCACCGGGTTTGGGGGGAGGCCCAGGAGGAGCCTTGTGGGGAGGTAGGGGCCTGTTGTGCTCCAGCTGTGCCGTGTTTCCCTGGCTACACCGTGCAGCTGGCCGGGTGTTTGTACCGCCGAGAGTTGATTTTGGCAGCCCCGCGCTTCCCCCTCCTCCCCTCCACGCCCGCCTCCCCCTCCCCGGGCGCCCGCCCGCCACGCACCCGGCACCCGGCTCCCCTCCCTGCCACCGTCCCCTGGGCGGGGGGACACGGGTGGCACCCGGCACCCCCATATCCCCTGCCCCCCACGCCCCCCCCAGATGCTCCCCGTGCCTCGGTTTCCCCAGCTGGCCGCTGTCTCCCCAGGCCTTTCCATGGTGTCTGCTACCTGCCCGCCACCGCCCTCGCCAGCCCGGGCACATGGGGGCGAAGAGCAGGATCGGTGCCGGGTGCCGCTCTGCCAGCCTCCCCCCCACGTCCCCACTGCCCTCCCTGGGCCAAGGACCCCAAAGATCTGGGCTCCTGGCCCCCCCCAGCCTCTGCCACCGATGGGCAGGGTGCTGGGGTCCCGCTCCGGGACCTTCCTCTGCCCAGCAGCAGCCGGAGGGATTTGGGGATGCCGAGGGCACAAGTTGTGGGGTGCGTGTTGCTGGGGCTCTGCAGGGTGCGGGGAGGGGTTTGGGGGACAAAACAGGGCGGGTGGGGGGGCTGTGTGCCCTGGGGGTGGGCTGGGGGGGTGTGTGCAGATGGATGGTGCCCTGCAGTGCCCCCATGTCCCCGGGGATCCCAAGCGGCCTGGGAGGGGACAGAGTGGATTTGGGGGTCCCCGGGATGTCCCTTGCCCACAGATGCCCCATGCCAGGGGAGAATATTGGGGGGGGGAGTTTTGTAATGGGGGTGCCCTGCAAATGCCAAGGGGGCTGTGGGTGGGTTCCCAGGGGCCACACATCCCGGGGGAGGGGGACACGTGGATGGGGGCGCACCCAGCATTCCCAGTGCCTAGGGATACCCCAAATCCCGGGGGGGGGGGGTTGTCCTACACTGTCCTGGGGGGTTTTGGGTGGATCGGGGGGGTCCCCAGCATGCCATGGGGGTGACGGCATCCCCCAGGTACCCCACACCCGGGGAAGGGGTCAATGGATGGGGGGGGCTCCCAGGGATGCCCCATGCCCAGAGGTGCCCCGTGCCTCAGGGGGTGGGTGGCAAACAGAGGGGGGGTCTCCCCAAAACACCCATACCAGGCGCCACCCCAATCCCCCCGGGGACCACCTACAGCCACCGGGGTGCCCCAGAACGACCCGGGGATGTGCGAAGAGGGGGAGAGGAGGCGGCTGGGCTGGGGGGGTGAGCGGGAGGGTGGGGGTGCGCAAAGCGCAGCGGGGGCGCGTCCCCCCCGGCCGGCCGCTGCCTGCGCCTCATTAGCGGCCCTTTGTTTGCACAGGGCTCGCAGCTCCCGCTTGCCCATGCCGCCGCCTATAAAGCGGGGCCGGGGCCGGCAGCCGGGCAGAGGCGGTGGCGGCGGCAGCGGCAGGCAGCGGCCGGCCCCCCCTCCCCGCCCCCGGTCCCCCGGTTCCCCCGGCCGGCCGGCACCATGCGCGCCGCCCCGCTGCTGCTGCTGCTCGCCCTGCTCGCCCTGCCCGCCCGCGCCGCCCGCCCCAAGCTCGCCCTGCCCATCCGGCCCGACACCGAGCCGCTGCCCCCCGGGGGGGCGGCAGGTAGGACCCCTTCCGTGCGCCCCTTTTCCTCCACACCCCCTTTCCCGTGCGCCCCGGGCGCAGGCGACCCCTCTCCGAGCCACCCCTCTCCTCGCACCCTCTCCGCGCTCCCCCCTTCGTGCACCCCCTTTTTCCTGCACCCCAAGGGTCCGCTCTCTCCCCCCCCCCACCCCCCCAACACCCGGTGCCGGGTCTCCGCCGGGACCCCCGTGCTGGGGGAGCGGGGAGCGCGCACGGTGGGGCGGTGCCGGCCGCTGTCCGCCCCGCGGGGCTGCGGCAGGGGGGTGCCCGCGGCCCGGAGGTGACTTGGGTTTGTTTTTTGTTTTTTTTTTTGGGTGGTGGTGGGGGGGGTTGTCAATTTTTTTTGGGGGGGGCGGGGGTGTTGTCTCCGCAGGCTGCGCCTTCGGGGGGCATTTCTACGCGCTGGACGAGACGTGGCACCCGGACCTGGGGGAGCCCTTCGGGGTGATGCGCTGCGTGATCTGCCACTGCGAGCCGGTGAGAGCCCCCCCGCGCCGAGCCGCACACGGCGGAGACCCCCCCAGCACGGGGCCCTGCTGGGGAGGGGGCTGGGAGCTGGGGGGGGGTCGCCCCCTTCACCCCCATCTCCGCCCACCCCATGGAAAAGCGAGCAGGGATTCCTGCAGCCGGCCTGACACCTGGGTGTCCCCCCCCCGGGGGCAGCGGGGAGGAGAAGGGGAGGGGGGGGGCTTAAAGGATCAGGCTTCGTTCTCCTTCCCCTCCTCAGGACGGCCCCCGGCCCCCCCTCCAGCAGCCCCCCGAGGCTGGAGTGGCCGCGCACAGCTGGGCAGGGGGATGGGGGCTGGGGGGGGGGAACAGGGGGCTTGGCTGCGGTACAGGCAGCTGGGGGCTGCGCAAGGTGTCCAGGGGGGGCTCCAGATGGGCTGGGGGAGCTGGGCCATGCCGGGGGAGCGCTGGTGCCCTGAATGTGCCACCCGAGGGGAATTTGGGTGGTTGGGTCGCCCGCGTCCCTGGCACGGCTCTGCCCACCCCAGCAGAGGAACCGCCGAGGGAAGGCAGCGGGAAAAGTGAACTGCAAGAACATGAAGCAGGACTGCCCCGTGCCCGCCTGCCCCCGCGCCACGCTGCTGCCCGGGCACTGCTGCCACACCTGCCCCAAAGGTGAGCGCAGCCCCCACAGGACGCTGGGCACCCCCTCAGGAAGTGGATGCTTATTTTTGGGGTTGTCTGTGCCCCTGGGATGCCCACGAGGTGCTGGGCAGGGGCGCACAGAGGGCGCACGGGGCTGAACCCAGCGTGCCCCCGGCGCACAGCCCTGTTTTTGGCTTTATTTTGGGAGGGGGGGGATTCAGTTTTACCGCAAGCAGCCTGCTGCAATCCCCTCCCCGCTGTGCCTTGCCATGCCAGCCTTGCCAGGCCCCCCGGAGAAGAGCGCCGAGCACCCCTTCGACACCTTCGAGTACTTCCAGGACAAGGAGGACGAGCTGGACAAGCCCTACAACGACCGCTCCTACCTCAGCTCCGAGGGCCTGGCCCGCGACGACGCCCGCACAGGTGAGCCCCGGGGCAGGCAGCGGGCACACGGGACGTCCCCACGCTCCCTCCACGACCACCTTTCCCCCTCCCCAGAGTTCGTGGCCCTGCTGACGAGCGGCCCCGAGCCGTGGCACCCCACATCCAGCGCGGTGGCCAAGGCTCGCTTCACCCTCCTGCGCTCCTACCTGCTCTTCTCCATCAGCTACGAGCGGTGAGTCCCCGAACACACGGGGTGCAGGTGTGCTCGTGCCTCAGTTTCCCCCCCTCTGGACACTCCCTGCGGTGTCACGGCCTCGCCTTGTTGCGGTGGTGGTGGGGAGAGATTTGGGGAGGGGGGCGAGGTGCCGGGGGTCCGGCGGTGCTTGCGGGCAGCCGGCATTTCGGCGTGGCGCCGGCACGGCCTCACCCCTTCGCCTCCAGGGCTGGAGCGCAAACAAACGGCACCGGGACCGGCTCCAGGGCCGGGGGACGTGGGCACAGCGGGGCAGAGGCGCCGTGCAGCCCCGTGCCCCCGCTGGCGGGCACTGCCGACGGGGCCCCCAGTCCCCGCCGTGCCCTCCCCGGCTGCCCGCTGGCGGCGGCTGAGCCTCTCCTCTCCTCTCCTCTCTCTTTCCCTCCCTCCTTCCCGCTCCGGTTTCTTCTGCTCTTCCTCGCTTCCAGGCCCCTTTTGCATAGTAAAGTGGTGACTAATTTCCAGCTCCGACCGGGGGAGCCAAACGGAGCCGAAAATGCTCCTAATTTACAGCCGGGCCGACCGCTCGGCTCCCCGCGGGTCCGGCCCCACCGTCTTCCCCAGCGGGGACCCCCTCCTGCGCAGTGCCAGCCCAGCTCCGCTCCGGGGCAGGGGGACCCCAGGGGACCCCGGCCAGCTTTGGGCCACCCCGGGTGCTGGCGCCCAAGGGAGGGGAGCCAGGGGGTGAGGGGGGGTCTCCGTTCACCCCCTCGGTGCCCGCAGGCTGGGGAGGCCGAGCCGGGTGCGTTTCAGCGACCCCGAGGGCAACGTGCTGTTCGAGCACCCCGTGCAGAAGAGCGCGGCCCCCGAGGACGGCATGGTGAGAGGGGCAGGAGGGCACGGGGGGGGTAAAACAACCCGATTGTGCCCCCCCACGCCTGGCAGCACGGTGCCCCCGACCCCTGCCCAGCCTTTATTCGCCCGCAGCTCTGCGGGATGTGGCGCACGGTGTCCAAGGCCAACGTGCAGCTGCTGCGCGGGGAGCAGCTCCGCGTCTCCCTCGTCACCCGCGCACAGCCCTCCGGGGAGGTCCACGGGCACATCCTCAAGCACCGGGCGCTCTTTGCAGGTAAGGCTGGGCCCCCCACGCGCCCCCCACCCCCAAACGGGTGCCCGGCGGGGTGCCCCTCACGCCCCCTGTCCCCGCTCAGAGACCTTCGGTGCCATCCTGACCTCCTCGGACCCCGCGCACCTGGGAGCCGGGGGCATGGCCATGCTGACGCTGAGCGACACCGAGAACAACCTGCACTTCATCCTCATGGCCCGCGGGCTGCTGGAGCCCGGCGCCGGGGGTGAGGGTGGGCACGGGCACCCTGCAGGGTGGGGGGGCGCAGGGGGGGCGTGGGGTGGCCTCTGTGGGGTCAGGATGGGCGCAGGGGTTGTGCGTGGCGTGGGGACAGGAGTGCGCAGGGTTGGGCGTGAGCTGGGGTGTGCGTGGGTTTTCGGGGGGGTATTTGGGGCAGGGGGATGTGTAGGAGTGAGGCGCTGGGGTGCATGGGGCGTGGGGGTCAGGAGGGGGGCTGTGCAAGGATGGGGGGTGTAAGGGGGGAATGGTGCGGGCCAAGCTGTTTGCAGGGGTCGGGGCGTGCAGTAAGGATGTGGGGTGTCGCTGTTGGGGAGCAGGGGGGGCAGAGGGGTGGGTTTGGGGCTCAGCTCTCTGCCCTGCCCTGCGCAGAATCCCCCTGGGTGCCGCTGCGGGTCCGCATCCTGCACCAGGGCCGGACGCTGCGGGAGGTCCGTGCCAACATCACCGTGGAGGTACGGCCGTCCCCGCCCGCCTCCCCCGGCACGCCGGCAGCCCCCGGGGCCAGGGCCCACCCCCCTACACCCCCTTCTCCCCTCCTCCAGGACCCCGACTTCGCCGAGGTGCTGAGCGACCTGTCTGCCCGCGAGCTGCAGTGGCTGGTGCAGGGGCAGCTCCGCATCGTGGCCGAGACGGAGGGCCGGCACGCGCGCCAGCTGGCCGGCACCATCACCGCCCGCCGCGGCTGTGACAGTGAGCACGGGCACCCCGGGGCGCAGGGGGCGGCTGTGCCCCCCTCCCCAACCTCACCCCCATCCCCTCTTCATTCTCTCCCCGGGTTCAAGCCATCCAGAGCGTGCTGTGCGGGGCGGACGCCTTGCTGCCGACCAAGACGGGGGCCGTGGGCTCAGCCAAGCTGGCCCTGCACGAGAACGGCACGCTGCAGTACCAGGTAAGGGGCACGGGCGCCACGCTGGGGGTGCGCCTCCACGTCCCCGGGGGTGCCCCCGCCGCTGCCCCTCGGCGCCCTGCCCGCAGGTGCGGGTGGTGGGCACGGCCAGCGAGGTGGTGGGCGTCACGCTGGAGACCAAGCCGCGGAGGAAGAACAAGAGGAACGTGCTCTTCGACATGACGCCCAGCTACAAGGACGGGCTGGTGAGTGCTGGCGGCACGGGGCTGGCAATGGGGGCAGCGGGGAGGCTCACACGGGGTGCCCCTGTCCCCACCCGGGTGCTTTTCCCCCTTGTCTCAGGCCCAGGGCTCCTGGCAGAGCCCCAGCGCCCGCGACGCCCACATGCTGCTGCAGAACGAGCTCTTCCTCAACGTGGCCACCAAGGACTGGGCGGAGGGCGAGCTGCGGGGCCAGGTCATCTCCCTGCCCTACAGCGGGCTCCTGGCTCGCTACACAGGTACCCAGGGCGCGGTGGCAGCGGGGTGGCGGAGCATCCACCCCCCCCCCTCTTTACCACCGCCTCCCACCGCCCCTGTCTGTGCGCAGAGATGCCGGTGCCGCTGGCGGGGCAGCTGGTGTCCCCCCCGGTGGGCAGCGGGGCCGGGGGGCACGCCTGGCTGTCTCTGGACGAGCACTGCCACCTGCACTACGAGATCGCCGTGGCGGGGCTGGGCCGCCCGGCCGATGGCACCGTCAGCGCCCACCTGCACGGCGTGGCCGAGCTGGGCGAGCTGGGCGCCCGGCCACACCAGCACAAGCGGCTGCTCAAGGGCTTCTATGGCACCGAGGTGAGGTGGGCACGAGGCCGGGACCCCCCCCCGGGGTGCTGCTTCAGGGCTTGGGGCAGCCCTCACCTCCCCGCGTCCCTCTCGCCCCGCAGGCTCAGGGGGTGGTGAAGGATCTGGACGCCGATCTCCTGCAGCACCTGGCCCAGGGCACCGCTTTCCTGCAAGTCAGCACCAAAGCCCACCCTCGAGGGGAGATGCGGGGATGGGTAGGTCCCCCCCGTGCGTCCCGGTCACCCCCCGGGGGCACGGCAGGGTCCTGGGCTGCGTGACGCTGCCTGGGGTGGGCTGGGAAGGGGACACGGTGGGGACAGTGCCAGCAGCCTGGCGTGGCGTGCCCGTGGGGTCCCCCTCGGTGCCAACCCTCCTGCCCCCCAGGTGCACATCCCCAACCGGTGCCAGGCAGGGGGGGCCCGCCTGGCCCCGGGGGAGGCCGAGCTCTCCGAGGGCTCCAAGGCCAGGGACGCGGAGCAGCTGAAGAAGGACCCCAACTCCTGCTTCTTCGAGGGGCAGCACCGGGCGCACGGCACCCGCTGGGCACCCGACTACGACAAGAAGTGCTCCATCTGCAGCTGCCAGGTACGGGCTGTTGGGGTGTGAGCTGGGGGGGGAGCACCCATCGGTATGGCCCCCCTTTTAATGAGCCCTTTAATGAGTCCCCTGCTGTCCCCAGAAGCGCACGGTGATCTGTGACCCCATCCTGTGCCAGCCCCTCAACTGCAGCCGCCAGGTGCACCCCGAGGAGCTGTGCTGCCCCGTCTGCGAAGGTGATGGGGGGGCAGGGGGCTCAGGGGGGGTGCTGGAGGAGAAGTGGGGGGTGTGGGTAAAGCTAGAGCCCCACAGATACAAGGTGGGGTGGTCCCACCCCGTTCCTCCCCCGCTGGCACCCTTAGCGTCCCCTCATGCCCTCCCTCGTCCTTGCAGAGAAGAAGACGGAGCAGGAGGAGCTGAAGCTGGAGCGGGCACGGGACAGCAGCGAGGGTGAGTCCCGGGGGCACGGGGTGAGGGGCAGCCCAGGCCTCCCTGGCCCCCCCCCCGGCCATCCCACGGACGCCGTGCCCACCTCCCGCAGGCTGCTACTTCGACGGGGACAAGACGTGGCGAGGCTCGGGCACCCGCTGGCACCCCGTCGTGCCCCCCTTCGGCCTCATCAAGTGTGCCATTTGCACCTGCAAGGTGAGCGCGGGCCCCCGCCCTGCAGAGCCACCCATGGGTGCTGTGAGCTGCTGGGGAGGAGGGCTCGAAGCAGGGCAGCACCTGGTGCCGGTGCCCTCGTGAGCCCCGCACGCTCCCCGCAGGGCACCACGGGCGAAGTGCACTGCGAGAAGGTGCAGTGCCCACGCCTCACCTGCGCCAACCCGGTGCGAGCCAGCCCCTCCGACTGCTGCAAGCAGTGCCCAGGTACCTGCAGCCCCCTCGCCTGTGTCCCCAATGCCACCGATGCCACCCCGTGGGTGTTCATCCTCCCCGTGCCCTCTCCCGCAGCCCCTGAGAAGAGCGTCCCCGAGCTGGCCGACAGCATGCAGGCGGACGGGCCCCGCGCCTGCCGCTTCGGGCGCCGCTGGTACCTCAACAACGAGAGCTGGCACCCCTCGGTGCCGCCCTTCGGGGAGATGAAGTGCATCCTGTGCTGGTGTGTGGTGAGTGTGCCGGCCCGCGGGTGGCACCGGGGGCGCAGAGGTTGCCCCCGCGCCAGCCTGAGCGCTTCGGGGATGGGTGGGAGAGGAGCTTGGGGCTGGCACCGAGGGACCCCGGTGGCTCAGCCCCATTCCCCCCCCCGCAGTCAGGGGAGACGCACTGCCAGCGCCAGGAGTGCCCGCCGGCCGCCTGCGCCAGCCCCGCCAGGAGGGACAACCCCTGCTGCGCCAAGTGCCGCGGTGAGCCCGCGCCCAGTGCGCCCCCCTCGGGGGCCGAGCCCCAGCCAGGACCCCTCTGTGCACCCTCCCTGCCCCTCTTTCAGCCCCGTTTTCCCCCCGCAGCTCCGGACGCCCCCCCGGAGAAGGTGCACGATGCCCCGGCCGAGGCGTGGAGCCGCTAAGCAGTGACCGCTGCCCGGAGCGGGGCGAGCGCGCAGCGATGCCGGGTGGTCCCGAGGAGCCCCTGGGGCCCATCGCCCCCCTGGGGGGACAGGGACGGGGCGCAGAGGAGCAGGGATTGGGGGGCAGGGGCCAGCCCCCAGCCTGGGCACCCCCTCCCGGCACAGCCGCGGTGCCGGGGCTGCCCTGCCCGCCCCCCCCAGCAGGCAGCAGCAGGGTTGGGGGGGTCCGGGCACCCAGCGCCCCCCCTCTCCGTGAGCCCCACCGCCAGCGGGCTCAGCGGGCACCGTGCCCGCCTTGTACATAGTGTAAAATCCCTCCTGCCCCCGTCTCGCTGCGCCCGTCCCGGCTCGGCTGGACTCGTCATGTAATTTATGGGGACGGGGGTCCCGATGTATTTATTAAAAACAGAGATATTGCCCCCCCCCCGGCCCCTCCGTGTCATCCTGGCAGCTGCTGGGTCGGGTTGTGTGTGTGTCCTACAGTCCCCAGCCCTGGGCTTGTTGGGTTTGGGGGCACGTGTGCCATCTGGTTGGGGACGTGGGGCTTTGGGGATGGGGCACGGGGTGCCTGTGTGGGCTGTGGGGTGGCACCAGGGGGATTTTTGTGGGGCTGGGGCTGCGATGCCAGCTCTGCCTGTGGCCAGGGTGTGCGCAGCACCTGGGGGGCCCTGCTGTGCTCTGTGCCAGCACCCCCGTGGTGGCACAAAGGTGCCAGGCCAGGGAAAGTAACACAGGGCGCTGCTGGGCCACCACGGGGTGATATCAGCACAGCACTGCCATGGTGAGAAGTGGGGACTGCACAGGGGTGACACGGGGCTGGACTGGGATGTGGGTAGGGCAGTGGGAAGGTGGCACCGGGGTATACGGGGCTGGCACGTGCTGAGCTGGCTGTCCCAGGCCCCGTGCCTTGGCCAGCAGGGTGGCAGCACCCGTGGTGACCTTGTGGCACAGCGGTGGCACGCTGGTGGCAGCAGGCAGAGCGCGAGGCCTGGCACGGGGCTCCCCTCCGGATGCGCGTCCCGGTTGCCGCGGGGCAGTGCCAGGAGCTGACGAGCCAGGAGGGGACTCCGTGCGCGGGGCAGCAATGAGCAGAGCGTCCATTCCATCCCCTCCCTGCCACAAACTGCCCGGCAATGACCCCTTCCAGCCCAGCAAAGCCCAGTGCCCGCCCCGGCCATCGTCACCCAGCGCTCAGGGTGCCAGCCTTAGAGCAGAAAGGGGCAGCCGGGCAGCGAGGACCAGCCCGTTACTGGTCCCACAGCTCCGTCCCTGCCGAGCGTGCCATGCGGTGCCACGGGGACCAGGGAGAGCTCGGCCCTGCCAACTATCCTGGCCGCCCCTGAGCCCGTTGTGGCGGGGGGACGGAGGTGTTGGTGGCCCCGGAGGGACAGCAGCCGGCGTGCCATGCCCGAGCGCATCGCCCAAGGAGCGCCGGTGCCCAGCTGTGCCCGCGCAGCTCTCCGGAGAGGGCTGAGCTGCTGCTGCCCAGCGGGTCTGGCAGCGAAGAGAGGAGTCCAGGATCCCCTCCCCGGGCTGGCATCGCCGGGGCGCTGAGCGGTGCCGCGGTAAGGACGTGCTCCCTGCACCCTTGGGTGCCTCCGATGGCTCCCCGAGGTGCCTCCAACCCGCGGGCACCCCTGGTCCCCCTGCTTCATCCCTGGTGATGCCAAGGCACGGGGGCTCTCTGCTCCCCAACCCCGACCCCCCAAGCCGGGCACAGCCATGGGGCTGGGGGCTGCACCCAGCTCGTTGCCCCTATCTCTGCCCCCTCTGCTCCCACCCCTCAGCAGGGCTTGGGGAGAGCACTGCCTGCCCCCTGCGGGTCCCTGTGCCCACGGACAGCAGCGCTCGGCCCGCAGCGGGGGTCACAATGTCACCCCAGCCCGGGGGGGCTCCGAGTGCCCCCCGGCCGCCCCCGCGCAGGGCAGAGCCCCCCCAGCCCCTTGCGCACTCCCCGTTCCCCGGTGCCGGTGCCGGGTGCCGGCGGCGGAGGCGGAGCGCGGCCGGGCCCTCCCCCGGGCATTGCCCCGGGGCCCGCCCCGCACGGCCCGGGAGGAGCCGCTGCTGCCGCGGGCACCGGCACCGGCACCGGCACGGCCAGGAGCACCGGCAGCACCGGCACCATGGCCACCGAGAGCGCGGAGCAGCGGGCGCTGCAGTACGAGCAGACCCTGGTGAGCGCAGCGCGCACCGGGCACCGGGCGCACCGCGGGGGGCACCGGGCACGGCGGGGGCACCGGGGGCAGCAGCACGGCTCGGGGAAGGGGTGGTGGGGCTGGGGAGGGTGTCCCCACCCCCAGGGAGCTCTGCTCGGGGTGGCAGGGCCAGTGTCACCTGCGCTGTCCCCCCCAATGTTTTGCTATGCCCTCTCCCCTCTCCCGGAGCGTTTGGGACCACCTCTGGCTGGGCGGGGCGCTAGGGCTTGGGGGGATGCTTGGTGCCACCCTACAGCCTCCTGGTGCTCGGGGAGCTTATTGGAGACCCCAGCCCCGCGGCAGGACCCTTGGGCACGCTTCCACCATCACCCCCCCTCCCCAGCAAGCTCTCACAGTTCAGGGGGGTGACGCCCACCCCCAGGGCCCCTCCGGGGGCGCCTCCCCGCCAGCCGGCACCCTTTACCCCCCCCCAATACTCCACCCAGCCCCAGCCCTCTGCCCCGCAGATAGCGTATCTCCCCCGCCTGCAACCTTAGCCCCGTGTTTACGACTCCGTCCCCTCCGCAGCCTCCCCGCTAACCCCCCTGGTGCCCAGCTGCCCCGCGGTGGGCTCCCTCCCCGCCGTGCCGCAGCCCCCTGCGCTGCCCGCAGCCCTCTGACATCCCGGCCAAAGGTGGCTTCTCCCCGGCCCCTGCTTGGGCCGGCGCCCGGGGCGGCTCGGCAAACGGGTACTTTGCCCTGGCAAAGGCCTGCAGGCAGGCAGGGCAGGGGAGGCGGGAAGGGAAGGGGCTGAGCTGCTGCTGGGCACCTGTGCCCACAGCTGCCGGGGTTTGCAAGGAGCCTGAGCTGGCTGCACGCAGCGGGGCTGGTGTGTGGTGTCGTGCTCCTGCTGCGCCGGGCACGCGTCGTCCTCCCAGGCACCCTTACCCAGGGTCCCCGTGGTCCCCACCCCATTCCCTGCGGGGTCTGGCTGCGTGGCATCCCCCTGATCCGTGCTCTGGCTCTGCTCCATCCAACAGGATCCACGGGGCTGCCCCTTTCTCCCCCCCAGCACCATATTGACCCCCCCCCCAGTGCCGTGTCCGCAGCCGGCACCGCGGTGCCAAGGAGCCCGTGGGCAGCGCAGGAGGGGAGAGGCACGCTGGCACGCGGCTGGCACCAGGGCAGCCTCACATGGTGCCGGCAGACTTTGCCCTGCTCTCCTCAAGGCGGGGAGGCACCCACGCCCTGGGCACCCCGGGGTGCCCATCCCCACGGCCTCGGGGCTGCGGAGAGGCTCCCAAAGCCGCCCGCGGCTCGCCCACGCGGGCGAGGCTGGGGACGGGCGCCTGTCCCGTGGCCTCGTGCCTGGCTTTTGGAAGCCGCCCCCGTGCCAGGCAGCAGGGCGGGTGCCCAGCCCTCCCCTAGCGCCTCCGGCTCCTGCCAGCACCTGCCGAGAGGCTCAGGCTCTGTCCGGAGCCTGCCAGCCCCGGGGACAGCCCCGCTGTCTGCCCCGTGCCCCCACGTTGTGCACCCCGCGCTGCGTGGGACGTGCGGGGTGGGTGCCTGTGGGAATGGCCCCGGCACTTGTAGGGGTGCGCAGGGTCCGTGCCAGCCCCCGTGCCCCCCGCATGCCAGGCAAGCAGAGGGCCTCTGGGGGGGAGGATTAAGCTCGACAAACTGCCCTTGTTCGCCGCGGAGCCGCTCAGGGCGATTACAGCCCGGCTCAGACAGGCAGCGTGACACGGATCCCCCCCCCAGCCTCTCTCTGTCCCCCTGGCTGCCACCCCGGGGCACCCCGCTCCCCCTTTAAATGCCCCCACCCCTTCCAGGGGGCTCAGTGCCGGCTGCCATGGGACGGGGTGGCACGGGGACACTGCGGAGCCTCTGCCAGCACCCGCCCTGTGCGCCGCATCGCCCGGGCGCAGCGGGCACCGCGGGCTGGCACGGCCAGAGGGGCTCGGCACGGCTCGTGCCTGCAGCGGGGGGAGCCCGGTCCCAAAATACTGGCCTCGGCCCGCGCCCATGTCCCCGTGTGCCCCCCGCCAGGCCCCCCCCGTGCCCGCTCCCTGCCCGCCCGGCACTGTGATTGTTCAGCTGCTTCGCGGCGGAGGCCGGAGTCCCGGGGCTGTTTGTGTTTCAAAAGGCCTTTGTGGAAAAATAACCCGAGCGGGAGGAGGAGGAGGAGGAGGAAGGCAGAACCCACCGCCGGCTCTCGCCAGCAGCCGGGGCTGCCCGGCCCTGCCACGGGGCACCCCGGGGCACCCAGGCTGTGCCCGTGGGGCTGTGGCACGGGGTGGCACAGCCCCTTGGTTCCCATCGCCCCGTTACAAGCGGGGTTGGCTGCAGATGGGGGTCAGAGGGGAGCAACCCCCCTCCCAGCCAGGCTAGACCCCTGGCAGCTATAGGGGCACCCCGCCAGGGACCCCAATAACCGGTGGGCAGCGTGCCAGCCCCCAGCACGGGGTGTAGAGCTGGCCTGGGGGTGCCCCGGTCCCAGCTTGGGGGGGCGGCGAGGCCAGGGGGAGGCGGGCGCTTGGCAGGCCGACAGCGCTCCTCAGGCGCGGGGCCGTTTGTTCTTCCAGAGGAAACAAGCCTGGCCCGAAGGGAGCCTTTGAACGCCGGGCCCCGTGCGGGGCCGGGGTCCTCCTCTGGCAGGCGATGCTGAATCCGGCCCCGAGGAGGCTGAGCTGGCGTCTCCGCCGCCTCCACCCCCGGCACATTCCCCTATAGGGCCAAGGACCCGCCGAGCCCCGTGCGGAGCAGGAGTTCAGGGCACGGTCCGTGCCAGGAGGGTTAGCGATGGACACGTGTCCCCTCCCTTTCTCCCCCCCAGCGCTGAGCTCAGCCCGGGTATCAGACAGCAGAGAATCCACCCGGCGCCGCTCTGGCTGCTTTCTGCTCCGTGCCAGAGGGACCTGGGCAGGAGGCAGGGCGGGGAGCGATGCCCCACGAGGAGCGCACCCCCACGCCGTCCCCACGGGAGCTGCCACGTGCCCTGGGGCGCACGAGCAGGGTCGGGCATCGCCGGTGGCAGCCGGGGCCGTGCTGCCCACGTGCCGAGCGCGGTGCCCACCCGTGCCGGGGCCCCTCCGCCGGGCACGGTGCCGGGCTGGGGGCTGCGGGGTGGCCACGTGCGGCACGGCGGGTGGGCTCGCCATCGGCATGGGGCTCACGTCGCCCCGACGTGGGAGCCTGGCAGGGGCCCCCGCGGCCCTGAAGCCTCCCTTTGTGCCGGGCCGAGCTCTGGCGCTTGGCATTCAGGTCGTGCCGGGGGGGAGCGAGGCGGAAACCAAGCAACCGAGCCCTTGGCAGTGCCCGCTCACGCGGGACGAGTGCCCCCAGCTCGGCGGGGAGGACGGGCACAAAGAGCTCCCGGCTGGCACGGGGGGCGCTGCCCGGGGCCAGGCCACGTGCCACGTGCCACCCGAGGAGGAGGGGGTGTCCCCCATGTGGGCACGGTGCCCCTGTTTGCCCCGCACCCCCTTGCTCCCAAATTTCCTCCTTGCCCGTGGCTGGTGCTGGGGCTGTGTCCTGCCCCACGCTGCCCTCCTGCCCCATGGGGGGGTCTCAAACATGTTTCTAACGGTGCCAAGGGGAGGTGCGAGCACAACCCCAATATCAGCCCTCAGAGAATCGCTCAGGCAGCCTGGCCGTGCTGCTGGCACCTGGGGCTCTTCTCCACCCACCACCCGCCCATCCCAGTGTCCAGGGCACCGGGGACTGGTACCAGCGGGGCCGGGTACCCGTGCTCAGCACGTGGGCGAAACAATCGCCATCGATCCCCGCATGCCGTGATCCACCCAGCCCCTTCCATGCCTCCCCCCCCAAAAAAGAAAAACCCCATTTTCCACCCCTTTCCCCATGGGGTACCACGGTGCTCGCTGCTCCCCTGCCTCACTTCCCCCACCCGGCCACCCTCCCCAAAACTTGTCCCCTCTCCTTCCCCCCCAGATGTACGGGCGCTACACGCAGGACCTGGGCACCTTCGCCAAGGACGAGGCAGCCCGGCTGCGGCTGCAGCAGGAGCAGGGGGACGACGGCACCCCGCAGCCACGCCGCCCCTCCGAGCTGCTGGAGTACAGCCAGGGCCGCTGCGCCCCCCGCTGCGGTGAGGGGGGCACGGGGAAAGGGGAGGGGGGGACACACACGGTGACCGTGCGGCTTCACGCGGCTCCGGGCACAGCGGGTAGGGTTTCTCCTGCTGTCATGGGACACTGGCGCCGAGGACAATGCCACCTGCCCGCCGGGCAGCGGGGACACAATGGCCCAAAATAGCAGGGATGGGGGGGCCCCGCCGCTCCTCCTGGGGCCGTGCCAAGAGGGCAGCGCTTGTGCGAGCGGCGCGGGGCCAAGCTGTGTCCCTGCACGCGTGGTGCCCTTGGGGCTGGAGCGCGTGGCGGTGCTCCCCCCCTCCCCATGTGCCCAGCCCTGAGCCTGCCCTGTGCCCGCAGGCTGCGCCGTGCGGTGCCAGCGGTTCTTCCTCGCCAGGGTGGGCGAGGACTGGGTCTTCCTCATCCTCCTGGGGCTGGTCATGGCGCTGGTGAGCTGGGCCATGGACTTCGCCATCGCCACCTGCCTCCAAGGTGAGTGGGCACTGAGGGTGGTGGGCTCCCCTGGGGGGTGGCCGTGGGGTGGCCGTGCCGTGGGGCTGTGCCACGTCCCCTGCCACCCGCGACCCGTCTCGCCTGCTGCGCCCGCAGCCCAGAAGTGGATGTACGGGGGCCTGGACACCAACGTGCTGCTGCAGTACCTGGCCTGGGTCACCTACCCCACCGTGCTCATCACCTTCTCGGCTGGCTTCACCCAGATCCTCGCCCCCCAGGCTGTGGGTAAGGTCCTGGGGTCTCCCCTCCTGTGTTGCGAGCAACCTGGGTGTCCTGGGCTGTAGGGTTGGGGGTCCTGAGGGTCTTCCAAGCGCCCTCCAGGGCTGTGGGTCAGGGCTGTCCCCACGGCACCAGGCTCGGGGATCCCCGAGATGAAGACCATCCTGCGGGGGGTCGTGCTGAAGGAGTACCTCACCCTCAAGACCTTCGTGGCCAAGGTGATCGGGCTGACGTGCGCCCTGGGCAGCGGCATGCCCCTGGGCAAGGAGGTGAGGGCACTGCCAGGGGTCAGGGCGGGTGGCGGGCAGGGTGGGGGCACCAAACTGATCCCCCCCTTGTTGTGTCCCCGCAGGGCCCCTTCGTCCACATCGCCAGCATGTGCGCAGCCCTGCTCAGCCGCTTCCTCTCCTTCTTCGGGGGCATCTACGAGGTGAGTGGGCAGACGGGCAGGGGCTGGGGGGAGGCGAGAGGGGGGGCAGCACCCCCTGACCCGATTCCCACCCGCAGAACGAGGCGAGGAACACTGAAATGCTGGCGGCCGCCTGCGCCGTCGGTGTGGGCTGCTGCTTCGCCGCCCCCATCGGAGGTAGGGTCCCCCCCCTGCCCGCACATCCCACCCGTGCTCCTGGGTCCTCGCGGAGAGGCCAGCAGGACCCTGCCCCGAGCGCCCCTCGCTGCCAGAGGGGGGGACAGGGACCTGTCCCTCGGGGCCAGCTGGCATGGGAGAGGCAGTGCCGCTAGACGGGGTGCCCATGGGGCGGAGGAGGAAGGGAGGAGCGGGCGCCGTGCTCCCGGAGGTGTAACGTCTCGTCTCGTCCTCTCCCCCGCCGCGCTGCGCTCCAGGGAGCTCCCCGCTCCGGCCCCGCTGAGCCCTGCCCGTAGGTTGGTGCCGTGTCTAACTCTTGCCTTGCCCCGTGCGTGCTGAGCCGCCCCGTCCATCCACCTGTCTGTCCGTCCGTCTGCGTGCGCCCCCAGCCCCAGAGCCGGCTGCCACCCACACCTCCCCGTGCCTGCTCACGTCCCCGCACTGCCCTCTTGCTCACGCCCCGGTGCGGACAGCCGGGGACCGGCCGCGCGCTTTGCCGAGGAAGCCCGTGACCCGCAGCGTGGCCGTGGGGCTCGGGGAGGGATGCGGGAAGCATGCCAGGAGCCTGGGCTCTGCCTGGCTTTCGCCTCCCTCCCCTCTCGTCCTTCCCCCCCTCCCCGGTGCCAGGCGTCCTGTTCAGCATCGAGGTCACCTCCACCTTCTTCGCCGTCCGCAACTACTGGCGCGGGTTCTTCGCCGCCACCTTCAGCGCCTTCATCTTCCGCGTGCTGGCTGTCTGGATCAAGGACGAAGGTACCTCCTGGGGGGTGGGAGGCTGGGGGGCACCGGGGTCACCCACCCAGCCCCGCTGACCCCCGCCGTGCCCCCAGAGACCATCACAGCGCTCTTCAAAACCCGATTCCGCCTCGACTTCCCCTTCGACCTGCAGGAGCTGCCCGCCTTCGCCGTCATCGGGTGAGTGTGGCCGCCCCATCCCACATCCCTGTCCCCCCGTCCCCATCCCCACATCCCCGGGGTGGCAGCGGGACGCGGGTGCTCACCCCCAGCTCACCCCCAGGATCGCCAGCGGCTTCGGGGGCGCGCTCTTCGTCTACCTCAACCGCAAGATCGTGCAGTTCATGCGCCGCCAGAAGACCATCAACCGCTTCCTGATGAAGAAGTAGGTGCCTCCTCGTCCCCACCACCAGCTCGGAATGACCGTCCCCTCTGGGGTGGCAGGACTGGGGCTGCACCGGTGTCACCCCCTCCTGTGCCACCCCGCCAGGCGCCTGCTGTTCCCCGCGCTGGTGACACTGCTCATCTCCACGCTGACCTTCCCGCCCGGCTTCGGACAGTTCATGGCCGGACAGGTAGCCACAACGGGGCTGGGGGCGAACTGCTGGCCCTGTGGGCCACCAGCAGCACCCCCGGCTCACCCCTGCACCTCCCCAGCTCACCCAGAAGGACACGCTGGTGACGCTGTTCGACAACCAGACGTGGTCCAAGCGGGAGCCCAGCGATGAGTTCGAGTACATCGGCATCCTGGAGGCCTGGCGCAATCCCCGCTCCAACGTCTTCGTCACCCTCGTCGTCTTCATCCTCATGAAGGTGGGTGCGTCCTGCCCCGGCTGGCCCCGGCCGGCCCCCGGCTGCCACCAGCAGGCACTGGCAGGGGTGGTGGTGGTGCAGGAGGTGACTCCTGGATGCCACCGAGGAGGTGCTGGATGCTTGCCACCGAGGTGCTACCAGGAGGCACGGGGTGGCCACCAAGGCGGTGGCGTGGTGCCACCAATGTGCTGCCAAAGAGATCTTGGCCGGGAGCCACCGAGGTGCCCCCGGGGAGGTGCTGGCGGGGTGCCCCTGGGAGGAGGTGGCTGCCCCACAGCACGGGGCCGTGCCCGCATCCTGCTCCACGGCTGGAGGAGAGCCAGGCCGTGGGGGGGCCACTGACGTGTGCCCGTGTCCCCTGCACAGTTCTGGATGTCAGCCCTGGCCACCACCATCCCGGTGCCCTGCGGAGCCTTCATGCCCGTCTTCGTCATCGGTGAGAGCCGGCCCGGCCCCGGGGCCCCCTCCACGGGTGTCCCACAGCACATTTGGGGGGCAGGAGAGGGGTCAGGTCCCCACGGCCCCCTCCAGCCCCTTTTTGTTGGGCAGGGGCAGCTTTCGGGCGGCTGGTGGGGGAGAGCATGGCAGCCTGGTTCCCTGATGGCATCCACACCGACAGCAACACCTACCGCATCGTGCCGGGGGGCTACGCCGTGGTGGGTAAGCACCGCGCTGGGGACGCATCGTGCCGCTGCTCGGGGGTGCTCTAAGGGAGCTGCTGGGGTTCTGGGTGAGCCCTGCCATCGGGGATGTCCCAAGGGTGTCCCAGGGGTGCGGGACACGGCCCCGCGGGCAGGCAGGCGGGCACCTGACGGCTGCCCCTGTATCTCCCGGGGACGCGCGCGGGCGCAGGGGCGGCCGCGCTGTCGGGCGCCGTCACCCACACGGTGTCCACGGCCGTCATCGTCTTCGAGCTGACGGGACAGATCTCGCACATCCTCCCCGTCATGATCGCCGTCATCCTGGCCAACGCCGTGGCCCAGAGCCTCCAGCCCTCGCTCTACGACAGCATCATCCGCATCAAGAAGCTGCCCTACCTCCCCGAGCTGGGCTGGGGGCACCACGAGTGAGTGCCGCCCCGCCGTGTCCCCGTGTCCCCAGCCAGCCCTGCCACGGGGCAGGGGAAAGAGGGCAGTGGCACGATGTGGCTGCCACGCTGAGGCCACCGTGCCTGCCCCGGGCAGCAAATACAACGTGCGGGTGGAGGACATCATGGTGCGGGACATCCCCTACGTCTCCCTCAACTGCAAGTACCGGGACCTGCAGCAGGTCCTGCACAGCACCAAGATGAAGAGCCTGGCGCTGGTGGATTCGGCTGGTGAGTGGTGGGCAGGGGCAGCTCCAGCACGTCCCCAGGGTCCCCACGGCGCCGTCCCCTTCAACATTTGTCCCCTCTCTGCCGGCAGAGTCCATGATCCTGCTGGGCTCCATCGAGCGGGAGCAGGTGGGGGCCCTGCTGAGCCAGCAGCTCCATCCCCAGCGCCGGCTCCAGGCCCTGCGGCAGAGGGCACGGGCAAGCTTCGAGGACGGGCACCGGCTCTCCGAAGCCAGCGTCTGCTTCCAGGTGAGGGGGCTGCGGGGGCGGCCACCCTGGGGTGCCCCCACCAGGGTGCCCGCGTCCCCTGACCCCGTCCCTTCCTTCTTGCAGATCAACACTGAAGCCTCATCCTTCGCCCCCACGCGCAGTGGCTCCCGCAAGCCCCTGAAGCCAGCGCTGAAGCGGGTGCCCAGCGCCCCCAACAGCCCCCCGGGTGAGTCTGTGCCCTGCGCCCACCACGGGACCCCCCCCATGTCCCCGTGCTGACCGCTCTGCCCGCCTGCAGCCGGCACTGCCGACACCTCCGGCATCGCCCTCAAGAGCCTCTTCTGTGCCAACACCGCTGCGGAGCCTGCTGAGGTGAGCACTTGTTCCTGCCCGTCCCATCCCTCTCCGTCCCCAGTTGACCTTTCCCATCCCATTCTTTCTCAATCCTACTTGAACCTTCCCACCCTGCCTATCCCTGCCTGTTCCTGCCCATCCCATCTCATCCATCCCAACACATCTATCCCATCCCATCCCATCCCATCCCATCCCATCTCATCCTACCCAACCCAACCCATCCATCTCAACCCAACCCAACCCAACCTATCCAACCCAACCCAACCCAACGCATCCATCTCAACCCAACCCAACCTATCCCATCCCAACCCAACCTATCCATCCAAACCCAACCTAACCTATCCTATCCCATCCCAACCCATCCATCTCAACCCAACCTAACTTATTCCATCACAACCCAACCCGTCTATCTCAACCCAACCCATCCAACCCAACCCAACCCATACATCTCAACCCAATCTAACCTATCCCAACCCAACCCACCCCAACCCAACCCATCCCATCCCATCCCCTCCCGACCGGCCCCTCCCTGTGGTGCCCCCCCTAACGCCGCCGTCTCTCCCGCGTGGTGCCAGGCGCAGGGCACGGCCCCTCGCAAGGCCAAGCACGTCCGCATTTCCATCACGGTAAGCTGCAGGCAGGGCGTGGCTCCTCTCAGCCAATCAGGGGCCAGCCTGGATCTTCTCAACCAATCAGGAGCCCGGCACGATTCCGCTTGGCCAATCCCATTTGGTCCACATCTGCGCAGCCAATCTCAGCCTGCCCTGATTTCCGCTCGGCCAATCAGGGCGTGTTCACTCTTGATCCCAAATCCGCTTGGCGAATCGTAGCGCGACGGGGATCCCCCCGGCCAATCCCAGCCGCTTTCCTCAGCCAATCATGGCCCAGCCCGCCTTCTCTCCACCAATCACAAGCCGGGCTTGGCCGATCCCAGTGCCCTTGGCCAACCCCGCTCACCCCCACCTCTCCCACAGGAGGACATGGACGCGGGGGACCGAATGACGCCGGCAGAGGTGAGACCCCCAGTGCCCAAAATGGGGAGGTTGGGGGGCGCCCCTACAGCCCCACAGCCCCGTGATGGGGAGGGGTGGAGGTTTTGGGGTTGCTGTGCCCCACGGCGTGGTCCCCCCACCCCAGATCCTGGCGTGGGAGGAGCGGCAGCTGGACCAGCCCGTGGATTTCGGCAGCGCCCAGATCGACCCCGCGCCCTTCCAGCTGGTGGAGCGCACCTCGCTGCACAAGGTGTGCCTGCATGCCCCCCCCGGTGTGTGCCCATCACCCCTCCGGTGCCCTCCCCAAACTCTGAGCCCCCTATCTCCCCACAGACCCACACCATCTTCTCGCTGCTGGGCCTCGACCACGCGTACGTCACCAGCATCGGGCGCCTGGTGGGCATGGTGTCCCTCAAGGAGGTGAGGAGCCACAGGGGGGCTGCATCGGTGGGGTTGGGGGCTCTCTACCCACTCACTTATGGAATCGGGGTGCCTGCAGCTCCGCAAGGCCATCGAGGGCTCGCTGACAGCCAAGGGGGTGAAGGTGCTGCCGCCGCTCGCCAGCTTCCGCCGCAGCAGCACCAGCGCTCCCGAGCCCGACACCACCGACCTGTGCCAACTCTGGGACCGCCACCAGCACCACCCCATGCCCCGCGAGGCCGGGCCCGACGACGGCGACACCGACAAGTGATGGCGACGCCGGATACCCCACCACCAACGGTGTCACCCCCCACGTCCCCGACTTGTGCGCCGGGGGCGGGCGCTGCAGGGTGCCCCCCTGTCCCCCGCAGGTGCCGGGGGATGCCCGCACCGGGTCCCGGCGCAGGGTGGGTGCCCTCGTCCCGGCACCAGGGGTGGCCAGGTGCCCCCCAGCCTGCCCACACCTCCCCCCGCCTTCCCAACCAGCTCCTGGGGCTCCCCACATCGCTACCTCCACCCCCCCCCAGCCCCAGTGCCCCCCCCGGGCACAGCCACAGCCTCGCCGCGTCACCCCCCATGTAAATACAGAGATTTTTATATTAATTTAATAAAAGGAGTTTATAAACAGAGCCACCACACCGCAGCGCGTTGGCACTGGCCAAGCCCCCCCGGCATGGCCCAGGGTCGCCGTCACTGTCCTCGCACCGGCCCTGCTCCCAGCGTGGCCTCGCTGCGGTACAGCGGCTGCGGGGGCTCACCGGGGCGGGTGCCAGCGCGGCGCCGGGCAGTGATGAGCAGCGTGCCGGCCTCGGTGAGGGCACAGCTCACCGACAGCGGGTCCGTGTCCTCAGGCAGCCGACACTGGTGGGTGAAGGTGTCGCACACGGTGCCGTCCTCGGCCACCTGTGGGGAAGTGGTGCCAGCATGGTATGGCACAGCGTGGCACAGCGCGGCATGCTATGGCACAGTACGGCACATTATGGCAAAGTACGGCATGGCGTGGCACAGTGTGGCACAGTATGGCAAAGTATGGCATAGTGCGGCACAGTTTGGCACGGTACGGCACAGTACGGCATGGTATGGCACATTACGGCACAGTGCGGCACAGTATGGCAAAGTACGGCATGGTGCGGCACAGTTTGGCATGGTGCGGCACAGTATGGCATGGCATGGCACAGTGTGGCACAGTATGGCAAAGTATGGCATAGTGCGACACAGTATGGCACAGTACGGCAAAGTGCGGCACAGTACGGCATGGCATGGCACAGTGCGGCAAAGTATGGCACGGTGTGGCACAGTGCGGCACAATTTGGCACAGTATGGCAAAGTATGGCATGGTGTGGCACAGTATGGCATGGCGTGGCACAGTGTGGCACAGTATGGCAAAGTATGGCATAGTGCGACACAGTTTGGCACAGTGCGGCACAGTTTGGCACAGTATGGCAAAGTATGGTAAGGTGCGGCACAGCACGGCACAGTGTGGCATGGTGCGGCACACTACGGCAAAGTATGGCACGGTGTGGCACAGTGCGGCACAATTTGGCACAGTATGGCAAAGTATGGCAAGGTGCGGCACAGTGCGGCATGGTGTGGCACAGTTTGGTATGGTGTGGCACGGTGCGGCACACTATGGCATGGTGCGGCACACTACGGCAAAGTACGGCACGGTGTGGCACAGTATGGCATGGTATGGCACAGTACGGCACGGCACGGCACACACCATGGCCATGCATTGTGCTCACTTCCAGTTACCCCAGTGCAAGTGTGGGTGATTCCCAGCCACCCCACCAGGGAGCAGCTCCCAGTTGCCCCAGTGGCTTGCTCCCAGTTCCCCCCATGGGAGATGGGCACCATGGGGCAGAGCTGGGGCTTGTCCCCCGCCCCAGGCAGTGGGGGGCCGTGTTTGGGGTACGGGGGCTGCCCCCCAGCTCCTCACCTTCTCGGCCCGGATGGCGACGTGGCCGTTGGAGGTGGTCACCACGATGTCGGGGGGCTCAAACTGGCTGACGTCGGCCACCACCTGGTAGGTGTCCCCCTGGGCCCGCACCCAGGGGCCCAGGCTGCAGGGGTACATGGCCCCCGGCGACCCTGTGGGGACCGGTCATGGGGGTCGGCCAGGTCGGGGGGAGGGGGGGGGGGGGCACAGCATTCAGGGGTATCAAGGGCACTGGGGGTGCAGGAGAGGCTGGGGACACTTTGGGGGGGCTGGGGGTGGCGGGTGGCACCAGGGGTTGGGGACATTGGGAGGGCTGCACGAGGAGCTGGGCACCCCAGGTGTATGGGGTGGGGGGGTGCGGGGTGGCCTGGGGGCACCCAAAGGCTGTGGGAGGGTCTGGGGGGGGGGCATGGGTGGCCTGGGGACAGGTGGGGACATGGGGGATGGACAGGAAAATTTGGGGGGAGAAGGCTGGGGGGGGTGCTGGGGTTTCTGGGACATTGCCAGGACAGAAGAACCGGGCCTGGGGGAGCACTGGGGGGGGGGCATGAAGGGACTTGGGGGGGTACAGGACGATCCAGAGAATGTGGGGTGCTTGGGAGCAGGGCCAGGGCTCAGGACAGGAGGGTACAGCTCGGGGTCCCCCCCCCACACCCCATACCTGGGTACCCGAAGGCGTCGTAGCGGTACCGCTCCCCCTCGAAGCGGGGCTCTGGGTGCCCCTGGCTGTAGGTGCTGATGCGCTCGGCGCGGTACGTGGCGGCCGAGCTGAGCGAGGCCATGCCGCCGTGCCAGTGCCACCAAGCCCCCCGTCCCCAGCGCCCAGGTCCCCAGGGGAGGGGGCCGGCCGCGCGCCCGCCGCCGCATGCCCATAATTAGCCCGGTGAGGCACGGCCACCCCGGCCAGGAATGCGAGATAACGGCCGGGGCCTCTCGGGGGGACACGCAGGGGACGTGCTGTTGTCACCGCCACCCCGCCACCCCCAGCAGGGCCCCCCCTGGGGAACCAGGTGCCCCCCACCCTCAAGGAGAGGCAGCCGGTGCAGCGCTCACACCACTGACTTTATTGGAGGCCTGGCAGGATGGAGGGGGGGTGCTGGGGGGCAGGCACCCGTGGGAACCATGGCACGGGGCTGGGGCAGCTCCCACGGCCCCTGGCACCCCGTTGGGTACGTATCGGTGTGCACACACGTGCGACACACGTGCAGGCACGTTTGCACGCACGCAGGCGTGCGGACACATGCATGCACACACGTGTTCATGCACGCACACCCATGTGCTCGTGCACACGCGTACCCGAGCACTGCCCCGCACACGGCTGCGGAGCGACGTGCGCACCGAGCGAAGCCCCCACACCCCTCTTCCCCCATCCCAGGGTGGGTTTGGGGCCACGACTCCCGGATCGGCCTGCTGGGTGGCTGCTGTCCCCAAACAGCATGGGGACACGGTGCCATTGCTGGCCCGATGGCAGGGAGCCCCTCGGCGTGGCGGCCAGCCCCTGCGCCCCCCCAGCAGGTTGGCCGCGCAAGGGTGGGGACCCCACGGTGGGGAGGGGGTGGCATGGGGCAGCAGTGGGGGGGGTTGGTGGTGCAGGAGTGAGGGCACGCGGAGGGAGAGGGGCTGGGGGTGCAGGGGGGGGGACACCGTGGCCGGGCAAGGGGTGGCATGCAGCGGGCGAGCGGCCCCACGAGAACACGTGCCATGCAGGAAGGAGGGGGGGGCAAGCGTTGGCAAAAACTGGCATTCCTTCCCCAAACGGTGCGCCCAGACACCTGGGGGGGGCCCCGTGCCAGAGGGGGGGCCGGTTGCCCTTCATGTAGGCACTTGGTTCCCTGCTAGGGGTGAGTGACCTGGGGATGGAGACGTCGGTCACGGGACCTGCTGCTCACCCCCCCCATGCACCCCGGGTTGGCCCACGGCAGACCTGGGGGGCCCTGGACACTGAGCCCCCCCGGCGTGTGCCCGCTTTGGGGCTGTCTGTGGGGTGCTGGCACCGGTGGCCACCCAGCACCCAGCCTGGGGGGGCCGTGCCCACCCGGCCCCCACCCACAACCTCCCCGTGCCGGTCCCACGCGCGTACAAAAGTCGAGAGAGCCCCAGCACTGCGGCGCATCCACGCCCCCCCGGCCCCACAGCAGCCCCCCGCCCCGAGGCAGCAGTTCACAGTATAAAACTTGGTCCAATAAAAGCCAGTGGGGGGCGAGGACAAAAGCCCCCTGCTCCCCAAATTCCCCCTCCGCATGTCCCAGTGTTGCCAGCCCGGGGTGCGGGCGCGGGGCAGGGGCACCGGGGGCTGCCCAGAGAGGTTCGGCTGTGACAACTGGGGGGGGCTCTGTGCCCAAAAAGGGGAGCCTGGAGCGGCGAAAAGGGGGAGCATGCGAACAGCCAGCCCCCACTAATTCAGGTCCCGTCAGTCTTGGGGGGGGCACGGAGGGGGCACGCCGGGGCGTTGGGTGGGGGGCTGACCCCCGAGCCCTTGCGCACGCAGTCCCTCCCTGGTTCTCATGCAGAAAAAACAAACAGATGAGGGCAAAGAGAGGTGGACGAGTGCGGCCGGGGGGGGCACACTGAAGGGGGGGCACCCCTCTGTCCCCCCCAGCACCCTGCTAGCGCAAGGAGCCGCAGCAGGACCCGTCCCTCGCCCAGCACGGGGCTGGGCCGGGGCGCGGTGGCAGGGGGGCCGGTGCCCCGGCGGGAGAGGCAGGGTCCCCGGGGGGGCCTCACGGCTCCTCGGCCTCCTCCTCCTCCTCCTCCTCCAGCGACACCACCCCGGAGGAGGCGACGTCGGAGACTTTCCGGCAGAGCGGGAAGTCCTTGCTCAGCACCACCTCGTCCTCGGCGGGCGAGAGGCAAGCCTCGGCGTAGGACACGGGGTACAGGGAGTCCTGGCACCGGAGCCGTGCCAGGCCCCGCAAGGCACTTTGGCTGGCCGGGGGGGGCAGCTTGGGCAGCAGCAGGTCCTCGCCCCCCAGGGAGCCCAGCAGTTTGGCAGTGAGTTCGGAGGGCGACACCATCTCCAGGCTGCAGAGGCTGGAGCAGAGGGTCTCGGGGGACAGGGTGTGCGAGGAGTCGCTCTCGGGCTCGCAGGAGCCGTGCCGCACGCCCAGCTGGCACAGGTGGCCCTGCAGGAGGTCTCGCAGCAGCGCGCTGGCGGGCACCGAGCCGGACAGCTCTGCGGGGAGCAGGGGTCAGCCCCGGTGCCAGCCCAGTAAGAGCCACCCCCCCACACGGTGACACCACGGGGACGGTGCCCCCTTTGCCCGCAGAGAGCTCCGTGCATGGCATGGGGACGTGGTGGCACAGGGCACAGTGCCCTAAGGGGGTCACTGGGATGGGAAGCGCACCCAGGCACCCGGCTCCCTCCCACCACACGGCGCAGGTCACTGTCCCCATGGGTCCCCGAGGCACTCACCGGTCGGCTGGGAGCTCTCCGTGGAGGGCATGAAGTCCTCATCGTAGGACTCGTCGTTGGAGTCGTCCCCGTCCACCGAGGACCAGGCGCGCAGCTTGGCCTCGGCGATGGCAAACTGCTCCGCCACGCCTGGCACAGACAGCACGGTCACACCGGGGGTGTCACCAACCCCCCCGTGGGCCCGGTGGGGACACAAATCAGCACAGCAGGGACGGGGAACGGTGGGGATGGCCCATGGGGACGGGGCACAGCTCCCCATGGGGTGGAGAGACGGACAAAGGGACGGGTGGGGATGCGGGGACCCCGCGCGGTGCCCACCTGCGGCGAAGCGCGCCTCCTGCTCGCCCTCGCTCAGGTGGCAGTAGGAGCTGAAGGCGCTCTCCAGGGCGGCGGGCGGCTCCACGGGCTTGCACCAGCCCTTCCACTCGATGAGGTGGGCGACGCGGCCCTGCGCCATGGCCGTCGGCTTCGTCACGTGCTCCTTCACCACCTGCGAGATGCCTGGGGCGCCGCCGCGTCAGCACCACGGGGACCCTGCCGCCGCCCTCCCCGGTCTCCCCCCCATCCCCGTACAACACCCGGCCCCCCCCCCAGCAGTTACCGTGCAGCGAGGAGCGGGCCAGGGCGGCGATCTCCTGGATGGTCAGCGCGCGCCGCGACTTGGGCAGCATCTCGACAGTGTCTTCAACATTGACCTGTGGGGACAGGCAGGGTGTCACGGCCCCGTGTGTGCCACGTGCCAACAGCCCGGGGGGGCAGAGCACCCTCACCGTGGGTACATCCCACCACCAGCTGCATGTGTGTGAGCTGTGTTAGTGCGTACACGTGCTGTGCACGCTTGCATTCTTACACGCACACAGCACAAAGGCTTTCAGTGCACGCACTTGCACGTGTGCCCGCTCACATCACCACATATGTGCACAAACACTCTCTGTGCACCCTTGTGCACGCACACACACACCGGCACTCGCTGCAGACAGGTCCACCCTGCACTCACCGCACCCACGTGTGCTCTCCGTGCACGCTCCTCGTGCACAGGCACTGCACACACACACATTGTGCACACACAAACATGTGCTCACCATGCATGCATGCACCTACACATGTGTGCATGCCAAATGGTGCAGCTGATGGTGCCCCCCAACTCTCACACACACACACACACACACTCGTGCAAGGCCGCCTGTGCCAGGCTCCCCGGTGCCCGCCGTGCCGGGGCGCCCCGCTGCGGGTCCCCGCTTCCCATCGGCGAGCCCACGGCCGTGGGGAAGCGATGCGGGATTTGGAGGCGCGCAACAAATTGAATTGCCATGGCAACGCGGCGCCGTGGACTGATTTCTCCCAGGATACAGCCCGGCTCGGGGCTGACGTCAGAGCAGCCCCGGCGCCGGCTGCGCTCTGGCAGGGCCAGGCAGGGCGGGCAGGCAGCGGGGCCCCCTGCTCTCGGTGGGGCCGTGCGCCCCGGCACGGCTCGGCACGGCTCAGCAGTACCTCGAGGAAGTCCTGGCTGTCGAAGGAGGCCTGGCGCAGCAGGCGGGGCAGCGGGGCCGGCCGGGCAGCACGCAGCGGCGACAGCGCTTTCACCTCTTTCCACTCCACGCACAGGGTGGTGTCCACGGCCACTGCGGGGAGAACCGGGGCGGCCTCAGTGCCTCCGTCCCCAGCAGGATGGAGGCTCCGGGCGGGCTCCCTGGGGCAGGCATCCCTCGCCCCGCATGAGACCGGACACAACTCGTGGCAGGGATCCTGCCTTCCCCCCCGCAGCGCTGCGGTGCGGGTGACTCACGCCCGGGCAGCTGGAGCGCCTGTGTCAGCGGTAACGCGCGGCACCCGCCTGGCACCGGCACCGGGCGCACGTCCCGGCTTGGCGGAGGTGTTGGGAGCAAACCCCAGCGGTGGGCACAGCTCGGGCTGTGAGCACCCGATGGGGGTGGGATGGGGATGGGATGGGGATGGGGAGCAAGCGGTGGCACCCAGTGCCAACGGGGGGACATGGCAGGGTGCCCCAGGATAGGGCCAAGGTAGGCAAGGGGGGTTTTGGGAAGGGTTTAGGGCCTGGGCCAAGCGTTGGGTATGGGGAGGGGGTTGGTGCTCCTGCACCGCCTCCAATTCCCCATCCCAGGACAGGAGGGGAGCAGATCAGAGCACGGACACCTGTGCTCCATCCCAACAGCCCCAAAACACCTGAGAGGATGGGTGCCCTCCCCCTCCTGCATTGGGTTCCCCACTGCTGGGGCCGGGGAGGGTCCCCATGGCCCTGCAGCCCCCCTGGGGATGGTGCAGGACAGCCCCAAGGATCCTCATCCCCCCACACCGAGGTGGGCCCAGCTGATGTAAACTGGCCATGGGGTGGGATATTGGGGGATCACGCCCCCCCCGATCCCCATCAGGGGGCAGCCCCTGGCTCCTGGGGAAGCTGCCAACAGCATCACCATGGCACCGCTGTGGGCAGGGGCACCCCTGGGACACCCCGGCATCGCCCCCCCAGCACCAACGCAGCCCCCACAGGCACCAGCCCCCAGTACAGCCTGGGATCACTGCACAGCCCCATAGCCGCCCACCGCCCCCACCCCCCCCCAGCAGCACCCCCACGGCACCACCAGGGCACCCCGCATCCTCCGTAGACACCCCCAAACCCCCCCATCCCCCACAGCCCCCCACACCCCAACAGGCCCCTAAACACCCCCCAGCCCCTTCCCACCCCCCCCGCACCCCATAAGCAGCACCCCAAGGCCCCAACCCCCCCAGACCTCCACAGCCCCCACCCCCTCCATCCACCCACCCCCCCCAGATCCCCAAGCACCCCAACCCTCTGCGCCCCCCTCCCCGCGCCCCCAAACCCCACAATAACCCCCCCGCGCCACCCCGTCACCCTCCGGATCCCCCCAAAACCACCCTCCCCGTAACCCCCTCTCCCCCCCCCGGCCCCCCACGCCCCCCCCGGCCCCGCTCACCCACCGATGGTGGTTTTGGAGCCGATGCAGCCCATGCTCCCGGGGGGGCCCCGGTGCGGGCGCTACCGCCGGCTCCTCGCCGCCCGCATCGCCCCCCGGCCGCATGGGCGGCCCCGGGCGGGGTCCGCGCCCCCCGGACGGTGCTGCCGGTGCGGGACCCCCCCCCCAAAGGGAGGTGCTGGACTGAGGGACCCCCCCCCGGAGGTGCGGGAGCCCCGAGCGGTGCCTGCGCCGGGCCGGGGAACGGGCACGTCCAGAGACGTCACTGCTGGGGGAGGAAGAGGAGGAGGAGGAGGAGGAGGGAGGGAGGTGGGGAGGAAGAGGAGGAGGATGGGGAGAGAGGGAGGGAGGGGAGAGGAAGGCCGGGGAATGGATGGGGAGGGGTGGGGGAGGAGGAGGAGGAGGAGAGGGGAGGGGAGGAAGGCTGGGAGGAAGAGGAGGGTGGGGGGAGGAAGGCTGGGAGGAAGAGGAGAGAGAGAGAGAGAGGGGAGCGGGGGGCTGAAGGCAGGAGGGGAGGATGGAGGAAGAGGGGGGCTGAAGGAAGAGGAAGAGGGGGATGAAGGAAGGGGGGGGACGGGCGGAGGAAGAGGAGGGGGCTGAGGAGGAGGAGGAGGAGGGGAGGAAGGCCGGGCACCGCGGAGAGCGCCGTGCCAGCACCGCGGACAGCGCCCGGCCGGCCTCGGGCCGCGGTTGGGGACCCCCCAGGGACACCGGGACCACCCCCAGGACCCCTGGAACCCCCCCCAAAAAAGGGACACCCGGACCCCCCGCACCTCCCCTTGCATGGGGCCAGAGCGCTCTGAGCCCCCCAGGGCAGCAGGAGGGACCCTCCAGCAACACCCCCCGAAAAAAATATCCAGGCTGGGGGCAGCGCAGCCCCCCCAGAGCAAGGAGCAGCCCCCGCTGTAGGGCACGGGGGGGGTATTTCGGTGGCAGCACCCCAAGGAGAAGGGGCACCCGCAGCAGAGGAGCTGGGTGCTTTGGGGCTGTTCACTCTGGAACCTACCGATGGCACCTTCACCCTGGCACGGGCACCGTAGGGAAGGGAGTAGGGAATGGGAGCAGATCGGGGAGCACCCCGCTTTCAAGGGGAGCTGGGGGGTAGGTAGGGACCCCCCCCAGGGGATCTCTTGGCCTCTCCCTGCCAAATATTTCCCAGCACGAGCGCTGCCAGGGCTGCAGCTCAGGCTGCGATGTGGGGAGCAGGCGCTGGTGAATGCTCTGGGCACGCTGGGCTAGGGCCAGGGTGACTCAGCACGGGCAGCCCAACGCCAGGACGGGCAGCCCCAAGCCCCAGGACACCCTACAAGCAGCCACAAAAGGGATCGGGCCCCAAAACCCCGTCCCCAATTTCATCACAGCACCAAGACACCAGGACAGCGCCAAAACCAAATCCCCCAAGGGTTTTATCCCCCCACCATCCATCCCTCCATCCCTCTCCATCTCATGCCCAAACGCTGGCACAACCCCACCACTGCCCAGAACCCAAGAAAAGGGGCAAGAAAAGGGGCAAGAAAAGGGGCAAGAAAAGGGGCAAGAAAAGGGGCAAGAAAAGGGGCAAGAAAAGGGGCAAGAAAAGGGGCAAGAAAAGGGGCAAGAAAAGGGGCAAGAAAAGGGGCAAGAAAAGGGGCAAGAAAAGGGGCAAGAAAAGGGGCAAGAAAAGGGGCAAGAAAAGGGGCAAGAAAAGGGGCAAGAAAAGGGGCAAGAAAAGGGGCAAGAAAAGGGGCAAGAAAAGGGGCAAGAAAAGGGGCAAGAAAAGGGGCAAGAAAAGGGGCAAGAAAAGGGGCAAGAAAAGGGGCAAGAAAAGGGGCAAGAAAAGGGACATTTGGGGACAATTCCCCCATCCCCAGGTGGCAAGGAGGGGGACACGGAGAGACACCCAAACCCCGGAGAGCCCATCCCAGGGGGGTACCTACCGTCTGCCTCGGGGTGCCCCTGCCTGGCACCCCCCCCCTGCCAGCCCAAGGGACACGGGACGAGAGGGGCGCAGGGCCGGGCGGCAACAGCGGCACACGGGGGCGCGTTATTTAGCAATGTTCTTTTATTTCCAGTTTTTAAGGTGAAAAGATGCCTTTTTTTTTTTTTTTTTAAATCTTCAATTAAATACTCCATAAAGAAAAAAAAAGAAAAAAAAAAAAAGAAAAAAAAAAAAAAGAAAAAAAAAGGCAAAAAAAAAAAAAATAATAATAATTATTTACAAATTCACGTGACCAGTAATTGAATCCTTGTTTTAATAATTACACGTGCGGCTCGTCACATCCGGCGCTCTATAAATACAGGGGACGCGGATGCGGGGCCGCCCCGTCGCTTGCCCAATTGTGGCCTTGAACGTTTTTGGAGGGGGGGCTGGGGGCTCTGGGGGGGGGACAGGGACTCAGCCTGGCCCCGAGGGAAGGGGTCGCCCCCCCCTCCTCCCCGGCACCCCCCCCCAAGGTGTCATAGCAGGAGCTGGGGCGGGGGGGGGAATGATTTCTATTTAAAATAAAAAACCTTCGGGGGGTGGGGGGGCTCCAGGCAGTGATGGAGGAATAGGGGGGGACAGGGGAGGGGGAGAAATCACACTCCTGTCCCCAAACCAAATTTAATAAGTTTATATATATATATATCTCTATATTTCAGCAAGAGGTGGGGAGGAGGAAGAGGAGGAGGGAGAGGAGGGGGGGGGTGAGCGTGGCCCCGTCCCATCCCGTCCCCCCTCCCCGTGACGTGAGCCTGGGGGTGCTCGGCCCCGCTCCCGGTGCCCCAGGGTGCCCGTGGCTGGGAGGGGGGGGGTAAAAGGAGAGCCCCGGAGCGGCCCCCCAGTGCCACCCACCTCCGTCAGCATCCATCCGTTATCACCGTGACAAACCAGTACGGAACCAGTACGGAACCAGTACGGAACCGGGGCGGGGGGAGGAGGGAGAGGAGCAATAAAACGAGAGGGGGGGCGCAGCGGGGCCCCCGACCCCAGTGTGAGAGCAAGTCCAGGGGGTCGGGGCCGGGAGGGGATGGAGTCGCACCCGGGGGTGCCCCCCCTTCTCTCTCTCTCTCTCCCCCCTCTTCCTCCTCCTCCTCCTCCTCCTCCTCACGGGCTCTCAGTTGTTATCCGACTCGTCCTCGGCTTCCCGCAGCCAGGTGAAGAACGCCGTCACCGACTTGAGGGCCACCCCCTTGCCCTGCTGCTCCGACAGGTCCTTGCTCGACTCCCACTTGTAGAAGGCCTCCTCCTTGATGACGTCCTCGTCGTAGAGGGCATCGAAGAACATCCGCAGCAGGTCTGGGGGGGGGGGATAAAGGGATCCGTGTCATTCCCCAGCCACCATTCACCCACCCATCCACCCACCCCGTAGTGACAGGGACGCGCCTGCCACCCCCCCGCCACTCACTGGGAGGCTGCTCCAGCTTCACCACCAAGGCCTGCAGGGCGTAGAGCGCCTGGAGCTCCTTCTGCTCGTCCCGCATGTACTTCTGCAGCAGCTTGGCCCGGTTGCGGATGACCATGGCGTCGACGCGGTACGGGTTCTCAACTGCGGGACGGGAGAGGTGTGAGGGACGGGCAGCGACACCCCCCCGTGGCCCCTAAGTGACCCCAGCGTCAGCCCCACTCACAGACGATGGCTGAATGGCACACGGACGTCATCAGGGCCCTGATAAACATGTTGGATGAGACCTGCTCCTCGCTCAGGTTGGCCTGCGGGAGGGATGAGAGGGGCTGTAAGAGGGGGCCGAGCCAGCAGGGTGCCCCCGGGTGCCCCCGTGGGCGTCCTGCCCGCAGCCCTGACCTCGATCCAGTCGTATATTCTTTGGTTGTTCGGGTTCTCCTTCAGCAGTTTGTCCATTTGCTTGCACAGCTCCTCTGAGGTCAGCTCCTTGCAGCTCGGCGTGTCCGAGCTGTCCCCCATCGTGTACTCCAATTTCTGGGGGAGCAGGGGGGAGAGAAAACCCGTCACGGGCGGCATGAGGGGAATGCCACGCCGCCAACAGCGGGGCTGGGGGTCCCCACGCGGCCCCTCACCTGCTCTGTGACAAATTTGTTGACATCCTGGTCCTCGGGCAGGAATTCCTTCCAGCTCAGGCCCCCATCCCGCCACAGCTTGCCTGCGGTCTTCTGGCTCTGCGACAAAACCCAGAGTGAGCCCCGGGTGCTGCTGCTCCCCGTCCCACAACCGGCTGCCCCCGGCTCCCCGACGCACCAAGGGGCACTGCCAGGCCCCCAGACGCAGAGGGGTTTGACCCCCAACCCTGCTAAGCCCCCCTTAGGAAGGCTGCCAGCCCCCAAACCCATGAGCTGGCAGCTCCACGAGCACCCCACACTTACCATGCCCTTGCACAACAAGCCCAGCACCTCGACCAGCAGCGTGGTGGCCTTCCCGATGGGCACCAGGGGTTTCGTTATCTCCCTGTGGGGCGCAAGCAGCAGGGGCTGTTAGATGTGCCCCCGGGAACCCCTCCAGGACCCCAAAAAAAGCCCCGCAGCCCTCACCTGAACAGCTCCTCCATGGGGATGCCTTCCTCCTGCAGGATGGGCGTGATGAGCTCGGCCAGGTACAGCCAGATGTGCGGGATGTCGATCTCCATGTCCTCGGCGATCTCCAGGATCTCCCGCAGCCTGCAGGGCGAAGGAAGGTTGGGATCCAGCTGGGATCCAGCAGGCTCCGTGCCCTCCGGCTGGGAGGAGCCTCGCCAGGTCTCTGGGATGGATTTAAAGCCAGGGGGCTGCCCGGGTCTCCCTCACCCTTTGTAGTACTGCTCCTTGGAGAGCGTGCCCGCCTTCACCAGGTGGCACAGCAGGACGCCCATGTGCTCGCGGGAGATCGTGCTCCTCTCCAGCGTGGACTCGATGCCGTTCCGCACGAAAACGTAGAGCAAGGAGGGACTGCCCAGCTCCTGCACGCACTGCAGGGCCTCCTGTGGGAACATTAGGGTCAGCGCCGTCCCGTGACAGCCCCAGCTCCCCCTCCTCACCCCGGCACCGCCGCCCGGGGGAGCAGCCAGCATCCTACGGGGCCATAGGGTGCTGCGCCCGGCCACCCGCGGCTCTCACCTTCATGTCATTGATGTGCAGATATTCCTCTATGATCGCCTTGGATTTCTTCTCCAGCTCCTCTTCTGACAGCGTGGGCTTGGGCGATGCTGCGGGAGCTGCTGGCTCTTGTTTAACTGAGGGGAGCACGAGGATCAGGCGCCGCCCGGCACCCAGACCCCCGAGGACCCTTCCAAAATCCTCCCCAACTCACCGGGCTCTCGGCTCCGGTCCCGTTCCTCCGTCATGCTAGCAGCCTTGCGCACGGCCTCGGGGCCGCCCTGCTTCTCCCGTTCCCTGCTCCTGTCCTCCGTCTCCTTGCTGAAGCTCCTCTTGGTGAGGGTGGACCTGTTCCTCTCGCCCCGCTCCCCCCGCTCGGGGCGCTCCAGGCGGTCGCCGCTCTTCTCCGAACGCGACTCCCGGTCCCCTCTGTCCCCGGCCTTTTCTGACCTGTCGCGGCTGGAGCTGCTCCTGGGCAGGAGGAGGAAGGAGGCGAGGTGAAGAGGGGCACTGCCACCCGCCCTGACCCCAACCCGCGGAGCTACACGAGGCCAGGCAGTCTCACCCCAATCCCCAGCCCTCCCCAGTGCCTCCTCAAGGACTCAACTGCGATGGAATCATCACAGGATGATTCCAGCCTAGGCAAAGCCTGCTGTCTGCACATCCCCTGCCCCATTTGGGGGGTTTCTCCCTGCCCTGCACCCAGCCCAGCCCACGGGGCAGCACGCTCACCTCTGCACCACGCGACGGGACTCCAGGCTGTCGGCAGGGGCGGATTGCTGGAGCGCTGAGAAGCGGTTCAAGGTACTGGTGGCCGGTCGCCCTGAATCAGATGCTGGGCGTGAAAAGAGGGGAGTTCTCAGAGTTCGGCACGTCCCCGGGTGCAGGAACTGCCAGGGGGAGGATCCCAGCCCCACGCCTCCTACCTGAGTCGGCCGGCTTGGCGCCTGACCCCCCGCTGCTGCCTTTGCCCCAGCTCAGCCTCCCGCCCGGCGCAAAGAGCTGGTTGTTGGAGTCGATCGATCCAGGCTGCGGGCAGAAAGAGGGTCAAAAAAAAGGGTCGGCTGCGAGCCCAGCACCGTGCCCAGGGGGGCAGGATCCGGCCTGGATCAGCCGCCCTCACCTTGGTGATCTTGGTTAGCCGGCTGGTGTCGATGGGCCGGTTGCCCTTGCTGATGGGCACCGTGTTCCAGCCGTCATCCGCGACCAGGCTGCTGCGTCCACCTGGGCACCGAGGGCACAGGAGTCAGGCACAGCCCGGCCTCGATCCGTGCCCAGAAGGAGCAGCCTGCACCCAGAGCTCGAGCACTCACTGCTGGAGGACGGCCCGGGCGGTCCTCTCCTCTTGTCCTTCGACATCAGCTGCTGCACTTTGATGTGTTCCCGATGCTCCTCCATCTCCGCCTCCTTGTGGATCTGGTCGATGGTTTTGGGGCCCTGGTCTCCTCGCCGCGGCACCCAGCTGTGCTGCAGAGGGACGGGGAGGAGGGAAGGGGGCACTCAGAGGCCGTTCCCCCCCTTCCTATCCATGCAGCCCCCGAAGCCCACCTCAGCCACCACAGCTCCCCGCGGACTGTGGCAGCTTTTGGCGCTCGAGGGCTCTGTTGGAGGAGCTCCTCTGCATTAAACAGCTGCCAGTTACTGTGTGCCCCCTACCGCTGCCATGCTACCCAAGGGCCAGGGCGTAGCATGGTGTCTCCGGGGCTCACGTACCCACCTCCGTGTCCCCAGCGGGGTGCTGGCACCCGGAGGACACCAACGGCAGAGGGGACAGCCGGCCCCGTGCCTTACCTGCCTGAGGTCGATTACATCCTGTAGCATAAAACGGATTCGGGATGATGTCTTCTTCTCTTTGATGATCTTCTCCATCTGGTTGAAGTACTGGTCCATCCTGGGCTGCAGGGGGACAGAGGCACGGTCACATCCCTGCTAGGGGCAGGGCAGGGCAGGGCAGGGCAGGGCAGGGAGTACCTTGGCCTTCTCAAAGTCCAAGTCCTTGCCGATGGTGGTAAGCAGGCGGCAAAGGCACTCGAGAGACTCCTCGTCGTGGTTTTTCAGCAGCTTCACCACGCAGTCGTGCATGATGGCCTCCGTCAGCATCTTCAGCTTGAAGAGCTCGCCGATGAACTTGATGTTGCCCAGGGACCGCCGGCGGGCCTTGTCCCGCGCCTCCTCCAGCTCGTCCTTCATGCGGGCCTTCTCCTCGGGCTGCGGGGGGCACGGGGGGATCGGCTCAGAGCCCCCAGCCCCGCCGTGGCAGCCCCCAACAGCTGCAGCCCACCCCCGTGCCCAGGCCCCAACTCACGGCGCTGGCGTCGTCCATCTCCTTCTGCCGCTTCTCGAAGATCTCGTCGTCGTCCTTGTCCTTCTCAAACTCCTTCTGGCAGCGGTTGAGCAGCAGCTTGCGGAAGTTCACAGTCACCGTGGGCTTGTCTGTCGTGGGCACTTTGAGCTGCGGGCAGAGCGGGGAGCATGAGTCCTGCCTTCCCCACACAGCCAGCAGGGAAAAACCCATCCTCCACCTCCGTGCCACGACTCCGGGTTCAACCCTCCGGCTGCACACCCCATTTTCCTCACCTTACCGATCAATTCCCCATCGTACAGAGGCATTAACAACCTACCCTCACCAACAGCCCCTCCACAAACCCCCACCAGCCAAGACCAGAGCCCCCCAGGCCCCGCTCACCCCCATAAGGCAACGGCACATGTTAGCATAGGCAACAGAGAAGTTTGGCTCCGAGATGGCCTTCTCGAAGACGAGGTCGATGACGCCCTTGAGCCGCTCCTCCGTGTCGATGGACAGCTCCATCACCTGCTTCATCAGCTGCTGGAACATCTGGGGCGTCAGCTTGTTGAGGATGCTGCGGACGCGGCGGAGCAGTTCCTGCAGGGACAACGGGGTCAGCGAGGGGGGATGCCATCCCCCTGAGGGCACCGGGCTCGTTGCCCGCCCGCCCCGGCTCCCAGTAGACGCGATACCTGCGTCTTGATGTTCTCGGGATCCTCCTCCTCGGAGGCACGCTTGCTGCTGGGTTTCCAGGCCTTCTCGGCCTTGTTCAGCTTGACGTCCTCGTTGAGGGACACGGTGGCGATGATTTTCCGAGGCTCCTTCCTCTGGCTCTGCTGGGAGCGGCGCGGCCCCAAGCCTGAGGGCTGGCACGGGGAGAAAAACAACAAAAAAAAAAACACACAAAAAACCTCATCTCTCTGCTCCAACCCCTCGGGACGGGGACGGGAGCGGCCACCGTGCGCCTGGCTCAGATCCTCAGCTCCATCACGGACATCAGTGGCCCAGACACAGCAGCTCGACGGCTGGATCATCACCGACAGGCAGCGGGGGAGGAAGGGGGAGCGGGACGGGTACTCACCAGGCCCCGGTTGCCCATGACGGGCCGGCCGAGGTTGGCGAAGGAGGGGGTGAAGTCGGGGCTGCAGTTCATGCCGCTCAGGCGGATGGGGTCGAGCGCCCGCAGCGGGGTTTTGTTGGCCTGCGAAGGTACACAGGGCTGAGGATGCCCGGGGGCAGAGGAGCGGGATGGATCCATCCCCCAGCCTCAGCGCCGGGACGAGGAACTGGAAAAAGAGCCCCCAGCAGTGCCCCCCCCGGGCTCTGCTCACGCACGAGGCTCGCTGCAGCAGGACCCAGGGCACGGCCACGGGTCCCTGCCCAGCCCAGCCCAGCCCTGCCCGCCCCCCCCCCCAGTACCCCTCTTCCCAGGACCGCACCAACCTTGTCCAGCACCACGTCGGTGATCTGGGGCAGCCCCTCGGGTTTCTGCATGCTGGCGAAGATGAACTGGAAGCCCAGCAGGAACTCGCGGTCGTATCGTTTCTTCTCCTCGGGGTTCAAGGGTTTCCATTGCTCTGCGGCAGGGAGAAAAAAGGGAAATCATCATGCGGCCCCATACCTTCCCTGGGGAGCAGCGAGGTGGGATCCCGACAGCTACGGAGCTGCCCTGGGCTGGCAAATTGTGAGCACCAGCCTGCTTGGTTAGATGCAAAGCCTGATGGCACCAGCTCCCTGCCTCCTGCACAGGGGACAGAGGTGTCCCCTACCCCGTGCCAGGTTTGGGGACAAGACAAGAGGAATGCATGAGGTTTAGGGCAGCTGGATCCTGCCACCCTCCCCACCGCTGCACCCCGGGGTGCTGGCTCCCTGCGGGTGCGTGGGGCCGAGGCGCAGCTCACCTTCCTTGTAGCGGTACTTCTGCTCCCCTGCCTTGCCCTTCTCCGGGGCCAGCTTGTCCTCCTTCTCTTCCCACGTCTCCTCCGACTCCTCCTGGGGCCGGGCAGGGGCCGTGTCCTCCGTTTCCCGGGCAGGGGCGGCCGGGGGAGGCTTGTTTTCTGCCTCCGAGGCACTGTCACTGATCTGCGACTGCACGGGAAGGGGCAGCGGTCACACCACGAGGCCGATCCCGTCCCCTCCACCCCACACCGGGCCCGTCCCGTCCCCATCAGACGCTCAACACCATCACGGAGCATCAGTGGCCCAGACACGACGGCACAAAGCAGAGCTCATCACGAAGAGGGGCCGGGACGTGGGGGCCACCCCCCCCGGGTGCCTGGGGACGCTCACCTCCTTGAAGGCATCCAGCAGGTCGCCCACCGCCTCCTTCTTGTTCAGCTCCTTCATCCTTCGCTTCTTCTTTGGCACCGACACGGCGACTGGCGGGGGGGCAGGGATGTGAGGGGTGGGCACCCATGTAGTGTCCCCCCCCCAAACACCCCAAGGGCACCAGCGAGGCCCCGGTAACACCAACGGGCTCACGGGGACGCAGTCCCACTGCTACCCAGCACAGCCTGTCCCCAAATATGCTCTGTGCCCACCCGCAGCCCTGCTGGCCCTACACGTCCCCCCCACACTGTGCACAGGGACCCCAACCCGCCCCACTGCCCCCTCCTCGCTGTGGCACCACATCCACAGCCTCCCCTAACCCCAGGCTCCTCGTGGCACCTCTGTCCCCGTGCAGGGTGTCCCTTATGGTGACACCCCCTATCCACCCCTCTCTCCGGGCACGGTGCGCCCACGACGCCCGATCCCCTCCTGGCACCCCACAGGGTGCTCTGCACGGAGACACCCCATAAATCACCGCCCCCGCCCAGCCCCAGGGCACCCCATGAGCAGTCACACACCTGTGCCGAGCACTTCAAAACCAAAATAAATCACAGGGAACATCTTTCCCCCCGCACCACAAGCCCACGGCTCCCCGATTTCCACCAGGGTCCCCGCGTGCTTCCCACGTGCCCACGCAGAACAAACACCCCATAACCTCAGGGTCCCCCTGAAGAACATCTCCACCCGTGCACGGCACACATCCCACATCCTCCCCGCGCCCCCAGATGGCTCGGGACGGCCTCAAATAGCCCCCCGATACCCCCCACACACCCCCACCTGAGGCACCCCGTGCACATCCACCGTGCCCCATCCCCTTGTGAGCCAGGACGCCCCCAAACACACACCCTACACTCCTGCACCCCATCTGGGTGCACTCCCGGACCTCTCCCCCACCCGGCACCCAATCCCCACGTGCCTGGCACCCCATTGGGGCACCCCACAACCCCAGCCCAGCATCCTGAACCTTGCACGGTCGCCTCCAAGCTCTGCGAAGGGGCAGGGGCCGGGCTCGAGCTCCGCTCCTGGGCCTCAGCGGGGCCTTCGCTCTCCTCCTCCTCCTCCTCCGCCACGGGGGAGGTGGGGGTGCCGGGCTGGGCCGGCTCCTCGGGCTCCGAAATGGGGCTGACGTCCGACTCGGGCTGCTCCTCGCCCGGCTCCGCTTTGCTGGCGCCCTCCACCCCGTTGGGCAGGGGCAGCTCCTCGGGCTGGGCGACGGGGGAAGCCGGGGCGGGCACCGGGACGGGCTCCGGCACGGGCACGGCTCCGGCTCCGGGCACCGGCTGGCACACGGGCGCCTCGGGGAGGGGTTCGGGCAACTCCTCTAAAACCCCATTAGCCTCGGCGGAGGGCTCCGGGGCGCCGGGCTCGGGGCAGGGCTCTTCCCGGGGCGGCGGGGGGCTGGGGGAGGCGGGCTTGGCGGGCGCTTCGGGGGCCTGCGGGACGACGGGCGGCGGCGACGGCGCGGCCGGCACCGGGGGCACGGCTGGCAGCGGGGGGGACACGGGTGCCGGCGGCACCTCGGCTGGCACAGGCGCCTGCGGGGTGGGCTCCGGGAGGGGAACGGCGGCTTCTTCCTCCTCATCTTCTTCCTCCTCCTCCTCCTCCACCTCCACCACCCCTTCCTCCTCCTCCTCCGCCGCGGCCGCCGTGTCCGTGTCGGGCTGGGGCGCGAGGGGCAGCTCCCCGGCCCCTGGCACTGTAGTGATGGCGCTAAACGTCTGGTGCGGGTCGGGCGGCGCCTCGCCCTGCTCCACTTTAGTGTCCGCATCCCCGGGGGGCTCCATGGGCACCAGCGTCACGTCCGAGAGCACCACGGGCTCCGCCTCGGGGATGAGGGGAGGGGGAGGCGACGGCGACGCCGACTTGCTGGGCTCCAGGGAGACGGGCTTGCTCACCACCAGCGCGGGCTTCGGGCGGTCATCTGCAAAAGATGGGGCGTTAACGGGGGGGCTCTGGTCCCCGCTGCGCCCTGACCCCCTCCAGGTCCCAGCAGGAAGGGAAGGGACGGATGTGCCAACCCGCACCAAGCTGATAAAGATGGCACAGGGACAACGCGGGTCCTTTGATGCTCAGGGCAAGCAAAGGCAGCCCCCAGAAATTCTCCTGGGTCCAACAGTGGGGTCGCTGGTCCCCACGTCTAGGGAAAGACCCCAGGGGAACTGGCTGCATGCCCCACACAGCCCCCCCCAAGCACACACACGTACCTGGCCGGATAATAACTGCTACATGAGGGGTCTCTCCGTTGGCCTGGGGCTCCAAACCGCTTCCAGCCTAGGGGTGCAAGCAGGGAGGTGTTAATTGGGGCTCCGAGCACCTCCCGTACACCCCAGCGGGGAAACGGGGGCCCGCTGACCTGTGGAGGGGTGGGGGTAGATGAGGTCCTCGCTCCGGACATGATTTCTTCAGTGATGTCTTTGCCGCCTTGGTTGGGGTCTCGTATCCGGATCTGCCCAGGGGTCAGAGCAGAGGGAGGGGAAGCGTCAGTGGGGTGGGGGGCACAGCACCCAGCGCCTCCCCCTTTCCCTGAGCCTGACACCCCCAGGACAGCCCCTTCTCAGAGCAGGGAGGCCAGAGGCTCATCCAGCACCACATCAGCCCTGACAACAGCTCAGGGACACCAGTGGGTGCCATCTCCCCCCCCAGGGGGGCACAGCACCCTGCAGAGGGGTGCCTGCCCCGATGCGCAGCAGGAAGGGACACTACAGGGCAGGGCAAGCCTCAGAAGGCACCATGCCAGGCAGCCAGAGCCAGTGGGATGTTCCCAGCCGTTTTGGGGTGTCCCAGGCACCGGTTTGGGCATTATCTCCAGGGCCTGGGGGACCCCGGGCTGCGGGCACCCCACAAACAGCCACAGCTTTGCCATGGCACGGCAGCACCGCGCTGCGGGGCGCACGGGCACGACGCATGGCTCCAGGACCCCATTTCAAGGCACAGAAGAACCCCAAAGCTCTCCCTCTCCCCACCCCAAACACACCCAGCGGGAGTGCACAGCCCGGGGGGGGGGGCTCCGACACCCCTCCATCAGCACCCCCGGGCCCGGCAGCACCTCCTGCTCCCCCCCCTCCCCAAGCCGGGCGTGCGGCCGCTCGCCTCCCCGCTATAAATAGGCCCCGCGCGAGGCCTCCGAGCGCCGGCATCTCCGGGAGCAGACAGCAGTTGGCAGCCGCGGCACCCCCGCCCCCCCGGGAGCCGTGACTCAGCACAACGCCGCCCGCCGGGACGCCCAAGGTCGCCGGCCCCCGCCGAGCCCCCCGGCACGGGGCCGCGGCACCGCGCTCCTCCCGCACGGCACCGTCCCCGTCCCCGTCCCCGTCTCCATCCCCGCAGGCACGGGGCTGGCTCCTTACCGTCTTGCGTTCTCGTTTTGGGGGGATCGGCGGCTGCTGGCTGACGATGACCTGGGCAGTGGGGACCCCCGCCGGGAACTGCTGCACCCCCTGGGCCGGGTAGTAAGCCCCTGCTGGTGGAGAGGAGAGGAGAGGAGAAGAGCGTCAGCGGCAGCGCCCCGCCGGCCCCACCGAACCCGCTCCCCAAAACACGAGGGGGGCTGCCCAGAGCTGCGGGGAACCCACACCTCCCTCCAGCGAACCCCGGTAGCATCGGGGCCGGCTTCGGCTTCACCCCAACCCGCCCGACAGGCCCGCCCGAATTCCTTCCCCGTGAGGCAGAGTGAGGCACGGCGTCCCCGCGCCGCCCCCACGCCCAGCCCGCACCCCACGGGCGCTCGCCGCGTGCCCACCGGCCCCTCCGGGACGCTGGGCCATGGCTGGGCACGGGAGCCACAGCTCAGCAGGCGGCTGGCTGCCTTCCTGCCCCGTCCCTTCGTCCCTTATCTCCCCAGAGCCAGCAGCAGCAGCCCCAGGGCGGCTCCGTGCAGCCCCGTCCGCACCCTCCATTCATTCGCAGCCCGGCCCCGGGGGGCTCGGGCACCCCGTTGGGACCCCATAGCGCTGCCGGGGGGCTGGAGGCAATGCTGGGCCCTGCTCCAGGCTTGGCACAGCCCCTAAAAGCTGCAGCTTCCATCCCAAAGGATCCACGAGCATCCCCCCCACAGCATGGGAGGGCCGGGCAGGGAGCGACCGCGACAGGGACGCCGGCACGGGGAGGGACAGGGGCAGCTGGGCCCTGGCCTCCTCCCAGCTCCAGCACTTTCGCGGCTGTGCCGAGCCCGAAGCTCGCTCAGAGATGCCCCAGCCCCGTGCCGGGCACCCCTCCCCTGCCCAGGAGGGTTTTGGGGCCAGCCCAGCTGCTGGGGGGGCAGCGGGAGGGAGAGGGAAGCTTGGGGGGACCCCACGGGCAGGAGGCAGCACGCGGTCGGGGCAGCACCTCGGGGAAGCTGTGGGGTTGCGGGGAGGACCCCGGGGCCAGGCTGGGGGAGCAGGGGCACCAAAAAAGCCTCGCACCCCAAAACCAGAAGAAGGAGGGGACCCCAAAAATGCAGGCGGGGGGACAAAACCACCCCAGGGCTCCCGCGGGATGCCCCAGCTCCGAGCACGGAGGCGCAGCCAGCTCTGAGCGCTGCCTCCTCCTCCTCCTCCTCCTCCTCGCTCCGAGGGGCTGCGGGGTCTCGGGGGGAGGCAGGACGGGCACGTACCTGGCTCAGGAGAAACCCATCTCCGCCCCGCTTCGCTTTTGCTGCCGTGCCGGGGCCGGGCCGGAGGCCTGGGCTCACATTTCTGCGTGTGCCGGGCCTCCCGGGACGGACCAAGCCTAAATATAGTCACAGCCCGGCCGGCCACATGCGAGCGGGGAGGAAGGGGGGGAGGAAAAAAAAAAAACGGGGGGGCTGCTTCCAACACCGCTCCCCGGCTCCGGGAGGGGGCAGGCACGGAGCAGCCGCTGCCCAGACCCCGGCCCCACAGCCCCACGGCCCCATAGCCACCCCCCAGCCCCACTGCCCCGCTCCTGGGGGGCTGCGGCTGGCTTGGGGAGGGGGGCGAGATCCCAATAACTGCTCGCTGCCTTCCCGGGGAGCCGGGGGGGAGGAAAGGGATAAAGTCTGGCCTGTGGTTAAATATTAATCGGCCCCGATTTGGGAACGGGGGGAGGCGGGTGGAGGGGTGGGACGCGAGGCAGGGCTTTTGGGGCTGGGCTGGGAGATGCAGGACGCCCCCTGCGCCCCAAAGCGGTTTGTAGGGTGTTAATAGGTACTCACTGAGCCCTGGGGGGGGTGGAGGGGTCTGTGCTCAGCCCACAAACTGGGGGGCTGCGGGGGACCAAGGGGCAGGGTGCTGCGGACAGAGCAGTGGTGGTGAGCAGAGCAACCCCCCCCCGGTCTGTACCGTAAGTCCCAAATTCTGTGGGGCTGGCTCCAGGGTAAAAACTAGGGGCGCCGGGCTGCACCGGGTACTGCTGGGTCGGGACGACGTACGTGGAGCGACCCTACAGCAGGGGACAAGAAGAAAAGGCTGGTTATGGCCCCGCAGGACGCAGGCAGACCCCAAAACCCCCAAACCACAAATGGGGGGGCTGCCCGTGGCACCCCAAACGGGTTGTGGGGCAGCACCGCCTGCAGCCTCCATGCCGAGATGGGAACACCCCAATAGGGTCAGCGGGAGCTCGGGGAACCCCGGGACCCCTTCCACCCCATAAAACAAACATCTCCGACCCCAAGCAACATCCCCGCGCCCCCCACCCCAAAACCCCAATCCCTCACCTGTCCGGGGATGTAGTAGGCTCCTTGGGAAGGCGTGTAGGATATCTGGGAGGGGATCATCATCACCTGGGAAGCGGCTGGATAGACATGGGCGGGCGGGCCGGGCCGGGCCGTCGTGTTGCTCTGCACGCGGGACGCGCTGGCGGGAGGCTGGGCCCTGTTCTGGTAGAAATGCTGCGGGGGGGGGGGGGGGAGACAAATTGGGGAGGGGGGGGGGGGGGACACACAACCTCAGGACGCGGCACCGGCACCCCCTCACCCCATAAAAACCCCACCCCGGGGCACGGCGAGCGGCGCCGGGCGGGGATTGGGAGCGGGCAGCACCCCTTGAACTCCCCTTTATGGGGACGGATCGTGCCCCCCACGTCCCCCCCCACGTACCTGGGGGGCCGCCTGGCTCCATCCGCCCCAGCTCATGCCCGGCGCTGCCCCACTCCCAGCCCCACGGGGCCGGCAGCGCCCGCAGCCCCGGCCACGGCCGCACGCAGCAGCTCGGGTCCCGGCGTGCCTCGCAGCGGGGCCGGCGCTCGCGGGGACTGCCGGGACCTGTAGTCCTGCCCCGCTCCCCTTCGGCCTCCCCCTCCCTCCTCCTCTTCCTCCTCTTCCTCTTCCCGCTGGGATTATGCAGGGTTTAGGGGGTGCTGAAGGGGTTTAGTGCGTCTGTGGGGTGCTGTCCCCGCTGAGGAAGGGCCTGTTTGTGTGTGTGTGGTGGGGGGGGGGTGTCCCCTCCCCAGCCACGGGTAGGGTGAGGGGGAAGCGTTACCTGGAGAGACCTGAATCCGCCCTGAGAGCGAGCGCACGGGGGAGAGGGGAAAGAGAGAGAGAGCGGTTACCTGCTGCCACGGGGGCTGCGGGGCTGCGGGATGGGGAAAGACCCCCCCCCCGGGGAGCCCCCCTGCTTGGGGTCGGTGCGTGCGGGGAGGGGACGGGCACAAAGAGGACAGCGGGGAGCCCCCGGCCCCCTGCCCGTGTCCCAAACCGTGCTGGTTTGTCCCAAACCCACTCGTTCTGGGGCACCCCAAATCCCTGCCGGCCCCCCCCAGCGCAGGGGGGGACGCGGCCAGGCCCGTCCCCAGCAGTCCCCCCCCCAGGCCGATGGAGGCCCAGGTTGTGCTCCCAGAGGGGTATAAGGGGGGGATGGACACGGGCAGGACCGGGGGGGCGCATCCAGACACCCCCACGGGTCTCGAGGACGCAGCTTGGGGGGGTCCCAGCACCACCACAGCCTCTGGGGGGCACTGGGGGCACGGCACAACCCCCCCCAGGTGCTGTTCGGGTGCTGTTTGGGTAGGGACAGGCCAGCAGCAGGGCACGGGGACACCCCGGGGAGCACCACGGCTTTGGGAGACCCCCCCAGAAAGAGACAGAGGAGGAAGAAGAGGAAGAGGAGGAGGAGGAAGAGGAGGGTAGAGGCAGGAGGAGAGGCCGGGGTTAGCGCAGGCACGGCCGCATGCAAGAGCTCGGAGACGCCGCAGGGAAACCCCCCAAAATGAGAGGGAGCCCCCCCCGTCTCCCCAGCCTGCCCAACCCCGGGGGGCTCGGCGCAGCTCCCCCCTCGCTCCTCGTTCCCCGGGGGGGGGTTTCCGTGCGGTGCCGGGCGCGCAGCATGCGGGGCAGGGGCTGGTTAGTACCTGCTGGTGAATAGCACGAGGCCCCGCTGGAAACTGAGAGAGGAGGAGAGCGAGGGGCGGGGGACGGGGAGGAAGGAGAGAAGAGCGGTCACTCGCTGCCAGCCCCGCCACCAGCCGTCCCCCCTGCACCCCGTGGCCGGGAGGGAGGGGTGAGACCCCAAAACTGAGCAGCACCACGGAGATTTGGGGCACAATCCCCCCCTCGCAGACGCACAAGGGCCCCATAGGGCAGGACCAGGCTCCTGGTGCCCCCCGGTGCCTCCTGGCATCGCTGTGGTCGCCGGAGAGGTGCGTGGGGTGCTGAGGAGCCCCCCCAAAACCCCTAAACCCCTTAATCCCCGGGGCAAACCCCTTACCTGTCGCGGCTGGGAAGGCGTATTCATTTGTGAGGTCGGTGCCGGGTTAAAAACCACAGGTGCCGTCTGAGCGGGTGGGAACGTCGACTGCAGGGAGGGAACGGGGTCGGCACCACGGCCCCAATCCCCAGCAGGGGAGGGCAGAGCCGACCCCAAAAAGCTGCCGGAGGGGCTTTACCTGTGGAAGTCCGGGAGAAGGGGCAGGGTGCGGGGCTGTCGGGGCTCCTCCTGTGGGCTGTGGAGCTTTGTTCATTTCATGGGGTTGGACATAAGGGTCCCCTCGCTATCTGCGGGCACAGGACCATACCCTCAGCACCTCCTATCCGCACCAGCCCCTATAAAAAGGGGGGCACACCCAGCCCCTAAACCCCAACGGGGGTCAAACCAGAGCCGTGCCGTGCCCGACAGACCGCAGCACGGGCACGGGGTGACGGGAGGACGAGGCACCCACCGCCGGTGACCACCCGGCTGCGGGGGGCCGGGGCTGACAGCGGGGCACCCCAAACGTCAGCCCCTACCCGGCTCCACCCCGGCTGACCTACAAAACGCTTCCCCCGGCTGGCCCAACCTGTTCCTGCCGGTGGCAATGGGTCCCCACCGCAAAACGCCTACCGGGGAGGGCAGGGAGCAGCTCCCACGTCCCATCCCGTCCCGTCCCGTCCCCACGCCGCCACCACCGCTCCTGCCCGCGGGGACGCGGCCCCATGGGGCTGGCACCCTCGTGCCCTGCCCGCCCGACGCCGGCCGGGACCCGGGAGGGACTTGGCACCCGGTGCCGCGCTCCCCGCCCCAGGGCAAAGGCCGCCCGGGCAAGAAGGGGGGGGGGGGGGGGGAGGCGCCCCCCGGCCCCATAGCACGGCAGGGGTCCCCCGTACCCCATAGCGGGTAGGGGAGCTGGCTGCGCACCTCGCCACCCCGCACGGCGCCTGCTGGCAACCCCACAAGTGGCCCCGCACCGCAGGCAGGATCCGGCCCCAGATCCTCAGGCCCTGCGTCCTGGCCCCCCTCCACGCCGCCCCCTATAATTTGGGGTGCCGGACCCTTAACAGCCTTCGCAGGCAGCCCCAGCCGTAAGCCCGGGGATCGATCCTGCTGTGGTTTGGGGGCTCAGCATCCCCCGTGCCCCCCCCCCCTTGTCCCCATCGCTCACCCTGGGTGCTGAGCACCCCCTGCCCGGGAAGCGGCCCCGGGAAAAAGGCAGCGCGGGGCTTGGCCACCCGAAAACCAGCGGGGAGGAAGGGCTCAAAGCACGGGGGGGGGGGGGAAAAAAGGAACTCCAAAGGCACGGAGGGGACGGGGCGAGCCGGGCCCCCCGGCACCGAGCTCGATACTCACCCCCCCGCGGGAAAAACCTGGGCCGACTGAGCGGGCCTGCAGAGACCTTTCATCCGAGTGACTTGGAGAGAAAGGAGGAAAGACGGGGGGGGGGGAGGAAAAATAACGATAATAAAAAAATAAAATAAAAAATAAAAAAATCAGGCTGCAGCCCTGGCGGCGCGCGGAGAGGGCCGCCGGGAGCACGAGGCTGTGCCGGGCCGGCCGGGCGTGCTGCAGTGCAGCGCCGCCAGCCCCCGGAGCACCCAAAAACCCCACCCACGGGCACGGCACCGGCACCGGGCTGTGGGATTTGGGTACGGCTCCGCCAGCCGGGACGTGAAGGCTGGGTGCTGCCCGGTGCCAGGCACGGGGAGCACGGCGAGGGGGTGGTGGCAGCCGCCCGGTGCCGGGGAGGTTTCGGTGCTGTGCCGGGGGGCACCGGGGGTCCCGGCAGCACCGGGGTCTCGCCAAATCCCCGCTGAGGATTTTTGGGGGAGCCCCGTGGGGTGAGCAGCACCACGGGCACCCCGTGACCTCCGCCACGGTGCCCTCCGCTTCGCCCCGGTGCCTCCCGGTACCGGCTCGGTGCCCACCGAGGCTCGGCCACCGGTGCCGGTGCCGCCAGCCGGGCAGCCCCCCGGTTGTGTCCGTGTGTCCGTGCCCAGCCCCGGGGCTTTCAGAGCCGGTTCCACCGGGGCTGGCGGTGCCGGTGGCTGACGCAGCCCCGGGACCTGCCCGACCGGCGGGGCCTGACTCAGCCCCCCCCGTAGAGCCCGGTGAGCCCCCCCCGGGGTGTGTGGGGGTGCCCCCGGTGTCCCCGGTGCTGCGGGCAGGCCCCGGGCTCCGGCACCATCTTGGCGGCCGGGCGGGACGGAGGAAGGGGGGGCGGGGAGGGGCCGGCGGCGGAACGGGCCCGGTTTTACCGGGAGGGGGTGGTTTAACGGGGGGGGAAGGGGAAAAAATAAAAAAAAAGGGGGAAAAGGGGCTCGGCGTGGGGGCGCCCTGCCCGGTGCCGCATCCAGCGGGGCCGCTCCCCCCCGCCGCGGCGGCCTCTGCCAAGGACACGTGTCACTGCCGGCCGCCGCCATGGCCCCGCCGCGCACCGGCACCGGGGAGGAAGAGGAGGAGGAGGAGGAGGAAGGCGGCGGAGGGGGAGAGGAGGGAGGAAGAGGAGGAGGAGGAAGGGAGGAGGAGGAGGGGGGGGGTCTCGCACCACGTGCGGCGGGGCCCGGCGGCGGCAGCACGTGCGCGGCGGGGCGGCGGCGGCGGGGACACACGTGGGGGGGGGGGGGGGACACAGCACCGGGGGGACAACCGGGAGGAGGAGGAGGAGGAGGAGGAGGAAGGAAAGGGAGGGGGGAGGGGGGGGTGCGCGGAACCCCAGCAGCGGGGCGGCGCCCACGTGGTGGTGGCGGCGGTGGCGCCGGCGGGGCCCGGCGGCGCGAGGCGCGGGGCGCGCGCGCGGGAAGCGGGGCGCGCGCGCGGGAAACCGGTTACCGGCAGCGGCCCCCCCCCCCCACCTCACTCACCCCCCCCCCCCCCTCGGCGCGCGCGCGCCCGCCCCGCCCCCGCCCGTTACCTTCAGTCTCCTTCAGCGCGCGCGGCCCGACGCAGCCGCAGCTCGGCGCCCCGCCACCACCATTTCCGGGCCGCGCCGCGCGCAGGGGTCGGGGCGGGGCCGGGCGCGCCACGGGGAGGGGAGGGGAGGGGGGGGGAAAAAAAAAGGGGGCGGGGCTCGGCGCCGGCGCGCCGGGCACGTGATGGGGGGGTCACGTGGGATATAGGGGGGGGTGGGCACGCCCAGCGCGCCGGCGGGAATTGGGGGGGGGTGGGGGGGGCGAGTAATTGATGGCGCTGGTGCCCGGGGGTAGTTTGGGAAGAAAAAGGGAGGGTTTGGGGAAAGAGAGGTGAAAGTTTAGGATAGAGGGGAGTGGGGTTTGGGAATAGGGAGCGGTGGGGTTTGGGGAAAGAACAGCAGGGTTTGGGATACAGGATAGTGGGGTTTGGGAACGCAGAATAGTGGGATTTGGGGAAAGAACAGCAGGGTTTGGGAACGCAGGATAGTGGGGTTTGGGGAAAGAAGGGCAGCGTTTGGGAACACAGGATAGGGGGATTTGGGGAAAGAACAGCAGGGTTTGGGATACAGGACAGCAGGATTTGGGGAAAGAACAGTGGGATTTGGGAATGCAGAATAGTGGGGTTTGGGGAAAGAACATCAGGGTTTGGGAATGCAGGATAGTGGGATTTAAGGAAAGAATGGCAGGGTTTGGGATATGGGATAGTGGGGTTTTGGGATACAGAACAGCAGGGTTTGGGAAAAGAGAATGGTGGGATTTGGGAACAGAACAGCAGGGTTTAGGAAAACAGCACTGGGATTTGGGAGGCAGAATGGCAGAGTTTGGGAACATAGAACAGTGGGGGTTTGGGAACAGGACAGTGGGATCTGGGAACAGAAGGGCAAGGTTTGGGAAAACAACAGTAGGGATTGGGAAGAGCACAGCAGGGTTTGGGAAAACAGAAGAGCACGGTTTGGGAACCAAATGGCAGGGTTTGAGATACAGAAGAGCAGGGTTTGGGCAAACAGAACAGCGGGGTTTGGGAACCAGAAAGGGACTTCCCCCCTCCAGCCCCAGGCAGAAGGAGCGGGGTGGCCGGGGGCAGCAGCACCCAACCCCACAGGGCGTTGCGCAAAGCCCCCGCTGGGCGCAGAGCAGGAGGATGACACAGCAGCACGAGTGTCCGCAGAGTTTATTTCCTCAACTCTCGGTTACAAAAAAAAAAAAAAAAAAAAAAAACCAAATAAAACACACCAGAAGTTTTACCCCTACCCACCCACACCGCCTATTTCCCACCCCCCAGCGCCCCCCCCTGCCCCAGCTCAAACGTCGTAGTTGGGGTTCTTGCGCAGGATGACGAAGCCCTCGAGGATGGGGGTGACGGGCACGTGCTCCTCCGTGGCCAGCTCTGCCCGCTCGCCGTGCGCCAGCAGCACCGGGGTGGTGTGGGTCTGGAAGCCGGTGATGGTTTTGGGCTTGCCCGCCTGGCCCACCACGTCCACAGCCTGCCGGGGAGAAGCGAGATGAGAAAGGGGCACAAATGGGGTCCCCCCAGCACCCCGTCCCCAGCTCTGGCCGCCCCCTCACCTGTCCCACCCGAACCGAGACGGGCAGGGGCCGCAGCTCCTCGTCGAAGGTGACCAGCATGCGGGGCTGCATGGCAGCGACGAGCCCGTAGAGGACGTAGTGGGATTTGCCCAGGATAACTGGAAGGGGGCAGAGGGGAGGGGGTATAGGGTCAGCACCCAGCAGCACCCACCCCACGGGGCAGAGGGGCGCGGAGCCCGCAGCACTCACTGTTGCGCACGTCCAGGAAGGACACGAGGACGGTCAGCAGCCCGGCCACGGCCACCTGGCTCATGAGCTGCCGGTCGCTGTGGTAGGGGCACAGCGTGAGCGTCCCCTTGCCCAGGTGGGTCAGGCCCTGGGGGGGCAGAAAAAACCCCTCAGTATGCAGTGGGACAAGTCCTAGGATCCCTGAAAGCAGCACCACGAGGACTCCACCGCCTCCGGCACCCCGCACGGGTAACCCCAACCTGCCCCTTCCCCACCCCGCGGGGCCGTCACCTGGGCTAGCCGCACCATGAAGAGGTTGTTGGGGTCCTTGGCGTGGTACTGGGCGAGCTGCCGCAGCATGGCAGCCAGCCGGGCGTTGTTGGTACCTAGAAAAGAGGGGTCACAGGCAGAAATTCGGGTTTAGGGCTTTAGTGTGTCCCCCCCACCAGACCCCCAGGTGCCTCCCAGGCTTACCGCTGCCCACCATGCCCATGGCAAAGATGGAGTTGTAGGAAACCTCGGGGTCAGCGTCGTGGGAGAACTTGCTGAGGGTGTCGAGGATGTTGAGCCGGGGGTTGGACACCGAGATGAGCGCCAGGGCCAGGGGCACGGCCCGGCGCAGGGTGGGCTCCCCGTACCGCAGCTGCGTGGGAGGGAACGGGGGGGTGCTGAACCCCGGGTCCTGGCACCTCGGGGTGGCCCCCGCCCGGCTTACCAAGCCTACAGAGACGTGTTCTGTTTTCCCAAGACCCCTCCCACTGTGCCCAGCCCCGTGTTGTCCCCCCGCTGCCACTCACCAGGTGCCCGAAGGTGCGCAGGGCCATCTCGGCGCCGATTTCCTCGCCCATGGCGATGAGCGCGATGCCCAACACCGCTACGCCCTGCGGGGACACGAGTGCTGAGCGCAGGGAGCACCCAGCCCCAAAGCCAGGTTCCTACAGTCCCCCCCAAAGCCCAGCTGGATGCGGGGAGCAGGGCAGCCAGTGGGGAGCTGCCTTCCCTCAGCTCCAATCCCACAAAGAGCCCGGGGACCCCTCGGAGGCAGCCCCCGCGCCTCCCCCCACCTGGTGCGCCCCCATGTCGGCCGAGCTCTCTTTCTTCTCCTTCTCTTTCTTGTCCTTCTTGTCCTTGTCCTCCTCCTTCTCCTTGGAGTCAAAGTGCTCGCTGCAGATGTGCAGGAGCTGCTGCACCTTCAGGACGTTCCCCGAGCCTGGGGGGAGAGCAGCAGGGCCGGGATCAGCGGGTGGAGGGCTCAGACCTCGCTCCCCTGGGAGCCCCACTCACCCGCGTAGGCGCAGATGTCCACCAGGGTGTTGGCGAAGCTGCGGAAGGGCTCGGACACCACCTCCAGCGCCGCCAGGATGGCCTCAATCGCCTCCCCTTTCCCTGTGGGGCAGCGTGGGGTCAGAGCCCTGCGGCTGGGGGGGTGCTCGAGCTCCCAGCCCCCAGCCCCGGGGGCGGCCGGGCGCTGCCCCTCCCTTACCCAGGTGGTTCAGGCCCAGGCCCAGCGGCAGCCAGCGGGCGTAGGTGTCCTTCAGCTCCGTCTCCGATTTCTCCATGATGGTCTGGAGGATGGTGGAGGTGACGTCCCCGTTGCAGGAGCCCACGGATATCATCCCGCAGGCCAGGGCGGTCACGCCAGCCACCTGGAGGAGAGGAGGAGAGGCTGCGAGCTCAGGGAGGGCGCAGAACACCCTCGGGTCCCTCCAGAAATTCGGAATCTCGGAGACCTGGCGGCTTCCCGGCCTCCCACATCCCACGAGTGGCTCAAAAGGGGAAAACACGGTCACGATTTGGCACAGCACAACGCCAGGCAGGAACACACAGAGCCCAAAGGGGCTGTGGGACAGCCCTGGCACCTCCAAGAGCTGTCAGGGCCCAGGCAGGGCTGCGGGACCCCACGCACCCACCCCCGGCTTCGCTCCCTACCTCCATGCTGGACTTGGAGTCTCCCATCACGGGCAGCAGCAAGGTGAGGACGTCCTCACGGTTAGAGCCCGCGTAGGCCAGCCCCAGGCTGTGGAGAGCCCCGAGGAGCGTTAGGGGGGGGGGCTACAACACAGCCAGCGGGGCTGGGGGCATTTCCCTTACCCGAAAATGGCCCCGATCCGCATGGTGTTGCTGTTGTGGAGGACGTAGTCGGACAGGAGGGCCAGGGCCGGGTCGCACTCGTTCCTGACCCCTGAGTTGACGATGCCACAGGCCAGGAGGGCTCCCGACTGCAAGGCAGAGGCGCCGTCACACGGCAGCCACCAGCACACAGAGCTCGCTGCCAGGCAGTGACCAGCATCACCCCACAGGTCTCACCCTCCCCCCAGGATGGGACCAAGCGAGCAGCGCCACGCTGGAGCCAGCTCAGCAGCCCTGAGCTTGGAGCTCTGCAAGAAAAGGACCCCAAAAACGCTCCAAGGAGTGAGTTCCTAGAGCTCCTCAGCCCGGCTCCAACGCCTGGGATGCATCCAGCCCCTCCAGAGGCAGCCATGCACACACACACAGCCCACCCCATGCGGCCAAAACACTCGGGCTGGGGTCAGCAGCACTCACCTTGATGTAATCCTCCGAGGAATACAGGTACTTGTCGATCTGTGTGAGCCCCCCGTCCACGTCCCACAGCAGTATGGTGCCCAGCGAGGCTGCGGCACTCAGCATCCCTGGGGGCCAGGGGAGAAAAGCCCACGTCAGCCCCCGGAGATGCGCCCTGCCTGGGCAGGAGGCGGCCCCGGGGGAGCTGTGCTCAACGGCCCCGCTTTCAGCAGGTCCCCAAAAGGGCCAGGGTCACCACCCCGGGGCTCTCTCAGGGCAGCTGCAGCCCCCGGCCAGCCGGCTGTCTCACCGTGGTCCTTGTTCTTGTACAACCATTTATTGCCGTCGTCTGTCAGCAGCTTGTCTTGTCCGAAGGCAGCGTTCACGAAGCCGTTCACGAAGGAGGAGGCCAAATTCATCCGGGCTGAGTCCACCTGGGAGCCGCTGCCCCCGAACCCTGCGGAGCGACGGCAGGGTGAGGCAAGCAGGAAGCAGGGCACCCAGCCACACTGTCCCATGCCACACAGTCAAAAATCTGTCCCTTCCCATGGGGAAAGAGGTGCCCGAGCCCACAGCGGGCAGCAGAGCCTGCTCCATGCAGGGCCAGGGGTCCCCAGAGGTCCCCAGCGGGCTGCCTGCCCGCCCCAGGACCCCCAGCAACTCCCCAAAGCCAGGGCCAAGCGAGGCCGCGACGCAAGCCCTTACGGTTATTTTCCAGGTGGGTTTTGTAAATATCATCCGGCACCTTGGGCTCCATGATATCCAGCTGCAGAGACAAGGGAGAGGGGGTTATCTCCTTGCCCACACGCCACAGGCAGCTGCTGGGCAAGGGCAGCCTCTCCAGGTGCTGCCTGGCCTCGTGGGGACAGAGATCTGAGGGCAGCCAGAGCAGATCCCAGCTTGGGGCAGCCCCTGGGCTGTTTCCCAGCCAGACGCTCACCTCTCTGGCCAAGGCCAGGAAGTTGCTGTTGAGCTGCACGTTGGACATGATCTCCGTCAGGTCCTCGTACTCCTCCACGTCCTCGTTCAGCTCCAGGAAGACCCCGTGGCGGCCCAGCATGAAGGCCATCTGCTTCTGGACAACCCTGCAGGGAGGGGAGAGGCTTTGCAGGTGCCCAGACCCCGGCACAAACACACGCTGAGCAAACCACCCTCCTCTGGGGGCACACGAGAGCAGCCCAGCGATGATTTGCTCCTGCCCACGTTGGGACAAAAGCCCACAAATACGTCCAGCAGAGGCAGAATCCAACCCAGCTCTGTCTGGAGGAGGGGCTGCACCCCCACCACACCGTGCTGAAGTCCCAGAGGGCAGGCAGGGAGTCTCCGCTTACACGTCCTTGCAGGAGGTGAAGATGTCCTCCACCAGCTCCACGTCGTTGAGCATCAGGGCCAGGCGCAGGGCTTCGGGGTAGCGGCTGAACTTGCGGAAGATGCCCAAGGCGCAGCGCAGGAGGGCAGAGTTCTCGGGCTCCGGGACGTAGCTCACGCAGCTTGGAGGAGGAGACGGACAGACGGACAGCGGGGTGAGCCACCCGCCAGGTCCCGCGCCCACCGGGACCCGCGCCGGCCCCTCACCTGGTGAGGTAGAGGCACACTTTGGAGTAGGCGTTGTCGTCGATGTACTTCTCCAGCATGTCCATCTGCTCGATCTCCATCAGCAGGTCGCAGGCCTCGTGCTCGGCGTTGTGAGCCATGTTGTAGGGCACGATCTCCTTCACCAGGGTGAGGAGCGTGTCCCGCTGCGCCTTGTCCGCCTCGTCGATCTCCTGCCACTCCTTGGCCACCTCCCCCGCGAGGTGCCTGCGGGGAGAAAGAGAGGTCAGCACCACGAACCAGCTCAGCCCAGGGACGTGAAGCAGCTGCTGGGGCTCTGCACGCTATTTACAGGGGCTTCGTGTTCCTGCAGGGGCTGGAGGTGAGGAAATCCCAGGGAAATCCCCCCCCCAGCCCTCTGTCCTTCCCAGGTCCTGCTCCCAGCCAGCCCTACCTGACGTATTCGTGCCCCCACGACGCCAGCTCCTCCTGGGAGCCCACCAGGCGGTACTTCAGGCACTCGCGCTCCCCGCTCATGGTCATGGCCAGCACAGAAATGATGTCTGCCGCGAAGCGCTGCGGGGAGACGGAGACAGTGCCGAAATCTTCACACCCCCTGCAAGCGAGGGTGGCCCGGGAGCACGCCGGGGGCAAAGGCAGGGCCCCGGTGGGGGGGCGGGGGGGCGCTCACCTTGTTCTCGCCCGGCGCCATGCCCTCGTAGATCTCCTTCAGCTTGCCGTAGTGCGGCCGCAGGAACTTGAGGGGCTTGGGGACGGACGTCATGGAGGTGGTGGAGGAGCGGATCTGCCGCCGCAGCTCCTCCAGGGCAGGGCGGTACAGGGACGTGTCCTTCTCCTGGGGGGGGGGGGAAGAGGCCGTCAGGGGGCTGGTTTGGGGTCAGATCCCGCCGTTTTGGGGCCGGGCACTCACCCCGAGGCGCTCCACCAGCATCTCCAGCTCATCCTGCAGCTGCTTGTCCTCCTCCGACTGCAGGGGGGGGGGGAGAGGGGTGAGGACTGTGTGTAGGCCGGGGGGGGGGCACCCCGTGACGGCACCCCTGTGATGTCACCCCCGTGACGTCACGCGGGGAGCCCCCAAATGACGTCACGCCCCCCTCACCCACCGCAGGGAGCCCCCCGGTGAGAGTCCCCACCACCCCTCCGGGTCCGCCATCACCCCCCTGGTGCCGCCATCACCCCCTTGGTGACGTCACCGCCTCCCGGTGACGTCACGCCCCCTGAATTGACGTCACGCCCCCTCATCCGGTGCCGCCGTGACTCAGCGCGGCCCCTCACCAGCTCCTGCTCCTTCTCGGGCCCCGCCGGCTGCTCCCGCCTCTCCCTACCCCACGGCGGGGCCGGTTTCTCGTCGCCGCCCGAGCCGGGCCCGCCCTGCACCCGGCTCTGCCCCCCGCCGCCTCCCGCGTCCATGGCCCCGCCGCTCCGCCGCCGCCTCAGCCGCGCACCGGGCACAACTGCGCCTGCGCCGCGCCCGCCGCCAATCAGCGCGCGCCGCCGCCCTGACGTCACCGCCGCGCGACGGAGGGGCGGGGGGAGGTGGGCGTGGTTAGGGGCTGGGAATGGGCGGGGTTTAGCGATGTGGCCACGCCCCTCGCGTGGACCGGCACCGGGCGGGGGGGGGAACCGGGACCGGGACCGGGGGGGAGGAACGGGGCTGGGGGGGGCGGAACGGGGCCGCGGGGAGATAACGGGGAGGTCAGGGCCATGTGGGGCGGCCGGGAGCCCAGCGGGGCTGCTGGCGGCCACCCGGAGCGGTTTGCGGCTCCCGGTACCGGGAACCGGGGCGTGCGGTGCCCGCCCGGCAGCCCGCGGCCGGGTCCCGGGGCCGGTGTTGGTGTCAGTCCCGGTGCCGGTGTCAATCCCGGTGCCGATGTCAGGTCCCGGTGCCGGTGTCACGTCCCGGTGCCCTCTCCCGGTGCCGGTACCGGCTCCCGGTGCCGCGGCTCCGCCCGTGCGCACGGCGGGCGCGGCCCCTGGCGGTCACCTTGGCGCCGGGGCCGGGCGGGGAGGAGCGGAGCGGAGCGCTCAGACCGGGCTGAGCCCCCGGTACCCCCCCGTTCCCATCCCCTCCGGTACCACCGGCACCAACCACCCCCAACCTCCCGGTGCCTACGGGCGGCGCCCCGCCGGTACCCGCAACCCCCGTACACCGGGGGGGCTCCATCCATCCACCCATCCGTCCATCCACCCATCCATCCATCCCAATCCCGGTCCCAATCCCGGTCCCGGTGCCATTCCCGGTGCCATTCCCGGTGCCGTTCCCGGTGCCGGTGCCGGTGCCCCCATGGCGGAGGCAGGCGGCGCTGCGGGGGCCCGGAGCTAGGCGGGAGGCGGCCCGGGATGGCCAGGATGAACGTGGCCCTGCAGGAGCTCGGCCACGCCGTGAGTGGGGGCCCGGGGGGGGCGCGACAAAACCGGGAGGGAGCCGGTGCGGGGCAGCCCCGGGAGCTGGGGGGGCTGCGGGGGGCTGCGGGGGGCTGCGGGGGCTGGGCAGCCCCTCCCCGTGGTGGCAGGGATGGGGGGGGACAAGGGAGGGGACAAGGGGACCCCCCCACAAAGCTTGGGGTCGGGCAGGGGGTCCTGGGTGCCCCCCCGGCCCCCCCCCGCTCCACCGGGGCACGGGGGGTGGTGGGGGGCTGCGGGGGGCGCCCCCAAAGCCAGCCCCGGGGTGGGGGGAGAAGGGGGGGTGACCCCAAACCGAGGTGCTGGGGGGGGACAGCGGTGACAAGGGGATGGGTTGGGGTCCCTGGGGGGCTGCCCCCCCCCAGATAACCCACGGGGCGTTAACTCTGGAGCCTACTGACGGCACCGCGGCGCCCTCCCACCACACCCCCGGCTCAGCTCTGCGCCCCCCCCCAAAAAAATGGGTCCTGGGCAGCCCCCCCAGGCCTGATGCAGGGGGTCCCGGCCCCCCCTGGCTTCTTTCTGCCCCCCCTCTCCCCATAAAGCCCCCCCCCCCAAAACACCACCCGCCCTGCCTCGGGCTTTTCCCTTTGCACCAAGCACAGCGGGGACCTGGTTGGGGTCCCGGGGGGGTGCCCCCAGCTGTGCCCCCCCCCCCGCACATCTGCATGGAAAGTTCCAGGCTCTTTGGGGGGGGGGGGGGGCTGAGGAAGGGGGAGGGGCAGAGCAGAGCCAGCGGTTGCCTGGTGACGAGGACCACGTCTGATGCCGCGGCTGCCATGGCAACGGGGAGGGATGCTCCAGGCCCCCCCCAAAAATTTCCCACCCGTGTCCCCCCCCCCCAGCACCCAGCCTCACCCTCCTAGGGGCTCCGGGGGGGGGGCAGCCTCCAAGGGAGACCCCAGCCTCCCTATGAGCCCCCCGAGCAGGCACCAGCTCCGCTGTGAGAGCTGGGGAGGGTGAGGGGGGGGCTCAGCCGCCCCCCCCCCATTCTGCGCCCCCCCCCAGCCCGCTGTGTGCCCCGGCAGATGCCCGACTACAAGCGTGCCACGCTGCAGGAGGATGAGGCACCGGAGCCCACGGGGGACGGCAGCGCCTCCCCCGACAGCGTGGAGGTGAGCCCGGACCCCCCCCAAAATCCCCAAACCCCCTCCTGGACCCCCCCCAATGGTTCCTACAGCCCCAAACTGCCCGCAGCCTTTGGGGGGGGGCAGCAGGAGCGGGACTGGGACGTGGCCAAAATGCTGCAGAGAGCGCACAGGAGCCAATTCCCTCCCTGCAGCTTCATGGGGTGGCACCGCGACCCCCCTGGGGATGCCCCAGCTGTGGGGTGACCCCTTCCAGGGGGTCCCGGCGCTGTCCCCATGCACCCAGGGGCTTTGTGGGGGGGGGGGGCACAGATGCGATGCCGGACCCCTGCCTCCTACCCAGGTGGGGTTTCGGAAGGGGCCGGGGCCGCTGCTGAGCCGCCTGGCGTCGCGCAGCCAGCTGGAGCTGGCGCTCAGCGCCGTCGCCGTCACCCTGGCCCTGCTGCTGGGCGCCGCCGTGGTCGCGCTGGCCGTGCAGTACAGCAGAGGTAGGGGCGGCGTGTGACCCCCCCGCGGCCCCAAGGACAGCGGGATCGGGGGCACGGCCTCGTCCCCGGGGCGCTGAGCCCACCCCGGGGGGCGGTCGGGGCTCGGCACCGCGGTGCGCCCCCCGGTTTGCCCCCCGCGCACGGCTCTGCCGTCCCCCCCAGACCCCTCCCGCAGCACCTGCCTGACCGACGCCTGCGTGCGCGTGGCCAGCAAGATCCTGGAGGCTCTGGACCCGGCCACCGACCCGTGCCAGGACTTCTACCAGTACTCCTGCGGGGGCTGGATCAGGAGGAACCCGCTGCCCACCGGGCGCTCCAAGTGGAGCACCTTCAACAGCATCTGGGACCAGAACCAGGCCATCATGAAGCACCTCCTAGGTGGGCAGCGGTGGGGACACCGAGGTGGGGACACCTTTGGGTGCAGAATTTCTCCCCACACGCCCAGGGCTGAGCCACACGGCCCCCCCGTCATGCAGAAAACGCCAGCTTCAACTCGAGCAGCGAGGCGGAGAGGAAGACGCAGCGCTACTACCTGTCCTGCCTCAAGGAGCAGCGCATCGAGGAGCTGGGCGCACAGCCCCTGGTGGAGCTCATCGACAAGGTGGGCGGCACGGGGACCACCGGGGGGGATCAAAATGTCCCCGTCCCGTGTCCCGTGCCGTCACCCCCCCCAGCTGGGTGACGGATGCCCCCCCCGGGGGCTGCTCTGCGGGCAGATCGGCGGCTGGAACGTCAGCGGCTCGTGGAACCAGAGCGGCTTCATGGAGGTGCTGAAGGTGGTGTCGGGCACCTACCGGGCGACCCCCTTCTTCACCGTGTACGTGGGGGCCGACTCCAAGAGCTCCAACAGCAACGTCATCCAGGTGGGCACGAGGGGCTGCGGGCACCGGGGGGGGCACCGGGGGGCAGCGGGCTGCCCGTATCGCCCCTCTGCGCCCATCCTAGGTGGACCAGTCGGGGCTTTTCCTCCCCTCCCGGGACTACTACCTGAACAGGACGGCCAACGAGCGGGTGAGAGGGGCGAGAGCCCCCCCGGGAGATGGTGCCTTGGGGGGGCCAGGCCTGGACCCATGGGTGGGGGCGTCCCACGGATGGGACTGAGCCGGTTGCTGGGGTCCCGCTAGGTGCTGGCCGCCTACCTGGACTACATGGTGGAGCTGGGCACGCTGCTGGGGGGGGCCAAGGAGCCCACCCGGCTGCAGATGCAGCAGGTGCTGGACTTCGAGACCCTGCTGGCCAACATCACCGTGCCCCAAGCCGAGCGGCGGGACGACGAGAAGATCTACCACAAGATGAGCATCGCCGAGCTGCAGGTGGGCACGGCCGGGGGGGGAAAAAATAATTTTGGGGGTCCCTCCGGGTCCCCTCCTCGTCCTGAAGCCCTGGGGGTGGAGGGGAGTCACTGGGAAGGAGCTTTTGGGGCAGGGCAGGGATTTGGGGTGCTGAGGGAGCTGGGGATAGCGGGGCAGGGTGGTGCGGAGCCGTGCCAAGTGCCTGGGGGGGCCACATCCCCGTGTCCCCCAGGTGCTCGCCCCCGCCATCGACTGGCTGGATTACCTCTCCTACTCCCTGGCCCCGCTGGAGCTGGCTGAGACGGAGCCCGTGGTGGTGTACGGGGACGCCTACCTCCAGCAGGTCTCCGACCTCATCAACAGCACCGACAAGAGGTGAGACCCCCCGGGGCTGAACCCTCTCGGCGGGGGGCACCGGGCGCCCTCCTCCCCCCAGCCCCGTGCCGACCCCTCTGCCCCCGCAGCGTCCTGAACAACTACCTGATCTGGAACCTGGTGCAGAAAACGGCCTCCAGCCTGGACCAGCGCTTCGAGACGGCCCAGGAGAGGCTGCTGGAGACGCTCTACGGCACCAGGAAGGTAACGGGGGGGGGCTCCGGGACCACCCCCCGCCACCCACAGCAGCGCGGGGGCAGCCGGAGCGCCTCTGCCCTTGGGGTGCCCTTGGGGTGTTGAGCCCCGGAGGCTGCAGGAGGATTTGGGGACTGGTTTTTGGGATGGGGGGGCGCTGCTGGGGGATTCCCCACAGCCTTGGGGGGCAGGGAGGGAGCAGGGGAGGGGGTTTGGGCTGCCCCGGGGGTCTCAGGGGCTCCGGTCTCGCCCCCCCGCAGTCCTGCACGCCCCGCTGGCAGACCTGCATCTCCAACACGGACGACACGCTGGGCTTCGCCCTGGGCTCCCTCTTCGTCAAAGCCACCTTCGACCGGGACAGCAAGGCCATCGTGAGGACAATTCCCCCCCCCTCACCCCCAGTTCCCCCCCCCTGAACCCGGTGACAGTGAAATGGGACCCCCGGGGTCGGGGTTAGGGGGTCTCCCTGTGCTCACCTCCTGCCCGAGCCACCCCTATACGATGGGTACCAGGGGGTGGCACGGGGGGGCACGGCAGGGGGTGGACAGGGTGCGTGTCCCCCCCCCGTCCCCAGGCGGAGGAGATGATCAGCGAGATCCGGACGGCTTTCGAGGGGTCCCTGGAGCAACTGGACTGGATGGATGAGACGACGCGGCAGGCGGCGAAAGAGAAGGTGCCCCCGGGGGGTTGGGGGTGGTTGGGAGACCCCCCCCCAGGTATTTCCTGGCCCCATCTCACCCCCAGGACCTCTCCCCACGCAGGCGGATGCCATCTACGACATGATCGGCTTCCCGGACTTCATCCTGGACAACAAGGAGCTGGATGATGTCTACGATGGGGTAGGGGGCTCCAAGCCCTGCAGGACCCCTGCTGGGACAATTGGGGGGGGGGGACAGGGCACCAAACGGAGCCACCTGGGCACCCAGCAGCACCCCGTGAAGCTGGACACGTCCTCACCCAGCCTCTCTCCCCCCCAGTACGAGGTGTCCGAGGACTCCTTCTTCCAGAACATGCTCAACTTCTACAACTTCTCCGCCAAGGTGATGGCCGACCAGCTGCGCAAGCCCCCCAACCGGGACCAGTAAGGGACTGGGAGGGCTCTGGGAGGCACTGGGGGGACACGGGGAGAGGAGGGGAGAGGTGACCCGTCCCTGTCCCTGCCCCGCAGGTGGAGCATGACCCCGCAGACCGTCAATGCCTACTACCTGCCCACCAAAAACGGCATCGTCTTCCCCGCCGGCATCCTGCAGGCTCCCTTCTACGCCCGCAGCCACCCCAAGTGAGCCGGGAACGGGGTCAGGAGGGGATGCAGGGGGGCGATCCCGATCCAGGGTGCCCAGGATGGGGAGGGGGCGATGCCGTGATCCCTCTGCGCTCACCCGGCTGTGCCCCGCGGCCCCGCAGAGCCCTCAATTTCGGCGGCATCGGCGTGGTGATGGGGCACGAGCTGACCCACGCCTTCGACGACCAAGGTGAGAGCCCGCGGGCACCCCTCATCGCCTTCCCTTTCCCCCCCCCGAGCCCTCCAGTGCCGGGGGGGGGGAATTGCTTCGCCATCCATCGCATCGTGCGTGCTCGTGGCCGCGGCCACCCTCACCCCCCCCGGCTGGCTGGCTTCCCCTTCTATGTCCTGTCTCCCCAGGTGGCACCCGCCGATTCCTCCCCCCGGCTTCTCTGTGCAGCTTTCGCTCCATCCGCTTGGTGAGGACACGGTGGCTGCAGCTCGGGCCCCCCCTGCGGCCTGCCTCCTCCTCCTCCTCCTCCTCCTCCTCCTCCTCCTCATCTTCCTCCTTTTTGGGGCCCGCTCACATCCCCGCTCTGCTTTGCGCCTCTCACCGGAGCCAGCGGGGGTTGAGCTGGGGGGAAAACGGGGGAATTTGGGGTCACAGGGACACCGGGGGGGGGGGACAAGAACATGGCAGAGCCCCAGGACAGAGACCACCTGGAGCAGGAGCTGGGGGACACCTTCTCCCCAGGGTGCTCCAGGTCCCCTAAAGTCCCCCGGGTGCCCCCACGGTGGTGCCCGGTTTGGGGTGGGCTCCGCGGGGAAGGGGGTCAGCATCCCCCCCATGGCTCGGTCCCGCAGGCCGCGAGTACGACAAGGAGGGCAACCTGCGGCCCTGGTGGCAGAACTCCTCGCTGGAGGCCTTCAAGAACCGGACGGCGTGCATGACGGAGCAGTACGGCCGCTACACCGTGCACCGCGAGAAGGTCAACGGCCGCCAGACGCTGGGCGAGAACATCGCCGACAACGGCGGGCTGAAGGCAGCCTACAACGTGGGTCGGGGCTCCCGGGACCTCGTCTTTTTGTGTGTGTGCCCCTTCCCCCCCCCCCGGGGCTTCACGGTGTCTTCCCCCGCAGGCGTACAAGTCGTGGCTGCAGAAGAACGGGGATGAGAAGCGCCTGCCGGCCCTGGGGCTCACCAACCACCAGCTTTTCTTCGTGGGTTTCGCCCAGGTACCGGTGCCGTGCCTTCCCTTCCCCACCCCTGGGTGCCACCCCGCTGTCCGCACCCCACCTAACGGGGCCGGGGCCGTGCCCCCTGATACTGGGGGTGCCGACGGGCTCCCCGCATCCCCCTACACCCGTTCCAGGTGTGGTGCTCGGTGCGGACGCCCGAGAGCTCCCACGAGGGGCTGGTGACCGACCCGCACAGCCCCGACAAGTACCGGGTGATCGGCACCCTCAGCAACTCCCGGGACTTCGTGGAACATTTCGGCTGCCCCCTGGGCTCCCCCATGAACCCCGGCCGGCACTGCGAGGTGTGGTAGCCACCGGCACGGCCCCGCGGGGACTGGGGGGGCCACCGGGCCCGGCTGTGCCCTCCGTACCCCCGCACCCTCACCGGGTGCCCACCGGGCTCCCCCCCGTGCTCACACCGCTCCCCGTGCCCCCCCTTGGCTCCCCTCCGGTGCCCGGGGATGGGATGTAGGGGGGGTGGCGGGGAGGCCGCGGTGCCCCCACGCCAGCCCCGCTCGTGCCACGACCCCACAGGGGGGGGGCACCGGAGCCGAGCCCCCCCCCCCGGTGCCGGTGTGAGCCTGGGGGGGGTGCCCGGTGCCGGTGTCCCCCTCGCCGCCCCCCCCTACACCCCCAATTCCTCCTCCCGCAGCCCGGTGCCCGCTTGCTGGGGCCAGGGGGCGGCGGGGGGAGCCCGGTGCCCGCCGCTGGCTTCACGGGACGATTAAAGCAGCTTCCACACAGCCGCCTCCGCCTGCTTCGTGGCGGCACCGGGGGGGGGCTGAGGAACCGGGGGGGGCGGCTGAGGGACCGGGAGGGGGTGAACGGGGGCTGCGGGCACCGGGGTGTGAAGATTGGGGCACGGGGACCGGGTGTGAACACCGGGATGTGGAGACACGGACACCGGGAGTGGGGGGGGGGCGGGGGGGGGTGGCATGGCCTGGCCTCGGGCCTCCAGGTCTACCCGGGGCCCCCCCCCCGGTAAACGATACCGGGCCGCAAAGCCCGCTGGGAGTTGTAGTCCTGCCGGCCTCCCCGCGGCGCGAGGCACGCTGGGAGTTGTAGTCCCGCGCCTCGCCTCCCCCAGCGCCGCGCTGCGGGCTGCGCACTACGTTTCCCAGCAGGCCCCGCGCGGCGGCAGCATCATCATCATCAGCACCAGCGGACGGGGCCTAGGCGCTGCCGGCCGGCCTCGGGGGTGCTGTGGGGGCGGTGGGGGGGCACCGGGCGCTAGGCCCGACCCCAGCCCCGCCGCGCCCCATGGAGCCGGTGACGCCCGTGGAGCTGCTGTGCCTGGGCTCCAGCCTGGCGCTGTCGGGGCTGTGCTACTACCTGTACCGGAGGAAGGCCGCTGTGGCAGCGCGCGTGCAGGTACCCGCGGCCTATGTGTGTGTGTGTGCCCCCCCCCAGCCCGGTTGGGGCCTACCGGGGGCAGCCCGGTGACCGCCCCCCTCCCTGCCCCTCCAGGAGGCCCCCAAGCTGCCGGTGGGTGAGGAGTTACCGGCGCTGGTGTCCGCAGCCCCGGGGAGCTGCCTGCCCTATGTGGCTCTGGAAGGTAAGGGGGTGGGGGTGAGGGGGGGGCCCAGGGCACGCAGGGGGCTCGGGGTGCCCCCCGTGTGGCCTCGACCCCCATCCCCTCGTCCCCAGGCGTGGTGCTGCCCGCCAAGGCGGCGCTGTGCAGCCAGTACCACGGCGGGATGCAGGGCGTCATCCAGAAGCTGCTGCTCAAGGAGCACCGGCTGGTGTGGAACAGCTTGGCACGGAGCTGGTGAGCGCTGGGGAAGGGCATCGAGGGGTGGCCCTCACCCTCCGGGGCCACGCGAGAGGCTCTGGGTGCAACCCCAGGACCCCTGGGTGCAACCCCAGGACCTCAGGGCTCCTTCACGCCCGTCCCCATCTCACCACCGTGCTCTCTGCTTGCAGGACGGAGAGCGAGCGGGTGCTGTCGGAGCAGGTCTACACCGTCCCCTTCCTGCTGGCCTCGCCGGACGCCGAGGTGGCGATGCAGGTGAGCGTGGAGAGCCCGCTGCGAGCCGTCCGCCTGCCCCTGGAGACGGTGTACGAGCGCTTCCAGCAGCCGGCCCACGGCTTCCGCGACCTGCTGGGCCACTACCTGAGCGGGGAGAAGCCCAAAGGCATCCTGGAGACCGAGGAGATGCTGCGGGTGGGGGCGGCGCTGACGGGCATCGGGGAGCTGGCCCTGCACCCCGACGGCTCGCTGCACCTCCAGCCGCCGGCCCGCGAGGGCGAGTATTTCTTGTGCCTGGGGGACTGGCAGGCGGTGCTGGCCGAGCTGGAGGCGGCCAGCGGCTTCTGGAAGGGGGCGGCGGCGCTGTGCGCGGCGCTGGGGCTGGCCGTGCTCCTCCACGCCGCGTGCCGGGCCCTCCGCCACGCTCGCCTGAAGCGGGAGCCCGAGGAGGACAAGGAGCCCGAGGGCGAGGAGGAGCCCGAGGCCGAAGGAGGGCTGGAGGACTCGTGCGTGGTCTGCCTCAGCCGGCCCCGCGAGTGCGTCCTGCTGGGCTGCGGCCACATCTGCTGCTGCTTCCGCTGCTTCCAGGCCTTGCCCACCCGCCTCTGCCCCATCTGCCGGGGGCCCATCGACCGCGTGGTGCCCCTCTACCAGGCCTGAGGGCGCCTTTTGGGGTGGGGGGGGAAGGGCAGGGAGGGGCAGTGCCAACCCAGCCCGGCCCCGAGCCTGGGGGAACCTCGGGGGTCCAGCAGCACGCGGCTGCGTGGTTCCTGCTGGGGAGGGTCCCCGTGTGCCCCCCACTGTTCTGGGGGATCCCACAGCCCCCCCATCCTGTCTGTCTGCCAAAGGAACCCCCTTAATGTGAGCGTGTGGGGGCAACCTGCTCCTGGTGCCTGATTAAGGAGTCCCCTGCACCCTCCGGGCCTGTTTCTGAGCCCTGACCCCCCCCTCCAGAAGGCATGTGGCTTTTTTTTCCCCCTTGTGTTGCTTTTGCAGCATGTGGCTTCGTCTGCGGGGACAACAACGGGGCCGGGGGGAGATCCCACAGCCAGCGGGGCACAGCTGGGGAGGGCAGGAGCCGGGCAGAGACCCCCCAGAGCCAGCACCGTGCCAAACCTGGGTGCCAGCACCCCCTACCTCGTGCCTGCACCCCATAAGCAAGCTGCTTGGGGACAGGCCCCCCTTCACCAGCTGCTCTGGCACCCAGGAGGGGCACAGGGGCACCCTGCCCGTGCCTCCAGCACCCACCGAACCCCACAAACCCCCCCCCCGGTGCCCAGCTGTAGGAACACCTCGCAGTTGCCCGCCGACTGATAACAGCCAGGCCGATCCCTGATAACGCCCAGCTCAGCCTCCTGTCTTCCTTCGCGCCGCTAACACCCCCAGCACCCCCCCTGGCCCTGCTGGGCGGAGGGCAGGGCCCCCCCAGCACCCTTGGGTGCGGGATGGATGGGTGCCATCCCCAAGGCAACGGCTCTCCCCATCTCCATGGCGACCGCTGCCCTGCGCCTCCCCATCCTGCCCGCAGTTGCCCAGGCAACCCGCGGGCTCTCCGGGCTCCAGCAGCTTTGGGATGCCCAGGATTTGGGGTGGGGGCGGCACCGCCAGCCAGACACCAGCTTTAGGGGGTGCTGCGCCCCCTCCCCACAGCACCAGCCCCCTCGTTTCGGGGCTGGGCGCAGAGCGGTGGTGCCCCCAAAACCCCCCTGTGGGCATTTTTGGGGTGGGACGAGGAGTCTTCCACCCCCCCCCCCAGAGCAGCAGGGCTGCCGCAGAGTGAGCAGTGGGGAGCGGGACCCCCCCACACACAGCCTGGGCATCCCCCCGCAGCAGGAGGGATTTGGGGAAGGAGATAAATACCAGATGGCAGCGGGCCGGGCTGCCAGGAAGGCGCTCCCCGCGTGCCAAGAGCTGCTGGCACCAGCTGCCCCTGCACCCACAGACGGCTGCCGCAGTGCCCGCACCCCCCGGGGGGGCTGTGACACATCCCCCCCCACCTCCCCGGGGACACTGGGGCAGGACAGCGGTGCTGAGCCACCTCCCCGGGATATATAGGGCCCGTGGGGACCCAGCTGGCAGCCCCACACCGGCCGCAGCCCTACGGGCACCCACCCGTGCCCACCGCCCCCTCTGTGCCCCCCCCTGAGGCTGCCAGCAGCCCCCCCCCCGCATCCCTGTCTGTCGTCATGGTGATGGGACGTGGTGGCAGACGGCGATGGAGCCTCGGCACCCTGCAGGGCTGCTCCCCCCGGCTCGGGGCCACGCGGGGATGAAGGGTTTTTGGGGTGAAGGCACCCCCCCTGCATCAGCGGGACCTCGGCCCCAGGTGGCTCACGGTGGTCATGGGGTTGGCGCCGTCCCTTTCCCACCCACCCCAGTGGGGGATTTGGGGTGGGAGCCCACCGGGGGGCCCTTTTTCCTCACCTCACTGCCCCGAGCCCTTCACCACCCCCCAGGCTCACCAGCACCACAAGTGCCCCCCTCACCACACCCGCTCCCCCAAATCTGGGGTCAAACAGCCCCCCAACCCCTACCCTTCGGCTACCAGCAAGCTGAAGGCACCTCCCGACGTCCCCAGCCCCCCAGGTGACCTCCGGCAGCCTCCCCCCCCCCCCCGTGGGGACACCCCCGGGTGCCGGTGGCAGCAGGGAGCTGGCACTCGGCGCGCGCGGCCCCGGGGCTGCGGCAGGCGCCAGCAGCGGTGCCATTTCACGTTTCTTGGCAGGGCCGGGAGCGGAGCAGATGGAGGCACCGCCACGCAGCCTCCAGGCACGCCTCCGTGCCACCGCCGGCTCCCCGGCCTGCTGCTCGCACCCCAAAATCCCCCCCCCCCCCCCCGGGGTCACCAAGGGCCGTGGGGGAAGCCGTCGGCTCCGTGCAGGTGCCTGGTTTTGGGGAGCAGCCTCCCGGGCCTTCCCCAGGGCACCAACCCTGCCAACGCAGCCCCTTCCCCTGCTGGGCTCGTCCTGAGATATGCCCCAAGAAGCCCTTTTTGGGGCATTTTGGGGCCGTTCCTGGCCTTTTGGCATCCCCACACGGGATGGCAGCACCCCTGGCACGCTGCACCCCAACGCACGCTGTTCTTTGCATGGGCAGCCCGTGGCCACTCCAGCAGTGCCGTCCCCATCACGGCCCTAAAACAGCCCCAGGAGGGGGACGCAGCACCCCCAGCCCCATGAGATGCCCCAATCTTCACTCAGGAGCTGCAGCCCACATTTAGGGGTGAGGACAGGACAAATCTCCCACACCCCCAGCCCCCAGGAGCCCCGTGCTCGCTCACCAAACACCCCAAAACCAAAACCACTGCTCTGCGCACGCTTTTAGGGCCAACCAGGGTGCTCCCAGTGGGACCAGGACCCCCCTTGGGCACAGCACCGGCCCCCCCAAATCCCACACAACCCATCCCCACCTGGCCACGCTCTCCCCAACCCCACAACTCGCCGGTCCGTGCCCACGGGCAGCGGCACGTGGGCCTGGCGGTGGGAAAAGCAGGGCACATCTCAGCGTGGGCCTCTCGCCTATTTTCCCAGGCACTTCTTTTTCGTTTTTTTTTTTTTTTTTTCCAGAAGCCATCACATGAAAAAGTTCAAGCTGCTTCCCCGGCTAAAGCAGGAACAAAAGCAGCGCCTGGCTGGTGGGGAGGGGGGCACGGCCGCCCCGTTCCTCCGTCCCCACTCTCGGAGGGGAGCGGCGCGCCGCAGAGCCCGGCACAAAGGGAACGGAGCAGCCAAACCTTCCCAAAATAACCCCACCTGCCCCTCGCCTGGGCCGCTCCAGCCGACGCTCTCCTGCAGCATCCTTCAGCCCAGATCCCAAAGCACAGAACAAGGAGGTGGTGGCGGGGGTAAACGGGCCAAAACGGGCCGTGGTCTCTGCGAGAACCCCGCTCTCAGCCCCTAGAGACACCCAGGGGTGCTGCTGGTGGGGCTGGGAGCTGTAGGGCCACATCTGCACCTTCCTCATCCTCCCAAATAGGGCTGAGCCCTGTCCTGGGGTCAAGCAGCGCTGCCCAAACCCCCCCCAGGGCCCAGCAGCCCCCAGCCTGGGCTTAAATACCCCCAGGTGCCTGGGGGGGTGCCCAGGTGGGGCTGCTCAAGGCCAATTTGGTGCAATTGAGGCTTGGGGGGGACTTTTGGGGCTGAATCATGGCTGGCTGCCCCATGGGGGTCACCTCCCTTCTGTAGACCCCCCCCAAAATCCCTCAGGGGGGTGCAGCCAAGCCATGGGGTGGACCTGTTTGGGGTCACCATGGAGCAGGGCCACCCTGGGGTGCCGCAGCCCCCCCAAATCCACCTGCGCGCCCCCATCTGCAGGCAGCAACCCATAATCGGGGGGGGGGGGGCAGGAGACTGCAGGGGGACCGGGCACTCCAAAACGGTGATGGGGGACACCCCAAAACCGGGGGGGGGGGCGAGCAGCAACGGGGTGTGGGGGGGTCCCCAGAGGGCTGTCAGGGTGACAACCACAGCATTTGGGGACACGGGGGAGGGGGACACGGGGGAGGGGGACCCGACGGGGAGGGAGCGGAGGGGGGGGCGCCCCGGGGGATGCTCCCGCTGCCCCCCCCTCTCCCTCCTCTGCCCCCCCGGCCGTGCTCGGAGCCGCCCCCGGCGGGGTGTGTGTGTGTGGGGGGGGGGGGTCCCCGCTCCCCCCGCTCCCCCCGGATGCATGACTTCATCCTTCCGCCCGCCTCGCCTCCAGCCCCCCCCCAGCCCTCCCCGCTGCCTCCTCCTCCTCCTCCTCCTCCTCCTCCTCCTCCTCCTGCCGCCGCTGTCGGTGCCCGGTGCCGGTGCCCGGTGCCGCCGCCGCTCTCCGCAGACTGGCTGCTCCCGGCCGGGCAGCGGAGCGGCTCGGCACGGCCCGGCCCGGCCCGTTTAAGGCCCGGCCATGTCGCAGGTGCTGCCCTACGGCGAGGACAAGGTGGTGGGGCGCTACGGCGCCGAGCCCGAAGCCGGGGAGCTGCCCTTCAGCTGCCGCCTGCAGGACACCAACGCCTTCTTCGGGGGCAACCAGGGCAAGCGGCCCCCCAAGCTGGGACAGATCGGCCGCGCCAAAAGAGGTACCCCCCCCCCCCACACACACACACCCCCACACCCCCCCCAAATCCCCCTGTTCGGTTGTCACCCCCCCACCCCGCCCCAAATCGCTATGGGGTCCCCGGGATGCGGCTTCCTCTCCTCCAGCATCACCCGGCTCTGCCCCACGGCACCCCCCCCACTATCTCCTACCTCCCCCCCCCGGCATCCCCAGGACCTCCCCCCGGTGTCGGGACCCCCCCCCCCGACCCCATTGCAGGCAGGGTGTCCCCCACCCGAGCTGCCCCCCCCCATCACCCGCAGCCGGGGGCTGCCCAGGGGGTACCCCAGGTCCCCCCCCCGGAGCTGCTCCTCGGCACCCCTGGGCTTGCTGCACACCCCCGACCCCCCCCCAGCCCTATAGGACCCCCCCCAGCCCTACAGACCCCCCTCAGCCCTATAGACCCCCCCCCAGCCCCATAACCACCCCCCCGTCCCCTCCTGCCGCAGAGACCCCCACCGGCAGCACCGCTGCCCCCCCCCGGGCTCCATGAAGCTGCCGTGTGGTGTGTGCCCCCCCCCGCTTCGCTGCTTGCCGCAGAGACCCCATCAGCCTCAATCGGGACCCAAATAAACGCCCCCCCCCCCCCCAAAGATGTGTCACCACCACCCCTCGCCCCCATGCCTTGGGGAACCCCATCCACAGCCCCTGCCATCCCCGCAGCCCCCCCACACCGGCTGGGGGGGCCCCACGGGGACCCCCCCCGATCCCTTCTTGAGCTGCAGGGGCAAAATTTTGGGGGGGGGACACCCAGAGACCCCCCCAGCGCTGAGGGGCTCCCCGCCCCCCTTTGCGGTGCTGATGGATGGGACCAGTGGCCCCCCCGCAGGGTATGGGGGGGGCTGTTCCCCCCCCCAAGAGGGGACTTGGGGGGCAAATCCCCCCCCCGTGGGCATGGGGGGGTCTGGCTGCTGCCCCACTGATGCTGGCGGTGGGGGGGGGTCCGGCCAATCCACCCCCCAAGGGGCTGCTGGGGGGGCTGCTGACCCTATATCCCCCCCCCAGGTGGAGATGCTGTTGTGGGGGGGTCCTGCCCTGGTGATGTTGGGGGGGGGGATGCTGCGTAGCCCCCCCGTGGTGGTGATAATGATGGAGGGGGGGGCTCTGGGGTGATGCTGGGGGGGGTCTGTCTGTCTGGCAGTGCTCTGGGGGGGTCTGTCCAGCCCCCCCCCGTGCCGATGCTGCCTGCAGGAGGTTGGGGGGGGGCATCCAGCAGCCGCTGGTGCCGCTGGGGGCCCGGCGGTGCCCCCCCCGCTGGGTCATTACCCATTCCAGTCCTGTTGCTCGCAGCAGCTCCTGCCGCAGCGCGGAGGGGGGGTCCCTTCCTGCCCCCCCCCGCCCACGCCATCCACCCACAGCCACAGGAAAAGGGGGGGGCACCCCCTGCCTGTTCCCCCCCCCCATCACCCCATTCCCCCCCCTCCCCAAACCCCTTGGGGGTGGCGGTAAGGGATAGGGGGGCGCATCCAGCCCCTATGCAGGGAGAGAAGGAGGAGGAGGAGGAGGAGGGGGGGGGGGATAAGGGAGGAAGGGCCGGGTGCTGGCCCCCCCCCAGCGTGTCCCCGCACCCACCCGCGTCCCCCCCCCGCGTGTCCCCGCAGTGGTGATCGAGGATGACCGGATAGACGAGGTGCTCAAGGGCATGACGGAGAAGTCGCCGTCGGGGGTATAAACCCGGAGAGAGCCGCCGCCAGGACCCTCCGGCCCGGGGGGGGGCACAGAGGAGGAAAGAGAAAGGGGGGGGGGCGGTGGGAGGCCATACACCGCGGCCCCCCCCCCCCCCCCCCAACAGCACATGGCCCCATTTGGGGGTGCAGCAGGCGGGGAGAGACGGGGGGGGCAAACCCCCTGCTCGGACCCCCCCACCCCTTTCCATACGCTCCCACCGGCTTCGGGGTCGCGCCCCCCCTGGGCCATGCACTTTACCCCCCCCCCCCTTTCAGCGAGGGACCCCCCCTCCAAAAAAAAAAAAAACAAAAAACCCTACACCGTGGTGGTGGTGATGGGGAGGGGGGGGACACGGAGCTGAGGGGGGCCGGAGCGGGCTCGAAGCCGCCCCCCGGTGCCATTTTTTGCTCCATCGTTTTTTGCATGAGCTTCGGTGGCCCCCCCGGGCGCCGCGTCTTGGTGCCGAAAGGGTCACCCCCACTCCGGCAAACAGCTTCTTTTTAAGACAGAAAAAAAGAAAAAAACACACACACACACACACACAAAAAAAAAAGAAAACTTTCCTCATATTTGTATTTTTATATCCGAATCTTTGTTAAAAAAAAAAACGCAAAACGAGCCGCTGACGGCGAGGTGTCGAAGTAGCGCATCGGGATGGGGGGGGGGGGGGGGAGAGAAATAAAAGCAAACGGTTCATATTTTTTTCCATAAGAAAACCGATTTAAAAAAAAAAAAAAGAAAAAAAAAGGAAAAAGAAAAAAGAGGGGGGGGGGAAGGTGAAGAGAAAAGAGAGGAAAAACCCACGGCCCCCCCCCCCCCGCCGGCAGCAGGACTTGGGGAACGTCGGTGGGGTTCGCACGCGCCATCCATCCATCGCCCCCCCAGCCGGGGCGCCCGCATCCGTCGCTGCCTCCCTCGGGAGGATTTTTGGGGGGGGCCTGGGGGCTTCTGGGGGGGGGGGAGCAGGGAGGGAAGGGGCCCGTTCCTGAGTTGTCGTTTTTAATTTTGTACTTTAATTTAATTTTATTTTTTAAGAAGCTTCTCGGGGGGGGGGGGGGGGGGTGGTCTTGGTGTGCATGAGAAAACTCGTCATCTTTTACAATAATAACCTACGAGTGGCATTTATGGAGACAACAACGCAAAAAAAAAAAAAGGAAAAAAAAAAAACAACAAGAAAACGAGAAAAAAAAAAGAAAAAACACACGAAAAAAAAAAAAGAAGAAAAAAGATCCTTGTGTCATGATGTTCTACGAATGATCCATTGTAAATTGAAATGCCATTTTTCACTGTACTGGTGAACAAAATGCGATGAATAAAATACATCCATGTACCGACGCCAGCCCGGCACCGCCTGCTCCTTCTGCCCCCCCCGCTCCCTTCACCACCACCACCCCCTCTGGGATTTGGGGTCGCCGGTTTTGGGGTCTGACCCTGGAGTCCTTGGGGATGGGATGGGGCACGGTGACCCAGTTAGGGCCCTGGCCAGGAGCAGCAGCCCGGCACCCGGTAAATCTCGCGCCGCCGCCCCTCCGCGGGGGTGTCCCCCTGTCCCAGCTCAAGGGGGGGGACCCAGGGGCTGCCCCCCCCGGGACGGCTGCCTGGAATTAAACCCGCTTCGGTTTCATTACCGGCCGCAAAGCCCCGAGCCCTGGCTGCTCTCCAGAGGAGCAGAGCACGGGGAGATGTTGGGGAGGGTGGGAAGGGATGAGCGAGGCGCAGCCCTTTTTGCCCCGCTCCCCTCCTCTTCCTCAGGGAACCCCCCCCAGCCCAAGGAGCCCCCCAGGAGGATGAGGAGAAGCCCCCTTTATCCCTCCCACCCCATAAATCCATCCGAGCAAGGCACGGAGGAGGCAGGGGGGGGTGCGCCCCGGCGGGTCAGAGCTGGATGGCGAGCAGATAGTCCTCGTCCTCCTCCTCATCCAGGGGGGGCGGCGGGCTGGGGGGCGGCGGGGGGTGCCAGAGCCGTTCCCCCAGGGCCAGCTGGGAGGGGGCCAGGGGCTGCCCCTTGCACATGACGTAGAGGAAGTAGTGGAAGGCGTCCCCGCAGGCGGCGTGCCGCAGGGACCAGCCGAAGGCCTCCTGCGCGTAGTGGGGGGCGCGGAAATGGGGCTGGGCGAAGGTGATGGAGAGGAAGCGGCCCCCCGGGCGCAGCACCCGGCTCACCTGCGGGGAGAAAGCACCGGGATGGGGTCAGTGGGGTCAGCAGGGGGGACACGTGGTTAGGTCCGGCCCTACAAACCCGTCTCCATCCCCCCAAAATCCTCCTCGTACCCCCTCGCATCCCAAACCTGATCTCGGTCCCTCCATCCCATCACCCGTGCCGTGCCCCCCACCCTGGGTGAACGCCCGAGCTGTTGGAGCCCCGACCCTTTTAATCACCATTTTCTCCTGGCTGGAACTAAGCCCCCGCTAATAGGATGGAAAAGAACATCAATTTTCTTGCTTGGCTTTATCCAATGTCAAAAGGCTTTTAGGGCCGGCGCTCGCGTGCTCGGCATGCAAAGGCAGCGCCCGGGGCGGGCGGCCAGCCCCCAGCACCTCCCGCGGGGCCCTGCGCCAGCACCGGGGGGGTCCGACCCCAAAAACTTGGTGCCTATATCCTATACCCATTAAACCAGCACTAACAGCCCCTGCTTGGGAAGGGAAACCTTCCCGTTTGCCTGGCCAAAGCGGGGGGTCCCCCCTTTCGCCCCCTAATAACCAGGTTTGGGGACCGGCCCCGTGGTGGGTGTCCCCCTTGGGGTGTCCCCACAAGTGTGGGGGTCCTCACGTCCCCCCCCAGCCCCCAGGGGCTGATCCCATTACCGTGGGGGGCTCCCTAAAGGGATTGCGGGCAGCAGCTGGGGGGTGCTGGGGTGGTGGGGGCTGCTCGGGGTGGTGGCACCGTAAGGGAGGTTTCCAGGTCAGGGCTGGGAACGGGGTGGGAAGGGGGGGCTCAGTGCGGACCCCTCCTGCCTGGCATGGAAACAGCACCCCGAGTGTCGGGCGGGGGTCCCGCATCACCCCAAAAAGCGATGCGTTAGGAGGCCGTGACCCCATGGCCCCCCCACGAGAAGGGGGCATGGGGTGGGATGAGGACGCCGGCCCCAAGAGGACCCCCTCTGCGCATCAGCGGGGTCCGGGGCAGGGTGCCGTGCCCTGCGGGGCTGGGGGAGGGCAGGGATTGAGCAGAGGATTAAAGAGGGAAAAAAAAGAGAAAAAAAGAAAAAAAATAAAGCTAAATCCTCGCCGTTTGGCCAAGTGACAGGGACTGGCACGGCCGGGATGCTGAGGGCAGCCCCGCTGCCTGCAGCGTTTGGGTTCAGCCGGGCCAAGCCTGAAGCTGGGGGGCACGAGGGGACGAGGGGGGGCTCCCAGCACGCAGCCCCCCCGCCGCGGTGCCTGCATCCTGGCCCCCGCTGCCAATTAGCAGGGACCCGGAGGCATCGCCCGTCCCTGTCGATACCGATGGGGGTTCCCATGGCAACCCCGAGACCGGGACCGCAGGACGGGGACCCCGCTAACGAGATCGAAGCCGGGGAGGGGGGGGGGGGGGTGGCAGTAGGATGTCACCTTCCCCAGGGCCAGCAGGGCCACGGCCGCGCATCCACATGCGGGGACGCATCCCAGCCTCGCTGCTCGACCCCACACAGCACCATCCCCATCCCCATCCCCATCCCCATCCCCATCCCACCGCCGCCACCCCAAACACGGCACCCGTGGCGGCGGTGCCGCCGTTACCTCCGCCAGCACCCGGTGCATGGCGGCGGCGGCCGGGGCCGAGACGCGCCAGGGGTCCTCCTCGTCCACCAGCAGCACGTCCAGGGTGCCCTTCTCCAGCACCACGTCGAAGGAGGCGTCGGGGAAGGCCAGGGAGCGCATGTCCATGACGGCCCAGCGCAGGCGGGGGCAGTGGGCGTAGCGGGCGCGCATGGCCTGGATGCAGGAGGGCGAGAAGTCGATGCTGGTGACGTCCCGGTAGCCCCGCTCGTGCAGGTCGTAGCTCAGGGCGCTGGTCCCGCAGCCTGCGCTCGGGTAAGGGGGGGGGTTGCATGCTAACCAAGGGGTTCCCAATCCCAAGTGGGGGGTCCCAATGGAGCTGGGGGGTTCCCGGTCCTAACTGGGGGGTCCCGACTGAGCTGAGGGGTTCCTGGTCCTAACAGAGCTGGGGGATGCCCTGTCCCAACAGAGGATCCCAAGAGAGCTGGGGGCTTCCCTGTCCCCAGTAGGGGGGTTCCAGGAGAGCTGGGGGGGTCCTGGTCCTAACTGGGGGGTCCTAATAGAGCTGGGGGATGCCCTGTCCCAACGGGGGGTCCCAAGAGAGCTGGTGGTTTTCCTATCCCCAATAGGGGGGTCCCAAGAGAGCTGGGTGTTTCTTTGTCCTAATGAGGGGATCCCACCCGATCTGGGGGTTTTCCTATCCCAATGGGGGGGGGTCCCAACAGAGCATGGGACTACCGTGTCCCAATCGGGAGTCCCAATAGAGATGGGGGCTTCCTCATCCTGACTGAGGGATCCTAAGAGAGCTGGGGGCTTTCCTGTCCCAATAGGAGGTCCCAAGGGGGGGCCCCCGGGGAGTCCCACCCCAATGTGGGGGGTCCCAACAGAGCTTGGGGTTACCCTGTCCCAATGGGGAGGTCCCTGGGGGGGTCCCATCACACACACACACACACACACGGGGGGGGTGTCGTTAGCAGCAGCGGGCTGAGCCGCTAAGGGGATCGGCGATTCCACCCCTAATCCCCCCTAATCCCACACACACACCTAATCCCCCCCCCCCAACGCCCCCCCCAGGTGGGATTATCACCCTGGTGTCGCCCTGCCGGCTCCCTCACAGCCCCTGGGACCCCCCGGGACCCTCCAGAACCCCCTGGTACCCCCCAGGACCCCCCCAGGACTCATCCGGGACCTCCCCCAGGACCACCGGTACCCCCCCCCAGGACCCCCTCAGGGCACCACTCCGGGACCCCCCGGGACCCCCACCAGATCCCCTGGGACCCTCCCCAGGACTCAACTGGGACCTCCCCCGGGACTCAACGGGACCCCCTCAGGGTCCCCCGGTACCCTGCAGGACCCCTGGTTCCCCCCCCCAGGGTCCCCTGGTACCCTCTCAGGTACCCCTCCACGACGCCCCCAGGAACTCCCCAGGACCCCCCCGGACTCATCTGGGACCTCCACCGGGACTCACCGGGACTCCCCCAGGACCCCCGGTACCCTCCCCAAGACCTCTCCAGGACTCCCCAGTACCCCCCCAGGACCCCCTCAGGGCCTTCTGGGACCCCCCAGGACTCCTTGGTACCCCCCCAGGACCCCCCCCAGGACTCATCCAGGACCTTCCCCGGGACTCACAGGGTCCCCCAATACCCTGCAGGACCCCCCCAGAAACCCCGGTACCCCCCCCAGGACCCCCAGGAACCCCTCAGGACCCCCGGTACCCCCCCCAGGACCCCTGGTACCCTCCCCAGGACCCCCCAAGACCCCTGGTACCCTCCCCACGACCCCCAGGAACCCCCCAGGACCCCCGGTACCCTCCCCAGGACCCCCAGGACCCCCCCAGGAACCCCTCAGGACCCCCGGTACCCCCCAGGACCCCCCCAGGACCCCCAGTACCTGCCCCAGGACCCCCCGATACCCTCCCCAGGACCCCCCAGAACCCCCGATACCGCCCCCAGTACCCCCCCAGCCCCCCCCAAACCCTCCCCAATCCCCCCCCCATCCCCAGGACCCCCCCCCATACCTAGGACGAGGACCTCATCCCCCTGCTTGAGCTCAGCCTCCAGCAGCTCCCGGAACCGGCCGAACCCCCCCAGCCACTCCCGGGGCTCGGCAGCCCCCTGCCGGTACCTCTGCTCCCAGTACCCCCAGTCCCGGTACCGGGGCTGGGCGGGGGGGGGGCACGGGCACGGCCGCATGGCGGAGGCGGCGCAAAGGAAAGGGAAGAGGAGGAGGTGGTGGCGGGGGGGGGGACACGAGGACACCGGGAGGCTTCCGGGGCGGCTCCGGCTGCAAACGGGGGGGGGCCGGGAAGAACCGGGGGGGGACCGGGAAGGGACCGGGGGGGGGGGCCCGGTGATGGCGGCCGTGCTGCGCCGGGCATGGCGGGGCCGGGGGGAGGCGCTGCTGGAGCCCCGCTACACCCCGCTGGTGGCAGCGTGCCTCTGCCTGGCAGAGGGGGGGGTCAACCTCTGGGTCATCCGCAGGGTGCCCTGTGAGTGTTTGGGGGGGGGGGGGTGGGGAGGATTTAGGGGGGTTGGTGTTTGGGGTTGTTTTTTTGGGAGGTTATTTTTTGGGGGGGTTGTTGTTTTGGGGTTATTTCTTTGGGGTTGTTTTTTTGGGGGGGATTATTGTTTTGGGGTTATTTTTGGGGGTTATTTTTTTTGGGGGGGGTATTGTTTGGGGTTTGTTTTTTGGGGTTTATTTTTTGGGGGTTTGTTTTGGGGGGTTTCGTTTTTTGGGGTCGTTTTTGGGGGGGTTATTTTTGGGGGGGTTATTATTTTGGGGTTATTTCTTTGGGGTTATTTTTTTGAAGGGTTATTGTTTTGGGGTCATTTTGGGGGGGTTATTTTTTTGGAGTTATTTCTTTGGTGGTTATTTCTTTGGGGGGTTATTGTTTAGGGGTTATTTTGGGGGGGGCGTTACTGTTTTGGGGGGTTATTTCTTTAGGGAGTTATTGTTTGGGGTTTGTTTTTTTGGGGTTAATGTTTGGGGTTTATTTTTTGGGGTTATTTTTTGGGGGGTTATTGTTTTGGGATTATTCTTTGGGGTTATTGTTAGGGGGGTTATTGTTTTTTTGGGGGGGAGGTTATTTTTGGGGGTTGTTTTTCGGGGGGTTGTTTTTTTGGGGTATATTTTTGGGGGGTTTGTTTCTTCGGGGTTTATTTTTTGGGGGTTATTTTTGGGGTTTATTTTGTTGGTTTTTTTTTGGTTGATTTTTGGGGAGGGTTATTTTTTGGGGGGTTATTTTTGGGGGTTTGTTTTTTGCGTTTATTTTTTCTGTTTTGTTTTTTAGTTTTTTTTTTTTTGCATTTATTTTTTGGGGGTTGTTATTTTTTGGGGGCTTATTTTTTCTGGGGGGGGCAGCCTCGTGAGGCTCAAACCCCGCCGCCATGTCGTGTGTCCCCCCCTCTCCCCGCAGACACCGAGATCGACTGGCAGGCCTACATGGCGGAGGTGGAGGGCTTCGCCAACGGCACCCGCGACTACACGCAGCTGCGCGGCGACACCGGGCCCCTCGTGTGAGTGGGGAGGCCGGGGGGAGGCCAACCCCGTGGGGAGGCCCGGCCTCAACCCCCCTAACCCTATAACCCCCCCCCTTTTCTCCCCGCAGCTACCCGGCCGGCTTCGTCTACATCTTCCTGGGGCTGTACTACGCCACGGGGCGCGGTGCCGATGTCCGCCTGGCGCAGTACATCTTCGCCGGCCTCTACCTCCTCAACCTCCTCCTGGTCTTCCGCATCTACTGCCGAACCAACAAGGTGCCCGGGGGGCTCCTTGGGGGCTGCGGGGCTCGTCTGGGGTGGTGTGGGGTTGGGGTCGGGGTGGCTGGGGGTCCGGGGTGAGCTGCTGGTGGTCTCCGTGTCCCCTGGTGGCCTCCATGTCCCCTTGGTGGTCTCCGTGTCCCCTGGTGGTCCCCATGTTCCCTAGTGGTCTCCGTGTCCCCTGATGGCCTCCTGGTGGCCTCCATGTCCCCTTGGTGGCCTCCATGTCCCCTGGTGGTGCCCATGTTCCCTGGTGGTCTCCACGTCCCCTGGTGGCCTCCTGGTGGCCTCCGTGTCCCCTGGTGGCCTCCTGGTGGTCTCCATGTCTCCTGGTGGTCTCCGTGTCCCCTGGTGGTCCCCTGGTGGTCTCTGTGTCCCCGGTGATCTCCGTGTCCCCTCGTGGTCCCCTGGTGGCCTCTATATGTCCTCTCGGTGGCCTCCGTGTCCCCTGACGGCCTCCGTGTCCCTCCGTCCCCCGCAAGGTCCCCCCGTACGTCTTCTTCTTCATGTGCTGCGCCTCCTACCGCATCCACTCCATCTTCGTCCTGCGGCTCTTTAACGACCCCGTGGCCATGGCCATCCTCTTCCTCGCCGTCAACCTCTTCCTGGAGGAGCGCTGGTCCTGGGGCTGCCTCCTCTTCAGGTGCGGGGCTGCCGGGGCTGTGCTCGGCTCGGGGGCCACCCGGGGGGCACCCCCCCCATCCCATGGGAGGCCGCAGCTCTAACCCTGCTCCCCGCCCAGCCTGGCCGTGTCGGTGAAGATGAACATCCTGCTCTTCGCACCCGGGCTGCTCTTCCTCCTCCTCAAACGCTTCGGCCTCCTGGGCTGCCTCCCCAAGCTGGGCATCTGCGCCCTGCTCCAGGTAGGTCTCTGCGTCTCAGCGTCCCCCCCCTCCAGGGTCTGAAAGCCCTAAAAGCGGCCCCAGCACCCTCTCAGCGAGCTGGGTGCTGCTGCAGAAGCAAATCCATGGGGCTCCGGCCTCTCCCCGCCGCCCCGTGCGGTGCTGTGGGGCGATGGAGACCTGGCGTGTGGCTGCTGCGAGGAGCCGCTGCGTGTCCCGCAGGTGCTCCTGGGGCTGCCCTTCCTGCTGGCGAACCCCGTGGGGTACCTGAGCCGCTCCTTCGACCTGGGGCGCCAGTTCCAGTTCAAGTGGACGGTGAACTGGCGCTTCCTGCCAGAAGAGGTTTTCCACAGCCGGGTTTTCCATGCCCTGCTGCTGCTGGCTCACCTGGCTGGGCTGGGGCTCTTCGCCCTGCACCGGTGGCACAGGTGAGAGCCGGGACTCCCCTGAGCCTCCCCCCGTCCCTACAGGGTTGTGGGGCAGCTCCTGCTGTGAGAGGGACAGGCTCACAGGGGAAAAAACCAGGTGGGACGGGCATCCAGCAGCTGAGACCACCGCTTGTGCTTCCCCCTCAGGTCCAGCGAGAGCATCCTGTCCCTGCTCAAGGACCCCGCCGACAGAAAGCACCCGTCCCCTCCGCTGAGCGTCAACAATATCCTTTGGCAGAGCGGGCAGCGAGGAAAAGGGGGGGAAAACGGGGCAGATTTTGGGCTTGGCCTCCACAGGCCGGGGAGCCGCGGTGGGGAGGGCGCCGCCTGCGTTTGTCGCCTTAACGCCTGCGCACAGATCGTCTTCGTCCTCTTCTCCTCCAACTTCCTGGGCGTCTGCTGCAGCCGCTCCCTGCACTACCAGTTCTACGTCTGGTATTTCCACACGCTGCCCTACCTGCTGTGGTGCACCCCGACCGCCAAGCTCGCCCACATGCCCAAGTACGTGCCGGCAGGAGTCGGGATTTTCGGAGCCTGGGGGGGCTGTCGTGGCTCCCCTGCTGCCCCCCAGCTTCTCCCCGCAGGGTGCTGCTGCTGGGCGTGATCGAGCTCTGCTGGAACACCTACCCCTCCACGGTCTGCAGCTCCCTCTCGCTGCACATCTGCCACGGACTCGTCCTGCTGCAGCTGTGGTACGGCACGGCCCCGCTGCCGGCCCCGCACGTGCCCCAGCCCGGCAAGAAGCCCGCTCCCCTCTCCAAGAAGGCGAGGTGAGAGCGTGGCCGGCTGGATGATGGCAACGGGCTCCGGGACTGCTCCTTCTGCCTGCTCTTCTTCCCAGCCAGCTCCCAGGCTGCTCCCGCTCGCCCCGGGAGGACCCCGAGCCTTGGAACTGTGCGAAGGGGGCGGCGCGGGGACCCCCCAGCGGGCAGGACTTCTCCAATAAAGGGGGCTTTTGGGGGCCCTTCCCCAGCCACAGTGTCCTCGTGCTGTGGCAGCGCCAGGAGAGCTGTGCGTGAGCCTCTCCCACCTCCAGGGAGCAGCTTCTGCAGCGAGGTTAAGTCAGAGCACCTGCAAAACCGTTTGTTTGAGCAGCCTCGATGCACCTCCTGCAGCCTGACCCCTTCAGCTGGGTTTTCCCTCGATCCCTGCCTGCGCCTTCCCCCAGGGGGTGGCGGGGAAGGGGAGCGATGCTCTCAGCCTGGGACACAGACACGCGCACAGGCAGCACGGAGCCAGGCGTCTGTTTATTAGGGCCCCCCCCCCCACCCCGGGGCCATCACACATTGTTGGGGTTGTAGCACAGCATGTTGAGCGTGATGTTCTCGTCCCAGTGACGCAGCAGCAGGAACAAGTGCCTGGCTGCCCCTTTGAGGCAGCCCACGTCCACCCCCTCGGGCAGCCGCTGCGCCTGCAGCCACGCGTCCGCCTTGGCCGCCACCAGCTCCCACTCCTCGAAGAAGCCGGCGCAGCGGTGCTCCAGCCACGCCAGGGCCACCGCCGTGGCCCAGCTGGCGCTCTCCAGGTCCTCAGGGCCCGCGTCCTGCCAGCCGAGGCCGGCCTCCGAGGGGGCGGCCGAGTGGGGGCCGGTGTCGGACTCGGAGCCGTGCCCGCTGTCCGCCTGCGCCCACACGGCCGCGCTGGGCACCTCGGAGCAGGTGCTGTGGGATGGGGGCGAGCCGGGTTCGGGGGCTGCAGCCGGCTCCTCGGCGGAGGGTCCTGCCCCGGGGCTGCTCTTGGCCACCGGGGATGTGGGGCTGAGGCTGGCGCGGTGGGAGGCGTACGGGGAAGCCCGGCGCAGGCGGTCCAGGGGGATCTGCACCACCTCGGAGAAGCTCTCGGTGAGCTGGAAGGGGCCCCGGGCTTGCTGCAGCTGCACCTGTAACAGGGGGGTGGGAGAGTGGGGGAGGCAGGAGGGGACCCAGACCCTCTGCAGGCCCAGTACGCAGGGTTGGGGTTTCAGGAGTGCCCTTTGGGGCACGGGGACTGCCCAAATCCTCCCCCAAAATAGCCCTTAGAGGCCCCCAGAGCCACGCAAGGACACAGCAGTGCTCCTCCGAGCCGCTGGATTTGCATCCTCGGCTGTTTCGGCCAGGCTGCTGCAGCTGGCGAAACTGAGCATCTCCCCGGGGTGCTGCAGGTGTGGGACGCGTGACCCGGGGAGGGGGGGGACACCCTGTTTGACCCCCCCCCCAGGGACAGATCCCTACCAGCGGGAGGTAGTCGTGGCTGGCGCTGGTGCTGGAGCGCTCGCTCTCGGGGCTGAGGCAGTGCGGGCGCAGCGCCAGGCTGGGCCCCCTGCGCCGGCTCAGGCTGAACCTGCCCGGGGCAAACAGCAATTAACAGGGCAATTAACGGGGCAACAGGGGAGCCCAGTCCACTGCCAGGCTGCTGGAAGGAAGGGGCTGGAGCACGGACCCCCCCCAAACCAGGAGGCGGCACTGCCCCTCTCCCCGTGCCCTATGGGGTGCCGTGCCCCCTGTCCCGAGGCATGGAGTGGGGCAGCCTCACCTGGAGCCAGCGATGCTCTCGGTGGATTTCTGGGAGCCCATGGAGGAGGTGGAGGGGCTGGTTGGTGGCCCTAAAATGGGGAGAGCTGAGCGTGGTGGGGCCGTGGTGCACGGGGAAGCGTTCAGCCCACGTGCCCCGACCCGTGAGGGGGTTTGGGGCATGGTGGGTGCCAGCACCGCGGGGCTCCACCGGTGATGGGGCAGCCCCCATCCCTCACCCCTGGACGTACCGTTAGTGCCGTTCTGCTTTTCCCAGCCCGAGGTGGCAGAGGAGACGCTGGCTGGAGAGCCGGGGACCTCGTCCCTTTCTGCAAGACAGCAAAGCCCTGAGGGCACCGCGTCCGCCCCGTCCTCGTGGCACAGAGCTGCCGCCCCCTCCCCAGCGTGGGGCAGAGATCGGCGTCTCTTCCTGGAGCCTTATGACTTGGGGCAGCTCACCAACAATTTTGGGAACACCCCACAGCACCCAGCATCCTCAGGGATCCCCTACCTGGGCCGATGAGAGCCTCCTCCTGCTCCTCCACGTCCCGCTGCTGGCCCAGGCTCGCCGAGCCGCTCCGGTGCCGCCAGCTCCCGGCCGAGCCGGCTGCAAGGCACCACGGCAGCTCAGCCCGTGCCGTGCCCTCTCCCCCTTCCCCATCCCGTTCACCCCCCCAGCTCCACGCCAGGACCCCCACGGCCCTGCCTACCTGTGCCCCACACCTGCGGGGCCGCGGGCAGCGCTGCCCGCGTGGCTCCGTCCACGGGCACCACGCAGGTGTAGAGGGAAGGCACGTTGCAGGCTTTGCTGGTCTGCATGGCTTTCAGGCGAAACCGGCGGGCGAAACCTGCCCAGAAGGGGCTGTTAGCGGGGGGTGAGAAGCAGCAGGGACCGGGATGGGGACTGGGATGGGGACTGGCACCCACCCTGCTCCAGCTCAGCCTCCCGCTGAGCCGCCTTCTCGCTGTCCCGGATGACGGAGCGTGCTGCCAAGCCGTGCAGGGGCTTCTCCCCGTCCATGCCCGCTCGCCGTGGGGGCTCCTCGCCTCCCGTCCCATCCCGGGGCCGCAGCAGGGACTCGAGCGAGGCCGTCACCTCCCAGGACACAGGTTTGCCGGCCCGCAGCCCGTGGATCACCACGTGGCAGCGCAGGGGCAGGCAGGGATCGCCCTGGCTGGGCTCCCTCACCTCGGGCGAGGCGCTGAAGAGGTAGGAGGGCTCCACCAGCATGTCCCAGTCCAGGTGGGTGGGCGAGAGCAGGTTATCTGAGCGGCACAGGACGCGGGCTTGGCACGGCGGCTCTGCATGACACTAGGGCCACCCCTTGTCCCCAAAGCCACCACTCACTCGACTCCCCCACGCTGTGCTGCAGCCGCGGCGTCTTGGGGCCCAGCTGGTCCAGCCGCCCCTCCAGGGACTGGTTCCTCTTCTGCGACACCTTCTCCAGGGCCCGGCAGAGCCGCCGTGCGTCCAGCTCCCCGTGCGGCGAGGAAAAGCTGCGGCCGGCCAGGGCGGCTCGTGCCAGAGCCTTCTGCCTCCGTGCCAGCTCCTCGGCGCTCAGGGCCGCTGGTACCTGCGGGGAAGGCTCACGGCGAGACAGTGGGCAGCGGCAGGGAGCCCAGACAGGGCCCGGCTGTGCCAAAACGTGACGGGGCATCTGCAGCCCCGGCCGGTGCCCAGCTCCTCTGCAAGCTGGCAACAACGACCCACCAGCCTCCCCAAGCAACAGGTGATGCTCGCCAGATATTTAATGCACGTGGGCAGGGCTGATTGCACCAAGATGGGAGTTTGTAAACACCTGGCTCAGGTCAACATGGAGATGAGAGGATTTCTCGGTGATGTTTGAGCTTGTGGGGGCTCGGTTTGGCTGCTCAGGGCTGGAGCACACCCCGGTGCCTGCCTGGGCTCCAGCTCCGAGCTGGGGCAGGGCAGCAGCACCCGTCTGTGTCACCCCAACTGCACAGGGGGGATCGTTTACGCCACGGGGAAATCACTTACGCTTGACATTTCGGCTGCAAAGGCCACCAGCTGCCCGTGCTATTGTGCAGCGGGTGCGGGTTACCTAAGCCGTGCCGGGGAGGAGCAGCAGGGTGTCCCAGAGCCGGGGGGACAGCTGGCCTCGCCTGGCCTCGGGGCCGTCCTCACCCTGCTACCAGGGAGCAGCCGCTCCCCACCGCAGCGACCTGGCTGGGTTTTAAACCCAGCCATTAAGCAGCCGGGACGTGCCCGGTGCTAATGAAGCATCGTTCGGCTTTGGCAGAGGGCTGAGGAAGCCGGGTGGGAGCCAGACCACCCTCTCCCTCGCTTGGCAGGCTCGTTACCTGGTGCCAGCCCAACTGCTTTCGCTTGATTCCTGCAGCGTCAATGAGGCCCTGAGCTGGCTGAGGCTTTGCTTAGCCACACGGCTGCCTACCAGCCCGGGGAACGGGGTGGGGACAAGGATGAGGGGGCTATTTGGTCCCCAGCTGCCCTTCCAGCGGGACAAAACCACACCAGGAGCCTCCCGGCAGCACCCAGAGCTGAACCCAGCCTCCAGCCCGTTGTCCAAGCACAACGAGACCCCAGCTACGTGGGGATCAGCCTTACCTTGACGCCAGCCGGGGCCGGGGCCGAGGGCAGCGGGGCGGATTTGGTGGAGGACTCGCAGAGGGACAGGCTCTTCTGGCCCTGCTGGGAAGCAGCATCGGGGGCCGGGGAGCCTCCCTCGGGGGCCACATCGCGGGAGCCGGTGGACTCGCTGCTGGTGGAGCTGCGGGAGAGCAGCCCCTGGCTGCGGTCGGTGCTGACGGAGCAGTGCGTCAGGACGTACTGCTCCTGGATGTAGGAGGGCTGGTAGATCCGCTTCCAGATGTCTCCCCCCGACACGAGGTCCGTGCCTGCTCGATAAACGGGCACCCCGTCAGGATCCTGCCCCCGGGCCACCCCCGCTGCTCCCGCTGCCCGTCCCCACTCACTGCGCTCCGACTCCTCCGTGCCACCAGCCGAGACCTCCAGGGACACCTCTCCGGAGCCTGCGCTGCCTCGGGACGGCTCGCGGCGCTCCCCGGGCACCGGTGGCCGCGTCCCCCCGGGGCTGGGCACCTCGTCCTGCGAGGGGACAGCCGAGCCCCTGCGAGCCCTGTCCCGGCCCTGGCGGAGAGAGGGTCCCACCATCAGCCCCGTCACACACAGCCCGGTGGCACGGCCACGCAGGGGGCTGGAAATGTCCCGGGGAGGTCTGTAGGGCCCCCGGTCTCACCGCCGGGCGCCTGTCCCGGAATCGGGCGATGCTGTACAGGGTGCAGTAGCTGACCAGCCGGTCACCGGGGTACAGGGCTGCGATCTCGGTGGGCGAGAGCAGGGCCTCGGTGCTGTCGGGGACGTACCAGTCGATGGTGATGTCGCTGACGGCCGGCTCGATCGCCTTCTTCAGGGACTTGATGAGCTGGGGAGGGGAGAGGAGCTGGCATCCACACCACAGTTCCCCCATTCCCTGCCCCGTGCCGGGCCCTACCTTGGGCTGCAGCCTCTCGGCCGGGCTCAGGAACTCGGCACAGCCCCGGCTCAGCTTGGCCACAGCCATCAGCAGCCGCCGGCACGCCCGTGGGCCCATGCCGAAGCTGAAGCACCTGTGGGAAGGAGCCACGTGCTGAAAAAAAGAAACATTTTTGGGGAAAAAGCGCCGTGCCCCCGCCGCGGTGCCGTACCTGGCGGTGCTGGCCTGCCGGCGCACCAGCTGGAGGATCCTGCCCGTGCCGCCCGCCGCCGCCGCCGCGGTGAAGAGGAAGAGCTGCCGGGGGTAGCCGTGGTGCAGGGGCTGTGCCAGCGCCCAGCTCAGGGCCGCCAGGAGGTCGGGGCCACCCGTGGCCACCCGCAGCTCGCCCAGGTGCCGGCAGGCGCGGCGCAGCGTCTCCTGCATGCATGGACGGACAGATGGACGGCTCGTGGGACGGACAGGAGCCATGGGGAAGGGGTCGGGGTGGGGAAGACGGAGGGAGCCGGGGCTGTGCTTCCCCCGGCAGCACTCACGTTGCTGCAGAGGCGGCTGGAGGGGAAGAGTGGCTGGACGTCAGAGCCGAAGCCGGCGATGTTGAGCAGGGTCCCCGCCGGGAGGCTCTTCAGGGCCACCAGCAGAGCTTCCTGGGGTGGTGGCGAGGGGACGGGGAGCGCTGCTGAGGGCCTGCCACTCGGCGAGAGCCCCCAGCCCCTGCTGCCCCTCCTCACCTTGACCTTGTCGACGTCGGGGCCGCTCATGGTGCCGCTGCGGTCGACAAGGAAGAGGACCTCGCGGGTGACGCTCTGCAGGTCCCCCGGGACGGGCTCCACCGCCGGGCAGAAGTTGAGCATCAGCACGGGGTTGGGGAAGATGTCTTTGTGGAAACGCTTCTGCACAAAGGCCACCTGCAAGCCAGGAGGGAGGGCGAGGGGCTAATTCGCATCCCTCAGCCCCACAGGACCCACACCGGGGTCTCCCTCACGTCCCCCCCACCCCGTTGTCCTCCCCGTGGGCTGGCTCTGGCCGTGCCCCATCACCTGTCTCTCGCCGCTGCCGTCCTTCCTGGCTATCCGTGCGTAGTCCCGGCGGCTCCGGATGTGCGCCTCGTACTCGGGGTAGCTCATGGTGCCCTCCTCCATCACCAGGTGGGGCTGGTGGGGCTCTGGGGGGGGGCAGAAAGGGCTCACAGCCGCCCCGAGCCCAGAATTTTGGGGGGCCATGCCCAACCTCCCCCAAACCCGCGGCTCTTCCAGGCACCAGCAGCCCTTACCGCAGGGGTAGAGGATGATCTCCACGTCCCTGTCGTAGCGGTGGCGCTCAGCCAGGGTGACACAGGTGGTGGTGGCAGAGGTGGCCCAGGGGTCGGCATCGGCACGCAGCGCGTGGGTCGGGCTCTCCAGGCCTGGGGGGGGACACGCAGAGTTTGGGGCAGCCCCGGTCGGCTCCAGACCTGGCACGGCCACGGGCCCAAGGACGCCGCTTGCCTGCCAGCGCTGATGGGATTAGCACTGCCGGCGGCCAGGAGCACCCCGTCTGCCCGGCACCCCCCGCAGCCTCCATCCATCACGCCTCCGCCGAGGACAGGACGGAGGCTGCTGACTCAGAGCCTGGTGGCAGCGGCCCAGAGCTGTGGCCCTGCCAGGTGTGGGGCGATTTGGGGATGGGGGGGTGCTCATCCCGCAGGCCCCGCGCCCCCAGCCCTACCTGCCAGCAAGCAGGGGCCCTTCACCAGCAGCTCGAAGGCGAACTCGTAAGGAAAGGGGTTGCGGGGCTGTCCCCAAAAGACGTCCGTGCTCTCCGCGGGGGCCGCGGGGGCAGGCTGGCTCCGTGCGCCGGGCCCCCCGAAACAGCTGGTGGGGCTGCAAGGGGAGCGGGGTGAGGGCAGCGCCGGGGCCCCCGCGCCTCCCCTGCACCCCCGGCGTCCCCCCCCGGGACGGCAGAGACTCAGGAAGCAGTGAAAATCACCATAGGGCCAACCTGTCGTCACACAAGCTTCCCGGCTCGCTCTCCCGCTCGGGGGCGGCGGCGACGCGCGGCGCGAGGACCGGGGGGAGGACGAGGCGCAGGGCCCCCCCCGGCAGCGTGGGCAGCTCCTGCGCCGTGCGCAGCGTCACGGCCAGGCTCTCGGCCGGGCCCAGCGAGCCCGTGCTGATGACGAAGGTGGAGCGCTCGGCGTCTTCGTCCAGGACGAGGTGACCTGCGCAGAGGGGGAGCGGTGAGGAAGAGGAGCGGCTCCGCCACCCTCCCGGAGAGGGGACGCCGGGATCTCCAGTCCCAAAGGCCTCCAAGGCACCGGGATGGCCTGGCTGGGGCTCTCTAGCACTTGGTGCCCCCCACCTTGCCATGCGAATAGTGGCACCGTGGTACTCACCAGCGGCACAGCGGCGAGGCCGCCCGGGGCTGGTGCGGCACTCGAGGCAGCAGTCCTGCGCCCGGTGCCGGCTCTGCACCTGGAAGGTGACCCGCCGGCTGCCCGCCGCCGCCTCGAAGCCGGCCACCACCTCCGACTCCTCCAGCGGGTAGATGAAGACACCTGCGGGTGGGAGACAGCCCCGAGGCACAGCCCCCAAAAACTCATCCGAGCTGCAGGGCACGCGGGGTGCCCTTGCGTGGTAAAGGGGCTAGGGATGGGGTGCTCCCCGGCACGGGGGTTTTTAGGGTTCCTGCAGCCCCTCTTACCTTCCACGGGCTCCTCGCGGGGGTTGGTGTACACCAGGTGGGCGGCGATGCTCAGGGCGTAGCCGTTGGCACAGGCCTTCACCCTGGAGCTCTTCAGGGGCAGAGCCTCCCAGGAGGAGAGCGCGTACAGACCCGGCATGGTCCCTCGGTGCGGGCTGCCGGGAAGGGGGACACGCTCATCATCCCCACAGGGGGATGGGGCGCATGGACCTGAACCCAAATCTCTGCTCTGGAGATGGGGTCTGGAGCCGAACCTCAGCCCTCTGGAGCCATGGAGCCCGCAGGCACCAGGACTCCTAGGCACACAGCCACACGTGTGGCCCCATCTCTCGGCCACCCCAAAGCAGCCCGGTGGCTCTGGGGCCTCCCCAGCGCATCTCCCGTGCTGGCTGGGAGAGGAGCATCTGCTGCTCCCATCTCCATCCACCCACAGAGGTTACCAGGGCAATTCGTTTCAAAAAAAAATAAAAAGATGCGAGAGGAGCCCGCAGCGTAACTAGGACAAAGCAGAGTGCGGTGTTTGCTGGGGGGTTAATAATTAACAACAAGGTCAGCACCGCTCCGAGGAGCGGCACGGAGGGGAAGGCTCTGCAGGGAGGGGATGATGCTGAGGGGATGGATGATGCTGTGCCTCGGGGCAGCGAAGCTCGGCGCGGAGATGCGGGTGTGTGGCTATGGGTGGAGGCTGCTCGGGATGCCTTGCCACCCACAACACCCGGGAGCAGCACCCCAAAATGCTGCCCGGGGTCTGCCCAACATCTCCTCACCCCCTGCCATCACCAAGTCTCGTGAAATATTCGGGGCAGCCTGCGTGGCTCTGCACCCCCCTGCCACATCCCCAAGCGCCTGACACCAAGCAGCCGCGTCCCGCCGTGGGTTTCAGCGCGTGGCAAGGACAAGGCCAGGTAGAACAAACCATCTGGACCCCCCGCCCCGGTGGCCTTCGCCCCAGGAACAGCTCGTGCGGGCGTCGGGAACACAAGGCGGGGTGCCCTCGTCCGAAGGGTGCCTCGGTTGGAGCATCCTTGAAGGCAGAGCAGGGCTGAACCTCAGGAGCTGAGCCCGGCGCAGGGCAGGGAGCCCCCGGGGGGCTGTGTTAGCGACGTGGCTGCATCCCAGTGAAACCATGGGGTCACAGGGGATGAGTGCCCCTGGATCGGCACCTTGGGGTGGTGCTGGCACGTCCCCGTCACCCTGCACTCCTCGCCACCTCCTGCCCCATGTGCCAGGTGCCCCTGCCTGCTCTCACAGCGCACGGGGGGCACTCTGCTGCAGCACCCAGCTCTGGGGAGCAGGACGCCCCGCCGCCCAGCTGCCCTGAGCCATTCGGGAGGGATTTCACCCCAAAGCCCTTCCATTAGTTCCCAAGGCACCTGGCTCAGCGCTCAGCAACGCGCCCGCTGTTTGCCGTGCCGCCCCCTGGCCGGGGCACGCCGCCTTGTTTACCGGGCTTAGAGGAGAAGCTGTCCCGGCTGCTTTTTATCACTCCTCATTGCATTTACACTGCCAGGGTAAACAGGGCCCATCTGGCCCTGCCGCGCTTCCCGCAGGCTGCTCTAAGCCCCGAGGTAATGAATAAAACCAGACCTGAAGGTCCTCGCCCCGGCCACAGCCCCTGGAGCAGCAAATTGTCCCCGGTGCCAGCGCGGCATCGCCAGCGGGTCCAACCTCCAGTGCAACCACGGGCACCTTCGCAGCCCCCTCCTCATCCTCCCTGCCCACGGAGCTGTGATGGGCACTAAGGCGAGAAGCAGCTCGCCCCTAGCTCTGGATAACTTCGTGTCTGTCCTGTGAGCAGGGGGATTTGTTCCAGGCAGGTGCTGCTGAAAGCCAGGCGTGCGCGGTGCCCGAGCTCACGGGGCGGCTGTAGGCAGCGGGGAACAGCAGCACAGCTTCACCTGCTGCACCGACGGCTGCCTGGCCGGGGCCAAGGGGGAGCTTGGACCAAACAGGGGCAAACCCAGTGGAAATTTCCACTGGAGATGAGCGGTGACAGTGGCACACGGCTGTGAGCGACCGGGATGGAGGGGCTGGGTCCTGAGTCCCTGCGGCAACACCCCACGGGGATCCTTCCACCTGCTGCTTGGGGGTGCTGCCCTGGCTGCGGGGCATCGCTTGGTTGGGAGGTGAGGCCCTGGGAGCAGGATCTGCCCCAGCACAGCCACTGGAGCAGGGGCAGGCTGCTGCCTGTGGGGCAAGCCACGTTGCAGGGAGCCCAGGGCAGTGGGATTTCCCCAGGGGCTGCAAAAGGCAAAGGGCACCACGGGCAGGGGGCTGCCCAGAACCACAATCAGCTGTGCTGACCCCAGCCCCAGGTGCTCTCCTCGCTGCTTTCCCTGCTGGAAAGTCTGAGCGGAGCAGAGCACGGTGCGTGCAGGCACACAGAAAATGTTCAGGACAGACACTGCCCCCCTCAAAGCCCCCTGCCCACCACGGCGCACGCTTCCCAGCCACGTTGCCGCTGGCTCAAAGCTCTCTCTTACCCCTCTCTCTGTCCCATCCTGCTGCTCTTCCCTTCCCTGAGCCACTGAACCCCCTGGAAAACCACAGCCCCGTGCCAGGGAGCAGGAATTCCCTTCAGTGCACCCCCACAGAAGCACCCCAGCCCCACGGAGCCCCCCAGCACGGGACGTGCCGGCAGGGGGGCCCTGCAGAAGGCTCCTGCTGCCCCTGCAGCCACGGGGTGTTTGTGGCACAGCCCACAGCCCGGCTGCTGATGCCTTGAGGGATGGTCCTGCAGTTATTAGAGCCACCGGTGCTGGCTTTAAAGTCCTGGTGGTCTCAGCACTTTCACTGCTTGGTTCCCTTCTAACCCCCCCCCGCTATCCGGGGCTGCCCCACCAGCGGCTGCCTGAACCCAAAGCGCCCCGATCCCCCTGCCCCAGGCCTTACCTGCAGGATGAGGATGACACAGAGGCTGCAGGCTCAGCACCACGAGAAACCTCTGCCTTGGGGGGGCTCCTTTCCCCTTGGGTGGGGGTCCGCACAGCGGGGCCGAGCGGTGCCGCCGCCCCTCCTGCTGCAGCTCCTGCTCTGGCACCGACTCCTTCACCGCCGCTGCTCCATCCCTCGCTCCCTGTGCCAGCAGCCAGGGCTGCTCCAAGCCCAGCCTCGTTAAAGAGACACGATCCCCGCCACCGTGGCCCCGGGGAGGGCTGGGGGACACGCTCCGGTGTGGCACCGGGGGGGTCCCAGGGGGTGGCCGAGGGGACCAGGCCTCCAGGTGGGCGTCACGCAGCGCTGAGGCAGGGCGTCCGCCCCAAACGCGGGCACCCAGGGGACCCACGGAGCCTGCACGTGGCACGGGGGGATCCCAGCCCTGAAGAAGAGCAGGAAAAAAGCTGGGGGGAACCAGGGAGAGCTCAGCTTTTGGGTGAAGAGCGTGGCGAAAAGTCTGCTGGGGAGGGTGCGGGCGGCCAGGAGGTGCTGGCACAGGCAGGACACGTCTGCTGGCGGGGAGATCCTGCTGAGCCCAGACTGGGGCGCTGGGAGTCCCCCAGCCACCGCCGCCTGAGCAGGACTGGGCAGAAAAACAGCAGATTTGGGGCTTATCCCTGCACTGCCTCTTCCAGGCAGCTCCCTCGCCGTGCTGCTATAGATAGGGCTGTGCTGCCGCTGCACTTTTTATAGAGCATGCACGGGGGAGGCACCGTCCTCTCGTGCAGCACCAAACCCACCGTTACAGCCTCACCAAACCCGGAGCAGAGCCGAGCTGAACGGGCAGCGAGCAGGGAGAAGTGGCAGCGGCAGGGCCAGCAGCCCCCGGTCCTCAGCAGCAGGTGATTTCGGAGCAGAGCATCGGCTGGATCTCACCCCCAAACCATCGCAGGCTTCGGGGTCCTCAGCACCGGATTTGGAGGCGGTTGCAGAAGCAGCAAGGGATGGAAACCTCCGCTGGAAGACGCCTTTTGCCGCACATGGTACCGCAGGGCACGCTCCCTCCTCCCGGCTCGTTACGCTGCACTTCAGCCAGCACAATTAGCTGGTGGAGAGGCACTCTGCGGGTCCCCTGGGTGCCTGCAAGAGTGCACCGAGACGTTCCCTTCCCCTGCGCTGGATGCTCCAGCACGCCGCCTCCAATCCCTCTTCTGCACAATGCTCAGGCGTGCCGCTGCTCTGCTCCCCTGGCGTTTAGGACTGTGGTGCCAGGGGCTCCCCATACATTTCCCCATGCCGGGTGCCGCCCCATAACCACACATTTCCCCATGCCAGATACTATCCCAGCGAGCCACCAAGGCACAACGCGCCCTGCAGCACGCACAAGGCTCCCGCTCCCACTGCGAGCACCGCGACCGCTCCAGCACCAGCAAAAAAAAAAAAAAAACAACATGCAAGCTTTGATTTTTCTCGGAGATATTGTTTCTAGGCCAAAGCGACGCTAAGAAAAGCTTCCAAACGCGAGCGCTGGGTTGGTGCCACCAGCTGGGGCGACGCGGGGCTCGGGTGCAGCAGATGCTGTCGGCAGCCCCCAGCGTTACCCCACAGCGGGTGGGTAAATGCAGCCGTGCCCGGGGTCGGGGATGCAGCGGTGCCTCCCGAACCGGCTGGCAGCCCCGGGGAGAGGCCGGCTGCCTCCATCCCCGTGCTCGCAGCAGCGCAAGACAAGAGCCGTGCGCTGCCTGTTCTGCACAGTCACTGCTCCGCCGCTGCAGCCAGGGAGCAGCCCTCGCTGCGAGGCTGGAAACAGAGCTGAGAGAGCTCGGTGCAGCCGAGCTGGGCGTTAAACCCTACAAGTGTGTGTCGGGGTGGGCCCAGCAGCCCCGCTGGGCACCCACAGACCCCAGTCCTGCCGCCAGCATCCCATAGAAAGCAAACCAAGGCAGAGCCCCGGCCTGGGTGGCACTCCCCAAATCTCCCCGTAGCTCGTGGTGGGCTTAATGAGCTGCGTTATCGCCCTGAAGCTCCTCTAGGTGCTCCTAAATCACTGCAAAACCCTACAAATTTAGGGCCACCCGAGAAACCACCCCAAAAGCCGAGGAGATGCTGGGCGTGCTCAGCGCACCCTCGAGGGGTACAGGGACCCCGGTACCCCCCGGGATGAGCCCAGACCCCCCTTTGGGGGGCTCGCAGGGCCGGATCGGGGCTGATCCAGCCCCAGCCCCAGGCGGGGGTTCCCGGAGGACACCGGGGGGGGGCGCAGGGTCGGGCACGGGCGGCTGGGGGCGGCCGCACTCCGGGAAGCGGAACTCGGCGGCACGGGAGGGGCCCGGAGGGGGAGAGCCCGGTCCTCGGTGCCGGCTTGGGACGGGGGTACCGGGGGTACCGGGGGGAAGGTACCGGGGGGGCACCGGGGGGAGAAAGGGGGGGGTATCGGGGGGTTTTGGGGAGCACGGGGGTGTGGGGGGGAGAGGGCAGAGCCGCAGCAAACCCCCAGGGATGGGGGATCGGGAACCGGGATGGGGACCGGGGGTGGGGATGGGGACGGGGATGTCGGTCCTGGGGGGTCCGAGGGGCTCCCGGTTTCCATACGGTGCCCCCACCCCAGCCCCGCCCGGGAGGCTGCTTCCCTCTAGCGGGCAGAGCCCGGCAGGACCGGGGCTGGGGGGGTCGGTACCGGGGGTGTCGGTACCGGGGGGGTCGGTACCGGGGGGGAGCAGCCCAGTACCGGGGGGGTCACCCCGGTGCCTCCCAGTTCCCGGAGCAGCCCCCCCCGTCCCCCCCTTGCTGCCGCAGCCCCGATCGGGCGAGGCGAGCCCAGGCTTGTCCCAAGCAGGAAGAAGGAAAAAGGGAACTCGGCCCCGATCTGCCCTGAATTTTTCCTTTTTCTGTGCCCCCTCCCTCAGCGAGAAGCCCGCTGAAGCCCAGCCATGGGGCGGCCCAGGAAGGATGCTGGCAGCACCGCGTCCCCTCGGCCGGCGGCGGCCCCCAAAACGTCCCCCGCCGCCCCACCGCCGTCTGCCTCGGCCGCCCGTGCCTCCAGGAGCACGCCGGTGGCCGGACGGAGCCAGGAGGCGAAGCCCAGCTCGTCCCAGCCAAAATCCACGGCGGTGGCGTCCCGTGGGGCACGAGGCAATGCCGGGGAGCAGCGTGGAGCGGCCGGCGGGGGCTCCTCCGCCAGCACGAGGAAGACGACGGCAGCCAAAGGAGCTGAAGGCCAAGCGAAGGCTGAGCCGTGCCCCGGCAAGGCTTCGTCCCGGTTCCTGGCCCCCCTGGACAGCCAGGACATCCCCCGGGTGGAGAAGGAGACGCGGGGCCAACGCAACAACCCCAAGTGGTACGAGTGGAGGGAGAACCGCATCACGGCCTCGGTGGCACCCCGCATCGCCGGCAGCAAGTTCGCCAACGGGCGGACGGACGAGGTGCCGCGGTCGTATCTGAAGGCGGTGGTGAGCCCCGGCCCCACGGCGCAGACGCCGGCCATGTCGTGGGGCATCCGCAACGAGAAGGCGGCCGTGCGGGCCTACGAGCAGCTCAAGTCGCAGGAGGTGGGCCGGCCGGTGCGGGTGGAGGACTGCGGCCTCTTCATCCACAAGGAGAAGACGTGGATCGCCGCCAGCCCCGACGGCGTCGTCACCGAGGCGGACACGGGGAAGCCGCTGGGGCTGCTGGAGGTGAAGTGCCCCTACAAGCACCGCAACAGGACGGTGAGGGAGGCCTGCAAGGACCGGGACTTCTGCCTGCGGGTGGACGGCGACTCCTACGCGCTGAAGCGGGACCACGACTACTTCACCCAGGTGCAGTGCCAGATGGCGGCCGCCGGCATGCGGAAGGCCGACTTCGTGGTGCACACCAAGAAGGAGACGGCCGTGGCCCCCGTCGAGTTCGACGACGAGTTCTGGGGGCAGACGGTGCCCAAGCTGGAGAAGTTCTACACCGAGGCCGTGATCCCCCACCTGGAGGAGCAGGCCGGCGGCTCTGTGTGGGCCAAGGAGGAGTAGATGCCCGTCCTTGCTGTCTAGGATTCTCGCTTGGCTTTGGGTTGGCCGCGCAGACCCAGCTTGGGCCCCTAGAATAGAAGCTGCACCTGAGTTTTCTGCTGTCTCTCAACCACTCACTGCCTCTGCCCCAGCGCTGCTGCATCAGGATGGAAGAATCTGCACCAGAAGGGCCTGCTTCGGTAAGGGACCTGCCAGTAATGACTTAATCTGCCCAACAAAGGAGAAAAGTCCTAGAGGTTGTCCAGCACGGCCCTATACTCCTCACTGCCCACCAGTTCAAGCCCACAGCACTCTGATGGCAGCCAGCACACACCGAGCCCACCTGCGGGGAACGCCAGATCCCTCTGCACTGGAATGAATAATGGACTCATTTTGTGGGGAAAACTGGATCCTTCAGCACCTACACTACTGTCAGGACTAATCCTTAATTCTTCTCTGGAATGGGAACAGAATCACGGAGGGTTTTTTAGAGCCCGAGAGCAAATCAAAGCCTTTGAGATAAATCACGTTGTGCCTTAGCGGTCACAGCGGGGACACCGTTCCTCCCGAGCCACCAGCCCTGCTGGCCCTGGAGCCGTCCCAGGGCACTCAGAAAGGGGGCACTGGCTGCAGGATGGGGACGGGGGTGCCTGTTGAGGTGACCTCCACAGCAGGGAGGCTCTGGAAGAGATTCCTGTGCCACACTCCACGCACCGCAGCAGGGCAGGGAGGTGAGCATCACCCCTTTGCAGCATGGCTCGCTCTGTTAAATAAAACCTGTGTTGGATTGCATCTTCTCTGGTGGTTGTGCAGCTGGGGGGTTACCTGGATGGGGGGGTTCCCAGCTGGAAGTGTTTGATTTTGGCCAGACAGCCCCTGGCCAGCGGTGCCCAGCTCCCTGTCTGGGCTGGGAGCTCATGGGTTGTGTCTCAGGGCAGCTCCCTGTGAGCTGAGGCAGCCTGGAGGTGCCAGCCCCACAGGGCTGCCCCAGTTCCATAAGAGCACCCCAAAATTCACCCAGGGGAGGGAGAAATACGCCAAAGTCACCCCCGTTATGGCAAAAGTACTTTATTATATACAGACGACTCCAGCCACACTCCACAGGGCAAGGACCAGAATTTTGCTATTTTACATATCCATACAAAGTAACTATAAAAACATAAAGCACTTTTGGGGCCCAGGCTTTCCACAGGAGGAGAGGCACAGGGACGAGCCTGGGGGGTTGCTGGGTGGCGGGGGGCTGCCCCCCACCCTCCCCCAGCCTGTGGTCCCACAGTAACCAGATGTGCAAGTAGGAAAGAACCCAGTTAGGAGAAATAGTGATGGGACTGGCAAGTTGGGGTCTGTGTCCCCCCCCTGGAAAGTGCAGAAGGCACGCGGGCCAGGCTCTTTGGAGGGGCTGTGAGGAGGAGGAGGTGGGAGCAGACCGTCGGTGCACGCACACACACACACACCGCTCCCAGAGGGAGGAGGGTGGTGGGGAAAAAACCCTTCCGCTCTGAAACTTGGAGGAGGCCTGGAGCGGGCAGGCCCCGTGCCTCCGGAGCAGCAGTTGCATAGCAGAAGGGGCTGAGGGCCTGCCCTTGACAAGATATCAGACTTCACTCTACGTGTCCAGGAAAAAAAATAATAATAAAAAAAAAAGAGAAACCAACAATTTCTCTGCAGGAGGGAGCGCTCAGAAGCAAGGCCCTCCTGCACCTGGGCTGCATCGGACCCAGGGCTCAGCATCCAGCTGCTGCTTAAGCCGATGCTTCACCTGCAGGCAGGAGGTGGCCACAGGGGACAAGGTTCAATTCTTTTAAACTGGAAAACATGGAAACCACCCAAACCTCCCCTGCTCCCCTTTCTCTAGGGCTCCCCAGCCCTACCAGTTTTGAGGGTAACCGTTCGGGTCTCCTACCACAAAGCCCACATCCCTTTTGAACAGGAGACTTCAGTGCAACTGGAGAATGTGAACCGAGGAGGACTCCTCGGCAAGAACAACTCGTCTAACAATCTACTCGGACTATCTTGGGGCCTTGTGCACAGCAACCAAAATCAGGAGCACCACCGGACAGGGGCAGGGCCTCCCCTGCGCAGCCTACAAGGCTGATGAGCCAGAGGTGGGACACCAAACCCCCAGGGAAGAGCAGCCCAGTCTGCTTCAGGTGTTGGCAGGAGCAATATTCCTTCCCTCCCATCCCAGAGGGCACACTGCATGGAAGAAGCCTGCCTGGGCTGCATCCCTGTGCTGGAAGAGGATCGGGTCACTGGGGCTTTGCCATCGCAGCTCACCCCGAGGCCCAAGGCAAGGACAACGGTGAGGAAAAAGGAGGAAGGGGAGTCACATCTCGGGATAAGTGTAAGCTTCCACCACACCACAGGGAAACTATTTGGACTAGGTTCTCCTCGGCTGGCCTGGGGGAAAGGCACTGAGCCAGGTTTGTGCAAGGACAGAGATGTTTCTGAGCGACCTAGTGCATGGCTCTTCTCCCCCCACACCCCTGGGGTCACCGAGCTCCGTGGTTAACGCGACCACCGGGGAGGACGGCAGCTCCCAGGAGGCAGAAGAGCAAGGGGGACAGCCCAGCACCGTGGCCCAGCCCTTCCCCTGCCGTTACTGTGCATTGATTGTCTAGCCAGACTGAGCTACAGCCTTCGGTTTAAAAAGGGGCCCCCCAGCCTCCCTGCTCTGGAAGAGCCTCAGTCACAGAACCGCTTGCGGGGCACCGTCCGAGCTCGGTTCGAGCGGCGGATCTCCTGCTTGGCGTCACGGCATCGCTGGCAGATGAAAACCTCAGGCACGTTGGATTTGCGGATCTTGGCACAGGAGAGGTGGATCCAGGTGGCACACTCGTTACATTCGATCATGGGCCTCCCCGCGAAGGGCTTCAGGCAGAAGCAAGTGATCAGATCCCAGGCGTCGTCGTCTGGTCGGGGAGAGAGGGACACCGCTCAGCACCCACCTCACCAGCACCCCCCCGCTGCAGCCTGAGCAGCCCCCCAGGGAAAAGCCTCCAAGGGCACAGCACCACCTCTAAAGCCACAGCCAGTTCCACCCGCGTGGAGCAGGAGAGCCCCCACTCACCTTCTGCTTTGGTGTTGGGAGCCGCTGCGAATTCAACTGCTGAAGTTGCAAAGGGGGGAAAGAAAAAAGAAAAAAAGAAAAAAAAAAAAGGATCAGTAAGGCACCCTTACACCCCACTCCCCACTTCAGGTCTGTACCACTCACTGTACTAAAGAGCCTCCAAAGCTCCCCGCCCTTGCTCTGCAGCATCCCAGGTCCCTCTGACTTTCTCTGAAGCCCCTCACCAGGAGAGGCCAGGACCACCTGCAAGCTCTCCCCACATCCCATGTGGGAAGCTCTGGCTGAGGCAGGGACGATATTTGGCACTGACCACAGCACAGCTCCGCTCCCCAGACACTCACCACCAAGCTGAGAGCTCCCTCTGCTTGTATCTTCCCCTTCGCTTTGGTCCAAGGTACTACAAGAACTGGGGCTCTTCGCGCCTCCAGAGCACTGCTCGTGCTCCTTTAGCTGCGGCTCGTCTCCTGCGGGCTTCTCTGCCCCCTGCTCTCCGTGCAGCCAGTCCTTCTCCTCCTTCAGGGGCTCCTCCAGAGGGGCGCTGGGCTGGGGGTCCCCAGATGGCTCGATGGGGGGCTCCGAGAATGGCTCTTTCACAGGAGGCACCTGTCCCTCCAGCGCAGCCGGCTCCTTCCCCCGGTCCTGGTCCAGCACCGAGCTTTTCCCAGCGCTCGGCGGCGCCTTCTTCTCCACCTCCTGCTCCAAAACGAGTTTCTTCGCTGGAGGTTTCTTCCTCTTGCTCTGCGGGGGCCGGATCTCGTAGAAGCCGGCGGGGAAGGCCGGGCAGTCGGCGAGCAGGCTGCCGTCCGCAGCCCCCTTGGCCACGGCCGTCCTGCTCCTCCTGTCGTCCGCCAGGAGCTGGCAGTCGGAGGAGGGCAAGGAGGCCCAGCTATCGCTGTCCTGCGTGCTCCCCGTGCTGTTCTGGGGGCTCATGCTGCCGCCGTGGGTCCAGGGCTCGTTCTGCAAGCAGGGGAGAGGCAGGGCTAGCAGGAGACACCACAGCGCGGGCATTCGGGGTACGGAGAAAGGGAACGGGGATGGAGAATGACCCTCCCCGACCTCCAGCGGGGGATCAGGAGCCGGGTGTGTACCAACAGGACACCCGGAGGGAGGAGGATCACCCCGCAAGCCCACTCACCTCCTCGGGGTAGGGGATGTAGCCGGCGTAAGCCAAAACGAAGGTGCAGAACTGGTTGAAATCCTCCACGGTTCTCTGCCGTTTCTGCAGCGGCTGCGACAAACGGCACTCGGTGGTTACACCCCCGCCCCATCCCGGCACCAAACACCGGGGTCCCCCCAACACCCGTCCCCCCGTTACCCCCCCCCCATCCCGAACCCAGCGCGGCGGCGGCGGCCCCTTCCTTAAAACCCTCATTTATGGCAGGGGCGCACCCACAGCCGGCAGAAACCCCACAGCGCGGCGTTGACTCAACGCCCCGGGATCCCCGCCCCGGGAACGGGACTGGGACCAGTTGGGGCCAGCAACTGGGGGAGCACCCCAAAAGGGGACCCCTTGAGACCCCCGGGGGGGGGACAAAGTCTGGGAGATAAAACTCCGGGGAGCCGCCCTCCGGTGTGCCAAGGGACCCACAGGGAAGGGCTGCCCGGTGCCCCCACTGCCCCCGGTGCCGCGTGGGTCCCCGGGGGGCTGTATGGGGTCTATTTTTGGGGTTCCCCCCCAAAAAAAACCCACATCCCCCCCGCACCGGGGGTACCGGCAGCGCGGCGGGGGCTCCTCGCGTGGCCCCAACCCCTCCTGCGGATGGGGAACGGCGGCTCCCGACCCCCCCCCCGACCCCCCAGACCCTTTTGGGGCCCGGTGCGGGTTGTGGGGGGCTCCCCCTCGGTGCCCCCCCCTCAGCCCCGTCCCCTCCCCGCCCGGGGTCCCCGCCGACACCTGATCGCTCCCAAGATGGCGCCCGCGCTCCCGGGCTGCCCGGGCCGGCCGCCCCCCGCCCCGCAAGGAACCGGGCTCTGCTCCCCCCTTCCCCGATACCCCAAATCCCCCCCAAACCCCCTCACCCACCCCATAACCCCCCCCCTCCGTGCCCGCACACCCACACGGCTGCCGGGCACGGCGGCGGACACGCGGGGTCACCCCCACCCCGGGGCACCGCCGCGCAGCTCCCCCCCCGCCCTCCAGCACGCCGAGACCCCCCCAAAATCCCCTCAGAGCCCCAACACACCCCACAGGACCCCCACACATCCCCTACACCCCCACACACCCCCCGGGGCCACGCGGGGAGGGCGCCCACGCAGCGCCCCCCAGCACCCCCCAACCCTCCCCGGTCCCCCCCACGGTCCCGGTGCCGGTCCCGGTGCCCCCCCCGGTGCCGGTCCCGGTGCCGGTTCCCCCCCCGCTCACCTCCTCGGGCCCCGGGGAGCCGGGGCTGGGCACGGGGCTGCTCCCCACCGAGCCTGGCCGGCCGCGGGGGCACGGCCGCTCCCCGCCGGTGCTCATAACGCCCGCGGGCGAGGCTGGACCGGCGGGCAGCGGACCCCAACCGGGCCGGTTCCCCCCTCCTTCTCCTCCTCCTCCTCCTTCTTCTTCTTCTTCCTCCACCTCCTCCTCCTCCTCCTCCTCCTTTCGGTGCCCGCCGCCGGTCGGAGCGAGGCCGCCAGCACCGCCCCGGCCGCAGGGGCGGGCCCACCTGGGGGCGGCGGGGAAGGCGGAGGCGGCGCCTGGCTGCGGGTCCCGTCCCCCCAAAAACCCCATGGATGAAGCCCCCCCGGGGGATGAAGCCCCCCTAAGGGTCCCCCCCGCTTCGCCTCCAGCCCCCGCTGCCCGCAGAGCGCAGCCGGATCCAGGGGGTGAAGCTCATAGTGCCCCCCACCCACCCCCCTGAGGTTTGAGGTTGGCAGCGAGCCCCCCGACCCTAAAACAAAAAATCTCCCCCCCCCAAGGACACGTTGAGGCACACCGAGTAGCGTTCTGCTTTTATTTACACCACCACCCCCGTGCTGGAGGGGCCCGCTCGCACCCCGCACCCCGTGGGGGCACGCAGGCGAGCCCCATGGGGGGGGACAGGCGAAGCGAACCCTCGCCCCCGGTGCTTGCAGGGGTTTGGGAAGAGGCTGGGGGTGGTTGTAGCAGCAAAGGTCTCGCTTCCCGCCCGGGCAGCAGAGAGGACGGGAGTGTAAGAGAGCTGGGGAGAGAAACACAGTGTGGGAATCTGACCAGTGCGCACCAGTTAACCAGAAAAAAAAGAAAGAAAAAGGCAGTGGGGGTAAGCGAAGAAAGGAGAACAGCTCCTCTCCTGCCCTCGCGAGCACGGAGTTACAACCAGGGTGGGGGGACACCTCCTTTCCTCATCCCAGCGGAGCAGCAGCTCCAGGCACGGCCCAGGCCTGGAGCACGGCGCAGGCAGCGCCCACGAGGAGCAGCGCCCGCGGCTCCCGGTCCCTCGCTGTCCTTGCACGGGCGGCCGGGCAGGAGGGGAGAGCAGTTCGGGTGGCAGCTGGATGGCGTGGCTGGGGTCCGTGCCACCTCCTCGGCGCTCCGCCGGGCTCGGCGTGGCTGGAGGCTGCAGCGCCCGAAGCCTCCTCGGGCAGGCTGGGCCCCCCCCGGCCTCGCTTATAGGAAACCCTCCTTTCGGAACTGCTCCTTCAGGATGTCTCTGTACTGGTCGAAGCCGCCCTCGATGCGGGTGACGGTGGCGTTCTCGCACACCCACAGCTCCTGGCACACCAGGCGGATGAAGCACTCGTCGTGGGACACCAGGATGATACCGCCCTGCGAACCCAGGAGGAGAGAAAAGGAACTGAGGGGACCCCGCACGTGGTCCTTTGTGCCCTTCCAGCCAGAAACGGGACTTCAGGTTTCCACTTGCACTGGGGAGAGGCACGGTGCTTCACAGCCAGCCACCAATTCCGGCCTTGCCTAAGGGCTTTCCTGCCTTCAGCTGGGATGGACAGATCTGGTGCGGAGGAGGCACGTGCACAGCAAATGCTTAGGTTCCCTTCCCTGAGGGCAAGCACGGGGTTTGCCACTGGCTCTCTGGACCTCTGACAAACTTTGAGGATGGAAATTCTAGTTGGAGGCAACGACAGCCAAAAGGTGCCGGGACAAGGCCCTGAGTAACCTCGTTTTTCTGTTGTAGGGAAAATGACCTAACCCGGGCAAGTACAGAACAGCAAGAACCGGGTTCATTACAGCGCTACCTGGAGGCTCAGCTCTGAGCCACAAAAACCTGCCTGAGGAACAGCCACGAGGGCCCCAAGGCAGGGCTGGGCGCTGCACGCAGCAGCAGGGGAGCGGTCACAGCCCGTAGGTGGCTGGCCAAGATGGGGGACAAGCTGTGCTCTGGCTCGCTGCTGCTTCTCTCAGCCAAAACCAACAAGTGAAACAAGCCACCAGCACAGACAGCTAAGGCAGAAATGCGACCAGCCTCCCACCGCATCTCCTGGACTTGAAACCACCACTGGAATTTCATGGTCCGCTCCTGGCTGAAAAACTGAGTCACCCAAGCTGGAGGATGCAGGAAGTGTTAGAAAAATGGGAGATCTCGGCTGCCGAGCCTTACCCGGAACTTATTCAGCGCCTTCGCTAGTGCCTCGATGGTCTCCATGTCCAGGTGATTTGTCGGCTCATCCAGGATGTAGAAGTTTGGACTGGAAGAGAAGACAGCCCTGAGCACCCTGCCCGCGCCCCTGCGCACTGCTGGGCCCTCCATGCATGCAGGAGTCGAGGCAATGGCTTTAACCACGTAAAGCCACAGCCACGGGCACTGCATGGCCCCAGGGTCTGTGCTGCCCAGCTCCAGGGACACCTTCTGAGCTCAAAGCAGCAGGAGATAACCGCCTGCCTCCTCCCCCACAGTCCCCAGCAGGTGACAATCTCCCTCCCCAATCTCCTCTCCCTTCCTCCCGGTGAAGCAGGGCCCCAAGGATGTGGCCCCGCACAAACTTCCCAGGTGTGGGAGGGAATTACCAGGACATTGTCATCTGCGCAAAGGCCACTCGACTCTTCTGCCCTCCAGACAGGCTGGCCACAGGGCGCACGGCCAGCTCCCCCGAGACGCCGTAGCTCCCCAGCTGATGCCGGTACTCCTCCTCCGTCTTCCCTGCGGGAGCACGGCACAACACAGATATGGCACACGAGCATCCCGGGACCTTGGGGCCAGCTGGAGCTTCCTGCAGTGCCCTTGGCCCGCATCAAGGCCAGGCAGCCGAGGGATTTGGCAGCTGCTCGGAGGCAGTGCCCGAGCGGAGGGTTTGTGTGGAAAAGGCTGACTGACACAAGCAGGGACAAATTTGTCTGAGGGACAAATCGATCTGCGTGGCAGGGGAGATTCAAGTGGCCCAGAGCTCCTCATTTCTCCAAAACCCACCTGGGAACTTCCTTGCCAGCAGCTCTACAGCACTGATGTTCAGGTCTAGTTGATCCACGTGGTGCTGGCTGAAATAGCCGATCTTAAGGTTTCTGCAGAAGGAGGAGAGAGACGGGGAACTGGCACCGGGCGCTGTAACCGCAGCACTCCCAGCTGCAGCTACAGGAAGGGGGCACAAGAGGGGGGCGTGCGGCTCCCATCCTCATCACAGCAGCAGCCGTCACCCCAAAGCACAGCCCCGGAGCCCTCCCCAGCTGCACCATTCCCCCCCGTCCCCCAGCCCTTCCTACCAGGTACCTGTGAGCATGCCTGATCCCTCTGACTGGTGCCAGCTCCCCCATTAAGATCTTTAGCATGGTCGACTTGCCAGCTCCGTTCTCCCCAACCTAGAGAAGCAGCAGCAGCATTGGAGAACATGAAACCCACAAAGGTACCATGGAGAGGGGGGCAGTGATCAGGGAATTCAGCTCTCCTGGATGATCACGCAGTGGAAGGGGCAGGATGAGTGCCAAACCAGTGGCTCCAGCCACCTGGAAGCTGCGTTCCTATCGCTGAGGAGCTGCAGGCACAGCACTGCTGGAGCACGTTCCCTCCCCAGCCCTCGAGCCCAAGGATTAATTGGTCCCAGCCTCATCTGGATGTCCCCAGGGAGGAATATTTCATCCAGAATTCAACTGGACAAGGACCTGAGCAGCCTGACCTGACATGGAAGCTGGCCCTGCTTCGAGTGGGGACAGCCACGGCCCCTCGCAGCCACCCTTCCCCTGCAGTCCCAAACCTACCACACAGATGCGGGACTCCAGGTCGGCAGAGACAGAGAGGGAACGGAAGATGTAGTGACTTGGGTCGTAGCAGAAATCTACTTCATCTAGCTGCAGGATGGGGGGGGAGAACTTCTCAAAGCCATCAGGGAACCTGGGAAGGCAGGAAGAGGTGAGAGCTGGCCAGGGACTTCAGAGACCCTGCTCCCAGCCCCCCTGGGACAACCACTGCAGGTGGCAAAGGGGGCTCCCGAGCATGCAGGGCCTCTGGGAGGGACGGTCACGAGGAGGGGACGCAGAAGGAGCCCAGCCTGAGCGTGGGGGCCCATCCAGACCCCATGCTGGAGGAGGAGCAGTGGTTATCCCAGGAGGAGCTCAGGGCGAAAAGGGAGCCGGGTCCCTTACAAGCAAAGGGACACTTACTTCATCATCACCTCAGACTCCTTGTCCACAGGTTTCAGCTCCGGCCTGCAAGAGGGAAGAGGTGTAACTGAGGAGCCCTGCACTGTCCCCACACCAGCAGCCCAGCTCTGTGAAGCCTCATCCTAGGCAAAGCCTCTGGACCAGAGAGAGAGCACCCAAAATCCAAGCCACCCCCATCCCTCCAGACACACAGTGCCTTCCAGGGCCCTGGGGACCACCTGGGAACATCCAGTTCTTCCCATAAACACCTAACACCTCCCCCAGCCTCCAGAGGGGAGCAGGACAGGCACTCACAGCTTCTCCAACAGCTTGAGCTTGCTCTGTACTTGGGACGCCCGGTTCGCGTTATACCGAAAGCGGTCGATGAAGACCTACAAGTGACAAAAAAGCATCAGAAAACCCCCGGGCTCGTTCAGCCACAGGTCACTGCAAGACTGAACAGCGATGAAAACTCCAAGAGCAGAGATTACTGGAAGCAGGGCAGCCCGGGAGGCTCACTAGAAGCAGGGAGAAAGGTGCAAGGCTGGAAGAAGAGTGTCCAAACCCTACTGGTGTCCCCCAGTACCTGGATATGCTCGCGGTACTGCTGCTGCGCTTCGTACTCCCGCTGCTGGTTCTTCAGTCGCTCCTCCTTGGTCTTCATGAAGTTCTCAAAGTCCCCCCGGTAGGCGTCCAGCCGCAGCGAGTGCAGGTGGATGATGTCCGTGGCCACCGCGTTGAGGAAATTCCTGTCGTGGGACACCACGAGGATGGTCGACTGCCAGGTCTGGAGGAGACAGCGAGAGGGAGACCCGAGGGAGCCTGAGCGTCATCGAGCTGCAGCACGGGGCCCGATGCCACCACGCAGCCCGCGAGGCTGTCCCCGTCCCCTGGCTGCTGAGCCCAGCACGGGGCCGGAGCCCCTGCAGCGCACAGGAGCCGTGGCCAAGGCTCGTGCTGCCCTGCACCGCCCCGTACCTGCAGGTAGTTCTCCAGCCACAAAATGGCCCTCACGTCCAGCATGTTGGTGGGCTCTGAGGGAAGAGAGAGGCGCTGAGGTTAGGAGGGGTTGGGAGGACTGGGTTACACCTTTTTTACATAGGAAAGGCTAGTGGGCAGCCAGGGGGGCTGCCCGAGCAGGCTTCCTGGCTGAGGATGGCTCCACGCCATCTCCAGGGAGCAGTGACAGCCCTGCGAGCACCGGCCCTGTCACGCAGGGCTATTTTGAGCAGGCAGCTAAAGGCCACGGCTGCGTTCCCAACCCAGCAAGGGCATGGGCAGGCCCGGCGGCAGGGGTAGAAGGGCTCCCGGGATCAACTTACCGTCCAGTAGAAGGAGATCTGGCCTAGGGAAAACAAGAGAAGCATCAGAAGCAAAAAGAGCACAGGGTCAATGCAAAGCACGTTTTACCGTGCGTCCAGAGCCCTGATGCCTCGAAAGCCTCCCACCCCGAGAGGCTGAGTCGAGAGAACAGCCAGGCAAGGCAGCCCCCCTGCCCTCTGCAGCACAGACAGCAAGGAGGGCTAACAACTGGCCACCAACCTGGCAAACAGGGCTCTGGCTAAGGCCAGTCTCATCCTCCAGCCTCCAGAAAACTCTCTGAGGAGAGAAAAGGTCGTACCCGGGGGTTAGAATTTAATCAGAACAACCCCACCTGCCTGGCTCCCTGCTCCCCACAGCCCTTTTCTCTCTGCTGTCAGCCACGGACAGCTCATCCCTGCAGGCACAGCACGAGTTCTGCCCAAACCCATTTAATTTCAGTCTCTGCTGTCCAAAGCCTGGGCACTTACTTGGTTGTCTGTTGTTGCATCTTGGCGTTGAAGCCCAGCCCAGCGAGGATGACAGACGCCCTGGGGGAAAGGTGAGAGAACAGGAAGGTGGCACCCCGTGCACCTACAGAGCACAGCCTCAGGTCCTGACCCACTCTGCTGTATAGCTTAAGTCCACCCTGGTGCACAAAAACTCCCCTTTGTGCCCAAGAGCAGCGTTTGGCTGGGAAATGCAGCCCAGCAAGGCACAGCACCCACGTGAATTCCCAAGAGATTCCCAAGAAGCTTTCAGCTCTTTGGCCAAGAGGAGAGTTACAGCCACCACCATCCCAGAAATGTTCCCCAGCCACCAGGAACCTGGGGAGGAGCAGCAGCAACAACGCAAGCCATTTGGGGCAGAAATACCCAACACCTCCAGCTTCTGGGGGAAGCTCGAGTACTTCTAACCCAGAAGAGCCCCTGTCCCCTCATGCTGGATCCCAGGGGCACAGCATCACCCTTCCAAGCTGCAAAGCACATCTCGCCATGCCAGCAGACAGCAAGCAGTGCCTGCAGGGTCACCTCACCTCGCTGGGGCCTTGTCTGCCTCAATCTCCTCCAGCTTTGCGTAGATCTCCGACAGCCTGGCACCTTCCGTCCCTTCTCCCCTGGAGCAGAGCAAAGAGGAACACGTGGGATGGACTGGGGTCAGGGGCTGAGCGCTGCGGGAGGCTGATCTCCCCAGGCAGGACTAAAGCGAGCCCTGCTGGAGTCCTCCACTGGAAGGGAGAGATCTCACAACAAGACTTCGTGGTCAAGAGGCTGTAGAAGGGCTGGAAATCCAGCAGTATCTCACCTGCCGGCGTTAACCTTGGCCGTCAGCTCCTTTTCCTCCCGCAGCAGGCTCTCCCGAGTGGTGTCACACTCCAGCACGCTCTGCAGGGCCGGCGTCTCGTCCCCCGCCACCTCCTGCTCCACGTGGAGGATGCTTATGTGCGAGGGGATGCGCAGGCTCCGACTGGCGATCATCTTCAGCAGCGTGGTCTTCCCCAGCCCGTTCCTGCCCACCAGCCCATAGCGCCGGCCAAACGCCAGGTTCAGGTCTGCTCCCGCCAGCAGGACACTGCAGGGAGGGAAAAAAACAGCTCCCTGCTCATCCCGCCCCATGGGGAGAGAGGAAAACAGCAGCCACCTCCCCCCAGCACCTTTCCAGGCTGTGCTGAGGCCATGCAACCACCACGGAGCTCTCCAAACCACACCTCAGCACGTCCTGCAGCCCAGCAGGGCCCGTCCCACCGTCCCCTCTGCACTCACCGCTCACCGAAGGAGACGTCGAAGTTCTCGATGCGGACGTCGTACGACTTGTTCTTGCCTGAGGACTCCATGCGAGTCTCCTTCTTGCTGGCAGCCTGGCTGGCAGTTGCCTCCTCGAGGACCCTGCAGGCAGGCGGAAGACAGAGAAGGGGGCTCAGCAGGAAAGTTGAGCCCAAACCGATCTCAGCCACTCTCGGCAGAGCAGGCGGGGCGCTGGAGGCACCCTCCGTACTCACAGAGGGCCAGATGACTTGGTGGAATCCTTCTCCATCCTCCGGTCCTGCTTGGCTTTCAGCCTGGCTTCTGCCTTCTCCAGTTTCTTGGCATCCACCATCTGGGGCACAACCAGAGCTTACAGAGAGAGCATCTTCAGCAAAAGCCCCCAAACCCCAACTCCGAGAGAAAGGAGCTCAGCCAGCCCCACCTGCCCGGGCGGAAGGGAGAGCAGGAGGGAGACAGGACAGGGGAACCAGGACAGACTCCAGCTCGTTTTGAGGAAGCTAATCAGGCCAGGAAGTCACTTCAGGACTGAAGTCCTAAATCATGCAGCAGTTCTGCCTCAGCGAGCACGGGGTTTGGCTGACCCTAACCCGAATGCTCTTTCCCACGGGCAGTTTCTCTGGTTCTCTGGGTCAGCCCAGGCACCTCAACACGGACCTGCTGCCCCAGCGCCTCCCCCGCAGCCCCTACCATCAGGCACTGCCCTTCCCCGGCCTGTTAAACTTTAGCCAGCCTGGAACTAACTCAGGTTACGCAGCAGATCAATCAAGACAGAGCCAAAGAGCGTTTAATTAAATCTGAAGGCAAAAAGAAGCCAAGCATTTTAACACAGCCTCTGGCCTTTGCCAGGCTCCCAGCCCGCTCCAGTTTATTCCTGCATCGAGTCAAATGCTTGTGGCTGACCAAAGGCCCTCCCAGGCATCTCCAGCCAGCTCTGCAGCCCGGTTCCTACAGGTAGGTGAAGTCACCCCATAAACGACACTGAGCTCCCTCAGTCTCCCCGTAAGCCATCCTCCAAAACTCGAGGGATCTGAACCTTTGCCAGTTTTTCTGAAAATCCTTCCCGAGCTGCGGCCGCGCGAGCCAGACGACAAACCGAGGAGCAACAGCCCCAGCGCCAAACCCAGCAGCAGCTGCCAGCCGCCCCCCTCAGCCACGCGGGGATCGCCCTGGGTCTCGGCTCTGGGCACGCGGTTCTGTGCTCGACGTGAAGCCCCGGGAGGAGAGCTCTGCAGCAGAGCACCCAGCAGAGACGCTGCCCACCCCGTGCAGCTGCCAATGTCCTGGCTTTGTAGATCCTCCTCGTGCCCAGACCTCGGCACAGCCAGCACAGAGGGCACCCCGGGCCGCTCCTGAGCTGCTACACACTTTTTTGGCAAGGGCATTCTGATTTCCTGCACGCCACAGAGCGTAACGACTTCCAAACTTTTCTGCTCCCCATCTTCCCAAATCACAACCCCCAGCCGCTTTTAGAGCTGGGCTGACAGCCTCCCCACAGCCCTCTGGAAACAGCAGCTCCGTGCTAACTCCCTGACCCCTGATCGCATCTCAGGGCTTCCTCCCTCACCACGTGCAGCAAGGTCACCCCCTACACCCCGATTCCACAACCCAGAGCCTTGCTGCAGAAACCAAAGTCCCTCATGAAGTCAGGCAAGCCGCGCTCTCAGCGACACAACCACGCTTCGAAGCTCATTAAGAAACAACAGCAAAACAAATCTGGTCAGATTAACGAGCTGCTAACTCCCACCGAGCCTCTTTACCTGACCGAGAGCATCACAACTCACAGGGAAGCTGCCACGAGGGAGCAGCTACACCTCAGCACGACCCCTGCCCTGGCTGCTCACAGAGGGCGAGGTGACGGGGCAGAGCGTGACCCCGCAGCCCCAGGTGTGAGTTCTTCCCAGCGGGTTACGAGAAGGACGCAGCGCTGTGCTTACCGACGCCTGGCCTCTCTTCAGCAGCAGCCCCGGCAGCAGGTCCGCGTTGGAATCTGCGGGGAGACGCTGGGTGAGGCGAGGGGGAGCCGGGAGGAGGATGACAGCTCCCTGGGGACCCCGTGAGCCCTCCGGGCAGCACGCAGCGGGCAGCACTCACCGTACCCATCCGTGATCTGCGAGAGCTGGATGGGGGCATCCAGCAGCACCTGGCTGCAGCGCTGCGCCCGGCCCTCATCCCTGCGGGCGAGGAAGAGGAGTGAGGAGGGGATGAGGAGGGGGAGGAGGGTGAGGAGGAGGAGGAGGAAGGCCGCTCACAGCTGCAGGGCGTTGAAGAGCCGCTGGCACACCTCCCGCACGGCGCCCTCGTCCTTGCCGGCCGGCGCCACCTCCTGCAGCAGCTCGCCCACCGCCTCCACCAGCTCGTCCACCGACTCGAAGTCCCCGCCGCTGCTGTGCAGGATCCCTGCGGGCACACGGCGCTGCACACACACACACACACCCCCTTTCCTCCCACCTCCCTCATGTCGCGACATGAGAGGGGACAATCGCGACACGGCCGGCGGAAAGCCGCCTTCCGCCACGCCTCCCCGCTTCTCCCCCCCCTACACCGTACCGGGACGGCTCGGGGGCCGCCCTCACCCGTCACGTAAGCGAAGACCTCGCCGTCCAGCTCGGGGAACTCGCTGCGGAGGATGTCGGCGCACGACGCCATGGCCCGAGCGGGGCCCGGCCCCCGCCCGCCCGCCCGCCGCCTCACGGCCCCGCCACACGCCCGGAAGGAGGCGCGGGGGCTGCCGGGAAAAGGGAGAGGGAGGGGGGTGGGGAGCGGGGGATGCTGGGAAATGGAGTCCTGGAGAAGGCCGCGCGTGCGCAGTGCGGGGAGAGGCATCGCTGCGGGGCGCCCTATAAGTTGAATGGGGGATGAAGGGGGCGCGGGGGGTCCCCCTTTAAAACGCTCCCAGGGGACAGGGGGCATTTAGGGTGGGTTCAACCCGTCCCCATCACTCCTCCTCCTCCCCCCCGTGTTCCCCAGAGCCCCCCCAGCAGCACGCAGAGCCGTCTCGGTTCTACATCGTTTATTAGGTTGAGCGCTGGACAAATCACAGGGTGTACAAAATGGAGACCACACTACCAGAAGCGGGACGGTGGGCGGCAGCAGCATTCCTATGGCCCAGAAGCGGTCGGTAGAAGTGCGGAGAGGGCGGGCTGGGGCACGGGGCTTACTGGCGAGTGCGTTTTTCGATCCCAGAGGGCAGCCCCCGGTCGCATCCTGGCAGAGCTCAGCTGAGCCACGCTCCCCAGGGCTCCAGGACATTTGGAAAGGAGCCCGGGACAGATCCAATTAGTTTGGAAAGGAAATTTCCAACGAATTTCCAATTGGTTTGGAAAGGAAAGACTGGCTCGAGCCAGCAGCAGGTAGAGGGTAAGTGCTCTCAGGACCCGAAATGCTGTGCCACCCACGTACACACCAGCAAGAGTCTAAACCCTCCTCGTGTTTTGGTCACAAACCTTCCCACAGCAGGACTCGATACTGAAGACTTTGCAAGAAGGAGGAAGGTGGTGAGATGCGGCGAGCCCACCATCTCCTCGGGTGGAAGCCCAACAAAAACTCACCACCTCAGGCATCTCAGACTGGCCAGCAACATCTACCACAACAGCAATAGCTAGTACAGAAGCCAGGGTAACTTCAACTCAAGATTTGTCCAGTCTATGTTTAGGTCTATTCTACGAGTACATATGCACAAGAACTTCAAAAATACTAGGATATGATGCAAGTAGTGAGACACCAACAGAAGAGAAGTTTAATGGTGGACGTTCCCTAGAAAGATCACGAGAGGAGGGGAGTTAGACTAGCCCTTCCCCACCCTGGGACGGGGAGCAGGAGGCTGGCCGCAGCCCTGCACGAGACCGGGTTCTGAACTTCAGCTGCGGCGCGGGTGGAAACCAAGCACGGGCAGGCAAGTCCGCTCCCAAGGTGAGCCCCAGGGGCTTTCGATCTGCGTAGAGGGGCCAGGCCGATGTTCTCTGAATGTACTTGAAGACTGAGGAGACGCGGAGGATGGCTTGGAGAAGAGGGAGCCTGCCAGCCCCTCGGGGCTAGCATCTGGTCTCGTAGATCCCACTCCTGCCGATGTACCTCACCCATTTGATCACGTCGTGGTCACTGTAGTTCAGCTTTGGCTCAAAGACTTTCAGGTAACGCACCTTCAGCCCAGAGGGCGCAAACGGGACCTGTTGGGAAAGGGAAAGGCAGCGGAGAACATTGGAACAGAGGGCTAGGATGCACTCCGTACCCAACAGCCCAAAACAGACACCAGGAGCCACCATTCCCCTCCCCGTTGTCACCATGCTTGGTGACAGACTCCAGGGGCTTTAAAGGTGATTTTTTTCCCCATTAGCTTTGCCACCTGGCTGGCTTACATAAGGCAGAGCCACACAGCAGCATGGGACAGAGAATACTCATAACTGTGCAGTTCCCGTGAGGGCAGAAGGGACTGGCCTGACAGAGCTTCTCTAAGGTTAACTGCCCGCAGAAGGCAAGCAGAGACTCACCTCAAAGTTCATGGAGATAGGGGGCCGAGCCCACTTCTTCTTGTCATTAGTGGGCAGCAGCTCGATCTCTGCACTGATCTGGGATTCCTTCATTCCAGCCATACGTTTTATCCTACCAGAGAACACCCAGAAGTGAGGAGGTGCCCAAATTTAATCTCCCCACCCCTACAGGTGCTCGGTGCAGCCAGGAGCACTGAACACTCCTGCCTCCCCAGACCCTGCCCCCCAGCACGCTCACTTACTTCCACACAATGGCATTCTCACTGGCCTTGTACTTCGCCTTCCCTTTCATGCAGATGACTTGCACTCCACTGGTGTTGAGGGGTGTTGGGATCCGGACCTGGAAGGCAGAACGTGGTGAGAAGGGAAACTGAGACTGCAGCCAGGGCACTCTGTGCCATCTCACAGGAAAACTGCCTCCTCCTATGTCAGGCCGGGGGTCTGGGACAGCAGCTGCCCTTCTGTCTCCATATCAGGGCCCCAGAAATCAGCAGCTACCATGAGGCATCTTGTCTAACTCTAATTTCTTGCTTTGAAGTAAAGACTCAAACATTTTCAGAATCCACAAGGGTGTTTTAGAATCTGCCAAGGGTGACTGTGCAACTGAAAATAGCTTCCACTTTCCCCCTGCGTGGCATTTCCCTTCTACAGGGCAGCAACACCACATCTGCGAGGCATTCAGTTCACTTTGGGCCTGTACAAGCCTGAGGGCTCGTTCGCAAGGACAGCACAGCAGGGGACATAAGTAGAGAGATAATATGCCACAGCTTACCTCTATCTTCTGAGCCAGCAAGGAAGGCTTGAAATTTGATTTTATCACCACCTTCACTTCCAGCTTGGTCCGGCCCACCTCCCGCACCAGGGGTATCACCCGGAAGGGAAGGATGATGTCCTTAGTGGTTCGGTATCTGCAGGCACAAAAGCAACATCAAACTCCAAGGAGTTAACTCCCTTTGGTTCTCAAATTGTACCACCTTCCTAAGGAGACAGACTCTTTGCTTAGGGAACAACCTAGAAGTACCAGCCAGGAAGGAAGCAGCAGTCAGATCTGCGCTGCCCTAGGGCAGTAATAACTTCTTCAGTCCAAGTTTTGTGTCAGGTTCCTGCCAAGTGACCCCGCTCATGGATGCCAGTTTTAAGAACTTGAAACAAAATCCAGATCAAGCAGGCTAACAGGCCCGAAAAGACAACCATGCAGCTAGGTTTCTACCACATCTGTAAAAGGATTTGTGGGACAATCTACAGATTCCACTCCACAGAAAGGAGACAAGCACAATGCAGGAGCACGCACAGACGCCAACACCAGCCTGCTCAACCCCCACACCATACCTCATGAGCTCAAACTCTCCGTCTGGTGGAATGAAGCTGATGCTCCTCTCAGAATCAAATTTGCTGAGCCTCACGCACTGGTGGAAAGTGCAGTCGTCAATGGCGATTGACTGTTTGCCGCTGAAACACAAGGCAGAGTTAAACAAGTGCTCGAAGTTCAACAAGTGCAAGCTGCAGCCCGTAGTGCAGAGTCTGCTCAGGCAGAAACTATTCTACAGAGCACGGTGCCAGTGCAGGTGTCCAGGAAATGGGGAGGCAGGGAGAGAGATTCAGGGGACAGCGGCCTCCTGGCTCAAACTTCCCTCGCTTCACCACTGCCAAGGTCGTATTTCAAGACATTTGTTTAAAAGAATTCTTTCTCTCCCTCCTCTCCCCAGAGATGCGACCCTCCTGTCGCAGCCAGAGGAACACCGTGCTGGGGTCTGCCTGCCAGCAGCACCTCGGTACTGCAAGGGCAGCTCTGCTAACCCAGGTCACCTCGCAGCGCAGTTCAAAGGGGAGAACACTTTCCTGTCCACAAAGCTATCCCACTGCCACGCAGCTAGGAAATGCTAAGTTTTGGGTCTTCCTTTTCAGAAATCTCTTCAGAGATGTTGCTTTCCACAGTGCTAGCAGCTGGTTTGATACCAGACAGAAGCTTTGTCCTCAGGCCAGCACAGTAACTGACTTGCCGAGGACCAGAATACCACGCCACAAAAATCTCCCCAGATACCATCTGTACATTTAGGTGCACGAGCCTAGCCTGACAGCACCCAGCTTGTGCTGGGTTCTAGCAGCAAGGAAGATATCCTAGGGGACAGGTCCTAAAGTTAGCTAAGAACTCCCTTCAGCTACTGAGAGGGACCAGAAAAAGAGAATTAGGTAGCAACAGGAGAGGGAGCATACAGAAGAGGTGCTGCAATGTAGTATGGCAATTTCTAGGTTGCCTCAACTGCTACGAGCAACAGGGTAACCACACGGATGTGCAGAGAGAGCCTATGCAATGCAGGCAGCTCCAGAAAGAAGCCACGTCCATCCTGCTCCTGTAACTCAAAAAGGTAACACTTTTACAGGTGAGAGCACTCACAGTATGCAAACTCTGGGACAGCACTGCTGACTCTTCAGAGGCCTACGCAGATGATATTCCCACTAGGGTATTTCCCCTAGCTGAGGCTCATCCATTTTGTTAGCTAGATTCATGTTCTAGAAAGACAGCTTAAAGGTGACAGTGAAGTGATAGCTCTTGGCTTGGTTCTGAGAGATGAGGCAAATAGCAGCGCAGCTCCATTTACAGGAACCATCACGGAAAGTGTCTGAGGTCTGAGTTACATGCACAGGTCACACAAAGCAAGAGACAGGGGGAGAGCAGAGTGCACACAGCTGAAGCAGGTTATCTACCTTCCCAATTCACTGAGGGGTCAGCAAAAAAAAAAAAAGAAGAAACAGCTGAGTCACAAACAGTTAGTGGGGAAAAAAGTGGCAGTCCCTTTGCTTTTCTCTCTTCATCCCAAGCAGGAAGGCTGGAAAGGGCTTAAGACCTATCTTCATCATCAGGGTTGGTACTGGCTGAGGCACAGCCAGGAAGGAAGGCAGCTGGGCTCCCAAAAGGGACGAGCTGCCAGTCCACGCAGCCACCCGTATGCCAGCAGCAGGGGCTTATGCAGTATTAGCCTGCCCACCAGCCTAGTGTGCAAGAACAGTCTGGGTAGGAAAGGCTACGGTCAGAGGGGTCCCTTCACTGCTCCCAGGGAACACTGTTACCACTGCAACCTATGAACAAGTCTCCACGCTGACTAGAACTGCTACAAATTCTGGGAGAATCCATCTTGGAGAAGCGTTTCCAGCTGCAAGAACTCCACACTTAACACCATATTTGAACCTTAAAGATGATAGCCCAGAGAACCTCGCAGCTCCTGACACTTGTTTCTGTATAGATGTGAAGTCAGACACCAAAAATGACATTCCACCTGCTCACACCAGCCCTGCTATGGAGAAGCCTTCCATACCGAGGCCCTCAGGCTGGTAGCTCGCATGACAGCTGACCTACCCAGAGAAAAATCAGCAGTAGTAGCTGAAGGGAAGAAGAGATGAGCTGCTTCTGTCAGATCAGAAAAAGCTACCAAGCGCTGCCCTTCCGTAAGGGTCCCTAGTGGCAAGTGGCTTTTACCCCAAGTCCTCTTACCTTTTCCCCGTTTCATCTGCAGTCCCTTTACCCTGTTTTTCAATGACAATCTTGTCATTCATGCCAAACTTGCACTCTGGCATCCCACTCAGATAACTCTTCATCACCACTCTGCCAGAGACATGGGCACTCAAAACCTGACCTGGAGTAGAGAAGAGCAGAGTTAGCACACTTAGGCAAGTCCCCACTAACAAACCTTGATGGGAAAAAGGATGCCAGCTCAACACCTCCCACTTACCCTGGGGGGACATCAAGAGATTCACACTCTCCAGCACATCAAGAAAGAGTTCATTGCGACGGTACTTGATCCCTTCACGTCTCCATCCAATCTGTCCAGTCACCTGGCTGGTGATCTGGGACTGCTCTTCCTTAGTCTGAAGGGAAGAAATGACATCTTAAATCTCTAGATACACTGAAGGACTAAGAAAACTTTATCTAGACCAAAGAGCAAATGTTTGCTAATTACTGTGCACAACTGCTTTTGATATTTAAATTTTAAGTATCATCATACACCTCATGATTTGGTCACAGAAGCGTTCCCTCCTCAGCAAATTGTATGCCTAACTAGGCACTGATCATGGAAGCAGCTTTCCCGCTGTCTTTATTTCATTAGCGAGTCCTTTAGGCTACGTTTAGGTGTGGGGAGACACAAGCTCTGCTGATGACATTCAAATCACGTCTGACAGAATGTCACACCAACCCATGCGTTAGGCAGCTGACAGGCCAGCTCACACCTTTATCCAACGCGAGACCCTAGGGCCGTGAAGCAGCTGGAGCTGGTCACCAGGGGCTGCTTCGTAATGACTGCAGTCATTAGCATGCCACTGGGGCATCGGTTGTGCACCAACATTAACTTTGAATGAATCTAAGTGTCCATCCTCTAAAACTCCTGGGAGCACGGTGTAGAGAGGCACTGGGAGGTTCCTACCTGGTGCTACAGGCGGGGTCCAGTCACGCAGAAAGTGAAGGAGATGTATAGCAGCAAGTGTGGCGCACACAGGGTTAGACAGGCAAGCAGGTCAGTAGCAAGAAAAAGGAGGAAGGGAGAAAGAGGCAGGTTAGGCTTAAGGCTATCTCAGGGCAGGAACAAAGCAGGCCAGCTCATTACTAATTAAGTAGCTGATCAGTACAAACAAGATGAGGGGCTCTGACCTTCAGCTCAGAAAGCCCAGCAGCGAAATGGCTTCTCAAACTTCAGCCCACTCCCCCCCAAATACAAGGCAGGGCAGAGGGAGCAACAGATGTGCCAAATACCACTCCCAATAATGGTGCTGTGCAGAGCCAACTCCACATGCTGCCATTCCTAAAGCAAGCCCTGGATGTTTACTGTGCCACAGATACCCGGTCTATGAGAAGTGCACAGCACCCAGGACTGCGATAATAAAGATGTTTTAATAAAACTGGGTCCTGTAAGGAGTTGTGCCCTTGCTAATCCCGTCTCTTCCACTAGGGTGGCTGCAGAGCACCAAGGTGGGTCCTGCCCCAGCAGCCTTGCCCTGGGCCCACAGGGTGGCAGTACTCGATCTCAGCTTAGAGACAGCACAGGGGCTTTGTTTCACACATGTTCTTGCCACAGAGTTGGTGGCTCCTTGAGCAAAGCCATTATCATAGCAAAGAGGCAGGGCATTCATACTCCACTGGAAACTGAGGAGATAAGCGCTCAGTGCAGTACAAAATACTCCTCTGTCCCACCAAAAAAAACCCGCACAATGTCCTTATCTGCCTTGTTCAATGCTTCATGCCCTTCAAGATGGATCGAAGGTACCCTGGGTCTGAAATTTCTCAGAACCAGGAGCTTGCCTGAGCTGGAAGAAGCCAGCTCAACTGGGACAGGAATATTCAACCTCCTGACTACTCAGCAGCGAGCACAGTTCCTAGGCTAAAGGCAGACAGCTACCAGCAGGTTTCCTAGGCTCAGGCAGCAGTTGGTAGCCTCTTCCCACCTTCAGCAAGTAACACCAGCATTTTAGCATTACGGTATGTCTAAGGCTTGGGGAAATGCTGTAATTAAGAGTTAAAAATCACACTCACAGAAAGCACTTGGAGAGGATGAAAGTGACAACGTGCTGTTAGTTGGTGAAGCCTGGACAGATGCAGATAGCAGCTACAGACAGAACCGAGCACACAGAGCATGGCTCCACCCTGAGCTTTAAGAGCAGGTTTAGCCTCTCCTGGAGGAAGAGATCTGAGGCAATGCCTGCATCAGCTCTGTTACAGGAGATCAGCATGGCCTGCAGCCCTGCTGTTTGACTAGTATCATGGAAGGTATCATGGTAAAACCATGCTGCACCTTTTAAAATCTCTAGTGTGCTGCACCACCCCATTCCCAGAGGACAACGGTACTTTTCTTGGCAAAGAATGCAGCAATATTGGACTATCTTTCAAAAACAAAGCAGATCTTATATCCCAAGGTTACCAACCCTGGCAAGACCACTGGAGCCACACAGGGTGGGCATTCAGAGGGCAGCAGCTCAGAACACCTCAAATTCCTCACTGAGAACAAAGTCAAAAAGTTGAGTTGTGAAATTCTGCCCTAACTGCAGGTTTTGTTCCTTAAAGTCAGCAGGACACAAAGCTCAAGGGAAGCACCCCCATAAACGAGGCAGGGACAATGGAACAAGGTTGACAGATGACCCAGCCCCACATTTCAGCCCAAGGTATCTGTCAGAAGATGGTAGTAAGTGAAGGGAGAGTTTGAGGCTAGAAGAACCAGCTTAAAGGGCAAACCAGGAAATACAGAAATTACTGTTTCAGTTGTTTCCCCTGCAGTACCACGTGTGGAAAGGATCACTTCTGCTCTTCTTTGAACTGGGATGCAAAAAACTCCCACACAGAGCACAATAACCATGAGCTGTTACTTATGAATGGCTGTAGACCAGAACTCCTGTTTGAAAGGGAAGGACTAAACCTGTTGTTGAATGAGGTAAGGTGCTGTGACAGTAGTTCGCACACAAGCGGTGTAAGAGTTTGTTAAAACAGTCAAAAACACGAAAAAAGAGGTAGGGAAGGAAGTGAGGGTGGTGGTTAGTTTTAAGTTTTCCTAGGAACAGGAGCTGACTCAGCTATCTGGAGTGCTGACTGCCCAGAATGTCAGACTGCAGAAGGCCAAAGTGATTTACATTAAAGCTCGGGATGGGGGACGCAGACCGGATGCACTCACATCTGGCCACTGATATGCGCGTGCCCTCTTGCAAAACACTGCTGCTTGTAGCAGAAAATGTTGCTCGGGGCAGCTTTTCTCTTCCCCTTACTCCTGAGATGCAGCTAGGCTTGCCACTAGTAGATTAAAAGGAGTCCTTAGGAAGTCAGTGTTAATGAAAGGAGCTAGAACAGAGCCTCCAGAGACTCTAACCTCTGCTCATCCTTAAAAAGAACAGTCTCCAGGCAAACCCTTGCTTAGTACTTCTGTTTGTACCTTGGGTACAAAGTTTCACCCAGACCTCTTCTCTTTTGCAGACAGCTTCATCACAGACTGACTCCCAGCTTTTCTCCTGACTCACCTGCTACATAGCCTAAAACTCACTCCTCTCACCAAAGTCCTCATTAGGAGCTAAACAGCTACGTTAGAGGGACAAGGTAAGCAATATCCCTCAGAGACACAAGAAGCAGTAACTATTTTGTGGACTAGTTTTGAGGATTAGCCTGGTGTAGGATTAGAACTAGTTTGAAAAACATTCCCAAGAACAGCCTAATTCAACTGTCTTTTTCCCCCAAGTGTGCTTTATCTTCTATCTCTATATGAACTTTGTTGCAAGGGTTACTGCTATACTGAATGTGCCATAGAGAATTTCATCTCTAACATGAGAAAGCCCAGACCATACTGATGCGTCTGCTGATCTGCAAAGATGTCACAGGCAGCAACAGAATAATGTCAGTTTCCTGACTGCTGGCAAGATTCAGAAGGCTGAAGAATACTTCATTACAAGGAAGGCACGAAAGCCTGACAGCTCAAAGCACTGAAGGCAGGCAGAGAACAGACCTGCTCAGTGAGATTCACACACAGGACAGCTATTTCTGGTTCAGCAGGCAGATGTGTTTATTCTCTGCCACAAGCTGACACACACCAGCACCTGAAGGCAGCGATCGTTTACATGCAAGGGACTAGCACCACCCTAACACAGGGCCTTTCCTCCCACACCTTACCAAATGCCAGGGAGGTCACACAAGCACAGAGACATCTAGAATGAGGTGACACTGAGCTACCTCCCAGCCATGGAGTTCTCAGAATACCCAGGCATTTTCACCCAGCACAGGTCAAGTGGTTAGTTGCATCATTAAGACCGTGCTTTCTTGAACAAGCTGAACTAGCAGAGCAGTGCTGTACCCCAGACCCCTCTGGTTACCTGACTCTTGATGCCTTGCTGAGTGATGAAGGTCTTCAGGGCCCCCGTTTCAGAGTTTTGAGGATAGCCAAAGTCCAGGATTTCTACAGGAGATTAAAAGATGGTTAGCTCACAGCCACAAGCCAGAGCTGCAACATATAAACACAGCAGCCACATTAACCATTGCTGTAAGGAAAGCAATGTCTGTGCAATAACTTGCTCATATATTAAGCCTCTGGACAAGAGGCTGGAGTATTCTTTAGAAACAGACTTGCTAGACTAAACTGACTTCCCTGTATAGTATTTTGGACAGAAAGAGTGATGGACAGCTGTCCAGAGCGATCAATTTGCTGGTTTCTAAGCTAACAGCTACAGAACGACCAAGTGCAATACCACGCAGCAGATTAGAAGGGAAGCATCTCACCATCCAGCAGCTCATAAATCAGCACAAAGTTGTTCTTTATGTTCTCCTCGCTGATCTTCCCGAAGTAGGCGGTCATCACGTCACACATCTTGTAAAGAAACTCGAACACCATGGCGGCGTTGACATTCTGCTTGGTGACAGCAGCCAGCCAGATGTTGGAACGCTTGACGTGGAAGAAGCTCGTGCGGGCGATGTTGGTGACAGGCGAGCGCACCTGCTGCCGGGCGTGGATGACATTGACGCGGAAGGCGTCCACGGCATTCCGCCTACAAGACCACCACCAAAGGAGAGTTAGCACAGCGTCTACAAAAACAAATTCACCGTACAGCTCTGCTTATGTGATTACTGAGGTGAACTAAACACACCCAGCTCGCTTAGGAAGGGCGCCTGGGATGTCACAGCCAAGAGGGACAACCGAAGGCTCTGAGCAGAGGTGGATGTTAAATCCTGCACAAACTCCGGGAGAGGAGTTACCAGTCTCTGTGGACCTTTGGACTACAGGGCAATTCTAACTGCAGGCAGAAAGAGAAGCAAGCTAACCTCCACGTGGAGTCAGATGACAAAGGAAAATTCCTTTCAGTTTATTCTGCTAGCACTCCTGATTACCATAGCCAGGAATGAACACTAGAACAGGCTCTGGGGCACATGTTCTAACCAAACTGCTAGTTACTACCTGCCCTGCGTGCCTAAGCCTTCATACCCCTGCCCCAAAACAAATCTGCAGTCTCCCGTTATATTCTTTAATGGCTGTTCCCCCCAAATATACCGCTGAGGAAAAGGCAGCAAAACCTACCCAGGTCACCTGATGGATGGCAGTGCCTGGGTACGCCATGAAAGGCAGTTTCAGTTTAGACTCATCTCACCTCCATTTCCCTAAGCACCCCGGAGGGCAGGCTAAAAGCAGCGAGCAGGATTGGGAACATTTTGGGCTTTCCAGTTATATGTCCTCTCAAGCCTGCTATGCTTCAGAGCAGGTCTCTGGCAGACAGAATTGGGGTGCCCATGCTGCCACATGCGAGTAGCAACACACTACGTGCACTGGAAGATCCAGTACTATTTACAATGGGAAAGAAGTTCTGCAGGGCAGAAAATGTGCTGCATGAGTTTCTCCTAGCTGCTAACATCTTTAATCCAAACTTGTTTCACTATCTATACACTAGTGACAGGGAACAAATCCCTCCTAAATAAAACACTGATCTCCCCATGACATCCTGGTTTCCAACCTCTTCCACACTTTCTCATCCTGCAGCTACAAGTCAAGATAAACTCCCCAAATTAAGTCAAAATCCACCGATACTAAGACCACAGCAAGTAGAACTGATGGATTTATATTACAGAACTGAGACTTCGAGCAGTAGTCTACCTACCAAGCCAAGACACATCTAATTGTGCTTTATTACCCATACCCTTCCTTAAGACTATGCAGAACAGGGGGGCTCCTCGCTGCAGTGTCAAGGCCCCATGGCAAGGAATATGCAGAACTGTGTTTGAGAGCAGACAGCAGTCACATCCTTGCAAGCAAGGATAAAGGCATACAAATGTTCATAAGCACTGAGGGTTGTCAACAGTCCAGCAGACAGTTTGAAAACAAAGGATATTCAGGGGAACGTGTGCTGCCATGGCAGGTGTTTTTTTCCTTGAAGGTCTGGGTAGACATGTAGAAGCCTCATCAGTAAACACCCTCCCCCATAAGCAAAATTCTGGCCTTCAAATACTTCCCAGGTTTTATTGCTCCAGAAGGCTTGTGAGTTAAATCACTATTTGATTTCTACCTCGTTTTTTCCATAAGTAATTATTCTACTGTAAAATAATAATATCTAGAAGTCCCACTCCTCCCCTTCAGTAAGCCTCACGAGGAAAGCTCAGCTTGTTCTGGAGCATCAGCCCTCCCGGCCTCGAGTTCTACCCACTAGGGCTAGCAGCAGAGCCAGCAGTCAGACTGGTGCACGCTAGAGGAGAAGCCTCAGGTGAGTGAAGCTTTTCCAGCACACCAGTTGCCCGCTGTGCAGTGCCGGTCATGGCCTACCCGCGTCTCTTACCTATTGCTACAGCAGCCAATGAGATGGGATGGACAGAAATGGCGCCAGCGGAGAAAGGAGGAGTGACAGCAACAAGAGAAAGGGTTAGAAACACACACACAAGGCACAATGAATCCAAAGAGATAAGGAGAGACCAAACAGCACCCCCTCCCCCTGCTCCGGGGCGCAAAAAGGCCCAGGTAGGCCTGGCTGGAAAGTAACAAGCTGTGGCAGCAATGGAGCCCTCGCAAGGCACAGCGCTGACATGCCATGGTCAGATCGCCAGTGTTGAGACCGGGCTTCTTTGGAATTTCAGGACTAATTGGGTGTTTAGTCCAGATGAGTGGGAGCCACATCACATCATTGGTATCCACGCTGCTCTGCTAACACACGTGGCAGGCCTCAGTGGGGGAAAAAAAAGAAAGAAACCCTCAATCTGAGGCACAGCCTGGGGACCGCAGAGTACCCCTTTTCTTCTTCCCTCACCACAGGGCTGCAAGTCTGAGCGGGCACTGCTATGGCAGCGCTCTCATTTGAGGCTGTTTGGGCTGCTGCTTTCTGGCCTGGTCCAGCCAACAGGAAAAACACCGAGTTTGACAGAGCTTCAGCACATCTGGAGAGAGATGGCACGTCCTGCAGCTTCAGGCACTGCTCTATCCAGCTTGCACTTTTTCCATAATGATCAAGAGCTATGAAGCAGAAGTGATGTCTTAGAAGCTCAGAAACAAAACGCCTACCCCAGTTAAAGTGCATGCAGTTCATCATGTAAGCTGCTCTGTTTCAAATAGTTTTTTTTAAAAAAAAAAATAAATAATTGAGTAGCTACATTTTTAAATGCAGGTAGGTTCTCCCAGTGACTACATCACTGAAGAACAAGGCACTTAAGGTCACAGTGGAGCCCTCCACAGTATCCTGAGTTAAATGCATAGTGCTTTGCTTATATTTTTAAGAGGCTGCTTATGCATGCAGCTAGCTGCTGTATAGACAGATGCACTACATGCACTAAAGCCATTCTTCTAAGTTGCAAGCAAAGGAAGTCCAAGTTCTGTGGGGACTGTTTTCTGCCTTTACCAGTCAAGGGAAGTGTTGCTTCATTGACTGCCACTTTTCTCATTAACATTTGAGCTAGTATGTGCTAATTTAGATCCTTAAACTGTGCAAGAGGAGAGGTTCTCATTACCAGAAATGGCTTTTAATCTCTCCCAACTGTGATAAACTCTCCCAAGCCTCCCCCTGAGGCTTCAAGACACCAAAGGGAAGTGCCAAGGCCAAGGAAGCCTTACAGGTCAATCACTCCAAATCCCCATGAAGACAGGCAGCAGCTATGCTCATTTCCCACTCTGCCTACCTCCCAACAAGCTAGATGGGCTCAATTCCCTGCACTTCAGATCTACCTGGATTAAAGACTCAAGTGTTCCAGAAATCTATTGACTCATTGTTTTGAGATGGAACTCCTACAGAGGAGAGTACAAGCTGCAGGGAAAGGCCGTTCCTTTCCCTACCTCTCTGGAAGTTAGGGTGCTCAGAGCTCTCAAGTACACCTGGTACTGATGCTAGCATTCCCAACAGGAAGTAACAGCTACCTACTTTACTTGCTATAGAGCTGAAGATTCTCAGTTACTTGATTACAAGACATAGCTGTTCTAAGACAACTTGTTTTATAAGGTTACATATCCAAAAAATGTAAGCCAGGTTTCAGAAGGAATCCAACACCTTGGGAGCAAGCTCCATTAATAGCCAGCACCAGCTCCACTTATCACAAGACTGACACTGAGACACCCACAGAAATTGAACAAAGGATTTTATTCAAGGCAACACTAACTCCTGAAGTTCTAGAGAACATTTGAATCTTTGGCACCTTTTTTCCAAAAGGCAAAGTGAAGATTGGATCAAGCAGGAAATCCAATTTTCTAGTTTTGCCTGGCCAGCCAGTAAGAAGTACTTCATTACTTGCTGAACGACTCAGTCACTTCACAAGAGGGATGAGCCAAGATAAAAGCAGTGGAAGATCATTACATTAGAAGAACTATTTCACTCTCCAGTTTACATCTCTATGGCCAGAAGGCCCTTTAAATTAAGAGGCCCTTCTTGAATAAGCATCAGTTCAAGCACGGTGCAATCTACGTGCCACAACAAAATCTTATTGCCAGGAACTGCAGCAACATTGTATGTGGAGCTAGAGACAATGTTCTCAAATTTTATCAGTAATCCAACCTCGTTTGGTTTGATCACCGCACTATTCATTAATTAGAGGAATTTCCAAGTCAGCTCTGGCACATGAATTGCTCTGAAGACCTTCAGCTAGCCGACATTCAAAAGACTGAAAGAATTACTACAGTAGAGAAGAGGCAGAACTTCACAGCCAGCAGTTTTCTGCTTCAGAAGTACAAAAGTACAAAGCTTCCTTGGCTCAGCGCCACGTGGAAGATCTGGGATAGTTTGGCCATTCTCACAACTGCTACTTTACTCCACTTAGAACAAGAGAGAGTTAAGGTATCACCTAGTGAGCTTATTACAGGCACTGTTGACCACTGCTACTCCTTCAATGAAGCTGTGAAAGCCTTGGCAAGCTGCTAGTTCTACACCATTTTTAGCCTCCACTAGACAATCCATGTCCGGAAGGGAAGGGAAGCTCTCTTGAGACTAGAGCAGTTTGCCTTCAGACTGTCTTGATTGTTTATTGCAATTCATGGCAACAAGTTATCTCACAGCACATCCTACCATTATTTATTTTGAAGACCTTGTAAAAATATATTTTTCCTAAACTGGGCAAAAGTATCTCTTGCACTTTGACCCTGCTTACAGTGACCCTGCTTCCATTAGCTGCATTTTAACTTCATGCTAACTTCAATTACTAGCTTCCACCTAATGCCTAACACTAATGATAACCACCAGTAACAGCCCTGCTGTGTGAGAAAGCCACTTAAGGCTTTCAGTCCAAGCAGCAGCATCACTTAACAGGCTCCTTAAAGCACTACCCACTGCTCAAAAAACCCCAGTTCTCACAGGGTTCCTTTTGGGAACTAGCAGTTTAAGAATGGTACATACCTAGTCTAAGTGAGTAACAGAACACTTGTGTGAAGTGCAACATACCTATACCTACTGAAGGCTTTCAGAGATCCCACAACTTGAATTATCCCATAGGTGTAAGCTTTTTTACTTACAAGGCTGACATACAAGGTTGGGGCAGAGAATGTTAAGTGCACAGAGGTGGTTACTGGCACTTTGACACTGCAAGCAAAGACCAGAGGCAGTCTTCTGTATGCCTGTACTTGATACTCGTCATCTGTGTTTGAAACTAGATCAGAGCCCTGGTCACAATGCATGGCAGACAGTTCCCACATGACTCCTCCTGTAACGTTTTAATGATTACATTAGGCTGGTAGACTTCTACAGTGGCAGTCCACATTGGTGAAGCGTTTGGAAAAACACCCAGATCTCTACCATCCAAAAGGAAGTCCTAGCTTTGCCTGCAGGTTGTCCTTTACTACCATCTGTAGGTGATCTGGGCTTAGTAAGAACTTAGCTCTTTCTTAACTAGGCCTAGAGCAGCAAGTTGAGTTGCAGTCTTACATGCATGCACAGCTAATGCAGAACAAAGCAGCTCTGGGTTGTCGTCTGCACCACAGTGAGACAGAAATGCAAAGACCACGGATGCAATGGAAGCACTTACCCGATGTCATCCCGGTAGACTCGAGAGATTAAAACCTCTCCTTTGTGATTATAGATGAATAAGCCTCCGATCATGGTGGAACTTTAGTCTTCTCTTCCCATGTTGCTTAAGACCTGAAGCAAGAGAGCACACACGTTAGGCTGCAACGAACAGTACAGCAGGCACAGGCTGACATCCAGCCAGGGCACCGAGAGCTTTTGTCACACACCTCCACAGAAAGCACTTCATACAGTGCCTGCAGTGGTGAGGACCTGACAGCTCACACCTCGATGCCACAGGAGTAATGAACTCCAGCAGACTGCAGGGAAAGATGAGTGGAGAGCACACCCAGAGATATCATTGAAGGTCTGATGTTGCCAGCTCCCTCATTAGTTTATATCGTTACGCCAGGCCAGGCCAGGGCTGAGGCCCAGCAGGGCAGCTTGATGCTCAGTGCCTGCCTCACGCTTGCAGGAGGAATACAGAGCTCCTTACACAGGGCTATCCAAAAGCGTTTTACTCTGGAGAGGAAGGAAGTAGCCTTACTGTTAACATTTGAGGTTATACTTTTTGTATAGGCTAACTCTACTTTTTGTGCAGACTAACTTCACATTCATCCATCAGCACGGACACATCAAGGCTCAAGAACTGGAAGTGCCTGGCCTCTCCCCTGAACATGAGGAAAACCAGACCTGGAACTGCAAGGAAATCGGAGAGCCTTTACTTCTCCTATAAAGCGTGCATCCCCACTGTGACTGCCACACAAATCAGATCACTGCATGGCGGGGTGTTATTAGCAGCAGGTCCACCTTGGTTGATTACTGCCTGCTAGGAAGGCTGCTTAACTTAAGGAGATAATGGATTCCAGGGCAGCAGCCAGTGATCTCGTTGCTCCAGTAATTCAGCCTGCTGGATGAGGAGCAATCAAGAGGAATGCTCCTAAATATCTTTTCAACCAGGAAGTCTACAGATAATGATTATTTAAGCAGCATCTTGACAAAGTTCAACACTCCTGCTTGGGACCACAGCTGCCTAGCAGTAATGAGCTGTATTGATAACTAGGTACAAAAAGCTAGCTTCAGAGCCAAAACAGAGTGGCCTGGCCACCAGGTGCCACTGGAGCAGATCTCAACCGTGAGCCACTTTAACTGGGGACTAGTGTCTTAGATGTTACCCCCTTAAACCCATCTTTCTGCAGAGACTGGTTTGAAAAGAGCTTCAAAACTGATAGACATTGTTGAGGCAGATTTTTTATTTAAATAAATATACAGCTTTTTAACCAGATCCCCCTCCTGCAGTCACCCACACTCCTACTTCCCCTCAGTCCAAGCCATAACACCCATTCAAGCCAGTGTTTGGCCTGCTTAGCCCAGAGAAGAGCACCACAAACAAGATAGGGCAAGGCTTGTCCCCAGGTCTGGGAACCACCATAGGTGCTTCTCTCAGCTTCAGCACTGGAGAGCAGTAGATAACCAACCACCTCCGCAGTGCTGCTGGGGAGATTAGCCTACACCCATTTGTCTGGGGTGGGCAGGAAGGATAGGGACAGGCGAGCCTAAAACAGCTGAGAGCGAAGCGATACGCCTTTGTGCGGGGACAGCACAAAGCAAGTTGGAGTGACCTTGCCTCGGCTCATCTCAAAGGTCAGAAAAATAATAGAAGAGCAACACACACGGAGGGTCAGAAGGACTTCCAGCAGAGAAGCCTGAGGAACTATCTCCTAACGGTTACGTTCAAGAAACTTCAGCAGCTGCCTATCTGAAGGTGGCATTGTAGACACAAGCTCTGCACTAAAAGAAGGTTTTTTTTGATAGTGCAGCCACTACTTTTAATTTCAGGAAGACCATAAACCTTTCCCTTTCATTACTCTTCACACCAACAGCTACATTTTCAGCTATGCCTAACGAGCCCTCAGAGAGCAGCCTTACACATACATGTCTGTGCTACTGGTCTTCAGCTTCCAGATGGCTGCTTCTGCTCATTACAAGGAAAGAAAACACCAGAAATAGTCACCAAGTCAAAATAGCGAGAAACTGAGGTGCAGTTTTCCCAAAACTCAGCAGTGAGCTTCCTGGCTTTTCCTCCCACATTTTGCTGGCTGTGTCTCTGGCTATTATCAGGCTGCCTCCTGCCACTTGTCAGTGGCTTCACGTCACTGTCATCACCAATTTTTGATGGCCTCAGACTCCACCTAACACAGGAAAGTTTTAAAAATAACTTTGAAGACTATTTTTGCACTAGTGAAACAGTTATCCTAGGACCTTAACGCACTGGTTACACGTTAACTCTTGGATGCTTGTCTTAATATTGCCAAGTTCTGAAACCTCACCTAGAAACAACATATATAGTTCTGTTAGTGACTGCTAACTTTAGGATACATCCCACCTGCTTCCAGGACAAGTCTCTTGTACCATCATGCAGAAACCAAACCTCTTAACATAGGGGCCTGAGACTCCCATGGAATTACAGAGCAAAAGCCTTCTGAAGCTTCTCAGTGCCCCACATGGGAGAATGAGGCTACACACACAGCAAGGTTCACATCTCCATGCCAGAAGACAAAAGACAACCCAGTTGGCCAACAGAATGAGACCAGGCTGTCGAGTTGAAGGAAGTGGCTGCGTCACAGACCCACAGCTACCCACACAAACTCACAGCCCTAGCAGGCACACAGAAGACTACTGAAGGGCAGGGCACAGGGCAGGAACCCAAAAGACCAACATCTATTTGAACAGATGCCCAACAAGCCTGGCAGATGCTGCTGCTCTAATTCAGCAGCCATTTGAAAGGCCATTCACACGGGCCAAACGATGAAAACAGGAACCGTTAAGACAGTGAATGCAACTTATTGCCTGCTCTAAGAAATTCTTTCCTAATTATTTCTTTCTTTTCCATCTCAGACAAGAGACAAGGACATCTTTCTCAGACTGCTGCAGTGGTGGCTTCCAAATTTGGATACGGACCACTGCTACCAAACGTGAAGCAGTTCTTGCATCTTCCTTCACGCTTACATTGTACAGAATGGTTTCCTGGAAGCTTATGCAACTGGCCAAAGCCGGATGGTGCGAATCCTACAAAACCTTTCCAGAAGATTCCTAGAAAGCACATCCTAGTCTTTAAAAAAGTAATCTCCCTCTTGGGCTTTAATGCTGCTTAACTTATTTGTTCTATTTTTAGCATAAGGGAAACATCTGCTTTGATGAGCAACAGGATCAGACACGGCATACAAGACAGAGCATTGTGCTAGCATGACAACTGCTTCCTGAAAGCGCTTTGGTTTAGTTATTTGCTACAGTTCTATAAAAACAGATTGCTGATCAAGCTTCTTGCTGAAAAATTAAAGCCTTCTCTGGAAAACCCAGGTATTTTCAATGGTGATAGAGATAATGAGGTTATCCTCTCTTATACTCTAGGTTAGAACATGTTCTGTAATAAGTTACAGCCAGATATGTCATAATTTTTAACTGCATCACAATACCAGGCAGCAGAGCCAACTGCATGTTAGATGAAGAGTAGATACAGAGTGATCCAAATGTTTTTAGTCTCAAAAGTTCTTTGTTAACACACACAAACACCAGGCTGCTTCATCATACAAGCATACTGAGAGCTGGAGTTGGGCTTGGAACTTTCCACGTGCAGTCAGCTCCTAAGCAAGCAAACTGCACTAGGTAGGGTAAGAGCCAGGTTGGTTCCCACTGCAGTTCTGTCGGCCCAGTATCTTGCCTCTGGTGCTGGCAATAAAGGGACAGAGATAACAGGAGGCACAGGTCAGGAAATACTCCCCAGCAGATCCCCCAGCAATGGCATGTTTATTTAAGGACACCCAAGGGCTCTTTTTAAGAGTATTTGCCCAGCCTTGTCTTAAATCTGTGCTTCAGCAGCATCCCATGGCAAAAACACGTTATGTAAAGAAACCCTTTTTTAAAAAAATAAAAAAATAAAATTTGCTTTTTCTTTTCCTCCCCCAGCTTTAACAGCCTCTACTTTGTGTACAGGGACAAGAGGTGAAGCACTAGCCCTCATGCTCTCCTTCCAGGCCACTTGGGACTGCACAGAACTTCTCTATTGCCTTCGCTGACTCCTTCCCAGAACAGTACGTTCCCACCTTACTCAGCTGCTCTTCACAAGGAAGCCACTCTAAGCTTTGGTCTTTCTCAGTGCCTTCCTCTCAAAGTTCTCCTTCTGGAAGGAAATTCAAAACCAAACATTACTGGAGATGTAAACAAACCATGGTATAGATAATATAACAATCCTGCTTTGATCTCTGTTTTTAGTGCTTGACTTTTTAAAGGAAAAAAAAAAAACTCAGTGTAACTCCCAGATCACACTGAATTCAGTCTTCAAGATGACTGCCCATGTCACAGGTGAAGCAGGGTTTGCCTTTGCTCCCCAGCCTGATTTAGCCAAAGAATCAGGACTGCTCTGCCAGCTGGTTTTACAACGGCAGCCTGCCAGCATAAATGTACCTGGGAGATGCTCACAGGCATTATTTTACATGCAGTAGCAGCTTGCCTCCATAGGATTCTCCTCAAGCCTGGAGAACCTGCAATCCTACAGCTCTACAGACTGAGCCCAAATCCACATTTATGTGCAATTCACCTAAATCAATTAGTCAGACAACTGTTAACAAGCTTCCAAGTGCTGAGTAAAGTCACGTGGGCTGGGGACAGTGCATCCATGAAGGTGTTTAGATAACAAACCCAGCTGTATCTGCCATACACAAGCTGTCTTCAGCACTTCAAAGACACACAGAGCATAAATCTCTTGCTGCAGTCCCATCTAATGGCATCAGGAACCGAAGATGTCTCAGGTGCACAAGGTACCCGACACAATTATAAGCAGGTCTTCCTTGCTCTGCTTGCCTTTTACAGTCTCATCTCAAAGAGCTCTAAATGTCACAAGCATCAACAGCACAAGCACGTCAGCACAACTGACAGCAAGCTCAGTTTGATGCAGCGGTGCCGTCCTTTCACCCAGCCCTCACCAACCCATCCATGGAGGTTCAGGAAACACGACAATATTCCAGGCTTCTTAGCAAGCCCAACATTTCATTCCCTCCCCACTAGAGCTACTTCCATCAGCTAATCAGACCGCATACCCAGCTGGAAAACTCAAGAGGTGGAACGACTAGCCCAAGGATATATGAACCGATGAGAAGAAAGCTACACAAAGAGCACCATGCACGAGAAAGTTGCTTAAAGCTTAGCAAAGAGAAGGGCTCTTTAAGATGACAATGGCTCTCCTTGAAGCTGCTGCAGTGAAAATAAGCTTGCTTTGTTTTGATCCTCTCCTTTGTGTTCCACTATGAGTCTCATAGATGCTGGTTTGAACCACTTCAAGGTTACACGGCAGCTAGAATGAGTTTTTAGTGGGGCACTTCTGACCTGGTAAGATCATCCCCACGTTTTAGGATAATGAAGAGTTTTTGTTTCCAACGCTGGTCTGAGAAGAGCCCAGTGCTTGCAATGGTTAAGAACTGCAGGGAACAGCTCTCAGATTAATCTGAGACTGACATTCGGTGACTCACGGCTGTTGGAACCAGAAGGCCCCAGAATAAGAAAGCCACCACGAAGCTGGGTTCATCTGCTCGCTGTGCACAAGCGACGTGACTCAGAAAGCTTCCCAGTAACAGGCTTGCTCAATCAGCTTTCTATGACTCACTCAGCTCCTCTCCACAGCCAGCCTTTCCTCGGGAGATCGCCCTGCGTTGTTTTGAGTTTCCTCAGGCTAATGGCTCATTGCAAGACAGTTTAAGAGCAAAGCCCATCACTTTTTAACTGCCTGGAAGCCAAGGTGACTAGCTGAAGCCTTTGGCTTATTGGTCTGCCAGCTGCATTTTCAGCCTCGTGCAGCTACGTTCCTTCAGCTTCACAGGCTCAAACACATGGTGACTCGCTCCACGCTGCTACCTACAGCCTTGTTTCCCAGCTATGGATTTATTCTACTTCTGGTGCAGAGAAGATCCGTTTGAATACTCAATTTGCACCCGTTGGTGAGTAATCACCTTAATTTAGGAACAACGGTCCTCTCCCAACAGCCTCTTCATTCTTTGAGCAGCCAGCCACCAGGGTAGGAGACCAGACCTCTGAACGCCGCTCCTACGAATACCTAAGGCCAGCAGGCTCCCTGCCCTGCTGCCAAGCACTCACATTCCAGTACGCTTCCATTCCAACCCATAAATAGAAGGCAGAAGCATCCTGAGGAGCATCGTGGACAGACCACATACTTGAACACGCTTATAAACACACAAGGAGTTAAGGCTACATGGAAAAGCTTCTCCACTCAAGTGAAAGTGACAGCACCAAAACACAACTTTTCGGCAACTGTGAAGAACTTACAGCCTTAGGACAGCCTACAACAAAAAAGGAACATGAAAAAATCTCTGGGATGTGGATTTGAACACATTTCAGTAGCTGCTTAACTTAGAAGCAGGATTAGCTGGACCCACAGTGACTGACATGGAGATATGCAACCTGTGAAGAGAAACAAACGTCCTCTTCTCCAACCATCACTGCTCATGCCACGTGGGGATGTGCTTTAGGGAGTGTTCCTCTCTCAAAACTCCATGATATGTCAGACCGAGCCCCAGCAGCCAGCCAGCTACAGACCGTGACCAAGGGAGAAGGCAAAACGCAATAAAAGCACGGTACCTCAAAAAGGCTTGTGTCTACCACAGATGGTATCAGAGATGGTTATCACAGACGGAAAACGCTGTTTATTGGGTCTGACCTACAGCCAGTCCCTTTTTGAAAGCCGTCAGACTTTGCCCTTGCAGACCTGCACCGTGCCACGCGTTAGGAATGTGTGTGTGCGGCCAGGAGAGCAGGCTCAGCGCGGCCACATCCTGCTGCTGGGCTGGGAGCTGCCCAGGGGGATGCACTAACCCGGTGCTCAGCGAGCAGGGTTTGGTTAATTCCCTCCTCAGCACACCAGGGGCCCAGCCTTTGCTCGGATTCCAACTTAGTAGAGTTGTAGAAGTGAACATACGGCACAGAGCCTTCGTAGACTAAAGAAGGCAGGTGTGGGGAAGGGACTGACAAGCATGGTTTGTTCCCTCTGCAGCAGTTTTTTCCCCCAATGATTCTGGAAACATGACATGGAGGAAGGATCATTTCTCCAGTCCTTGTCCAGTGTGTAGGCCTTGCATTTTCTCTCTGCCCAAGAACCCAGCAGTAAGAGAAGCACCACTTCAGTACCGTGGTCATCGATCATTAGGGTACGAAGGACAAGCTTGAGTTCCAGCCTAAATCCCAGATGTACACAGACATTCAAACAAGTGATGTCCCAAAACCTGAAGTGTTGAAGTGACACCACAGAGCCCATCAATCCTTCCTGCACCAGCAGAACAGCGCTAGCTTCAACCCACACTGCAGACCTTGAGCACAGCTGTCTGCCTTTTGTAACTGTACTTGCAGAACTGAGCATTAAAAAGCTGATCTGCTCCAACTCACTGCTCAGGAAAAATAGCAAATGGCTACTCAGTTTTTTACAGTGGAATGAGGCAACACACCTACAGAAACTGCAGCCTCATGTCCAGGCAAGAGATGCTTGCTCTAGCCCTAAAAGAATGAGGCACTGGCTGGAGGAAACACGTCACTAGCAGCTTGCCTACAGCCTGGAGTCCTGTAGCAGTACGCAGCCACCATGCAACGTGAGCATCTATTGGTATTTTTGCTACAGGAAAGAGCGAACGCAGCTGTCTGCAACACCCCAACAGGTTCCCTTCAGCACAGTCAGCACCCGCTGAGCTCTCCATCCATTTTAAAGCACACCTTTAGGACCAGCTGTATTCATGTCCCTGTGCGTTTGGTACTCTCACCAAGACCCAAGGGACTTTGCTCAGGACCCAGCCACTCCGGGCTGTGTCACTGCCACTGCAGGGTGAGAAGTTTCCTCCCAGCACAGCCACCACTCAGCTTGAAGGAGAGCAGAGGACAACGCTTATTCCTCTACACGATGCTTATTTCTCTTCCCTACACAGCATGGCTGGGGAGCAGCAATCACAAGTCAGTCAATAAGCTGGTGTAAAACAACCAACCCCTTTAGCAGTCTATTAAAAGAAAGTTTGGGTTCTGACTTACCAGCAAGTAAGCCCGCTGTGCATTAATGAGCTTACCCAACTAAGCAGTTCAAGGTACATTAGCTGCCTCAGCTCGCAGCCAGGAAGAAGCCAGCGCTCACCCAGAGGACTGAGGGCAAGTCAACTGCAACCATTTCCGCATTCCCAAGCCACTACGGCCTTGGACAAGTGACAGCAGTTGAAGCAGGAGGGGGATTAGCCAGGATGCTCGGGCAAACTGGAGTTCCTTAGGAAGCCGATCCCGCCAGGCTGGCAGTGGTGTTATCAAACCAGAGGCTTAAGGCTTACATCGATGTCACCACCCCAGCAGCTAATCCGAGCGCCTAAGCTTTGCTCAGAGGGCTGCATTAGCCACCTTCCAGGAGGCCACTGGCTGCGCCTGGTTTTAAAGAGTAGCTGCAATCACTTCATCCTGGGGAAGACAGGCTGCGTGATTTAATTAAGAGGCATACCGTGAGCTAAAGAGCTACTGAGATAAACCCATCAGATTCAGAGGAACTGTTCCTATTTTAAACCCAATCCCATAAATCCCCACAACCGGTGGGCAGCGAGAGAAGCACGTTCAGCTCCTACCAGGCTGTCCTCCTACAGCCTGCTTCTGGGTGCCATGCAGCACGCAGGCAGTCTGGTGGGCAGCGAGAGAAACCCTGACAGAGGGAAACGTGGCCAGCTCCCTTAATGTCACCGAAACTGTGTTTAACGCACCCCTCTGCCTTACTGGAGTCCAGCTTTATCTGAACAGCCACAATTACTTCTTCCACCTCTAGTGGCTTTGTTCCAAGGCAGTTTTAAAGTCAGTCTGAAGCAGTTTCCATTCTAGAAGTCTGAGCAGTGGCTTCTGTTCCATTCATCTTCTAACTGAAAAGGCTGCAGATATGAGCTGTAGTTCACCACAGCCCAACAGCCTAGGTGCCTCGACCTGCCAACATACCTCTTTCTGCTGTTCCTGTGGGGCAGGTAACTGCCTTCCACATTCTGCGCCTCAGCCTGCAAGCTCCTAGCTAAGCTGCCAACCTGCTGAGATCAAAATAACATTGCTTATTCACAGCTTTTCGTTCTGCAGGTCATCCTCTAGAGGAAAGCAGCTGACTCTACCTGCTATATGCTGGCACCTTAGGCTGCATTTCTGGCCATCCTTGCATCCACGCCTAAGAACATCTTTAAAATACACCACTAACAGCCTTTGTCATTATAAACTCAGCAAACTGATGGAAGGCGCTGTGCTGCACTAGATAGCCTTGTCGCATCCCTGCGCCAAGTGATAATGCCAAGAAAAGTTTAACTAGGGTCAGTCACATGAAGTTTCTTTACAGAAAGGAATTTTGTTCACTGATTGTTCCCATTCCTTGAAAAGAGAAGCCAAGATATTATCAACCCCCAGAGAGCATTTCCTGTCATCTGTGCTTCAAAAAACTGGAGATGCAATTCTTTGCAGCCTCAAGACTTAAAAGACTAAAATTGTGTTATCTCAGGAGGAGGGGAAAAGCCAGCCATAATACCCTTCAAGGCTATCTCAAATGCTCTCCCTGGAAGGAAATATGGCCAGCCCGCAGCCCAAAGAACGCCGGGTACCTTGTCACTAGATGTCAGTAACATGGCACTTCCTACAGAGTAGAAACGATGCCTCCCCTCTGACAGGGAAAATATGGAAACAGGCAGCTTGGCAGCATCTCATCAGGCTGGAGGTTGTCCCTGCAAGCAAAACTCACAGGGACGAGCCCAGCTTTTACTAGAGAAAAAAAGCAGTAAGCACCGTTCTGACAGCATTCACATCGCCCAACAAGCATCGTGCCCACAGGAGCCCAGATGGGGTTAGAAATCCATAACGCCCAGACCTGCGAGCCGCCAAAACCATCCAGACGTGCCTATCTGGGAAAGTTCCAGGCTCAGATTTTGGCAGCCGCAGGCGAAAACTTCCCAGCAGCTTTGTCATACTAAAGCAAGCAGGGAACAGCTCTCGGAAGCGCGCAGCTGAGAGGGAGAAGGCGAGATGAAGAGAGGCATTTCCTACCGGGGAGAGAAATCAGCTGCAGCGGACGATAAACAGAGACTGCCTTTCCTGCAGCCTCCAAAGCCCAGGGAAGGGAAGAAAGGATGTGGGGAGGCAGCGGGGGAGCTGCTGGAGCGGGGCCCACTCGGTGGGCTCTCCACAGAGGAAGGCAGAGGCTGGGAGCCGTGCCCCAGCTAATTCGTGTGGAGAAACCTGAGGGAAATCCCTGCCCAGCCCCGGCCCCGGCCCCAGCCCTTTGCTCGGGCTGCCCGAGCCTCTCACGGCTCCTCCATCCCCACCCGCACCCAGCCCGGCCCGACCACCGCAGCGCAGCCACCAGACGCCCCCGCGCAGCCAAAAATAATTCAAAAAAAAGGCAAAAAACGGGCAAAAAGCGGATCCAGGCTGGCGAGGCCGGGGTCACGGCGCAGCCCCTCGCTGACAGAGAGCCCTCTCGGGGGAGCCCCGCCATCCTCCCCCAGGGCACAGCCCGCCCGGGGGGCGCCCCCAGACCCCCCTGAACCCCCCCCCGAACCCCCCTCAGCTCCTGTCAGCGCCGCGGGCCCGCAGCCCCCCACCCCCGACGGGCGCTGAGGGAGCCGCCACCCACCATCCTCCAGCCACCCCCCGGCCCCGGGCGATGCAGCGAGCCTCCCCGGTGCAGAGAAGCCGCCCAGGGGGGGAGAAGCGAGCGGCTCGGCCCCGGCAGAGCGCGGAGCACCGGCGCGGAGCCCCCTCACCTGCCGCCGCCCGCCCGCCGCTCTGCCGCCCAAGATGGCGGCCGCCGCCCCCCCCCCTCTCTCCTCAGCGCCCCCCCTATCACTGCAGAGCCGCCGCCGCGCATGCCCCGCCCGCGCCCCGCCGCCAGCGCGCATGCGCCGAGGGCAGGGCGGGCGGCGGGGGCGGGCGGCTCCGCGCGGTGCCTGCTGGGAGTTGTAGTCCTGCGGCGGGGGCGGGGGGATGGAGGGTGGGCAGCGCCCGAGCCCCCCCCCAGAGCCGTGTGTCAAGGGGGGGCTGCCCCCAACCCAGAGGGGCTGGAAGGCACCGTGCTGCTGGTCCCCGTCGCCCCCCGTGGCGCTGAGACCCCCCCGGGGCTCGCCCTGTCCCCAAAAGGGCAGCCAGAGCCTGCCTGAAGCCCCCCGGGAGAACCCCACAAAATGGGGGACCCCACAGAAATGAGGGACACTACAGAAATGGGGGGACCCCACAGGGGGACCCTACAGAAATGGGGGGGGCCACCATAAAATGGGGGACCCAGGGAGCCCCGTCCCGCCGGGAGCTGGTTGTGGAGAGGACACGGGAAGGAGTCCGGGGGGAAAAAAACACCACCACAAAGCAGGAGTCCAATAAAACTATGTTTATAAATAAAAACAAGGAGGTTTGGATTCGTTCGTATAAAACCCAGCGGGCAGGCAAGGGAGCGAGCGGTGGCCGGGGAGGCTGCTGGGTGGCATTAGGGGCGAGGGGGGGGGGACAGGCTGCGGCGTGCCAGTGCCACCCCGGGCCGGGTGAGCTGACCCCATGGGGACAGGAGGGGCTGTAGGGGGCAAAGGGATGGCACATGGGGCTGGCAGAGGGGTTGCGGGCACGATGTGGGCCCCACAGGAGCAAAATACGTGTCGTCTCTGAAGTATAAAACTGCAAACACGAAAAGACCGAAGGAGGCAACGCGCGCGGATGGGGGTTGTGGCGCCGAGCGGAGCTGAAGGTAGCGACGTACCGAGCTGGGCGCGGGGCTGCCCCCGGCCCCTCTCCTTCCCACAGCCCAGCAGAGAGAAGAGGAAAGGCTCCAGGATCCATGAGAAGAAGGAAGAAGGGGAGCAAGCGGACTCGCCTCGCTGCCTGCACCCTTTCGCTCTAGGCCCCAACCCAAAGGGCTCCCCCCGGGTACCGTAGGCAGGGGGGAGCGGGGCAGTGCCAGCCCTGTCCCTCCTGGCAGACAAACACGGGGGACCTCCACGTTCCCCAGAAGTGTGACAGCGAACCCTCGGTGCCCTCCCTCTCCTCCTGGCTGCACCCTTGAAGAGGGCACGCTGCCTGGCAGGACTGAGGCTGGGCACCGCTGCCCTAGGGGCAACCCCTACAAACGAGGGGCAGCAGCAGCCTGGGCAGCAGGGCAAAGAGTAGGGTGGAGGCTGAGGTCCCTGTAGAGGCTCCCTCAAGCCAGGCGAGCTTTCAACCCCACAACTCCAAGCCACACAAGACCCACAGGGCAGCGCCAGGCAGGGACCTGGCCCAAAGGGGAGGCAGGCAGGCAGGGGCAGCATCTCTCCCCTCCCCGGAGGCACTGAAGCCCTGAAACATTCACGCGTTGGCCAAAAGGCAGCTACAGCGGGATTTAAAATGCACGTAAGGCCGGGCCCTGCTCCCCTCTCAGGGCGTCTTCCGCTAGGGGGAGAAAAGCAGCCATCTTCAGCGCCATGCGCGCCCAGCGCCCTTGGAGCTCCGTGTCCTCCTGTCGGGCCACGCCACGCTCCAGCTCTCCCCCCTGCGGGCGGCAGGCTCAGAGAAAGTCAAACACCCCGTAATTCTTTGCTGCTTGATAGAAGAAACACAAAAGGGTGAAAAGAAAGAAGAGATGTTTAGGGCGGAAGGACCGAGAGGCGGCAGCGACACACGGGCAAGCAGCACAGGGCGCCGGGACGGATGCGGATTAATGGGGTTAGAGAGGACGGCAGGAGGGAATTACCATCGGCAATACACAAGTCTGGTGGCGGGATGGGCTGGCAGCGCTCAGCAGGCCTGCCAGGCCCGTCCACCCCGCTGGAGGAGGGATTAGAATCAAGGTTTAGTTCCATTTATTTTTTTTTCCCTTTTTTTTTCTTTTTTCTTTTAGTTATCAAGACCAAAAAAAAAAAAAAAATCCCAAAAAAAAACAAGGGGTGAAGCCAGGGCTGGTCCTAGGAGACAAACGACGGGGAAGGAGGTGGGGTGGGGAAGGGGAAAGGAGGGGCAGCAGACAGACAGGGGACGGGCGCTTCACATTACATCCACAAAGAACTCACTGGGGTTGCCCATGGCCATTCGGAAGGACTGTCTACTGGCTGTCAGTTCGGGGGGCACAGAGGCCAGGTCACGGCCCGGCGGCGCCCCGGGGGGCCCCATGGCTGAAGGCGGTGGTGGCATCAGCAACATGGGGGGGCTGAAGAGAGGGGGGAGGCCGGGCGGCCCGTACGACTGCTGGCTGTGGTGGCTGCGGATGCTGTGAGCCAGGGAGTGCTGGCTCCGCTGGCTGTGCTGGCTGGCGGGCACCGAGCGCTCGCTGGCCGCGCGCTCCCGCCTCATGCTGCTCCTCGTGGTGTGGTCCGACTCGCTCCCGCTGCCTCCTGACTTGGACTCCCCGGTCTTCTCTCTCTCCTTCCTCCTCTCGCTGCCGCTGCGATTGGAACCGCTGCTCCGGCTCCCTGCGAAGCGCATGGGGTAATGTTAGGTGACAGCTCTGGGAGGCCAGGAGGAAAAAGGAGCCTCCTCTGGGCAGGAAAGGACTACGGCACGCTGCAGTGCAGCCCCTGCTCTCAGCTTGTGGGTTTTGAGTCCCGTAACCCTCCTGGGATGCACCTAAATGAAGGCTTTTACTCTGGCTCCCACCCCACACAGGGGTTTGTCTAAGGGAGCCATCTTTTCCCACTATTTCCCTGTACAGAACAAGGCATCTGCCCCAAAAAGGCACATTTTTGGTCCTTTTCACTCACCTTCACTGTGCTGGCTGCCCGCACTGCCCCCTCCGTAGCTGTAGCCTGGGTCAGGGAAGCCGGGGTGGGGGTTGTAAGGGTGAGGCGGTGGATACTGGTACGGGAAAGCCATAGGCCAGGGGGCGGCTCCTGGGTGTGGGAGCGGAGCCAAAGTGTCCTGATCAGAGGCACCGCTGGAGCCGTCGTGATCGTGAAGGGACAGGTTAGCCATGTCTGCAAGAAAGCAGAGGAGAGGGTTAAGCCAAGGGTAAAGAGCCATGTGTGATGAAGAAGCTCCCTGTCCACCCTAATGGGCATAACGACGGCGTAAGGCAAGGAGATGAAAGAAGCTGGTGCTCTCCCTGCTTGGCCATATAACCATTTGTGCTTCCCAGCTGCACAACAGCCAGGCTGGGCAAGGCCGAGCTGTCCCTGAAACTGAGAAACCACCTTGGTGGGCAAGGACCACACCAGAGTGACATCTTCCCCTGCCAGTTACTCCTCCCATCCCTCTTATTTCAGTGGAACCCATGTTTCTGAGCACCAGCCTCTTGCCGGTGCTGGAAGTTCAGAGCCTGTAAACGGTCAGAAAAGACTTAGATTCTGCTTTGCCCAGGTGACAAGGTATCAAAGCAGGTGACATTGTCGACACTGCTTTCAACTTCACAGCTCCAGCAGCATGATAAAGGAGCTGCGATATTCTTCACCACAATCTGCCAGGGTCTGCAGAACAAGGGGCCCAGCCTGGTGGCAATAGCTGTAGCTACGTCCCCGTGTTATCAGTGGGGATCTGCAGGACCCTGTCCCACCCCCATCCTCTCCCTCCCACCCATTCCAGAGCAGAGCCCAGTTCCATACTTCCACAGAGGTCCCCGAAGATGTAATAGCACTGCTCGGAGAAGGTGATCTTGTTGACGGTGTGTCGGATGTAGCCAGCCTTCAGCAGGTTGCTGGCATATTTGCGGGATTCACGACGGTCTGTAAAGCCCTCCACGTGGTGATACAGCCAGTCCACCACATCCGAACCTGCCATCAAACATCAGAGTTAAACACAAGAAGGGAGAGGAAGGAAGTCACCCTCGAAGCAGCGGGCCACATCTAGCCGTGACAGCCACAGGTTCAATTTGTGACCCTGGCCTGATTAACAGGCAGTTTTCAGTGAGGAGATGCTCCTTTCACCAGCATTTGCTTGGGAAGCAGGCCACCCACTCCCCACCTCTGCTGGAGTTGGAAAACAGCTTTCTCTTACCGATGAAAGCATTGGGGATGGTGATCTTCAGCCACATGCGGTCCCGCACCTCCAGGCCTGACTCTGGGGAGGCCATGGCTTTGACAATGGTGGCCATGTCGCTGTGGATGGACAGGTGAAAGTCATCGAGGCCTGTGGTGGGGACAAAGGGAAAGGAAGCCGAGATGAGAGGGGGGCAGAAAAGACAACGTGCGCCACGTGGAAGAATCACACACACGGGAGGAATGGGCCAGGGAACAATACATCGCAGACAGCCCCAGTGGCATGCTGGCGTAACCCCCCTCCAGTGCTATCCTTCCCAGGCCAGATGGTTTTTTGCACAGGTTCTGTGCAAAACCCAAGCCAGAGTCTCCGTTCTCCCAGCCAGTCTCAAGCAGCTGAGATCCACAAGCTGCCAGCTGAGCCCACAGAGCCCAGCACGGGAATTTGTCACTCCTCAAAAACTTAAAACCAACTCCTGTCTTTTTGCCTCACTTGAACTCTCTAGACCCTTGCTTCAGGGTTCTGCATGCTACAATCACCCAAAACCCTGAGAAAGGAACCAAAAGAGTCCTGCTGTGCTCAGCAGGCCCCCACCCTGCTGCAAGAGCCTCTCCATCCTGCCCTGGCTGTTGTCTGGGAGGGCCTTGCTTAATCCCTCTGGCCTCATGCTCTCAGCTGGTAACTCCCTGACTGCTCTCGGAGCCTTTTCTCTGCAGCTGCCACAGCTCCTGGATCGCATCCAGGATCTCCTACTCTCCTTAAGCAGAAGGCATGAAAATGTGGTCGAAATTCACCCAGCCAGAGCTCGCCTTGATCCAGGCACCTGCCTGGTGAGAGCTGCCTCCCTCCCAGTCCCTCGGCAGGGCAGACCTGGCCCGGCCCAGCTGTCCCCAGGCAGATGTATTGCTCCCCTCAGAGCACAGTGAAGGCGTGGAAGCCGTGCAGCGGGAGGAGCACGGAGGCACGAGAAGAACTTACGTTCGGTCTCTGGGATGGAGCTGGTGATGGAGGAGCTGGTGGAAGTGATTGTGCTCATGGATGGACTCATACCGTACGCTGGGTAGGTGCCAGTCATCGCTGCCGTGTGAGACACCCAGGCTGCCGGGTCAATGGGCCGGATGGGCTCACCTGCAACGAACAGAGAGTCAGTTAGCAGCTCTAAGAAATTCTTTCCTCAACAAATCAGCCTCTGGGGGAGGGACGGGGACTCAGCGCAGCCCATTGCATCCCCAGCATCTGCCGGGACTCACCCGGATCGGAGCATGGAGAGTCTGGCCCAGCCCAGATCCGCTGGGGAGCAACTGGGAGAGAAAGAAGAGAGGGAGGGTCAGCAGGACAGGTGCAGAGGGAGAGATCCCCCTATGGCTCAGGGAGGGGTTTCTCTTTCCTCTGGCGCCCCGAGCAAGTGACCTCCCTGCCCCAGTGAAACGCGTCCCCAGCGTGATGTGGGAAGGAGGGCTGGGCTCGTGGGCATTTGGGCCTGGGAATTGGACATAGCAGCCTCCCTAGAGGAGAGCTGAAACCCCACCAAACCCCGATTCAGTGCCACAGGGAGTCACACACACACACGGAAGGAACAAGACAACAACCAAGTAAGTGCTTAAGGCAGGGCTCTCACATGAGCTGGGCACCAGCGTTAAGGGTGGGTCAGCTATCCACTTACTCCTGGGTAACGAGAAGCAGCCTCGGGGGCTGGGGTCCCAGCACTTGGCCACCGTCAGGGTGATGGGCCTGCAGCAAAAAGGCACAAGTTAGAACAAGAGCCTGGTGGCACAAAGCCCTCCGTGACCCACTGCAGCTGCTGTACGCTGGCTCTCTCCTGCCAGATGGGGAGAAGCTGCCAGTACAGTGTCCTTGTCCCTCCCCAGCTACAATTTTCCTCAGAGGCATGGACAAAATGGAGCAATAACCCTCCTGTTGGCCAAGCTATGCAAAAAGGTAACACGGTATCCCCAGAAAAAGGGACCCCACTTTGTCACCACACTGTTGGCTGCAATTCCTGCTTTGGGTATGAAAATCTAGGAATCAAAGCAAGGCCAAAATCCTAAGTTCTGGGTTCCTGCACACCTGCTGGCAGAGGTGGCTGGAAGACATGATTTGCACGCCCCAAACACACCCCAGGCAGCTGCCTACGGAGGTAAGAAACAGCCTCGGTACCTACCCCGGCTTGTGCACGATCTCCCTCAGCACCCGCACAGCATCATCGTTGCTCATGTTCTCAAAGTTGATGTCATTCACCTGCAAACAACACCACGGGGTGAGTCCCAGAGATGCGACCAGAGCCTGAGCTCCCCGCTCAGCTCAGCAGTGACTCAGCTTCCCTCTGCCAAGAGCAGCTTCCTGGGTTTTAGCCTGCCAGAGCGCGCAGGGAGGCTTCTGGGTCTTTTCTTGCTGCTCTCCCAGCCTCAAAGATGGAAGCACGTGGGCGTGAAGTACCTGCAAGAGCATGTCTCCTGGCTCAATCCTGCCATCAGCTGCCACAGCACCGCCCTTCATGATAGAGCCAATGTAAATGCCTCCGTCCCCGCGTTCATTGCTCTGTCCCACAATGGAAATGCCCAGGAAATTGTATTTCTCTGCAGGGATGGAAAGAGAAAAGAAGTAAGACACCAGAAAGCAGCAGGCACCAGGCAGCCCTAACTTCAGATGAACCACGTAGTAATAATGGGCACTTGCACCCCTCTCCCTCCCAGCGAGACCTCCTGGGATGCAGAGAAGCTCTTTGAGATACTCTTTCTTTCTTTAAGAAGCTCTTTGCTTCAAGGCAAGCCACTTTCCCACGGAACCCATCCCTCACACCTCCCCGTATGTGCTCTCTTCACCCCCTCCCCAGTTCCTTCTCCCCCACCCCACCTCGCCCTGGAAGGACTGCAGGCACAGCTCCCACTCACCCATGTTTAGCGTGACAGTGATGATGTTCAGGGACATGGTGGAGTCTGTGATGCTGCTGAAGGACGATGACTGCAACAGAAGTGAAACAGGAGATGTCCTGTGGTGCCTTAGTACCATCCCAGCCCCTTCCACCTGTCCCCCGTGGCACCACAGCCACAACCCACAACTCCAGCCTCACGCTGGGAGCTTTGCAGAGCTAAAGGACTTCAGCACAGCCCTTACGACCCTTCCACAGCCAGGTCTGTGGTCCCATTTCTTGGCCTACACTGGCCCCACTGAAGGATCCGCAGCATTTTATGAGATCTCACTGCTTGAATCCAACCCGCCCACAGCAAACACAGCTGTATCCCTGATCAGCCCTGGAGCACCAAGTGGAGAGGTCCACCAGGCAGCCCACCCTGCCCTGAGCAGCCCTCCCTCGGGATCCACAGCCCCTGGGTACCCTCTCAATGCGTGGAGCCTTCTGTTTCCGCCGGCGTCGCTTGTGCCTCCTCATCAGACGGGAAGCGCTGCTTTGCTCTGTTGAACTGCTGAACCTAGAGGCAAAAGCCAGAGTCAGCTCTTCTGCTGCTGGGGTGGTGGCAGAAAGTCACAGAAAATCACAGAAAAGGACACAGAGCAGAGAGCTGCAGGGGAAGAGGAGAAGGGTGTGTTTGTGGGGGACATGCTGGGTGAGCTCTGAGATGACAGCAAGCCTGAGCATGGATGCAGGAGCCTGGAATTTCTATGCCCTGCAACGGCATCTCTGTGCTGAGAGGCAGGGGGAAACCAGTGTTCTGCCACAACCCAAGCTCTCCTACCTGCTCGTGGAGTCATCTTCATCGGAATCGAAGAAGCTGGTGGTCTCCAGCTCACTGCTCATGAGCGTGGAGGAGCTTTCGTACCCGCCCAGGTCTCGGCGCCGCTCTCCCTTCACTGTACCGTTCACCCTGGGTGCTGTGAAACAAGACGACTCAGCGTGCTTGAGACAGACCACGGGGAAACACCCCCTCTCCCTCTGCAGGGCTCATGGAAACCTTCTCAGAATTAATCTGGCCATCAGACACCATCTAGAACAGCCAGGCTCTGAGAGTCCACCCTGGGATCAGATCCATTTTCTGTGGGTTACCAAATCTACCCCACTAGAGGAGGCAGAAAGGACTGATGGGCCATTAGGAACAAGGCTGCTAAAATTGTAGAAGACTGCTGCAGCTGAACTGAGGCAGAGCGAGGAGCAGCACAGCGTGACAAGGCTACAGCACGCTCCACTTGTCAACTAAGGAGTAAGGATATGCTGTCTCTGTCTTGCCCCTGAGATTTCTGCAGGAGATGTCTCCTTTGCCCCCAAGGGTTTCATCACCAAGCTCTGATGCAACGCAAGGGTCACATCCTGCCTCCAACTTGAGGCCCTTTTGTGCTGGGAAGGATCTACAGAGCAGACAGAGCTGCCCCGTGTCTGCAGCTGGTGCCCCACACCATGCCCCAGCAGAGCTCTTGCCACGTTGCCAGCACTCACCATGCTCAGGCCCATCTTTCCGACGAGGTCGTTCCCTTTGCGATGACACCACTGAGTCTGTCTCTGTCTCGTTGTCCAGGTTTTCCCGACTCCCCCCAGTGTTAGGGCTGCAATGAAGAAAAGGAACAAATGTCCAACCAGGCCCAGCCTCAGCAGGCTCTCTCCACCAGCCAGCACGTGTCCCCAGCCATCAGTTATTTTCCCCTTCTGAGGGACAGGCATAGAGGTGGTGGGGAGCAATCACAGCACACCTATGAGTGCAAGGAAGAGGACTAGGAGAAGCTGACCTCTCTGCCAGCTTCCCTGCACCACTTTCAGCACATCCTTGCTCCCTGAATTACACAGCTCCACCTGGAAGTTGCTCCCAACCCCGCCACCCTCCCTGCGCTGGCTGTGATCCCTGCCAATTCGGGGAGCAGCGTCCCAGCCCTTGCTCTTCCCACCCCGCTTTACAGCAAAGCCACCACGGGTCCCGTAAGAACCAGGACAGGGGTCTGGGTAACTCACTGGAAAGAGGGGGGCCTGGAGTCTCCGATGCCTCCCGTGCGCTCCATGGACGGCGGCAGCTCTGTCTGGTTATCGGCACAGACCGACCCCGCGTCCGAATGGGATCCCTCTGCAGACACCAGCTGGGGGGACGAAACAGAGGATGACATGGCTGAGGGAGGGCGAAAACACCTGCAGGAGTGGCCAGAGAAGCTGACCGAGAGCCTGTCCGGCCCAGGATCCCGTCTCTGACAGTGCCAGCAGCAGATGCCCGGGAATGGGTATGGAAAGGCCAAGCACGTAGCAAGGTTCTCCCTCAATCCTTTCCAGAATTGCTGTGTCTCGCCAATCCCTGAGCCAGCAGCGAGGCCCAGGAGGCTGACAGCCCTGCGCAGAGACCGACGGCACCTGCACACCCCCACGGCACAGCTCCTAAACTCAGGTAACCTCAGCACGTGTCTTCGTGGCGAGGAGAGGATCCCCAAGCTCTGCCTCCATCGGAAGAGACCGCTACCGGTCATTCCTTCTTCCACTTCAACCAGCACAGCTTGGCCTGAAGGCTCTGGGACCCAGCAGGGCTTTCACATTCCCAACCCGTGGGAGCTGGGGGTAACAGCTCCGGACTGAGGATGGCTTTGGAATACTCCAATGTGTGTGTTTTTTTTCTGGCTTCCACAAGTCCTGTGCAAACTTTCAGCTTGTGCCCAGCTAAGCCACCTGGGCACTGCCTCCAGCCAGCTGCCGGGAGGCTCAGCGCTTTCCCTGGTGCAGAAACTCAAAAAATGGTCAAAAAACAGGAAAAATTTCTACTGGCTGTGCTTTGAGGCAGCCCAGGCTCACCTACACGTGTCTCTGGCTCACCACTTTCAGGGCTCAGGGAACAAGACGGAGTTTCTCCTGCAGAAATGGGCTCACCAAGGGGATGAAACTGCTCAGCTGAGCTCATGGGGAAGTGACTCCCCAAAACCACTCCTTATGCAGGTTTGCCCCCACCTCTGAGCTGCACCATGCTGGGCTAACTCACATCGGGCAGGGCAGGAAAGCAACGAAAAGCCTTTTCTGTACAGGAGACGTTCAGGGACCTCCACAGCAGAGCTGGCAGAGCCCAGAAAGGAGCCCGCCCTCCCTTAAGCCAGGGAGCAAGTCCCTGGGAAAGGCTAGAGCTCAACAGCAAGGGAAGGTTAATTTCCATCTTTAAGGACTTTCCAACGTGTCTTTTCACTCCTGTGCCTGTCTGTTCCCAGCACAGACAAGCACGGGGACAAACGCCTTCAGAAGACAGACAAATGTCTTCAAAACACAGACCTCTGCACACATTTGTATCGGCTGGAAAGGAGCCGACAGCTGCTGCCCAAACCCTAACGCTCAGTGCAATGCCTGCATGTGCTGAGGAGGGACCCCACAGATCATCACGGGGCAAAGGGAGAATGCTCTGCTGCTGGGGAGGCGCTGGAAACAGAGACAGGGGTGCCAGGGAGACAGAGCAGCCCCGAGAAAGCCTCAGCCCAGGGAGCAGACGGGGCAGAGAGCACCCGGGGCTGACAAAAGCTGAGGAGCTCGTCCTGCAGGCCCCGGGACAAGCCCGACAGCTCCTGCCCTGCAACTGGAGAACCAGCTCTGGTCTCACACCCAGCTCAGCCTCCCTGCCTGCAGCGAGCCCCAGGCACCTTCCCAGGCCACATCCCACTCCCTGAGGGCCACGTCCCTGCTCCAGCAGCCACGGGGGGGAAAGGAGATGCTGGAAGTGGCTGGCACCGCCTAGGGAAAAGTGATAATGCTCTGTGCTGGAGTTGAGACCAGGCAAATAAATCCGGTCAGAGGGAAGGAGCTGCAGGCAGCTGCCAAACAGCACTGAGGAGAGAAGAGAGGAGAGGGGTAGTCCTGAGCAAGGGACTGCTCCTGCCGTCCTCCTGGGGCTGGGATTTCCTCCAGGGAAGGTATTGACAACCACCCCATGCTCCTCCTGCCCCTTCCACTGTCAGGAAATATTTGCTCAGCCCCAAGCCCCTATCTCCCCCTCTAGCTAAAATTAGTACCGAGCTCCTAAAATAGCCTCGTTCCAGCCTGTCTGGCACAAGCAAGTGCTTCCCCCAGCCCCAAAGCACTCACAGACAGGGAGACTCCCAGCAGGGAGAGAAAAAAGGTTCATTAGGGTCTCAGGGATCTCTGAGCCTGCTGTCACCCTTGGTGCAGGAGCGCTGATGGAAGCACAGACCCCGGGCACAACGAGCAGCCAGGGTTTCAGGGGCTGCTGCAGCAGCAGCACGGTGCCCTGGCAGATGGAAGCACACCCTAATGGTCTGCAGGCAGCTCAGAACAAACCGTGCTGGGCCCGTGCCACTCGCACCGAGCCCTCGGCCCCAGAAAGCCACTGCAATGAGGGCAGGCAGCTGCATGGAGATGTGAAGCGCAACAAAAAGCATGCCAGGTTTAAAAAAATAATAAAGAAAAAGTGATGGAAATGGCTTGGAGCCTTTGGGATGCTCTGGCAGAGCACGTGAAAACAGAAATGGAGGAGCGGGGAGATGCCTGGGGCCATGTCCAGGCCGTGCTGCCAGGGGTCCTACAGCCGCTAGAGGGAGGGCAGCGCAGCACGGCCGCTCCGTGCAGGGGCCTCGAAACCCCAGCACCCTCACCACTGGTGAGACCTTGCTGTCTGATGCAGGGACAGAGGTAGTTAGGTCTCACCCAGCCCGATTTGCAAGAGGCTGGAGATTTCCCAGTGTTTATGGGCTGTTTGTTGGCACCCAGGGCTTGGTTGTGTTCCTGGGGTAGATGCACACACGCTGATCAGCACAAACTGCAGCTCAGCAGCAGGGAAAAAGGGATGACGGGCCATGGAAAATGGACACCCTCTCCTCCCCCAAACAGAGGGTCCCCGCTGGGGCCGAGGCAGGCATGCGGGCAGGGGGCAGAGCATGTGCATGGCACGGCACGGAGGGAGAAGCTTGTCCTGCAGCTGCCCAGGCAGTACCTTTAGTCTTCAAGGCAGCCAAATCCAGTCCGCTTCACCAGCACTAGAGTCACTTAAAGCCCTTTGCGCCAGTCACCGCAGCGGGACTTTCCTTGGGAAGCTGACCCTGCCGTAGGGGCACACGGGTTACAGGCTGGGACCACCACCTCTGCCAAAAGCATCCCTTACGGTGAGCTCTCCGCAGAGGCATCATCCCACGTCTTGCCCGGCCCTGGGGGACCCAGCAGCACGTGGCTCAGCCTCCAGCAGAGAGGTTGGAGCACGGTAATCCGCTCCGTCAGCTTCCACGGCAGTCAGCACTCCGACAGTGCAGAGAGGTCGCCGTGCTTTGCTTGGCACTACGCGATCAAACGGAGGGAGGAGAAACAGGCAGCAAGGCAAGGAAGGGACTCGCTTACCCACGACACCACGCGGCCGTTGAAACAGGGCAGCTTGGCATTGTCGTCTGAGATTTCTTCTTTCACCACCCTGCGGAAGGGAGAGCAGGCAGTTAGAGCCGGAGCTTCAGAGGTTTTTCCCCTTTGAACGCGGGGTGCTCGTGCCCGACAACAAACAGCCTGGATTTGGGGGTGCAGAGAGGGGCTGCACGGCCCCTTCTGCGTCCACAGCCACAACTGCCAGGCTGGAAGGGAGAAACCCAGAACAGCTGGGTGCACCTGGGGGAGGCTGCCCTCAGATATGTTAATCGGTCCAAAAAAAAAAAAAAAACCTCAGATCCGTATTCCCAACAGTTTGCTTATTTCCAAAGAAACACATAATTTGAACCTCTTTAGAAAGATCTGAAATCATCACAGCCTCTGCCAGAGCCTTCCAGCAGATGAAAGTGAAACGCATGAAACACGCTGCCTCCCAAATGGTACTGTCGCTGTTTAATTACATACGTCACATTGCAACATCCCATCGAGCTTTATAGCTGTGCCACAGTGTCATCTTCCTGCGTTACACAAACAGCCTCTTCGCAGCGAAGGGAGCTCGGAGATTTCTCTTCCCCCAGCACTAAAAACATCCGCTCGCTTGGAGGATGAAATTCCTCCCAGTTTAAATATCGCTAGGCACCTAAATAAATTCTTCCCCAGTGCATACACAGTCAAAAGCAACTTGTAAATGCAGCAGATACAATTAATACCATCTCTGATAAGTCAAATTTAATGGCAAAGGAGGCTTTTTGAGCAATCTCCTATTCCTTTATACTCAACTGACGACACTTCAAGCATTTTTATTCAATGCAAAGACAGCGTACAGATTGGGGTATTTCTTAAATTCGAATTCCAAATTATATTTAAAGTAGTTTGATGCATTATAGCTAAAGAAAGCCATGTAGTAACTAAGCAGTGCGTGGATTACGTTGGGGGGAAAAAGAATCCAAGAGAAAAAGGAACAAAAACTAGAGGAGGAACGTGAAACAAAGGGGAATCGCGTCTTACAAAAGCAGCAGAGCGTAAGGGACAGCGCACAGAGGTGGGATCCCATCAGCAGCTCTCAAGGTCCCCAAGCCAGTCCCCAACTCACGGAGGATCGACGAGGACGCAGCTGTGGCACCCGGAGCTGTGACCCATCGCCCCCGACGGCCCGGCCACTGCCGCGGGGGCTCAGTACGCCGGCACCTGCGGGACCTGGTGCCGGGCTCCCCGCTGAGCCGAGCAGTCGCCGAAAACGGGGCAGGAAACCTCGCCAGGGCACCAGCAGAAGGCAAATGAACCAGGCTCCAGCAGCCGGCCGCGGGGAGCAGCCTCGCCCCACCCCGCCAGCCCCACGGGTTGCGCAGGCTCGGCAGAGCGGCGTCTCCGGGCCGAGAGGGAGCGGGCAGCGGGGGCTCACCAACCCTGCCCGAAAAGGGGGCTGCCAAAGGGATGGGCAAACGCTAGCCACCCCCAGGAGGGCAGGGATGGTGAGCAGCTTGAGCTGTCCAGCCCCATTCCCAACACGGTGCCATTTTCTCCTCCAACAAGCGGGGAAAAGCAGGAAAGGAGCAGCGAGGCTGGATTAAAACCCTGCCAGCCCAATGTTCCTTCAGTGCCAGCCTCTTCCTGAAGCCCCGCGGGCCGGGCTGAGCACCCAGCACATCCAGGCTCCCCCTCAGGCCCGTCCCCGGTGGCTCCCAGGCCTTCCCAAGGCAGGCGTGCTGTCGTCTCCTCGCTTCCCAAGGCACGCACCCTGGCCTGGCCGCGCTCGCATCCATTCATGCTGTCGCCAGTAGCCTGGCCTCCGTCCAATTCCTAGAGAGAGAGCTTCAGGCAGGGCCAATTCCCAGCGCCGCACGCTGCTTGCTCCGGGATGCACAGTCCCGTCTGTGGGCGCGGGGACAGGGTGACACAGTCATAGGGTCGGAGTGACCAACCCTAAGCACAACAGAGCCCTTCCTCCCGCGGTGGGGACAGAGGAGGCACCCCCGGCCCCCTCCTGGCTGGGACCACGGTGCCTGATGGAGAACAAGCAGCTCCTGTCTGAGCACGGGTGGCTCGTCGCTCCCGTTACCCCCACTCCTACCCCAGACATCCCCAGGGTCAGTTCTCTCCCCTCCTGGCCCCACGAAGCACCCCCTTTCCCCCCCCCGCTGTGCTGTTTATCACCGTGGATCCCAACGATTGCTATATTTAGACCCTGCAGGGCAAAAGCTGATAGCGCTGGGCTGGGGTCGGGCACATGCCGAGCTGCAATCTCCCGGCAGCTCTGCTCCCGTCCGTCAGCACTCCTCGCGCCCTGCCGAGCTATTCGTGGCCGGCATTCCTCGGCCGAGCCCCCGCCTCTCGGCACCCCGCTCGAGCCACGCTTCTGGCACCAGCAGGACTTCAGGTTCGCGGCAGGAGCCGGCGACCGAGCAGCCTCTGGGGGAGCTGTGCGCGGTGCCACGTCTCTCCTCCTGCACGGGGAGGCAGCCATGTGGGGAAACCTCCCTGCGATTCTGCTGGGAAGAGCCCTCCGCTGTAGGGTCTGGGCATGGGAAGCCCGAAAGAGGAGCCCCGGGAGGCGTTCCGGCTCTTTTGGATCCCTAAAAACCTCTCCGTTTGGGCACAAGCCCCCGCGACCCAGGGAAAACATCTGCCCAAAGCTGATTTCCGAGGGACTGCTTTGAGTTTGCTATCCGTCACGATGGTTTCCCATTTCCCCACGGGTTCACAGCCCTGCTGGGGGTGTGCGTAACGTGGCAGGGAACAGAGGGCCAGCGAAAGCTCCCTGCTGGAGGGAGGCAGCCCAAGCACGGCCAGGGCAAGCCTGTGTCCGACCTCCCCTCGGCAGCAAAGCTCCGCGCCGAGCTGCTGTGCTGCTGGGCGCCCGGCCCGCAGCCCCAACTGCTCATCTGCATTGAATTTTCCAACAAAGAGACCTGCGGGAGGGAGGGAGGGAGAGAAAGAGAGAGAAAAGAGGGAGGGTTACTGCGAGGCAGGCCGAGTGGGCGGATGATTCAGCCTCCATCCCCAGTGACACGGGGGCGGCTGCGCGCGGGGCCAGGCCGAGGGGGAGGAGGGGACGAGGCTCTGGTTGCTGCGGGAGCCAGGCTCGGGGTTTTGCAGAGCATTGGTGAAAGGAGAGCGGGGCCTGCCAGGGCTGACACAAGCAGCACATCTGCTCCCATGCAGCTGGAGGGGGAAGGGCGGTGAGGGAGGGGAGGAAACCCAGCTCCGGCCCTCGCCCCATCCCGGCTGCTCCGGAAAAGCCAGCGGCTCCTCTCCCCGCGGGCTGGGAAGGTGCCACGCTGCCAGCTCCCCTCCTGCTCCGGCAAGGAGGACGCGGAGCCGGGCGGGTAGGAGCTGCCTTCTCTAGGGAGTCCCGGAGCGGCTCAGGAAACGAGAGGGTATTCGATAGCACACGGTCACGTCCTAGAAATGAAGGGAAGGTGGGGAAAGGGAGAGAGCGGGTACAGGAGAGAAAGGAGGCACTAAAAAACTGCCCTGGAGAATGCTGTGAGAGAAACCCCGGCCACGCAGAGGTTAGCAGCGCGCAGCTGCCGTGCTCCAGCCTCCCTTCGGTGGCCTCCAGCCCAGGCGAGGCTGCGGATACGAGGGAGCTGCGAGCTTCAGCCAGCTCAGGTCCCTCCTGAGCAGGGCCCGCCAGCCACAGCGGGGTCCTGACAAAGAGCTAAGATGGAGGAACGGCAGCTGCCGTGCCCGGGGAAGAGAAGAAAGCCTGGAGGCTTTAACAAAGGCTCAGGTGGGAGGGTTTGAGCCTCGGGTTTGGATGCACGCCGCAGCTCGGCAGCGGTCACCGCTGGCCTCTGGCAACTCCGTCCCCCAGCTCGTCTACCTAAGGGGGAGGATGCTCAGAAAGGAGAATCGCAGGATATGGCGAGTCCTGCAACTCCGAAAAGCTGAATTTGGAGGTGGAGGGGGTGGGGGGGGTCAGCACGGAGAAGCCAGAGAAGGGAAGCAATCCCTCCCGCACGTCAGACATCTTGATGGCGAGGATGAAAAGGAGCTTTGTTACCAGGGGAGGTGCAGAGGTTGAGAGCACAGCTAAGCAGTGACAACTTCAGATTAAAAAGAAGATCTAAAACCAGCAGAGTAGATAAAAAAAAAGATCTGTTCCTTTGTTTAATTCAATTCTTCAAAAAACTTCACAGAACAGTGACATTTCTTCCAAGATCACAAAAAAAAGAGATTCAGTGTTGAAGTTATCCTCCTCTTACAACCCCCCAAAAGCGCACAGCTTACATAGGCCACTCCTATGACCTTAACAGCCCCCATCTCCTGCACCCCACAGAACCACAGAAAGAATAAATAAATCAGGAGCCGTTCCTATCTGATAGCACAGGCTTCAGAGATTTGCACACCAAAAATGTGATCTCATTTTCCAGACCTGTAATACACATGCCTTAGGGCAGGGATGTCTCGTCTCCAAACGATTGTATAGATGAATGATGCCGAACAGTAAAAGGAAACAACTTCATGTTTTAATATCCAAACGTGAGCATCGCCCAGCTGTGGAGCAAAACCCCCCTCCTCTCCCTTCTTCAGGATTCAAAAGCTCTGCAGCCATTTCACCAGAAGAGAAAATTGGACAGGGCGATTCTCCAACAGAGCTGAGATTTCAGACGCGAACTATTCGCCTGTTAGACTAAGCCCAGACATGACACGTGCTTCCCGTGGGGATACAATCCCCTCAAGGGCTGCAGGTCCAACCAAAGAACACATACGCCAGCGATCACACGTGTATCAGCGAGACCTTGGGTTTCGCAGGCAAGCAGCACGCATCAAACAGGATTAGAGGATTTGAGGTGTCTGTCTCCGTAAGCCAGGCAAGTCTTTGGGTCTTCCTCTCCGTATTTTTATCTTCTGTGCAGAGGAGGAGAACGTAGGATCCAAGCATGCAGTGCACTGGGGTGAGAAGGTCTCTCTCAGGGTAAATAGAGACTGTTGTTCCCCATTTTATCTTCCCTCTGAAATCCTCAGACACAGTGTTTTCCATCGTGCCTTTATTTCAAAGCAGCGTAAGAAGGGAAACACAGATCTGGGGGTGTTTTAGCTCTGTCAGACCCCGCTCCCCAGAGGCATTCCTGCCTGCCTGTACACCCAACACCCGAGGTCCCTGTGGGAACGTGACCAACCTTGCAGCACCCTCTGTATCAGGGCTCTTTTTCAAGAAACACCAAGCAACCGCCCTGCTAGCACAGCGATAACACAGCTCTGCATGGAGCAGGAGGTCACCTCTGCTCTCCTAACAAACCAAGGGTGCTTTACGAGGATTTCTCAGGGAGCAGATCACATTTCAAGCTACTACCTGCACTCCTCAGGAGCAGGGACATGGTGCCTAAGACCAAAAGCACAGAATAAAAGCACAGAATAGCCCGTCATTTTCAGCCTGTAACCAGCCCAGCCTCCCTCAACCCCACTCACTGCTGCTGCTCCAAAGCCTCCCCGTGCACCCCAGAGCTTGCTGTGCTCTTCCCTTGATGGTCAACAGGACAGGGACTGAACAGACATCTAAGATGGCAACTGTTTTCCCCAAGATCTCCTAATTAACACACTGGACATACACCACAGCCCCCATACTCAGGAGATGCTTGGCTCCAGCCGGACTTGCGCTCAGTCACGCAGGTGTCACTGGGTGGAGGACAACAGGACAGCCCTACTGCTCACCTAGCCCACGGACTGGGGAAGGAATGGCACTTGGGAACGAGGCCTGCCGGGGAGCAGGACTTATCAAAGCAAAGTTCCAGACTTGGATTTCAAAGGGAGCTGAAGGGCGGGCAGCCCCGTCCCGCCTTGATCTCCGCAGTGACCATCTGGCTGCGGCTCTGCTCTGCAAACCAGCCCGACGGGCCTCGACCCAGGGAGGGGGCAGCACCCCAGCTGCAGGAGGGAATTAATCCTATCCTGGGCGATGCTTCCAGCCCCCGCAGCCCCCAGAAGGCCATTCAGAGACGGCATCAAAGGGAGCCTGCTCCAGGCCCCTGAAGGTGCAGTGACACTTTCAGGCTCTTTGAATTGGAAATCAGGACAAACGGGAACTCCCAGCAGAAGCCCGGCCAGACTCCTTGCTCCGGTAGCTCCATTTCAGCTCCTCAGCAGCTCTGAGAGCTTGCCTACGCAGCACAGCACGAGGGTGCAAGGAGGTGCAAGGGCTCCTCGTGAGAAGGGCAGATTTGAGATAAAATGTCCGCAGGAAGGACCTCAGGGGAACTGAGACACCCCCAGGCAGAGCAGTGACCAAAAGTTGATTTTGTGGTCAAGGTGGGACAGGAATCAGGCACAAAAAGGCCTCAGCTGGAAGGACATGTTTATAAAACAGGGCAAAATCCTGCCGCTGGCACTGATATTTCACACTGATGGCAAGGAGGCGGCTTGGTCTGTGCCACAACGGGCACAGCCCGCGGCACGGAGCTGCGACATGGCTGACAGAAAGGACAGGGCCCGTGCAGAGGGCGGACACAAAGGGCTCGCTGAGGACAGCCAGCACAGTGGTCACAACACTTCTGTTGGTCACAACTCTTCTGACAAGGCTGGAGAGGTTTCCCCAGGCCCCAGAGGGAATTCCCTGCAATTCTCCACAGCCATCACCCGCCCCTCTCCAGCTAGAAAAGCAGCAGGCTCCCCGCAACGCCAAGGGACTCGGCACTATGGAGACGACTGTGCCTGATAGCAAGGAGCTAAAAAGGGTCCTGGGGGGCTGTGGGGGGCTCAGCACGATGCCAGGACCTGCCGCTGCCACACATGGGATGAAGGAGATGGGCACAATGCATGGGGGAGGCTTCTGCGTGCCCCGTGAGGAAGGTGGGTCCGGGCCTTCCTTTTCTGGCTCTCGGCTGAGGGACGCCAAGTCAGTCCTGCTTTTTCTTAACGGCAGGCAAAGCTCCTGCCAAAAAAGCGCTGCCGCTGTGGAATGTGCTGGGCTAGCAGTACAGCTCATTCCTGGAAAAGCATCAACTCAGCGGGAGAGCAAGGAGAGGAGAAGAGGGGAAAAACGGGGAGAGGGGGAGGGTGGGAAACGAGGTCTGAAGGCCTGGGCTCGCGCACCTGGGGAAGGAGGGAGCTGCTCACCAGCACCCCCTTGTCCAGGCTCCCAGCACCGCAGCCCTGCCCAGCACCAGCCCCCTGCTCCCCCAGCACCTCCCTGCTGGTCCTGAGCAGGGCTGGGAAGGCACAGAGCGAGGCAGATGTCTGCGGGGAGGAGCGAGGTTCACTCCCCTGTCATGCTAACAATTTGTATTTAATGACACATCTCCCCTTGGAGGTGACAAAACAGCCTCTACACGTGTCCTGCCCTCAAGACACCAGCTCACGCTCCCCTCTCCTGGCACAAACAAGTGGGTGAGCTTCCCAAGGAAACCTGCCCAGCGTCCTACCTGGTGGGAAGAAGGGGCCTCGGAGGATAACAGATGATGGCTGCACCTACTGCTCACACCCAGCTGCGCTACCAGCAGCAACTGCTAACTGGGTCTATCAGCCATACAGACAACCCCTATAAAAACACCAGGGAGTTAATAAAGCTCAAAACGTTAAGTTCTACCACAAAACATTTGCCAAAGACAATGAGAAGGTCTCACGCGAAGAAGGGCCTTTCAGAGCTGCAGCTGCTTAGCAGCAAAGACAGAACTTTGTCCCTGATCCCAGGCTATTGCAGCACCCTGAAGAAAGGGCAAGTAGTGGCACTACATCCCTCTGGCCCCAAAATGCTGGAAGCAGAGAGCATGAGGGAGGCTGAATGCTCTTAAGAACCACTTCTGACCATCGCTAGGTCAATGACATGTGTCCTGTTCCTTCCTCACCTTCAGGTCCTGGATAAAGGTCAAAACCTGAAATATTCGCTTCACCACAAAATGGGGAAGAGCTTGCAGGGAACAACTTGGAGAAAAGCAAAGCACAAGAGCCATGGTTTAAACAACTGGTCTACCCTTAGAGAAAACCAATCCGAGGCAGAGGAAGGCTAGCTGTTCCACCTGGTCTCCTGCTTTTGATGCCATCAGTGCAGGGGATGCTACAAGAAATTCCCTGTACAGCCAGACAGGGAACAGAGAATATTTTAGTAGCGCTTTATACACTTCATTTAGTTCAGCTAGTATCAATCCATCTTTACCAAACTCCTTTCGAGACGCAGGGCTGAACAACGCAATCAGCAGCTCGATCTCCCACCAAGCATCATTTACCAGGCCAGCAGTGCTTGTCCTGCAGTCAGTACCCAGCGAACAAGCACACACTGTTCGACTGCTGGAAGGAAAGGACAAGGGAAAGGACAAGATGCTCCCGTCCCAACCAAACCCAGCGAGTGCTGGCACACAACACTCTCAACTAGAGGCCCAGACATCGGGTGACAGCTAGCTGTAAAGCAGGAGCCAATCAATTACTGCAAATTAAGAGGAATCTGATTAGCCAAGAAGCGAGGAAAATGTGAGCTGTCTCCACCCTGCTGCTGGTTTATTCTTCGCAATGGAAATTCCCACTTCTCTTTCTTTTCTTCATGAAAGGCCTGGCCCACAGGACTCCTGACACCGGATGGATGTACCCCTGGACAAGGCGATTTCTAGGCAGCCAGGAGACTTTCGTCTGCCAAGGACTCCTCCAAAGGAGCGTCAGAGGCTCGCTGACGCAGGGTGCAGGCCATGGTGTTGATCTGGAAGGAAGGCGTTTCTGCAAGCAGCGAGGCTCGTGCGTTTCAGCAGCCTGGCTGGAAGTGATGACTGGCATTAGTCAGGAGACCGTGTGAGGTGCCATGTACAGAAACCAGCCCAGATCCTGCTGTGACTTGCCTCCACACCAGGGATCAGTGGCTGTTCCAACAAGAGGATAACTTCCCCCACAATGCAGAAGAGGACGGTGCTCTGCAGCACCACAGCAACGCGCCACCGCTGCGGGAGGGAGGCCAGCCCAGAGCTGCTGCTTTTCTTTGACTGCAAATCCCCAGGCCTGACCTGCCACACACCATCCAAAACCTTCCGACAACTGCACTGCAGGCCGGATAATGGCCAGCCACCTCCAGAAGTCACCACATGTCTCAAAATGTTGGCTTGCAGAGGGTCCCGAAGTCAAGGCTGAGGGCTCCCAGGTCCTTCAAGACTGGCGAAGCCACCTCCTGAAACTCCTACCAGGATGCCCAGGCTGGGAATAACTGGATTTATGTAACCTAAAGAGTTTGACATCATTCCACAGCTCTGTCTGGAAGGGAAATCATCTCACATGAGCCCCTTCAGGACCTAAAGGTGCATTTACCAGCTCCCGAAGACAACAGGAAGGCCTGCCACAGGGGACTGATGTGCAGCTAGGGCCATGGAAATCCACCCTTCTCAGAGTCATTGAGAAAACATTAAAACGAGCGAGCACAATGCAGTGGCAAGACTTCCTGCACCAAGCCCCAGCACAGGTTTCCAGCACAGCAGGGCCCCAGCTGGGCCCACGGGCAAGTCTGGGTGAATGGCACTAAACTACTAAAATACTGGTTGAGCTAGGCAGGGCTGAAGGAACCGGGACAGCTCGTTAGCCGTATGCAAACTGCAGGACGGAGTTTGCATACCCATCACAGCTTCTGGAGGGGGGTGAAGAAAAAAAAAAGCTTCAATTTGAGTGAGAAGCTGCTGAGCCCTGGGGCCAAACACAGCAGCAGCCTTGTGCCCGGCTGATCCCGTCAGGCAGCCAAGCTACGCTTCTGGTCACGCTTCTGACACTGCTCAGTGCAGATCTGAGCCCGACCCAGGGGTTTGGCACACAGGGGACGACCGATTTGCTCATGGGCAGGGAGGCACGAAAGGACTGTGAGTGTCCAGCAGGTCAGAGCGATGCCCAGGGACAAGGACCAAGTCCTGTGGGCAAGTTGATGTGCCAGCACCAGCATCCCCACTGAGATAATCCACGCAGAGCCACAGCTCCCAAAACACAGACCCCTCCGGCAGAGCCTCACCATACCCCAGAAGCAGCTGCCAGACATCAGAGGGGCCACGCAGCACGTGAATTCCCCTCAAAACACTAGGGGCAGTTCAAAAAGCAGCAGGAGAGCCTGCCCACACTGCGGCCGGTGCCAGCTCTCCCAGAAACAGATCCCTGCTCCACGGCACGTGAGGAAGCCCTGCCCCTAACAGCTCCTGTCCTCTGCCAGGACCAGACACGGATTCCCCCCTGCAGTCGCCACTCCCAGGATCTCTTCTTCCATAGACAGAGCAGAGCAGGGTACCCAAATGCTGCTTCTGCTGCCTTCGATAGTTATTCTGGAAAAACACCACCTCTGGCACGTCTCCTTCGATAAATAACTGGCACAACAATGACGGCAGCCCCAGCCCTCCGCTGCGGTGCGGGATTACACGGCACAGGAAGGGCAGCATCAGGCATCTCTGCCTGCCAAAGCCTCCAGAGAATTTCAGCCCGTTCCTGCACGGGCTCGATGTTATTGCTACAACAAAAACAGCAGCAATGGAAACAAGTGAAACCGAGAGCCTCAGAGCAGGGGCTCGGGGAGACACGAACGCTGCAGCTCCGCAAGCTTTCCGAAGCAGCTCTGTGCAGACAGCGACACTCACAAGCCAAAAACTCCATGTTCTCCTAGGCCACTATGGAATTATATAAAAAAAACATACAAAATTACAATGATTAGATTAATTGCTGTATTTTTACCTCACTTCAGTGACTCCCCAAAAGCTTTCACGAAAGGATTTGGTTCAAAAATTCCCCGAGGCGGCCAGCAGCAGGACGAAGCTTTCCCTCACCCACCGACCTGGCCCAGGGGCCCTGCAGCAACACAGCCACGTGGTGCCACATCCCCCTTGTGCAAAACCTCCAGCCAGCCAGCGCAGGTCAGAAGGGCAGGCTCCAAATAACAAACAGGGGATGGACGGAGGAGGAAATCAATGGGAAACACCGAAAACACACAGCCCCAGCCGCTGCCTCGTCGGATGCGCGCCGTGATGCGAAGCTGGTGTGACAACATGAAGGCAATTTCCTGCAGGCACGGCCTGTGCTGCGTTCTGCAGGCCCAGCTTTCCTTCTCGGGCTTTTACGCAGATCAAATATCCCAAACCACAACATTGTTCTATCTATTTGGATGCAGTCAAGGGTGGAGGAGCAGCAGTTCAGCACAGCAGAGAGACCCTCGGCTCAGAGCAGCTCAGCAACCGCCGCACAGACACGCGAGAGGCTTCCCAATCCTTCCAGCACAAGGAGGCTCAAAAAGGACTCGAGGAATTTTAACTATGCTCCCTACACCTCCCCACACACAGCCTCCAGGTCAGGACGGAGGGCTGGATGCCCACCGAAAGGACTGAAGCCAAACACATCATGCAGCTAATGGGGGACCCCCATTTTCTCTGCTTATTCTCACAGTGCCCTTCTGCCCCGAGCATCCCCAAGCTCACCGTGGTGGTAAGATCTGGACATAGAATAAGCCCTGGACATTTCCTAGGCCAGCCACAGAGCGGTTTGCTGGGAGGGCAGGTGGGGAAATCCCACGTGAAGGAGGCAGGGAGCAAGAAGAGGGACTCATTAAAGGACTCAGAGCGCTCAGCCTCCATCCCTGTACACCACCACCTTCCTTCAGAGTCCAACACCGGCCACTTTGTCCCCAGGTGCTGGTCCTGCTCTCACCCACAGCCACCAGGGAAGCGAGGTCACTTCTGGTGCTGTCACCAGGAAGCTCCAGCACCCGCTGTGCGGGCAGGCTAGGACCCAGGCTTCAGGAACGGGCAGATTCTAGATGAAATGCTTAAATCTGCACTTGGGTGGGAACTGGAAGACTGGGCAGTGGCCTCCTCCATCATCAACAGCTCCTGTCACAGCGACCAACGTGCAAGCCAAGCCCCCAAGGCAGTTTCTGAGCCATTTTTAATGGTGCTTGACCTGATGTCAGAGACCGAACCGTGCGTGCCCAGCTGCGGGGCAGACAGCCAGGGCACACAGCCTCACTTCACGACAACACTTGTGACATCAAGGTAGGTTTCTGTTCTGTGCAGGAATTCAAAACAGAGCCCTTCAAATGGTTTCAACACAGAACTGCACCAAAACAGCTTCGCTCTCACAGATGGGCAAAGGTTTCCTGACCTTTTTGCTTCTCCAGAGACAACAAGAGCGGATAAAATTAAGAAACGTTCCCATCTAAAACATAATTGAAAACAATACCTCTCCAAGAAAAATGCTGGCTTCGACACGACACCATATTTCGGGAGAAAATTCTGACCAGCTCTAGCTGCAAACAAGTTCAATAGCTGTTGTAGAGCTTCATTGTTTGCATAGTACAGACGAGGCCCGAGGGCAGTTGGTCCGCGGCCCAATTTGGCTAACTTGGCTTTCAGAACGCCACCCCTGGGCAAAGAAACCAGGCTCCGACTGCCATCGGACTGCCATCACCCAGCACTGCCATCAGCCAGCGTGGCCTTGGCCAGCACAGCTCCGACCACAGCAGACAAAGCCGGGCACCTACGGGGCCGTGACGGCCGGCTCCGAACAGCAGAGCTCCCGGCACAGCCTGGGGAAGGAGCAAACGCCACCACCAAACCTTCCCCACGTGCACCCCAGCCCTGGCACCACCGCAGGCCACCGCCACCACGCCTGGGGACACTCTCCAGCAGCAGCTACGACCAGGAGCAGCTCCGGCACCAGCGGGACACCCCAGGCACAGACAGTGTCCTGGGCACGTCCCAGCTCTGGGGCATTTATCCTCTGGGGCAGGGCAAAGGAAAGACACGGTGCTGCGGTCTCTCGCGTAGCTGAGTGGGACCAAGCTTCTGGTCAGTTTGCCAGGTGACATTTCCATCCGAGGAGGGAAACGTACATGGTAGAGCCCACCTCATTTCGCAAGGCAAGCCACTTTGGGCACAGAGCTGAAAGCTGGACCTGTTTCTCTTTTCTAGAAACGGAGAAGGAGCAGCGTGCACGGCCACCACGGGTTCAGGAGCACGGATCTCCATCTCCCTCAGCTCTTCTCGCCTCTCCAGCATCAATTTGGGGAACCCCTCAAGACCCAGCAGGCCTCCCTGCACCCCAGGGATGAGTTATCTGCTGGCCTTCTGGCTCAGAGCTGAAAAAAAAGTGACAGCCACCTCGCAGCGGGGCCGGTGCTGTCAGACAGAGGCAGCAAAAGGGAGCGGGCGTACAGAGGAGTCGCACGGTTTTGGAGGAGCTTCAGCTCACTCACAGCCTCAGCACGGACTCCTTGCCAACCTCTCCCTGCGTGACATCCATGATGACATGGAAGCACTCTCCGCCGGGAGCATGGGACAAGCAAAGGTCTTCTGCAGACAGCAAAGTTTCCAGTTCAAAATTAAAAGAAGGAAAAAAAAAAAAAGGCAAAATAAATCCCCCCTCAGCTCCCGCTACAAAAAGCTGGCAGGGAAGGCAGGGGCACCAGGCCAGCAGCTCACCACTGCTGCAGGACTGACACCGCTTATTAGGCTTAGGATCCCCTCCCCAGCTCCAAAACGCTTTAAGCCAGAAGGACAGTCACTGCTGGCATCGATTTCAAAAAGATCCTGCAATAAAAATAAATCACTCGGCCTTTCAGCGAGCGTCACCGCGCTTCCCAGCGCACATGTGCAGGAGATGAGGTCGCCAAATACCAACGGCATCTGACCCCTGCCCTGGGAACTGCAGCAGGGCCCGCTTTGTTCTGCCTCCAGAGCATCGCCCTAATCACCGCCTCGTACCCGCCTGTGGAGAGCAGGTGATAATTAAGCAGGTCTGGATGCGACACCGGGCTAATGATTAGTTCGATACCAATTTTCGCTTGACAGCTGAGACCTAGGGAGCGCTCACCACAGCTCTGAAGTTGGAATTGCAGTCAGGAGCAGCATCCCACCACTGCAGCCCAAGCCTCCGGTGTCCTCCCAAATGCAGGACAAGGACGTGAGGTGAGGGAGGTCCCCTTGCAGGAGAAACGTCCCTTGCTGCTCCCTCCTGCCTGGAAGAGGTCTGAGGGAAGTGGAGATGAGCGAAACGATCACAAGAGATGCTTCACCCAAGCGCTTTGTCCACACGCTGAAGAAATTCAGGTTTACAGGCACCCCAGGGTTTGTGGCAAGACAAGGGAGCGAGAACTTCACGCCAGGTGCTAAGGACTTACCTGGATGCACAAATTGCACTCATTTAACTAAAACTGCTTTGAAAAGTCTTACTTAAACATCAGCAAGCCCTTGTGGGAACACCTTGATCAACAGCAACGAGTAGCATCAATTGCAAGTGAAAAATAGAGCCAAAAGAAACCACAGGTCAAGTGATGGACATCGTCAGAGCTGCACCAGCCACATGGCCAGATGAGAAGCCAGCAGTTAGCTGGGGGAAGCAAGCACAGAAAGATCTGCCCCGGGGAAAGATGTGCTGCACAGAGAAGGTGACCTTTCTTGTGGGGGACAGGGGCTGGAGGGATGCTTACAGATCTCTGAAGCCCATGTCCCAACAAACCACACGCTACCACGACCCGTCAGCGTGGCTGTTCCCTTCCTGGCCACACAGGTCCCCAGGAGATCTAACACCTTGGAGATCAGAGCGCTGCTATGGAGCTGCGGCACTCAGACTCACACCATCACCTGCTGAAGAAGCTCACAAGAGCACAGGAGCTCTGTTAAAACTTCCCTTGCACAGATTAGGAGTGAAAACAGGCAAGAATTAAAAAGCTTGCCCAAAGCTCCCCAAAAAGCCCGCGCGTGGCTTGGTGGGGAACTCGGATCTCGCAAGTATTCAGAGCACTGCACAGATTTTACCTGGAAAACGTTGGATCAAAAGACTCCAGCTGCAGACAAAAACCTTCCTTCTCCAACGTTAGCAGCCGAAGGACATCTCCACATTTCCCAGTGAAGCAACATCCACAGAAAGCAGCTTCAGGTCCAAGAGGACCTGAAGTCCCCGCTCCACACAGCCGGGCACAGGCTGGATCCTCCGACTGTTTGCTGAAGCAGAGAAACGCTGCGGCTCTCCTGCTGCTCGCACCTCCTCTCCCCACCACCAGGTACGTTAATTTTTCTCGTTTCTCCTCCCTCCTGCCTAGATGTGGCACCATTCTGGTGTCCCCGTGATTTGGGACCGAGCACTTTGACCAGGATTAGCTCCTGGCGTGGCCTGACAGCCCCACAGCCACCCTGGGGAGCCTCAGTTCACATTTCCAAGGAGATGTAAACACTGAAGCTGCTCCATCACCGCCCTGATTCTCAGAGCAAACAAATATTAACAAGATAAACAAAAGAATGAAAAATCCCACACACCGAGACCGCGGCTGTGATACTGCCCTGGGGATGGGGTGAGCTGAAGGGAACGCCTGGCTGGAGATGCACAGCCTGGAAAGAGGAGGAAGAGGGAGAAACCAAATTGACCTGGGCAGCAGAAGTGAGAAGCAACGCTGGGTCGCAGGGAGAACTTCGCCCCGTGCCACAGGGATCCCACAAAAGCTCCGAGCACTACAGAAATGCGCAAGCCAAAGGATCTACAATGTTTTTGTAGGATCTTGCCCCCTTGTTGATCAGCTGCCCGACACAGAGGGCACCTCGAGGAGAGGGGGCCAGAGGGATAAACGCACAAACATACAACGCCCTTCCTTGGCTGAACACAGCCAGCATTAATCTTGCTGCTTTTCGCTAATCGCTCATAAATTTACAGGCTTTTACCAAGCAGCTGAGGTGCCTCCTGCCCTCCCATCCCCGCGTCTCCCCGCAGCCCGACTGATTGCTTTCTCCTGGACACCAATTACCGGGGAGCCTGAAATATTTCAAGTGCTGCCTGGGGCTGCAGGGCTTCTCGGAGACAATGCGGCAGCTGGACTGGTCTGGCCGTTTCCCTGCGAGCTCCAGCCAAGCACCAATCCTTTCCTCAGCTCTCTGGGCAGGAGCAGAGACCCAAACACCTCCTTCTTGATGGGGCATCCTGGGCACCCCGCCACGAGGGCCCTTTTCCACGTGAGGCCTCAGCACGTGCTGCCCAAACCATGCAATTCACCCCGCAGGACCTCACTGAGGGATGGGCAGCTCACACACAGCCTCCACACAGCCCAAAAAGACCTCTGCAGCTGCTGGGCTGCACACACCTTCCCTTCCAGAGGGCATTTCTTCCCCTAGGAGTTAGCTTTGTCCTAGCCAACTCTCCCCTCCTGCATTTCTGACCCATCTAACCTCGCTGGATCTTCCTGAGCGACCTTCCCTCTCCCTGCTAGGATCCACAAGAACTCCCTACACCGCTTGATCTTCAAGTTTCATTAATCTACCATCTGCCTCCTCTCACGGAGCCTTAAAGAAACAGAGGATGAAAAGGCACAAGACAGAACTTTGCTGCCACCAGACCCCTCTTCGCGGCTCGAGACGCTGCTATTTATTACCAAACTTTGTTTATAGTTCTGCAGACGCTCTCCCACCCACATGGCAATGTTTCATTCAAGACAAGCTTGAATTCCCTTCAAGAACAACATTTCAAAGGATCCCAAGGCATTTGTTTACAAACAGCACGCACAGAGAATTTGCTTCTCCCACCAATGAAACTCGGTCCCCTCCGCGCCGGGGAGAGGCAGCTGTTTCGTAGCACCCAACGCTGCTCAACAGCTGAGGGACAGGAAACCATCCGCCGACAACTGATCCCGCGGGGGAAACGGATGGAAAACGAGGGCCGAGGGCTCCTCTCGGCCTGGAGAGCACGGGGAAGCTGTTGAGCTCTCCGCTGGGTCAGGAGGAATTTCGGGAGGCTGAGCATCCCAGACTGCGGTCGAAGGAGCGACTCCAAATTTCAAGCCTCATCTGAAAAGCTGGCACCTCCCGAGCTAACGGGAACCTGGGCACCGGGATCGCTGGGCTGCAGAGGGGAGAGCACCCCCTGCTGAGGCAGCCACACGGGTTTCCATCCAAGCCCCGAACAGGCCCAGCCCTGTTTAAGTTACGGTACGAGCCAAGCTCGCAGCCTAGGGAGGTATTTGGCGCAACGAGAAGACACTAGGAAGGCTATAAAACTGAAAGCCTTTTGCAGCCCCAGCCTCCATCCGCAAGACCTAGTGTAAACACTAAATCTTCAGAGGGGAGGGGGAAAAAAAAAAAAAAAAAAATGGAAAGGAAGGCGCTCACGCAACACGCTGCAATCCCACTAGGAATGGGAAAGGGTCACGCCGCGGGAGCCAAGGGAGGCTGCCTTCCCGGGACGGGGCTGTGCAAAAAAAAAACCCAGAGGAGAGTCAGCTGTGGGAAGACCTCGGGCAAAACAAAGGGTCTCGGGAGCTGGCTTCACGTGACGCTCGCTCCCCGGAGCGGTCGGGGGACTTTACAAAGGTGGGAGCCAACGGAGGCCCCGCGTAAAGCTGGCGCGAGGCACAGCAGGGCCCGCCTCACCTCCGCACGCGATGGAAGGAGCCCGGCATGATCACAAAAGGGAGCGATGGGAGAGGACGGGGGCTGCTGGGGGGCTGCCCCAGGGTCCAAGCGGGGGGCTTCTCGCCCCGCGCTCGGGGCCGGGAGGAGAAAGCCGGCCCCGTTTCCCCCGCTCCTCCCAAGGAGATGGGGGAGAGGGGACGCTGCCAAAATGGATGGCGCTCCCCAAAATGGATGGTGGGAGAGCACAGCTGCCCCCAGCCCCCCTCCCGGGCAGGGAACGTGGCCCTGAGCCCTGGGGGAGATGCAAGGCCCCCTAAAACACAATGTGGGGGGGGGTGATGGCACCGGGGGGACACAGAACCGGGGGGAGCCCCATGCAGGCAGCGGGGGGCACAGCGGGGACCCCTCCCCATGGTGCGGGGGGGGGGCGGCCAGCCCCAAAAAGGGGGTGCTGGGGAGGGATGGGGGGCACCACCCCCAGCCACCACCCTTTGGGGGGGGGTCCCCAAAACCGAGGGGGGTGTTCCCCAAACCGGGGGGGGGGGTGCCCCAAACGGGGGGTGGGGGCTCACCCGAAGTCGTCGTCCATGGACTTGAAGTAGAACTTGTAGTTGGGCCGGTTGAGGAGCCCCTTGAAGTCGCCCAGCGTGACGCGCTCGGCGGGGATGGGCAGCTTCACCAGGTACGGCGTCTCCTGCTCGTCCAGGTGGTAGATGATCTTCGTCTCGGCCGCCGCCATGGCGCCCCTGCCCCTCCTCCTCCTCCTCCTCCTCTTCCTCCGCCTTCCTCCCGCGACCCCCGGCTTCCTCCTCCTCCCTCCTCCTCCTCCTCCTCCTCCTCCTCAGCCCCCCTCTCGCCCCTCGCCCCCTCTCCCGGTGCCCTCTCTCCCCGGGCTGTGCGGGTCCCAGCGCCGCCCGCCCCGCACGGCGCAGGCTCGGGGCTCCTCCGGCTCCTCCCCTGCCCGCCCGCCCCGGCCCCGCCGGAACCGGAACCGGCGGAACCCCCCCCACACACAGCCCCCCTCCCCCGGCACCCCCTTCACGGGACCGGGTTCAGGGACCCCCCCCCCGATCCCTCCCCTCGGCCTTTGTCGCAGCTCCGCAGCCCCTCGTGGCGCTACGTGGCCCTCAGGGGTGGTTCTGCGCTGCCCCCCCCCCCCTTCACAGACCCCTCGAGTACCTCACGCATCGCCCTGTGCAGCTTGAGCCTGGCACTGCTCCCCTACAATCCCCTCATCGCCACCCTACAACGGCCTTCCCCGGTGCTCAGGGCCCTTTTGAGTGCCCCCAGCCCCGTTCCTTCACATGGTAGCATCGCCACTCATCGCCACCGTTGCCCTCTGTGGCATCCTTTCCACATCCTTTCCTTCATCAACCATGCACGCATCAGCTCCAAAAGTCTCTCATTTCCATCCTTTTCTCCCCGCAGACCCTATTTCAGCCATCAGCGCCGTGACCCCAGCCAGCTGGAGCTCTCTTCTCCGCTACCGCCACCCCGCTGGCACCCAAGGGGAACCAAGGAACTGTCTCTGTCAGCAAGGGCCTGGAGCTGTGGCTGAGAGCAAAGCTGGAGCAGGCAGAGCCTGGGGAACGCTCACCACACCAGGACAGACATTAACAGCCTTGCCCTGGCCTGGATGAGAAGGAACACACACAAAAACCACGCCACGGGATCACAGGGGGTGTGAGGCCAGATAGCCAGTCCCCCTGCCAGAGTCACCCATGGGAGGAAGAGCCAGGGATCTTGCAGGGAACGGCACCAAGCTCCAAAGGCTGGCAGGCAGTTATGAGGCTGTAAATAGCCTCCTCATGAGTCCTGTAGGTGTTCCTAGCAGTTATCTGGGCAGCACTGCTAGGCTGGGTTAAGAATCCCACATTACATTGAAAAATACACACTCAGGAAGACCTCAGGTAAATTGTAAGAAGCGTAAGACTCTACTGTTTCTCCACAAGAATTACAGTGTTCCTCTAGCAGGGCCAGGGCCACTCTCTTGTCCTCATTCCCACCTCCTGCCCACGGCTGCAGCTTCACCCCAGAACCTGCATCATACTCAGTAGCCACCTTTGTTACCAAAAGTGCCAGTTTTCGAAATGTGAGCTCCCAGGGGACCGCAAGCAACCACAAGGTAAGAGAGTTGTCACACACCCACGGGGTGGTGCAGACCAAATCTCATTGTTACAGCCTTTAAAAACAGGCTCAAAACCCTTTAAACCAGGCCAAGTGATTGAATAGGCTCAACCGATAGATTGATTTAACTGCTCCCAGGAGTCTTGTGAAGTGTGACTCACTGCTAATGAATGGGGGTTAAGACCACAGAGCCAAAGGAATTATCAGTAAGGGATAGTGCTGAGAAGTCCAGGTCCAGAAGGAAGAGTTTCTGAACATCCTGTTGGTTTGCGTCTAGATTTAAATATTACAGCAGTGATAGCACTGCTGCTCCTTGCAGAGTAAACAGGCTCCAGGCGTTTTAGTGCATCCACGGAGACTTGCTCAGAACAGCCCCAAGCAGATGTAGGTGTACTTGAGTCCCATCACTTATGTCTCTAAGCAACAAAAACCTACTTTTTCTAAAAGGCACACCATTGTTAACTGCAGTTACAGGCTTGACATGAGGAACACCACGTGAAACTCATCAATCCATCCACATTAGATGGGAAGTCAGACAAGATGAGTGCTACGGCCTTAGAAAAAAAAATCTACTTACTGCTTACATTGCTAAAAAGGCAAATAACAATGACTGTGCAGTCAAGGTTGCTTTCAAAGGTGTTTCTAGTCGTCCAACCAAACACAAGGCTTGATGGAAAACACCAGAAACCATCAAGCTGACCCTATGCTCAAACAATTCAATTAATGCTCCTTTAAAATGTATACACTCGTCTGCCCCTAAGAACGCTGCACTATGCCAGAACTCCACCCTGGAGAATATCAAGGGCGGTTCTATCAAGTTCTACTTTGACCATCTCCTTTTTGCTATTCTGTTATCAGCACCATAAGACAGCCCACCACACACACCGCCAAGGCCTAAAGGGTAGGGATATTGGATCACAGAGCAACATTCCCCCTTTGATCTTTGCCCGAGTAAGACAGCGGCTCACACCAAGAAAAACTTGACTACTATGGAGCAAAGAAGTGAGGAATGTGGAAAAAACAAAAGTGGAATTGTTACTTGGCAAAAAAAAAAGAATAAAAAACCTGTAGCAAGAACAAGGCATTTATGGAACTACATGTTAAACCTATTTTTAAACCACCTTCACATTGTAAAAGGGAAGAAAACCTTCAGATGTCCAAGGAGGCTTCAGCATCCCCAAGTCTCACAGCTGGCTTGTAAATACGTTTAAGTAAGAGCTCTGTAGCTGTCCTCCCCCCTCTCCACCAGTTCTTACTCCCCAACATTAGTAGGACGTGTCACAGTACATAATAGCCAACATTCCCACTAGCTCTCATCATGGCTAGGAAAACAGGTTTCATAGGATTTACAGTTCATCTTTGCAACATATTCCTGTATAAAACCAAATCTCACCCATTTCAGGATTCAAAGTTCAAAAGTGTTAACAAACTATTCTCTACTTTTAAATAATGAGATCGTGAGCTATCACTGAGTATTTATACCAATTCCATCATGTGCTGACTTCTTACCTGCTTAATACGTGCCTGATATCTCTTGAGGAAAACGTAGAAATGTGTTACTTAGCTTACCTCTAAGCTCTGCTCAAGCACATACAACTGGACACATAGGATTCCATCAAAGCAACCAGGCCAGTATCACCAGGATAGTTTTTATTTGCTCCCTGAATTAAATACTGGCAGATACAGAAAACTCAGATACCAACTATTTCCCCAACATTTACAAGACCGAGTTTGCCATGTCAGAAAACAAGCACAGTTACGCACAGTCCTGGCAACTGATAGTGGGAGTGCACGAGATCGCCCTGGCTGAACATCAGTTTTGAAGAGGCAGCATCCCTGGCCTCCAGCACCCAACACTGTCCCCTCACTGACAGTTGTGGCACCACGGAACGGCCAAGTAAATATCCTGAGTGGGCAGCTCCAGTGCATATTCCAACCCCCATCTCATGGGATTTATTCCATGCTCCTCCTGAAGGGACAGAGGCAAGGTCAGCACGTCCAACATAGAACCCACCTACGAACACAAGCTGATTCCCACTGGGCCTTTTTTGCTCTGTTCTTTAGAAGAGCAGAGAAGAACGCAGCACAGCAACATTTCCAAGCAAGTTGTTCTTAAAGGCCTTATTGCTGCCTGCCACACATCGTGCTGGCAACAAAGCGCCAGAGGCACGCTTGTTCCCTGCTGCACGCCGAGCAGCTCTGCAGCTGCTGACCTTTACAATGGGTTTGCAGCACTTTCCCTGCTGTCTGAGGGATGGGAAGTTCTCAAATAAAAAGGCGTGAGTTTGAGTAAGAAAGCTTATATAACCAAAATCATTTGGAAACACAACACACGTGCAGTTTGAGGAGATACCACTCGCTCTTTTTCACATTGGAGCAGAACTTAGGAACTTGCATTCTCCTTAAAGGAGTTGGTGCGATCAGTGCCCTCAGAGGAAAACACGAGTGTAGTTGTGCAGCAGGAGAAGCCAGGCATCTCTGCTCTCTTTGCTCCCTTTTTACTAAAAAAAAATAAAGGTTGGGGAGACATACAGCTGGGGATGAGCATGAGACGTATCACATCTAAGATGTGGTAAACCACGTAGACCACTATGCACCCACTATTAGTCAACCCCTGTCGGGGAAGCCGAGTACCTATGATCCTGTTCTAAAGAAAGAGGAAACACGCGGTGTTACCAACTCCACTGTGCAACCTCGTGTTAGATCCCAGCACAGCAGATGGCAAGAGATTCTCCCTTTCATCAAGATCACAGAAGTGCCTTCTGGGCTGCAAAATGCCTTGGGCATCCTAAGACAACTGCATCTTCTCCAGGCACAGGAACTCTCGAAACTCAGTCCTGCACTCCAGATCCTCATCCACATCCTCCTACCTACCAACCTTGCCAGTGTCTCTTCAGCAGTTCTGAGCTCCAGAAGCAATAATGACACCAAATAATTTAGCTGTATGACCACTCTTCCACAACCCCAATGGTTAGGTTTATACGGGCGATGCATTTGCATCTGTTTGCTCCTTTTGCATTAGTAACATGGAGCTTCCAAAAGATAGCTTATAGTGTACCATATCCAGGCTCCAGAGGGATTCTAGGTATCATCTCCTCCTGCTTTTCCCTTGTGTTTATTACACCGTGCTACAACCACCCAACATGATGTGCCACTAGACAAGTGAGGGAGGGAAGGAAGTGGCAACGTTGGGAATGCACAACAGAATTAATGATGGGATTGTCAGTCACTTCGATGTCAGGCCCCACATCTACACACCATGCACTGGCACTGATCTTGCCCTGCCCACTTGGCCCGGAAAGGCAGTGAGAGTGCCTCTTCTCATGCCAAGCCACCGTGTCAGTCTTGGTCGCCGTCAGACGACTCTTCTTCTGCCTCCTCCAGCCACTGGATAAACTTCTGGAGCTGCAGAGAGAATGAAAATGTAGGTGGGTGACAAGTGACAAACAGGTGCTGGGAACGCTCAACAACTGTATTGTGTCAGTGAGGACTGCTATCACACACAAGAAAGAGAAAGGGTGTTTCTAGAAGACATGAAAACAGAGGCAGATTTGAGGAAGACACACAAGTTTAGATGAAAAACAACTGGCATGCCATTAAAAGCACTGCTGACCTATACTACCAGTTGACTTTGCAAAGGTTTATAAACAAAGCAAAGGTTTAGACAAAGCTGCAGTTCCTCAGAGGTGGCCTTCTTCCCCTCCAACTCTTCCAAATCCAGGGAGGAGGACTGGAACAGGGCTCAGCCAAACTGCAGCACAAAGTTCTGTCTGATGGAAGGGGGAAGTTTATACGCTCCCTTACAACACAAGCCAAATGAAACCACTCAGTACAGCAAACGCTTCAAAATATATGCGAAGGGGCTGGTAAGCCAGGAATGAAAGCTTCAAAGGAATTGCATGGGGCCAGCACACAGGGCATTGGCCTAAAGCCCATTTCAAATGGGTGTTGGCTTAGAGAGACCGTGCTGCTCCTCCAGAAAGTGCTGGCCTTATGCTGCAGACCCCACTTAAAACAACATCCCTCTCCTACTGCCTCCATTCCTTGTTGAAACAGGATGATTATGGCAGAACGCACAGAAACATCCGCTCTGGAGAACAAAGTTGCGTTGTTTAGCACTCAATACACTGCTGCATTATTGGCCTACCAGCAGCTGCTCCACAGAAGGTGACAGTGGCACTGAACTCCAAGTTTCTTTTACCAGATGTTGCTCTTTTTAAAAGAAAGCAAACAAAACCAAACAACAAAAACAAACAAACAAAAAGACACCTTTGAGACTTACCCTCTGGTTTTTACGAAGCTGCTTTCCCTTGTCAGATGTGTCCCGCAGAGAGAACCAGTTGAGAATTACATCTTCTTCCAAAATTTCCAGCTGGTAAAATGTCATCAACACCTGCATTGATTAAAAAAGAGCAACCGGGCTCTTTATAAAGCCTTTTGGGACTAGCTCATGTCCAAGCATAGACTTTGCACATAATCTGTGTCTTCCAGCTCCATCTTCAACAGAAGGCAATCAGTCTGTTTAATTTTGATTTTATTATTACAAATAACTGCACTTCCCCTGTCAAGCCCTATGCTCCTGGCAGCTGGATGCTATGACACACAATGAGTCAAAATTCAAGCCCCATCGCCTTCAGCTCTGTGGCTGCAGGGTATGCTTGAGAGCTGCGGGCAACAAGAGGCCACAGAGGGCATCAGTTCAAGATACCATGTTTCTGTTTAAATCACCCCAAAAATATCCCCAAAGCAGATCAGATAAGCCACCCTTATGCAGGCCCTGATACACACAGCAGTGACATGCGCAGAGAAGAGCACGAATCCATCCACCCCGCCCCAGGCTCCCTCTTCCTGTCAGTTCTCTCTGAAAAGTGCCTTATGGCAGGTGTCAAAGCAATTGGTCATTCACCAGCTCAAACCCCTGCCCAGCGCAGTGAGGGCGAGATGCAGTCATGCTTTCTCAGGGTGCCTTTGTGCTCAGGCAGAGCAGGCACTTTGCAGTTGGTCTCCTTGCGGCAGAGCACTGACAAAGCTGTCTGCCAACTCCAAATATAAAGTGTCATTTCAATTCTCAGCCTCCAGGGAAACCCAAGCTCCTAGAACAATGGACACATGCCAAACAATTGCTGTAATTCAATGACATTTTGGCTCACCAAACCAAAGGCTTTTGGCTCAGCTCCATGCTAAGTGCTTTGCCATTAGCCAGAGGCACTGGTGGCAGAAGTTAAGATTACTCTGTCTTGAGGAACCAACAGTTAAGCAGGCCCTAGGAGAGCTCTTCCAAAAGACAGGGGCTTCTTGAGACTGCTGAAGGAAAATACTTGCAATTCAAATCAAATGCTCTTAGTCTGAAGACAGAAAGAACACAGGGACAAAATATTTGTGAAGGAGGATTGTGCAGGGATATACTGAAAACTTTTGAAGTGGGAGGATAGGTAATAAGCCACATGTCCGCTGCCCTTTATTCCCAGTTTCACAACTAGGTCAGCCTGAATAAGAAATTCTGCCCTTATTCCCAGTTTTGTGCTCTCAACTAGCATAAACCATTTGGCAGTTACATCCCAGGGACCAGGCAGAGACAAATGAAGTTAAGCTCTTCCTAAAACAAGTCCCTGGCCTCACATCTCTTCCAGCACCACACAAGGGTATCTAGGTTAGAAGTTGCAAAATAACAGCTCCCTTCAGGCTTCATGCTGCTAAGGGATACTTACCCTCAGCCGTGCTCACTCTGAGGCACAGGCAGACACAGAACTTTTTTTTCTAAAGCAATTGTTATAGATGGATTTCCCATCCACACTCCGCACTGCAACCCCACATTTCTCTCCTCTAAAGCAGACAAGCTGACGATGTGAACAGGATGCATTTCACCATGAATCCAGCAAAAACAGGTCCTCAGAGCTGGGAGCAGATACTCACTTTAGCTATTGATGTGCAAAGACTGTCATGTTCCAGGAAGAATTCCTCAATGGCAAATAAGGCATTCAAGTGATCTGACGCACGTTTTATGTAGTTCTTAAACAACGGGGTCCAGTTCTTCAACAGCTGCAGGGACAAAGCACAGAAGAAAAGTTCCTGAGCTATGAGATGGATGTGTGCACTCAGCCCAGCTTCTCAGCGTTACTGCACTGAGAAACTGACCCAGGACAGCATTTTAAGAAACCCTTCAGCTAGCCAGTTAATGTGTTTGTCTCTGGCCATTAAACAGACACTATTACACCTCGTGTGCAGACAGGACATGGATTTGCCAAGTAGCCTTGAGAACATCAGTTAGCTTTCTTGGTTTTGCTTCTCTGGCTGGAATAATAGACAACCACAATAAACGTGTTTAATGGAGTTTGATACTCAAAGAAAATCACATCACAGCAGACCGATAAGGAGAGGTATATACATGCTCTCAAACTTTCCCTCAAAGTGCAGCTAACATTTCGTTGGCACTTTCCTGCAAAGCAAAAGAGCAAATAAGAACTAAGATTTTTAAAAGTTCCTAATTGCAAGTCACATGTTTTATGTGTATCTACAGACTTGCTTGGAATGGGCAGGAAGGATGAATAGCAAGAAACTGTTTCACTGTTAGTGGATCCCAATTATCTACTCCAAGGTTTATATCTGATGCAGCCTTTCGTTTAATGATTTTGGTGCTGCCTCTTCAAACAGTATTTCTGGCCAAGTTCTCCACAGCTCTTTCACTTGTATGCATCTGAAAAGCAAGCAGCAGGGAAAGCTCTGCAGAGCAGCACCCAGGATAGGAGGTAATAAAAATGCAGCCTTGTCCATAAAAAAAAGTTTTAAGATAACAGAGCGAGGACGATAAGATACAAAAATTCCTCATTGGCCACATCATGACCAAGCCATCCCATGAAAATACTGTAACTATTCCACTGGCATGCTCATGCAGGTATATGGTCTTGCCGTGCCTCCTTACAGAATACACTCACCCAGTCTGTTTTGAAGGGAAACGGGTATTTGTATTTCTTAGGGACTTGGGGTGTGATGAAGTTCTGAGTCACCTACATCCTGGGTTCATCTGTCCAGAACAATTGTGAACAGGCAGTAGCCTTGCCAGAGGGAAAGCTTCATGACAAACAGTGGAGCTAGAACCCAAGCTACCGTGGGCTGTTGACACAGCCTGTGCTAGGAAATACTGCTCATCAACTCTATAGCACTACGTTCTGCCACCTCTTCAATTACTGCAGCCAGGCATGAATTAGCACGCCTCAAGCAGACACAAAAAAAAAAAGGAAGATTAACACAAATGGATCGATCCGTAGGGTATATCGACTGGCTCAAGGGACAACAGGAAGAGCACAGAATGATCCTAATCGTCATTGTATTACAACAAAAAGCTGAGAGCTGCGTGACTTATTTCCAAAAATTATTCTAACCTTTAGCAAAATGTTTAAACCTAAACACTATTCCTTCTCCAACCATTTCCCACATTTTTATTCTTTATTCTTCACCTCAAATGCAGCACAGCTACTAGCAAGTTCCTTCCAGGCTAAGAAATATTTTGTAATACCTTACTGTTAACATCTTTAAATCACAAGCTGGTACAATTCTAACCAGAAGTTATGAAATTTTTAAAAGTAATTTATAAAGAAAGCAGAGCTATGAACACTCACAACCTCAGGACTCAATCCCATGTGCCTATTGCTGGGAAAGGGAGAAAAAAAAATAGACCATCTCAGGTTGAGAACATGCACTGTTACTGTAATTGGTGCTAATGGGGAACGGAGGGCTCAGCCCAACAGAGCTCTTTGCAAAAACACACATAGGAGACTGTATGGCCACAGAGGCTGTGTTGGGAGTTTGAGAAAAATCTGAACTGGAAGATTAGAAGCTTGCGCTTATTTTAGATTGAAAAGATACTGCAAAATTAAGAGATAGCTGAGAGGGCTGTAGAGACCGACAGGCAACATCCTAACGTCCTAGGCTTTGACTTTATCTGGGTAAGTCCTAAAAACGATCTACATCCTGGAGAAAGCTTTCAAGTTCCTCTGACAAGTTCATTCATTTTTTACTTTATTTTTTTAAACCAGATCTGGTCATGATGCTGCACCAACTTCATCTTCAAAGAGGCTTGTGATCCACTTTTCTTCTACCAGAACAGTCTCAAGACCAAGCCTATTTTACCCCCACCTCCAGCACAGAACACCACCATGAAATGTGTGCAAAGCACATGAGACACAGCTATAATTCTGACCTTGTTATACCTTAACAGCATCTGAGCTGACCACCAGAAATTTCTCCAATGAAAGCAAGGATCCATCTGCTCCCTGAACACACAATCCTGTCTTGTGTACCTTTGCATGATAGTACAGAAGACGATGGCTCCCAAACAGAAACCCACAGAGGTGCACCATACGTGCTAGCTGCCGGGCAGCAGTGCAGACACAGGCCAGCTCACAAGCTGAATTGCCAAACTGCCTCACGTGGCTCCTTTTAAACATCCTTACCTATTGTCTGGTGATGCTTCAGCAACAACAGCAGCACAGACTTCAGTTTACCAGCAACTTCAGCCACATTCTCTCAAATCGTGCCTATAGTCTGGGAAAGGTCATGTTTCCTGTACCATCTCTGCTTTACAACTCGTACAAGAACCAAACAAGATACCTGACATACATCAAACCGAATAACTATTTCTCAAGCCTCCACATTTCATCTGAAAAAAATACCCATGGGCATATCCCTTTACCGGATGCTTATTTCCTAAAATTGCTGCAACACTTGCAAGCTTCATGCTCAGGGGCCAACACTTTGGAGCACATACTGTGGTTTCAAGTCAAACCATACATCATAACAATGGCATTTCCACAATTTCCCCTCCTGAGATGTCTGGGACTGCTCCACCATTGCTCTAACACAAACAACCCATCTTCCTTTAACATCTCTTCACTAGAGCTGAGCTACAAGGAGAGTGAGAATCAGTCCTACAAAGTTCAGTAGGCTTCTGATATTCAACACTCTCAGAATTGAAGTATTTCCATCTCATACAAAATAACTTTGCCATATGTAAACCATTATAAGCAGATCTCAGCCTAATACAACCATCGACTGAGGCCATTTTAGCTGCACAGCTACATCTTCCTTATGCACTCCCCTATACCAAGCTAATGCTTGAGATTCTCAGGGTGTAAGAAGTATTAGCAACTTAAAACACTACACTTTTTACTAATTAGGCAACCACAAGTTATTCACTGCAGAAAAATACACTTTTCCACTTTTTCAGATACCATACAAACACATGTTCTGCCTGAAGAGCTGGTCTCCATTTTTCAGAGTTCTGTTGGTAAATAAGCACAAGCTGCTGTGCAGGAAGACCACTGGTATCTGCTTAACAAGCCTTCAAAGGACACTTCTCTACTTCCATTAGAGGCACATCTCAACTCAAACAGTTATTATAACAGTGAATAACACTGTGTGTGCAACGGAATGATAACTGTGTGCCTCACCAGGACACTGCCTGCTGCTATCAATACAGAAAGCCAGCACCAACGATTCTGCACCAAGTACAGAACACTGAGGCACCAAACTCTCCCAGAGAAGGATACTCTAACGAGCTTGCTGGCTGCTCTTTAACCAGGAACATTGGGAACCATTGCCTGCCATGATAGCCAACTGCTTTGATGCTTGAATCTCTTTTCTAACTCCAAGGATTAATTTGTGTTTTGTAAATCCACATCACACACAATTCCCTGCCTGAAGAAATTCCACCTGTCCACCACACTGGGCACAGTCACCCTGAATACGTTTTGATTATTGCTTCTTGCTAAAGGTTTTTGATCACTGCCTCTGCTGGCAAGCATGAACACCAGCTTTCCTACAATGACATATATATCAACAAAGTTACCCAGAAGTAAGTTCTTCGCATACTTCCATAATCTTTAGATTCAAAGGGTTTGGGGGCAATTATGCAAAACATTATTCATTTATATAGTACCTTTTATCTAGACTAGAGCCTCTTCTGACTGGATGTTGCACTGAATTTCTCTCCTGTCCTACTCTTGCTCTGTTAGGACCCCAATCAGTTCCTCTTTAGCTCTGGGAAAGACTAGTTTAAATTCAGTAGGAGACAAGCAGGTGTCAGATACATTTACTCTAAAAGTGCACCTATGTAGCATGTAGTTTTCAAACTCAATATACAAATACACGATAGCAAAGAGAAAACCACTACAACGGCTTCAGCTTGGATCAACGAAACCATTAAGATAAAGCTGCCTGCTTTTTAAAGCAGATCCTAAATAAATCCTAAAGCCAGGAAACAGGAATCGCTCTCACCCAATTATACAACCCCAGAGACAAACCAACTCTTTAGAGACACAACAGAGCTCTGTATCTTCACAGAAAGACAAGATTATGCCTCTGCATTTAGCTGGAAAAAATTGGCACCGGTTACAGTATGCAGACAAATAATGCCTTGGAAAAGATCCCACTGGGAGAGGAGAACTCCCTGCTGCCCCAAGGACAGGGCTTATGATGGATTAGAACTGGATTCCTGGAATGCAAGCCTATAAAGACATCTCTAACAGTCCCTCTCTGATCTCTTCTGCAAGTTACACTCTTCTATTATCACACCCAGGAAACACATGATTAGAGGTACTGAAGTAGGGCTCCCCGCACCTATGGTCTGAGCTGATTTCTGTCAAGCATGCACAATAGTTTCAGTTCACTTTTAGGGAAGAAAAAGAGGTTCATGACCTCAAGGAGCTGAAGTCACTTCAGGCTTAAGCAGAAAGAGTTCTCAGCCAGGAAGAACTTCATGAGTTCACACTCCTACACGCTAAAAGAAAAGCCCCAAGAGTCAAAGGGAACAGCACTCACAGGAAGTAATGCTGAGAAATAGTTCTGGGAGTCCAGGTTTGCATCCAGCTGTTGCAGTGGGAACTCCAGAATCACTTTACTGAGCACCTGCATCATCTCCTTCAGGCCGATGTTATAGGCATACCTGCAAGGAAAAAGGACAAAAAAAAAAGTTTCACACTACATCTCTGCAGACTGTGGTTCCTCACATCGTTATAGCAGAAGATTTGACTTAACATCTTCCAGAATTTTTTGTTTCCTCCCCCCAAAAAACATTCAAACATTCAGGTAACAAAGCCACCTTGCATTGCATCAGGCCCCGTGTAAGACCAACAGTCCTGGAAATCTGCTATCACTGTGGAATGAGCTGCTGCACGGACAGCACCCTCACGTTTACTAGAGTGCTGCATGAATGTGGTTGCGCAAAAGAAGGGAAACAGGTTTGTATTTGAGAAATACTAGGCAAAAGGCACCCTGATTACATGTTCCAGACTTGCTGCTGTACAAGCAGAGTGGACAAGTCACACCACTGCACAGTCTCAGCTGCAGACAGCTGGCTGAATGTTGCAATGCGAGGAGCAGCAGTTCCTGCATGAGTTCACAAGAAGTCAGTGCCAAGAACTGGCTTTCTCTCTCCAGTGCATAATTACTTAATAGCAATTCAATGTCCCGTTACAGAATTGGGGCTGGAAAAGCTTAACGGTTGAGGAAGCCATAGATGCATCAATTCCTGTGGTCATTCAGTCACAAACTCTAATCTGCATTTCTCATGCTGTAATACTGCTAAAATTATTGTTTAACAATCAACATGGGTATTCACATGGTTTCTCCTCTTTCTAGATCTGCTGTTAAACAGAACTGTTCAGAATAAGGGACAGCATTTTTAAGGGAACACTCACTTGAGAGAGTTGATTTCCAGGACCAGGTTGTCACAAGAAATGTTTTCCTCTTCACCCCTCTGTAACGTACCCAGAACCTCATTCTGGAAAACTAATGAAAGAAAGGACAGGTAGTTAGGCCAAGGAAGAGCACATGTTCTTCAACCCTTTCATTACAAAATGAAACTGTGCCCTTAACAAAGGAAGCATTCTGATGCAGACCTCTATTTGCTCTCCATAAGCTGGCACAAACCCACATCAACTACACTTACAAATAGTGGTATAATGCAAATAAAGGAAAAGACTTTCTAGATATCATTGATCTAACCACAACAACCAGTACAAAGCTATTTATCTCTGTGATCTTTTAGAGCAGTTTCTATTACACTTTCACATTGTAGCCTTTCCTATTCAGACAAACCTCACTTTCCTTTAACTAAAGATATGAAAGCAAAGATAGATTCTTTCAGGTGCAAAATGTGTGTGTGTGTTTTCCAGTTTAGCCTGAACCCCTTTTAAATCCACATGAACCTAAAGCAGAAAATCAAAGCACATCTGCTAAAAGAAGCAGTTTCTATAAGGAAATTTAATTCTCCATTACAGCAGTAATCTGTCCTGACCAGGGAAATTTGCTGGATCTTCACACAATCTGAGTTTAGGCAATGACACTGCCATTTGAACAGATGACTCAGGAAAGTCACTTTCATGAAAACCCGGCGATCATGAGTGAGAATGATGAAGGATCTTTGCCTAGCTTCTCACCCTGGACTACCTTGGGTTAAGGTACAATAGCAACATAGTGAATATTAAAAACCAGGGTAGCAAATGTAAAAAGTGAGGTCAGGAAGCAAACATTACATCCATCCACAGACATTCCAATACACCTAGAGAGAGCAGCACAAGCCTCACTGTCTGCATTACCTGCAGACTTACCATTGCTCTCAATGGCCCCATCTCTCACCTTTGATGTCATCTAGCTGAGGGGATGCTGCCCGACTGTCTGGCTCCTCGGAGCCCATGCTCAGGTCACTGTCTGACTCACTCTCTTCTTCTGAATGCACAGCCGGGCCTGGTGAAGAAGAGAAGACACCATTCAATGCTCAAAAGCTTCAGCTGTCACACGCATGTGGAACCAGGTGTCCCAGGGACTTCACAATCAAATCAGCAGCCATCTGTCCTTGCAAGAAAGGCTTTACTCACAGGTCCAGATGGTTAGAATTGCTGCAGAGGGAACACTACAGCTGGCACTGGGATTGTTACTATTATTATTATTTTTAAAGTCTGCAGGCAGACAGCAAAGGACAGGGACAGAAGCAAACGCATTTGTGCAGAGTGCTGACTCATTATGGAGCAGTGTCAGCAGGCTGTCACTAGCAGGAAGAAAAACAGAAGAACCCAGAAGAGCCAAAGCTTATCCCTTCTATCCCTTCTGCAGGAGGGAGTGGCCTGTGGCATGCCACTCACGGCACAGACAGCTGTGTGTGTTCATCAAGTTCATTGTGTAAGTCAAAAACACAATAACCATCTTCCACGGAGCACAGGAAGAGAGAATCTGGTCGGTCACCTTTCTAAGTAACCTCTTACCTTCAAACACAAAAGTTATCTAAAGGCCCAACTGCCTCATAGAGTCCAGGCCTTATTCTGGGAACAATTATCAGCGTCCCTCTCAGCAAGTTTTCCCGACACAAAGTCTGTCTGCCCATTCCCAGGTGACTACACTAAACTCTTCCTTACCCCATAGACTCTGTCTCTGCTCTTCTTCATCCTCTTCATTCTTGTCATCTGCTTTCCAAAGATAGCCTTTGCCTTCTGAGCCTACATCCTTTTTGTTGTAACCTGAAAAAGACACAGCAATTAGGAAGTGTACCCTGCTTATGGGTAAACCTGAAATAGATGTAAAACTTGCATCTACTGCCCTTAAATATCCTTCAGTGAGAGGGAGCTGGGATTCCTGAAGATGCATACGTTTTTCCACTTTTATTTTCCCACTTGCCTCGACAAATGACCACTGACTTACCCCCCGCAACAGCAGCAACATTCAGTTGAGCATGTTCAGATCCCTCAGCAAACCCACACTGGTAGAAACAGCATCTCACAAGGACCAAGTCCTTGGACACATTCCAGGTACAAGGACATAAATCTTGTAACCTGCCTTGAACTGAACATTTCTTTCAACTCCAGTTTCTTGTCTCTTATGAGGCTCCTACTCCAGGAAAAATGGAAAATAGCTGATTCTCCACATATTTCATTGCTGGGATACTGAGGTACAATACCCCACTGCCCAGCTTGAGCTGAACATCTTTGCTTGCCCTATGGGACATATACTCCAAGCTGAACGCAGCACTAAGCTGGCACTGCAAAATCTAGAGTGAGGAAGGGAAAAAAAAAAAAAAAAAAAAAAACAGAAAACAGAGGGCAAAGTCCTCTGCACATCCTGAGCGCGTGGAGCCAGAAACTCTCGTACCTTTCAGTTTGACTTTATTCTCCTCCTTATTCACACCAGAATCATCACTGAACTGGTCGTCATCCTCTTCTTCCTCATCTGGCGGGTGCAGGGAGATCACTGTGCCCTCAGAAAGTGTGATGCCAGGACCTACTACTACCTGCAAATACGTGCAACATATCTTAATGAAGAAATACCTTGATTGCTCCCTCGTCCCGCCACCAGCAGGGAGGATAACAGCTCCAGACAAGCTATTCCAAGAGAGTCAAACAAACGTAACTACAGATATCAGCACTGCTAGGCCACACACCACGCTACCCTAGCCAAAACGCCCAAAGGAAGAAAAAGTAGCAGCATTTCCCCATCTCTGAGGAAAGGCCTGGAGCAGCCCTGCATTCTGGTATGGTTTAATGTATAAGCATAGGAAGTGCCAAGAGAGGCAGAAAGCAACATAGACACAAACACAACTCACCTGAGAGGAGAGGACACAGCGCGGCTTTAGCTTTACTTTCTCCTTCACTTCAGCATTATCACAGACAACAGAATGGATGATCTCCACGTTATCTGCTATCCGTACGTTGTCCCAGAGAAAAGCTCCGTCCAAAGTGACTTTATCACCTGTTATACACCATCAAGTACAAATATTTTCATCAAGGCAGACTGCTGCTCTCCCACACTGCTGAGTTCACTAGAAAGCACCTTACTGAACCTAGGACTAAACAATGCCCTCGATGCATGAAAGATGTTAGATGAAAGGAGGAAAAGGGTCTTATAGACCTACAGACACTTAACCAAAGCTAAAAGTTGAGTTTGTTCCCACAGAGATTTAAGAAGTTGACAGTAACAATGGACATCTTGGATTTGTACAAACACAGCCAAATCACACAAAAAAAAAAAAAAAAAAAATCAAGCCAGAGCTAGAAAGAAGGGGCACCAGGCAGCTCACAAAAAATGATGCCCCTCGTTTGCAGGATGTTGGTGGTGATAATCCTAGGTCATTAAACACCATGCATTCTCTTCTGCTGAAACAACTTATTTGCATGAAGTCATGAAGTGCCTCCCACTTTCAGCATCATTAAAGTACTCTGAAAATTTTTATGTATTTCCTCCCCTGGGAAACTAAGCTTTTCTCCTTTTTTCCCCATTAGTACCTAGCATCTTTGAGAGCCAAATGTACGTATCTTGTAAAAAAGAAAAGAAAAACAAACAAAAAAACCAGACAAACAAAAAACAACAACACATTGTGCCCTTATCTAGCACACCATGCATGCCCCCCGTTCTCATACTCACCTATCTTACAGTTCTGCCCTATAACACTGTTCGTTATGGAGCAGTCGCTGCCGACGACGGTTCCCTGCCCAATGAGCACGTTCTCTTCCAGCACGCTGCCGTGACCAAGGCTAACATCCACCCCCCGGTAAATGTTGTGTTTAGAATGGGTGTAACTCTGGTTCTCATCATCAGTGAAGTTCATCTCCGGAGTCAAAGGATAAACCCAGCGTCTGATGATGTCAGAGCACACAGCTTCGTACATCAGCAGGTTGCATATATGAGCACCATACTCCTCTGTCGTTACATGCATGTGGATCTGGTTCCCCAGGACCTGGAAACAGGACGGGACGTGTCAGAGCATTCTCTGATGCAAGGGGACAGGATCTCCCTCCTAACATCCCTCTCATCCCTCTCCTTACCTCCTCATTCACTAACAGACCACGCACAAAGTCATCCCGTGTCTGGTAGTCAAAATTGTCTGTAAAAAGCTCAGCCACCTGCCAGGAATAAAATATAGAGACATAATGTAATTATAGAAAAAGTTGTCAGGGAAGCCAGTTAATTAATGGCTGTTCAGCAGTTCTCAGAGAGACGAGTTATACAGTATAGGAAAGTGATGCTCTTGCCTTGAATAAAGCTTTGATTCCTGCCGGTAGGAGTGTTGACCTTCCCATCTCTTCCTCCTACCGCAGACTATGAACAGATTCTGGTTTTCAGAAGGGGCAAAACATATAACTTTAGCACCTCCAAGCAGTCCGCCCAGCCTCGCTTTGTAGTTTCACTCCCAAAGGAAAGCTGTAGAGCAGCTCTTTCAGAAGCGGGAGAGATGTTACCAAGCCATTACTAAGCCTAGGCTGGAGCAATCCTGAATGTTACCCTAACCTGGTACCAGCTTGCACATACTGACACTTTTCTACAGTACAGGCATCACCTCTGCTCCACAGACTTTACTACTGCTTACTTTCCAGTATGGTTTCATCCTGTGCCCAATCAGCCATTCAGTCTCCTGATGCATCTACTATTTAGTTCTGCCTGGCCTTGATCAGGGGATGGCAGGAACAGGCTCACAGAGCTGTGCCACACGATCCCAGCTCAGTCGCTGAGCACAGCGGGGAGTTCTGGTTTTCAAATGCAGTGCACCAAGGGCACATGCACCCCTGCACGTCAGGAGCACCAAGGAAGCAATGCAGATTGAATTGTAGACCCTCGGAAGGGCAGAGCTCACCTGTGGAGAGCAGATGCTGATATGACAATCCAGCAAGTCATGGCGCACCTCGACATTCTCAATAGAGTTCTGAAATAGACTCTGGAAAAGGAAAAGATTCAGGTAATCTGAGTGTCGCACGCAGCACTGAACCCCTGAAGCCTTCCCCAAGCCAGAGGTAGCATATTGATTGAATTCTTGAACTAGTTGCTGCTCTGGAGATCAGAGAAGTCTGCTGTCTCCACCGAGAGAAGCGTAGCAAGCACAGCCCAGTCACACACAGCTGTGTGTCAGTCAGCCAAGACTGTCCTCATCCATACAAGCTGCAGTTCTCCAAGAAACAGCTTGTACAAACTATCTTTTTTTTTTTTTTCCCCTAGGAGGTTCCTTACCTTTAGCTGCTAAAAAGCTACAAATGTACAAAGAATATTAATGAATCCAAATGCAATATTCACGGCTCTCATACCCCCCGTGGATTTTTACAGTTGTGGGGTGGTTTTATTTTCCTCCTCCTTTTTTGTCTTGGACAATGATTTGTGCTTTCATTTGAAGGTAGGGAATAGTTTACCAATAACCGATTTAGAGTTGAAAATGCCATGTATATTCATAGTCTTACTTCTGATTTGAAAAAGAAAAGGGTCCATTTATCTCTCTGAAGTGCCTCCACAGATGCAAACTGAGCACTTACTACATTATTAGCAGAGCCCCTGACATTTCTAGAGAAACAGTTCAGGTAGAAGTGATAAGAGGTACCACGCCTTGCACCTCATTATTCCACCCTGTGTCAGGCTCAGTGTCGCTTCAGAACTGTTTGTGTATGACAGGGACATAGGCACCCCAATCTGCATGTCACTGTGACAGCATGAATCATCCACCTCCCTTGTTTCATACAGAGAAAGGGATGCAAACTGAATTTTGAGAAATGCCTGCTCCGTCTTCAAACTGTGAAATGAATCCCAGCACAACGTCACCAAACCTTACATAAAGGTTAAAGAAAAAAGAAGCCAGTTTACCAAGGGTTACTTCCTATCATTTGCTCCTCCAAAGGAAGCAGCAAGCACAGCTCCCCAGCCCTCCCTCCAGGAGGATTTCTCGGTGGGCTACTTCACTACCGCAGCCCTTTTGCACCCATCAGGTTGCAGACGCACCATAGGAAAGCGGAAACGTTTCAGCCCCTGGGTTCTCTGATAGTGAAGGACACGGTTCGTGGCACTGTCCATAGCAATGACGATGTCATCCTCCTTGCACCTGGCGTGGTGACCAGGCGAGGACTCCTTGAAAATCATTGTCATCACAGAAACGTTCTTTTCCATCTTACGACGCAACCTGAAAAAAAACGAGGGCAGAATTTTGAAATCACTCTCCAGCCAGAGCCCAGACAAGCACACCAGGCAAGCACGCGTTTCTTTCACCACCTACTTGTGCTCTTCCAAGGCTGTGGATATATTGAAGTTGGACACCACATCCCCAGTGACCAGAATGAAGTCAGAACGAACGAGGGACTTGGCATCAACGTCTCTCAGCACGTCCCCCAGGGAGCGGTACAGGTCGGAAGTCACGAAGCGCACCGTGTTGGGAGAGGTGTGGCGGCACCACTTGGATTTTCTGCGAGGAGAAAAACACGTCAGAAAGGCACAAAAAAAAATATTCCTACAGAACACTCAGGAGGACACAGTGCAGCTAAAAAGAAGAGATTCTTACTGTAAATGCTCTTTTATCTCAGCTGACTTCCAACAGCAGAAAACGAAGGTTTCTTCCACTCCAGTCGCTGTTAGGAACTCCAAGGTGTAGTCAATCATGGCCACGTTTGCCATAGGTAAAAGAGCCTAGAAAACAGACACACAGAGAACTGAACAAACACTGTTAGTTACCACATATAAATCTGTCCTGGTTTTGGCTGGGATAGTGTTCATTTTCTTTGCAGTAGCTGGTACGGTGGAGGCTGGGGGTGCACGAGGAGCTGGGAGGGGACAGCAGCAGGACAGCTGCCCCAAGTGGCCAGAGGGATGTCCCATACCACATGGCACCATGCTGAGCAGCACAGCTGGGGCTTGGTCAGGAGCTGGGGGGCAGCCACTGCTCAGGGACTGGCTGGGCGTCAGTCAGCGAGTGGTGAGCAATTGCGCTGTGCATCACTTGCCTTCTATATTTTTATCATTATTAATATTCTCCCTTCCCTTTCTGTCCTATTAAACTGCCTTTATCTCAAGCCACGAGTTTTTTTCTGATTCTCTCCCCCACCGCACAGGGAGGGAGGAGCAAACAGCTGCGTGGTGCTGAGCTGGGTCAAACCACAACAAAAGCTCTTCCGTGAGGACTCAGCTAAGCTGGGCTAGAAAACTCACGCATCCCAGTGCGTCGCTTCCCTGACTCAGGCTTCAGCTGCTACAAGAAAAACCTGTCAGACGTGAACGATGCAGCCACGGGAGCACGAGTGTCCCGGAGACAAGGGGAGGGGGAAGATGCAATGGGAAGTGAATGCAGGACTGCGATTTGGGACTCGGGCCGTACCTTTAAGCCCAGTTCCTGATTTACAACTGAGTGATGGTTCAGCATGATATTTCACTCACTCTGTGTCCTGTTCTGCTTCAGACCCGATGCCATGCGTGCAGTTATGACCCCCACAAGCAGGTAATTAGCAGACGAGGCAGGATCGCTGCTCAGACCCAGCAGCACTCCTTCCTCTCAGGTAGCATGAGGGAGATTATACCACAGAATTCTGCTGTAGACAGACCTTTGTAATAATACCTAAAAGTCTCCTTTCCCTTTCTTAGTAATTTCAGACAGCTGCATGTAGCCAAAACTATGTTTTATATAGCATTTTTAAAGCTCTTACAAATTACTTGGGAAGTTCCTAAAAATTACCTGTTCTTACCTCCCTACTTATTACAGCGAGTTACAAAATCTTAATTAAGGAGTTAACGTCACCTTTTTCTGTTAATGGTGCTTTATTTGCTGAGTTGTCAATCTTAAGGGAGCTAGTATATTGCAGAATCACAGAATTTCTAGGTTGGAAGAGACCTCAAGGTCATCGAGTCCAACCTCTACCTAACGCTAGCAGTCCCCACTAAACCATATCCCTAAGCTCTACATCTAAACGTCTTTTGAAGACTTCCAGGGATGGTGACTCCACCACTTCCCTGGGCAGCCTGTTCCAATGTCTAACAACCCTTTCGGTAAAGAAGTTCTTCCTAACATCTAACCTAAAACTCCCCTGGCTCAACTTAAGCCCATTCCCCCTCGTCCTGTCACCAGGCACGTGGGAGAACAGACCAACCCCCACCTCGCTACAGCCTCCCTTGAGGTACCTATAGAGAGCGATAAGGCCGCCCCTGAGCCTCCTCTTCTCCAGGCTGCACAAGCCCAGCTCCAGCCCCTCCCCCCCCCCCAGCCCCATTCTCTTCTTCTCCCGCCCGCCGCAGCCCCCGGGGCCGGCTCTCACCCGCGGCCGGTCCTTGGAGATGGGGAAGAAGCGCCGGTTGAAGCTGTCGGCCACCAGCACGGCCTGCAGCGGCGGCGGGGGCTCCTCCTGCGGCTCGGGGCCGCGGCCGGGCCCCGCTCCGGCCCCGCGCCTGGCAGCGCCGCGGGCCGCCATCTCCTCACGCTGCCTCCTCCTCGCTTCCCCCCCCTCGTCGCACTTCCGGTTCCGGCCCCGCGCCGGAAGCAGCGACGGGAGCGCGGCGGGGACACAACAGCGCGAGGGCGGCGGGCGAGCGAGATGCGCGGGGAAGGGGGGGTGCGCATGCGCAGTGCGGGTGGAGGGGATGGTGATGGAGGGGGTGCTGTGAGGGGGTCTCCTGTGAGGCCCCCCTGAGGAAGCCCCCACAGCGGGAGCTGCTGTGCTGGAAATAAATTTATCTCTCTGATTTCGTCTGTGTGTGTGTGTGTGTAACCATCATGATGGCAGGTGCCGCCCTGCGCCCAGCACCAAGGGAGACCCCAGCCCCACAGTCCCTGAGGCGCCTCGCTGAGCCCCCCGGGCGCTCCCCAAGGAGGCTCCCCAGGAAAACAAAGGGGGGCACATCGCAGGCATCAGGCCTCCAGTTCTGTCCCAGTGCTGTCCCCTCAGCCCAAACCCTCTGGCTGAGGGGTCTTTTCTGGATTATTAGTGGGAAAACTACGTGGTGTGCAAGATGCAGCACCCCTTCCCGCTGTTTTAATTGCATATTCGCGACTGACTTAGTAGAAAACTCTTCATCTCCCGAAGGACACTGCAGCATTGGGTGTTCCCTGAATTTCCCTTACCCGTTAAAATGTTCAGGCATCGCTTGCACTGTGCCATCTGCCCCTGGTAACTTGTGACTGAGCCCCTGCTGCTCCGCACCTCGTGGCGGAGTTGCTTGACCTTAGATAGTTGTTTGGAATAAAGCGGCAAGGATGGGCACGGTGAGGAAATGAAAATGAGCTGCCCCGGAGAAATAAATTGTTCCCATCATGTTCAAAAATAGGTATCCGCATCCCCTCGGGAATCCTGTTGCCGCAGTGAAGAAGCTAACCGGGGAAATAAATAAATAAATAAATAAAGCTCCCAGATGGTTTGAGCCCAGGGGTTACAGCTTGGGGAATTAACCAAGAGGTGGATTTGTCATTGCCTGAGGGCAGGACAGCATCTTCCTTCCTGCCTATGTAGCATTAAGCGCATAAACAGCGCCAGAAATCAGGTCTGATCCAGCATGCACAGCCACTGCCCGTGTCAGGACAGGGCACACGGAGCTCGGCAGGAGAATCAGCAGATTATCTGGCTAATTGCATCCTGTTCTCTCCAAATGAGGCGACTTTCCAAGACGTTGCCCTGGTAAATTGGCAGGGGCAGGGGAAAGCAAATCAAGGTAATTGCTAATGAACTGAACTCAAAATTGGCCTGATAAATATTCCTCAGGCTTTGCAGAAACATTTCCATTTGGTTTCAGTTGGGACTTGCAGGCCAGTAGCACCTACATCAAGTATTTTCTGAAAGCAATACAATTCCAGGGGAGCTTTTAGAATTGAAATTACCAAAAAACAACACAATGAGGCTGTACTGGGTTACCCTGAAGGACCACCGAGCCCAATATCCCTCAGTGGCTGGGAAGGTGATGGGAAGCCCCATGGACTGTAAGACTTTTTCCATCCCTGTCATCCTTCAGAGTGTCAATGAGCAAAATATAGCAGCTCTGGGAACAGTGAGCCCTGTGGGGATGCTCAGCTCCCTGGGGCATCTGCCTTCCAGTCCTTGCCCCTACATGTGTAACCCTTCTCTCTTTTCTGTCTGTTGTCCTCTCCTATCATTTGGTTGCTCCCCAGCTTTTCCCTCTGTGTAGACAATGCCCCCTGGGGTATCGTTAAGCCTTGGCAAGCAGCTCCAAATTTGGGCCTATTTCAGACAGCTTTGGGGCTCCACATCCACAGGGACTTGTGGCAGAGGTTCCTGAGGGTGATGGGACTTGCAGTGATGAGGATCACGGGAGGTCTGCGTGGAGGAACCATGAGATTATATTGCTCATCATCCCTCACTGGCTGTTTTCCCGAGTAGCCCCGGGGTGGCAGTGCTCACACCCAGCTCTCAGACATGGTCCCACGCAGGTGATGGTGCTGTGCGGGTCCTGCTGCTCGCACTCTGCTCCATCCTGTGCTGATTCACCTCACCACCATGCTCAGAGACTGATGGGGCTTCGGGCTGCGCAGGCTCCTCACATCAGCTCAGCGAGGACAGCCTGCCCGAGGGAAATGAGTCAGTGGCCATCCAGCCTTGGCACACGCTCCTGGAGGCAGCCAGCCTCATGACCCCAGAGGCTGCTCCATCTGAAGAGCGAGACCCGTTCCCCATCAGGGGACGGTGCTGGAGCTGTCACGGGAACCAGTGCTCCCAGTCACGAGGAGGTCTGCCTCAGCACAAACACCAGCAGATCGCTTCCAGGGGAAAACCACTTCCCCTGCCCTTCCCCTGTTTCTTATTTGGCCCGCACACAACGTCTCGCACTGCCGTACACTGGTACCACCTCCATCCCTGGGCTTCCTGCCCTTCAACACCTGTGTGAGCCGAGGATTTTCCCCCAGCTCTGCGCTCTGCACTGAGCCATGTGAAATCCGGTGGTTGGGTGGCACACAGGATCAGAGCTGCCTCCTGTTTTCTCAGCTAACCCTTCTCCAGCTCTGGCCCACGTGGATTCCTGCAGCAGTAGTCTCTTTTGGAAAGCCAAAGGGCTGAGCAAGAACTGGGGGTTCACAGCCACAGCCAAGGAAACATCACACTGCAGAGGGACAGGATCTGGTGTCACCTGCACCATGAGAAGGGAGCCCACAGTGCCAGGTCGGGGTTGCCGGGGACAAAGAGGGAATTCCCTGGCTCTCAACAGCCAGAATACCCAGGAGAAGATGACTTCATTTCCAGAGCCCCTGGCTGGCTCCAGCTCTCTACTACCCCAGGGAGGGGCCCTATGCCACTGGCAGATCTTGCTCTGTTCCTGCTCCCCTCTCGTGTGTGAGGGCAGAGGGCAGGGCTATTCCTCATTCCTCATCTTTTCCAGGGGAGGAAAAGGGCTCCTGCAGCCTCCCCTTTGAGAGCAGCCCCAGCTCTGGAGGAGATGCCGGGGGAGCCGCCTGTCCCTCTGCCTGCTGCGGCCACACCAGCTGTGTGGCTTCAGGAAGGAGGCAGCCCCGCGTCCCCGGCATCCCTCTGCCAAAATCCTTTGATCAAGGCAGGGCTCGGAGCAGAGCCCACGTTTCCTGTAACCCTTCCTTCCCTGCATACCCGCTGCTCCGTGGGAAAGGCAAATTTGTCAGAGCTCCAGTCCGAGGGGCTCCACATCACCAGGCAGGGCTGGGAACTGAGCAGTATTTCTGTAGCTGTGCCATTGCAAGGATCCGCTCAGCTGCTCGTGCACCCCAAGATTTGTTTCAAAAGAGCTTTGTGTTGGGGCTGCCTTAAGATCTAACGAAGGCGGAGAAGGGGAACTTTCTCAGGGAGAGCTCTGCAGCCCCCTCCAGCACTTCAAAGCCAGCGAGAGGCCACCTTATCTTGACAGATGTTGCATGCCATGGAGCTGGTTACTGAACTGATGTTTCCCATGGCCTCACTCCAACACTTCTCCCAGTTCGTCAGGGAGATATTTCAAACTGTAACGCTGCAGAAAAGTAGAAGGAAGCAGCTGATTAATGACCATTTCCTGGTAGTGTAGAAGTGCTGGCTCCAGTTGTAGCTGTACCAAAGAAGAGGGAAAATGCTGGAAACCAGAAACCAGATTAAAAGTTCCTCTTCTGCTTTTTCCAAGACAAAGCAATTAACACTGATACGGTGCAGTGTGCTGGGCTGTGCGAGGCCTGTACCCGAGGCGTGCTGAGGAGCTCATCCCATTGCTCCCACTGCTCCTGTCACCACTTGGAGGACTGGGCAGGGACACTGGGAGCAGCCTCCCATCCCCACCAGAGCAGCACTGCCCCGTGTGCTGCCTCCGATGCCCTAAGCAGATGAATTATTCCTACTTCTTCCCATCCTTTTAGGATTTATCAGGGTGTGAGGCACTGATCACACCACCAGTCCCGAGGTCTGATTCCCAGTGCCCTGAAGTTACCAGGCTGCCTTCCAGCTCGGTGCAGCCACCCAAGATGAGGTGGGACACCAAGCTCCTTGGGGCAGGTTTGGCTGCAGCCAGTGCTGTGTGGGGGATAAGGCGAGCCCAAAGGCACCGGGGTGACTCAAGGCTGATGCATGGAGAGCCTGGGGCACGGATCTCTGCACACACAGGCAGAGCTCAGCCCCCTGCAGCTGGCAGCTGAGGGAACGTCTCTTATCTGCGAGTGATGCAGGCGTTGAGCTAGAAATTGGTTTGGGATCACACGGCTGTGGGCAGTCACGGGACGGCCCTGGGCGATCTGCCCAACGCCTGCAGCAGAACCTGCTTCAAACCATCTCCGTGCATTTATTTGCACAAACAACTGCAAGTAAACCAAGGAAAGAGAAAAGTAACAAGCATGCAGAGTCAGACCTCACTCATACCAGACTGAGGCCACGTTAACGGTGCTGCACAGAGCGGGCCCTGGTTTTTTTTTGCAGACAAGGCAGCACCAGGATTCAGCAAGGCAGCACTCGAGGTCGTTCTCCCCACCCACGGGGAGAGCTGCAGTGTTCTCAGCGCGGGAGCAGATGGTGACTGATGCTGCGTGCACCTCCCTCAGACAAGGAGCCGGCTCTGAACGGGGGATTTTCCATTACTTCAGCTTCCCACCGGCTCAATCTTCTCCTGCCTTTAAGAGGAAGCTGCTCGCTGATGGGAGGATCTTTCTGCACGCCAGTGGCTTGAGACCTTGCTCAGCTTTTTATACACAGCAGCTCTCCTTTGCATCTCTCACGAGGTTTCCAGCAGTCACACGTTGTTTTTTTTTTTTTGGATGAGGAACTGAGCCCTGGGTTGGAGGCTCAGTTTTTGGGGTCACAGAACAAGCTGGGGGCCAGCCCAGCCCCTCAGCCCCCCTGCAGCACGCTCCCAGTCCTGGGGCTGAGGCTGGGCTGCTCTCTGGTTGTCAGCAGTGGGCTGACATTTCCCATCCCCTTGCCAGCTGGGAAGACCAGGCACAGTGTGACCTGCCTCCCCCTGTGTCCCCAAGCAGGGGACACCATCCACACACCGTTTCCCTTTCCCACCACCGCTGAGGGCAGCAGGGCCAGCCCTGGCACCTGGGACAGAGCTGGACTTGCAGCTTCCCCTTTTTCCCAGTTGGGAAATAACAGGCACGATGCCCATCTGAGCTAGCATCAACAAGCGTCTCTGGACAGGTCAGGAGCAGATGGTGAGAGCACCGATGGCACCCACAGACCTGTCCCGAGGGAGCAGAGAGCAACACGGGGGTGTTGCAGGACATCAGTGCTCTGCAGCACCACTGAGCCCACAGATGGATGCAGACACTGCAGCAGATGCAGGAGATGTAGAGACACGGCTCCAGCTTTTTTATCATCATGTTGTTCGGCCTTTCCACTGGCTTTGTCAAATAACCGTCCGCACAAGACAGCAGAGGCTGAAGCCTGGCTTTTCCCTGCCGTGCCTGCAGGAGCAGGCAGGCTCCGGCTCAGCCCACGCTGCAGATTTCTATCGATTACTCATTAACTGTCGGGGTGGTGCAAGCTGTAGGAACCACACGACTTGTTAGCATGCACACGTCTGTCCCAGCTTCTGCTCTCTGAGCTATGCTTTGCCCTTGGATTGATCCTGGCCTCTGAATTATCAGGGCTGTGGAAGATCGAACAGTCCGGAGACAAACAGCCTTGAACTGGCCTCCCGCGCTGGATTGCGCTTTAAGCGTTGCAACAGCTTTGAGAGCTTCTGGCTTCTCCCTGTAAGATAAAAAATAAATGAATCAGGTTTAGTTCAGTTGCTGCTGGGTGGTGTTTGTGCCTCAGCCTCTCAAAGTTACGTGAAATAAGATGGTGCACTTTTTCCACGCTGACCCAAATGCTGAGCACCAAACGAAAATGCGACCTGTGTGGCCTGGGCAGCACTGCACCTCTTACTCCGTTCTGCTGCACTCTGCTCAGAAACGCTGCAGAGATAGGGCAGGGCGATCAAACCTAAAAAAAATATAACGTTGTTGTTGCTGCTTGCAGTTTTTGAGATGAGTACGACACTTCCCAGAAGGAAGGCAGGCTCACCTCCCGCCTGGGCTGCAGGGAAGGGGATATGAGGGAGAGGTTGGGGTGGCATCTCCTCCAAAATATCATCACAGCAATGCCCACATGGCTAACAAGAAGCAAGGATGGGTAATTTCCATGAAAGCTGAACGCACAGGTGTGCTGAGAAATTCACAAACTGCCTGAAGCATGTCGGAAGCAAAGGGGAGGATTCATCTTATTCATCCTTCCCCTGCTCCAAACCCATCGCGTCCGCTCTCTCCTGGGACACCGGCAGCACTGAGCCTGCCGGGAGCTTTGGGACCTCTTTCTCTGCAGTGCAGACCACGACCAAATCCATCAGACCCCGTAGCTGTGAACTGCAGCGCACCCAGCCCCGTTTTGTGGTGTAACCAGCAATCATCTATTATGCAAGGCCGCTGCTGCCGTTATTGACGCGTGCTTGCAGGAAGCTGGGCTGTGCCTCGCACGTGACAAAGCCAGCCCGCTGCTGTCCCCAAATGGCTCGGGGACGGTGGGCTTTGAGGGGGGAGGCAGCGATGTCCCCTCCCCTCTCCAGCTGTAGGCAGCACGCAGGTATTTCTTCCAGCAGCTCCGAGGCTGGTTTCGTTCTGCTGAGCTGCCCACGCAGGTTGGCGGCTCCTGGGAGAGAGAAACGTGGCCCAGAGAGGCGAAATTGCTGCTTTCCAGAGAAGTGACCTGCTGCAGTGCAGTGGGAAAGCTTTCGGTCTGAGAGCCTGAAGTCCTGACTGCGTGGGATGTGTGGGAGGGGGACGTGGGGAGGACGGGCAGAAACACATCGGGCACAGCACGGGGACAGGGAATCGGGAGCAAGCTGAGGGAGGCAGCCTCTCCAGAGCGCCCTATTTCTGGGCTTGTTGTTGTCCGCAGTGCTGCAGGCTAAACGCGAGGTCAGGGGACTTCTCCTTGAGCCATCCAGTTCGTTCCTGAGCTCTGCACCTCGTGGCTCAGAGCTCCGAGGAGCAAGAGCGAAGAAGCCCTGGCATGCTCAGCAGCCAAGCCCAGGAAATTCCTGCCAAAAAGGCAAGCCTCAGCAGCCCTGCCGGGGCGTCCTGGTGGGAAAGGAGAGCTGGTAAATGAAGGCCATTGCTCCTGCCAGCGGAGCCTTGGTTTTCCTGGTCAGCCTGGCGATGATGCTCCGTCTTCAGATCTGGTGGCTCAAGTCAGTTTGTTTTAAGACCTGCGTTAAATTCATTGCTTGTTTTCATTTTGGGGTGAGGGGACTGGGTTCCTTCCCCCTCCAGGGAAGGTGAGTGCCAAGCGTTGCCTCCCAGCCCAGGGGGTTTGCTGGCCTCTGCTTTGAAAATGCTTCTGCCTCTCGGTTCCAGCCGTGCTTTTCCTGCTGCTGTTCGGGGCTGATCGCAGCAAATCCCAGGTCCTGAGCCAGGGGAAGTTTTGAGCCGGCCTTGTTTGTGTAAGAGCTGCCATCCCACGGGGGCCAACCTGGGACTCGCAGCACTAAAAGCATCAGTGGCTGCTGCTGGAGCTCAAGCCGTGCCTCCTTGGGCTGGTGGCACCAGTACCTTCATTTCCCCTAAAACAAACACTAGGGGAAAATCATGACATGCTCCCTGGGGGATGCCCACAGCACCATTTTCCTCCAGGAGCCCCAGCCACCACGGTGAGGGAGGACAATCTGCTCCAGCAAGGGGACACCAAGTTGTAGGCAGGGTGCTGGCTCCCTCGGACAAAACAATGCTCTCTTCTCCTCTCCCAACACATTTTTCAAACATTTTGGCACAATGGAGGTTCCCATTTTTCATTCCACGCAGGCACAGGGTGCAGAGCCTTCAGGTTCAGCTCAAAACCAGCCGCCTCCAGAAGCAGCTCTGGCCTCCTCAGCTCAGGGGCTGCAGGCTGCTGGGTCTTCTGCTGGGAACAATTCCAGGTCAAAGCCCTGAAACACAGCACAAGTGATTCACCTTGGAGCTTCAATACGTTTTGTATTCTCTCTGCTGTTCTCACTTTGTCTTTTCTGCTTGTGCTGTTTGACAGCACCGCTGAGTACCCGCATGCTTATTTACCTCCACACACTGGTGCGGCTGATGCAGATAATGGTCTATTTAATGACTGTTCAGAGCCTTACCCTAAATCGCCTCCTGCCTTAAAACCCCTTTACTGGGACGTAGCATTTACAAAGCTCGAAGCGCACCTCGCAGCTTTTCCCCCAGTAAAATCCCAGCCAAACAGAGGTGAAATGGCATAAATGTGGGTGTTGGGGTGCCGGCCGCAGGAAGGTGCAATGGCCGGGTGTGCTCCCAGCTGCTGTGCCTCTGCTCCTGTCCCAAAGCAGCAGGGCACCCGCAGCAGGGCTGACTCCCATTTTTGCCAGAATCGGGGCAGGAGCTCCGCCGAAGTGGCCCTGGCAAAGCTCCCTGCCAGGCGAGCAGCGACTGCGGCGCAAACAGGCGCTTGTTACATAAACCACTTAAGGGAGGCATCGGCCAAAGCCGGCTGCTGGAAGGAGGATGTCAGCTGAGGACAGGGGATTGAAGCAGACAACCTGCGCCGCTGCCGCTGAGGTTATTTACAGCCTTTCGGCAGGGGAGAGCGCAACACTGCCGCTTCCCCCGCTGCACGGCTGTAAATAACCTCGCCAGCAGCAGCAGGTGACAAAGCCAGTGTGCAGCAACACCGGGGCAGCGCCCTGTGGCGAAACCTGCGTGGGGAGAAGCAGAGGCACCGCCACCTCCCCGCAGCACCGCACCACGTCCCCCAGCTCTGCGGGGAAACCACGGGGCAGCTCTGTGCCCCCGCTGCACGCAGCGCGCGGTACCGCACTGCGCAGCATTGCGTTGCGTTGCACCGCGTTGCTCTGCGCACGGCATCGCCTCGCACACGCAGGCGTTGCAGAAGCAAACATTGCACCGCACGCTTGCATTGTGTTGCACTGTTGCGTTGCAAAGTGCATTGCACTGCAAATTCGCATTGAATGACACACGTGCATTGCACATTTGCATTGCATGGCACATTTGCATTGCACATTTGCATTGCACACGTGCATTGCATTGCATTGCATTGCACACTCCCGTTGCACACTCGCGTTGCACGGCTGCAGCCCCTGTGCGCGCGCCCCACCCGCCGCCCTGCCTGCGAACGTTCCAGACCCCCCACGCTGCGGCAGGAGCGGCGGGAGGCCGGGCTGCCGAGACGGAGGCAACCCCCCCTTCTCCCTCCCCGCCGCAGAGCATCCTGGGAAATGTAGTCCCCCCATCTCCCTCTCCCCACTCCGCCGGGCGGTGGGCGAGCGGCGAGGACTACACATCCCGTGAGGCTCCGCGCGGGAGCTGCCTCCTCGCTACTCCCCCCCTCCCCTCTCCTCCCCGCCGCGCATGCGCCCTGGAGACGCCGGAACCGCTATAAGGGATGTGGTTGGGCTCCGCGGGCGCGGAGGGGCAGAGCTGCGGCGGGGGCAGGCGGCGGGCGGAGGTGAGGGGGAAGGGGCCGGCGCGGGGACCCCCCTGTGGGGGGTCGGGGGGTGCTGGCAGGGCCCGTCCCGTCAGGGGGCGGCTGGGCAGGGTCCCCACAGCACCCCTGAGGGGCTGGGGGTGGTCTCCGTGCCGGTTTTCCTGTCAGTTTATTCCCCTCGGGGGGGCTGCGGGGCTGGGAGCCGCCTCACGCGGGCCGTTTGGCTCCACAGAGAGCGCCTGAGGTGGGGTGGGGGGGGCTGCTGGGCAGGGCTCTGTGCTGCTAAACTCCCACGTCTGTGCAGTTTTAGGGGCTTTTTCAGGGAATTTCAGCGATTTGGGGGGGGGATTTCTTAGACAACTTGGTCTTCCAAGTGTAGTCCCTCAATGTTGGAAATACTGCTCTTAAATTTATGCATTCTGACATCTTAAATGGATATTTCACCGCTGATACTCCAGTGCCCAGTTGCTGTGCTCTTTACCCACCTCAGGGTATGTTTAAACTAGTTCAGAAGGAGCTGGTCTTGCGTGGGCTCTCAAAGTCACATTATTACTTCTATTTTTAACAAAGCTCCTTCGCAGTTGCTTTCAGGCTTCATTTAAGCTTTAAAAGCAGTTGAGTAAAAGTAACTAGCGTGTTAGTGCACGCCATGTAATGAAGTGGAATTTGGTTCTTTTCAGATTGTTGAGGCGCAAATCCACGTGTAAACCCTGGCGTTTACGGAAGATGAAAGACATCGACATAGGAAAAGAGTACATCATACCCAGTCCTGGGTATAGGAGCGTGAGGGAGAGAGCCGACTCGGTGCAGCATGAAGAACAGGAAGGGTCAAAATTTCAGCATGCTAAACATAAGGTCAGTTCATTTTGTCATTGTTTTGCTGTCCGTGCTTATTAAGTTACACGCAGCAGCCTTTTTGCTGTGCCAGCTCAGCATAGATTTACTACCTTGAAGGTCAATAATGAATATTCTGTGGTGTGGGAGAGGTCATTTCAAGGGGTAGCATAGCTAGCTACCTTAGTAACAAATCTGAGTGCTTATTAAACATTTTTAATTTAAATGTCACCTGGCTATAAGCAAAATACACTTTTCCCAGTATTCAATTTGAATCCAAGAAGTACTGCAAGCTTTTATAGTTAAGAGAATGGGTTCTCACACATTACAACTGTGTGAGAACCGTGAAGAGCTCAGCACAAATCATGTACCATTCAGTGTTGGCAGCTGAAAAAATTCTTAATCATGCCATGTTTTTCTTCAGGATTATTTCTGAGACAGATGTTTAGCTTGCTCTAGATGCAAGACTGTTACTTTTTCCATCTGGATGGAAGTAATCTGTATTGAATACTGTTTTTATGCATCTGTACACTTAATGTGGTATGGTACAGTCGTCATTACTTTCTGTAATTTACGAGCTTGATCTTGAAATAAGTACTGGCTTACAGCTTGTGTGTTGTTCTGAACATCTAATTTTTAGAGCTTGTTCCCACTGAAAGAGTGCATGCACTAGAACTTAAGTGCTGTAGGGCAAATAGATGATCAGATAAATGGAAACACCCACACAAATAGTGAAAGATATGGTTTGGAACTAAGAGCCCATGCTGGTTAAAGAAGATTAATAATAAAGAAGATTAATAATATTAGCTGGTCTGAATACATGTATTGAAATACCTTCCTTCATGTCCTTTTCCTAACCTTTCCAAAACCTGCTAAAATGCTAATGTAGAACTGCCTGAAGCCAAGGTCAGTACTGCCTGTCCGGATTGTTTGCAATGATGAGGTGCTTGCAAATTCCTTCCTGGGCATTTTATATGGATTACCTGTGACAGCCCTAGTCCGGGAGGGTTGGAAATGGGGGAAGTTGTTGTATTTGTATGGAAGAACTGTGAAGACTGTTTTTAAAAGGATGGTGTTTTGTTGCATTATACTGGGCACTGAGACAGAACTTACTTCAGATCAAGCTCACCTTGTTTCACTGGGGCTTCAAGGGTTTTTTACAGGTATTTTTGAATACGGGCTCAGTGCTGCACTGCTGCTTTTTGAGGTAGGAGTGATCTGCTCTGCAGCAGGCAGAGTGCGGTTTGTACTCGCAGGCTCTGCAGCTTCTGGTGTCCCTACAGGCTCTATGACTCAGCAGACTATCGCTGATGTGCAGGGGAAGGTAGAGTGATTGCATTAGAGCAGGCAGTGATGCAGAGCCAGGAGCCCTTCGGAGTCACAGCGCAGCTTTTCGACAGCATCTGTTATGTTGATGTCATTGGCTTGTCACCCAGTGTACATTGTCCAGTAGCAAATCTGCACTGTCAAATTGCTGGTGACAACAGCGATGCCATTGGAGGGCAGCATGTTTCCCAACCAGTGGGAGGGGGGTTAAGCAGTAATCATGGCACGGGATCTCTATTTATTGGTCTGCATCATCTAATTGTGCTGTCTGCTTTAACTTTGGAGGACAAAATCCTGAAAGCTGGCTAACGTCCTCGTAATGTGATTTACCTCTAAACCTTTTGAATGAATGAAATGAAACCAGCGTTTTTTATTTTCTGAATGCTGGAAGACAGCAAGTCCTGTGTACTTGTACATCATGACACTAAAATCTGACTTGGAGGCACGTTCCTATCAGCTGAACTCTGTTGCTGTGGTCTTTTTTTTTGCCTTTGTAGCTCAACCTGTTTTGGTGCCAGTGACTACAGTTAAGGGTGGTAGGCCCAGATAACACTGCAAGGCAGGGATTCTGTAAAATTTGTGGTTACTGATGGAAAAAGAGGTTTGTCTCTGTCCTTAACTAGAACTTTATTTAGAGGAATTAACCGAATTATCTTATTAATGAAACTGGCTAGTTCTGACAGATGGGCCCTGTGTTGTGGTCTTACTTCTTAGTCATTGTTTGATATTGCTGGGTTGAGTTAACTTATCTCAAACACTTGGACTCCTTGTTTTGCCAACTTTATAGCTTGTGTGTATGTAATCCATAAACAGTATTGAACTTATTGCTGAACGTCAGTGAGATTAAACCCTGCTTACTTGCAAAATATTGAGGCTAAGGAGAAGAGCTGTCTTGACCTTGTCAAAATTGCGCTCATACTTCTGTGTACAGTTGAAATAAATTCTTGTTTCTTCCTTTAGTTGAAATAAGTTCTAGTTTCAGCAAGTTTCTTGGCCTTATCACTTCTTAGAATATTTTCTACCTTTAACAAGGGTAAGTGAAGTCTTCACTTTTATGAGGTTGACCTTTGCCTGTTAGTCAAATGCTTCCTCTCTGCTTGTAACAATAAAGGATAGAAACTGTAGCTCAGCTGTTTAAAAAAAAAAAAAAAAAGGCAGTACTTCAAGGGGAAAGTGACAATGTCCTTCAGTACTTCAGCCTTTATGAACCCTGGGATCGGGTCAGATGCTTCAGCTGGTTTATTGGGCACATGTTGTTACAACTGGTGTCAGAACATGGTGGGAAGTTGATGTGAGGAGGGAGGGCAGGATGACAGCGGTGCAGATAGAGGGGTTAAGCTGTGGTGGAACTCTCACTTGGGCAACTGAGAGTTATGATGGAGAGAGCTTGTGGAACTCGAATTTCCTGGAGAAAACCTGGCTGAGGATTGTAACTAGCATGTTACAGAGGTACCTCATAGATCAGAGGGAGGTAGAACTGCATTTTTCCTTCTGAAGAAGGTAAAGGAAAACTGCCATACTCAAGGAGCACTAGTTAAGGCCAGTGGGGGTGACAGCTTCTGGCAGGGCCACATGGACGTGTCACTGATCAGTAACATGACTTCAGTTTCCTGTTGCATGTATTACTGTATTTTTAAACCTCTTTCTTGTCTTGAAGTAGACAACACTAGTTGATTGCCTGGTCAAGATTTTAGAAAGTGAAATCTATTCTACCACTGAGCCAAGGTCCCAAAACCTTTTTTATGTACCTTGCTCTGTCTTACGTAAAGGTTGTATTCAGCTTCATGCTTTGTCTTGAAACCTCCACACTTGTTCAGGTTTCCTGCTGATAGAAACCAACAGCGGGTGTTCATGACCATAGTGGGAAAGAACTTGCAATTTCTCCTTTAGAAGCTCACATGCTGTTCAGTCACAGCCTTGAAGATCACTTTGTTGAAAGATGGGACGTTTTTAAGCAAGCTTCCTAGAATAACAATTGAAATCATTGCCATATAAGTAGGTCTAATCTAACGTTTCCTGGTGCTTAATGGGAAAGTTGCTATAGAAATTTAGACCTCTGAAATAGTTAGGCACGCTGGGACTGAAATTCAAAAACACGGTTTTTATTCATGAATAAGTATCTGCAGTATGCTTTTAACAATTGATTTTTTAAGTCTTTGTTAGAGACCTCAAAATACAGCTTATAAAGTAGTCTTAACTACATGTTCCCAATGTATAATACCATGCTAATTGGCGTTATTGTATATGGAGGCACTGATCTTCTGAATGAAGATAACTGCTAGAGGTACTTGCTGCTGAGCACTATAATCAGTAGACTTCACCTGTAAGAATGAAAATTTACCAGTGAATGGAAATTAAAGGACGCTTTTGAAATACTGATTTATACTTGTACCTTTAGGACTTCTTGTTCCCAAACACTTGTGTTCTTCAAGTTGTATCTGAAATAATTGTACTCCTTTCTAACAGAAACAGTGTGCCCTGAGAAGCAGGGCAGACCTCACTGTGTCCATCAAATATACCATAAAATGACAGATGAGGAAGGGAAACTTGTTCTGAAAGTGGTTTTGGAATAGACTGGTCTCAAATGTAGACTTCTGTGCATGTTTCTGATGGAACAGCAGGTGAGCAAGTACTTTGTTCTCCTACCCCATCCCATTTGCAACTACAGAAGAAGAGAGGAAAAAGTTTATTCTCATGATATGCGATGTTTATGAGAATTCAACTATTGAGATTCTAGTCTCAATGTTAATAATGTTAATGCTAGTGCATGAATGTGCAAACTGTACTCCAAGCTGTTACTGGAATATAAAGTTTGGGATTAGATTCTAGATGCTGGTACATAGTGACTGTCTACAGCACCTGTGGTAAGCCTCCAGTTAATATTGTTGCATTACACTGGGCACTGCTGAGCTGTTCAGGTTGCTTGAAACATGCAGGAATAAATGTTGCTAACTTCAGGCAGGGGAAGCACTGCTAATATTCCTGTCCTCATCTTGATCTCTTATTTTTCAGGTGTCTGACAGCTTTTGCCAGGCAACAGAGGACTTGCTGGAGTTGATGTAAATCCTTCAAGCGCTGGTAGCCTTGAAGTGATTTATCACTGGCTGTCCACTAGTCAGATCAGCTCTGCCTCTCAACCTCTCTGGAACATCTGGAGTGTCTGAACAACTGGGTTGAACACCCTAAATAGGGATATGAATGTAGCCTGGGTACTAATGCCTCAGCACTCCATGCTTGGAGCAGCCTTTCTGGACAGCTTAATTACAAGCTTTTAGTTGTGGCCAAAGCTGCTGGATGTCTGCATTTTCTTGAAATCTTCATATTATCATGACTGAATGAGCACAAAACTAAGAATCACAGCCTGAGTGGGGTCTTGTGGGCTCTAGGCTCTTGTGGTCTCTACACAAAGATATTGCTAAATGGCTGGCTCGGAGGTTATGGTTAGAAGCTGTGGTAGCTTGAGCTGATGCCCGTGTTCACTGCATGACAAGGTAAAACTGCAGTTGAACAAGATGTTAGAATCATTTTAACTGTCACCCGGCTAAACAGTATAACTGGCTGTGCTGGGAGAGATGTGCAAGGGAAGAACAGATCTGGATGTGTTTCTGAAACTTGTAACAGCTGCCATTATACTGCCTGCTGCTTGAGAATCTCCCATCTGTTAATGATAGGCTGCACACAAATGCAGTGTTGGATACCTGATTTTCTCAGGTCATAGCTGTGTAGAAGGTGAAGGAGTAGTTTTATAGAAACATTACCTGAGTAATGTTTAAAAAAAAAACTGACACAGGTACAGATGTATAATGTGATCTGAGTTCTTGTAGTTAATGACTTAAATGTAGAACTTGAAATTCAGATTTTTAGTGTAATGTGCAGTCTGACTGCAGGAGATACTTATTTCCTGGAGCTATTTTGATAACAATTAAGCTTTTAAGCTTCCAATTCCTGTATTGTCGTTCTACTTTTCTACTAAGTAAAAAGAAAATTGCCCTGTGATGTTTGGAAGCCTTATATGAAAGGCTACACAAGGTGAGGTATGATCCTCTGTGGATCCTGCTTCAGTATATTCTCCTGCTGTGAACAAGCTGCTGCAGTGTAAGGGCATTGATGCAATAAGTATGTGATAAGCTCACATAATGAGTTCAATAAGGCAAATTCCAAGTGCCTATATACCAAAGGTGTACTTTTCTATAAATGCTAATTTCTGCTTAAGTGTCAAAGGGAAACAGAACTTTAAACTACACCTTGCCAATATTTGTTACCCTTAAGCTTAAACACAATTAGACTTTGTGCAAAGGCAAAAATTCGTGCTACTTTCTACAGATTCATTAATTCCATGTTATACCTAAAGGTTGAAGCAAACTATTGTGATTAGTCATGTTCTCTCATGCTGCTGCTCAGGTACTCTCTAATTTGACACAAGGGATCCCTGACTGGGTGCCTGGTGAATGTTTTAAGCTGAACCTCTAACCACTTGGAGGACAGCACAGAGGTTGCATGACTGCCACAATTTATGTACAGATAGCTGAGAAAGGAGCACAAGTTATTGAAAGTTTACCTGGAATTTAGAGGGGGGAATCTACCTATATCTGAAAAGTCTTACACTTATTACTAAGAGGAATAAAAACGCAAAATTCTTCACTGGTCAGAGACATGCTAGTGGAACAGCAGTATTCTGGCTAATTCATGGCTTCTACTTAGTCAGCTGTCTTTAATCCTTTCCCTAAATCTTAGCCACGTAATTAAAATCTTAACCATGTAATTAAAGCCTTGAATCTGGCTACTTGCTGCCATTGTCTTTTACTGCTGTCTATTGCTGTTCCTTTGTCAACAGCTGGCTTGTAAACCAGTCTGCTCATGACTGAAAGCGGGCAGGGAATATCTCTTCCTTTGAAGAGATACTGCAAGCTTTCCTTCACTGTGGTGTTCCGTATTAGTGCTTGAGCCACTGCCCTATGGCTGTCATGGGAACTCAATAGCATAGACTTAAGTAGTGCCAGGAGGATTTAATGGATCTGGAGAACTGAACTTGAAATGAGACAAAACTTGTTCATGCAGGGAGTTCTGATGCTCTGAGGCACTTGAGGTGGTTGTTAGTCTTTGAACTCTCATATCCTGGTGCTGAGGAGTAGCCACCGGATCCTGCTGTGACCAGGCTGTTCCACAAACAATCTACATTTTGATCCTATTTGAGGAGTAAGGTTAAAAGTCTGTCAGTCAACTTATGCTTGGAGCCTTGAGGTATTTTTTAGATTACTGGTTTATTTGCCAATTGGGTGGGGTGTTCCTTGAATGTGTTGGTATGGGAAGGAGAACTGAGTGAAAGGCTGTATCAGGCTTGATAAATGTTATGATGTCAGGGCTTGTGCTCCCATTCTTTGGTGGTTTCATGCCACAGCAGTTTGAGTTTCTGGATCTTCCTGGTGTTGTCCTAAATTGATATCTTCTCTTGTGACCTAGTTCAGGCATGGCCTGAGGAAAGAATTAGTGGAAGAACAGCAGCAGTTTGCATGTAGTTCAGGGTAATAGAGCTTACCTGAGCAAGTCAGGAACCAACTCCTCAGCCTGTGCTGTGCCAGTATGATCTGCTTATTGAGGTGTTTCCTGGCTTTGTGGTCAGGGTGTGTATGGGTTGTTAGTTCTGAGGGGAAACTTACAGTTAAGGCTGATCACTATTTCTCATTCTGCAGGGGGTCTGCTGTTACTGCATGACAGCATGCATCAACTGTCCAGCTTCAGTGCTGCATGATGAGTGTACAGCCTCAGCTCTGAGTGAATCCCATACTGGTTTGTATGTGAAATACAAGATGTGGATTCATGTACACCAGAAGCCTGACTAGGGACACAGCTGCTGTTTAAAAAAACAATCCCCAAATAAAAGTGACATGCTGAACCTCATTTCTTGGATTATAGGAATAAGTGGGTTTGCCAGGGAAGAGTTTAGAACATCTCACCTCAGGGCTAATACTTGCCAGAATTCAAGGGCAAAGTCAAATAAGCAATGTTCCCAGGAAAAAATGAATGTACCTGACCTCAGCAAGGACTCTGTGTGCATCAAGACATGGTTAATATTCAGGCTCATCACAAACATACCTGTGGTGATCTTTTCAAGGCCGTGTACCCAAACATTGACACTAAGTGCTACTGGGAGACTTCTGCTCTAACGTGGGCATGCATAAACTCAGGCTAGCTTTGAAATCATGACTCAAACACTAATTCAACTTCTGTTAGTTCTACCTCAAAAAGAACTACAGAGTTCTAATTCAGAGAAGGTTTTAAGCACTGGATCACCTACGTCTTTTCCCTGTGTGCCTGACTAGCCCTGAGCTGTATTATGCTGGTCCTGGCTTCCCATTTACCTCTTCTTACTGGAAACTTGAAGGTAGGAGTTTGGAGGCCTTCCAAGCTCTGCCTTGTAAATGCAAGAAGTGGGAGTTCCTATTCTACAGCATTGCCAGCTTGGTTCTTTACTTGAATAAAACAATTTTAACTCTGTATTATACTGAATCAACCACAATAGCTTTTGTATTCTGTCAGCTGTGAGGACTAATAAAAACCTTCCTGTGTCTGCTCTAGTTTCCTGTTGGGTAGCAGAGGAGATGCAGCTTCTCTGCAGTGATCTGAGCCCTGGAAAATCATCTCCTTTACAGAAGAAACAGTAATTGTTTGGCTGTTGGGATTTGGTTTGTATGTTGACTGCATACAAACCAAATTCTTTCTCTGCAAGAGAAGTAAGGGATGGAAAATGTGTTTTGTTTGGCCTCCAAGCTTGTCTGGTTTTGCTGTTCTCATGTGATGCTACAATTATTGAACCAATAAATTGCCACAGTCTCTGCTAAATATGAGACTGCATGTGCAAAAGGCTAGGATCTCACTCCTTCACATCTATAGCACAGCTGCCTCTGTTCTCTTCACCTGCTTCACCATCTTCACAGAAATAAATGCCCATGTTCTCTGCTTACAAGGAAATGTCTAAAAAGCTGCTGTTTCCCTTTCACTTGCCTTTCTGCATAATCTATAGAAAACGTGTGTCAGGAAGAACATCTGTTTTGCCTGTATCTGACTTCCTGTGTTTGGCAGCTTGGCTCCTAGGTTTTATGAGTTTTCATGACCTTCTTACATGATCTTGCTGTAAAGATTATGAATTTGGTACCCCTGTTTCAACTGTGGCCCCTTTCTGGCTCTGCCTCCCATCACCACATATGCGTGCCATCCCTATGACCAGTTTGGCCTTGTATCAGAGAGCCCTTATAGTGGGTGCTGGAGGCTTTTGTTGCTCCCCATTTGCAGGCAGTCAGAGGGCAGGTGAGCTGCAGGAGCAGCACCAGCTCTGCTTAGCTTTCTCTGCCTGACTGCTGGCTGTGGAGGTAGAAGAACAAAACAAGATCATATGTGTAGCAATACTTCCCCAGGGTACTCAATAGCTCAATAGAGTACAGCCAGGGATTGTTGTTAGGATTAAAAGCTGAACTGTATTCCTCATCTAGAGTCCCTTGTCTGTTCAGTCCTACCAGCCTGCACCTCTGTGTGCCACACCTTTACCTAACGTGGAGTGCAGGACCCTTGCCCTCTGTCAGAAGCTGTTTGTGGTTGCAGAAACTATTTGTGGGCCACTAGCTGTGAATAAAATGCTGGGTAAACGATCTCTGTTGCTCTCTGTCACATGTTTAAGTGAGCCATGATGTATTTCTTCTGTGCGAGTTCAATTCTCCCATCTTTAGTCCATTTATATGCTTGATCTTTACAACATCCTGTGATAGGGAATTCAGAATTTAAGCATGCCTTGTGTGAATAGCATTAATTTCACCCAGTGTTCAGGTTCTTTTGTTGGAAGATCAGCCAGTGATCGTTCCCTACTTCTCTTCATGTCATTCACGACTTTATGGGCCTCTCAAGTACCTTATCTTTGTTCCTCTCCTTTACTAGCTGAAAAGTCTTAAATTTCTGCATGAGTGGAAGCTGTTCCCATCCTAACTGCTCTCATTGTTCATACAAAGTCATTTTAAGTGTAGCACCCTTTCTTAACTGAAGCATGGGGTAGTGACTGGTGTTCAAAAAGGGGGCAAACCCTCGGTTTTGGAAGTGGTGTGGTATTGTTCATGCTTTCTTCATTGTCTTTTTGCCTTTATGATGATGCTGAGTAGTGAGCTGCTGTTTTTTAAGAAATGACAATGTTGTTTGTTTTCTCCTGGTTAGTGTTAATCTCTAATTTAGACTTGTTTTTTGTTAACATTACTTTGGCGTTACTAATACAGGGCTTTAGTACCAGTTACGTGGCTTTTACTGGTATGCTGAGAAGCTGCTGAATTACAAGAAGCCCTTGATAGCGCAGCTAGTAACAAGATTTATGAGGCACGTGTTTCAAGAGCAGTACTGGCGCCTGTTCCATCACATTGCTAAAGTCTTCTTTAGAATTTTAGTTTCTGAGAAAACTGCGTGTGCAAGCAGGCACTCAGGATATCATCAGTTGATGAACACTTGAAAAAAGGATAGGGGTTCATAAACTTATATAATTAAGTGTTGGGCTTCTGACTTGTTTTTCTATTTCAGCTTTTACTCCAGAAATGCGCAGTAGAAGTGCTTAGGAGTCTCACTTCTCCCTGCTAAACTGTAGGCTTTGGAGACTTTATAATTCGACACAAAACTGTAATCTTTCTTGTACAGTAGGGTGGTGCGTTTGTTTCTTGATAATCATTCGTGTGGGATTTTGGCAGCTTTGCCAAGATTGAGTTGCAGAATCTTCTCGGCTAGGGGTTTGTGCTTGTACTTCCCCGTGTGTCAAGAGATTGCAAAGGCCTTTAGGAGGCAGTGCCCTAGTCATTTATCAATTTATGAATTTATTTTCAACATTTGCTAAGACAATCCTGTTGAGCACCTCTAGAGAGTTTAATTGTTTTTCACAGTGAGTGAACGTTATCTTTGGACTGCTTAAAAACTGCAGGATCTTGCAGTTGTGCTTTCTTACTAAAAATGTTCCCGCTTGTAAGTGGTGAACAACTTTACATTTATCCTGATGTTTTTGAATTTGGGAGACTCCTTTTGGACTCCAAGGCCCTTTCTGTGTGCTCTGAAAAACAACGAATCTGCAAATAGCCTGTGGCACAGCATATTGTCAACAGGGCAGGGTGTTTGGGCAGATGTGCCTGAGGGTCTTGCAAGTGGCAGAACGAAGCCAACTAGCTATGAATTCCTCCACTGTATCCAGGAAAGTGGTGGTGCACAGCTTCCCTCCTGCTGAGTCTTTGAGACATCTTTGGCAGCTCCCATATTAATGCTGATTAGGGGAGATTTGGTAAGGAGGTGTGGCCCTTAGTGAGTCAGTAATTTAACAGAAATTGAGAAATCTTTTAATTCCGATTTTGTTACATATTTGGAGGCACAACATGTGTCAGAATCTTGTCGTGTTCTTTTGTTTTCTAATTATCCTGGCTTATTTTATAATCATGCTTTAGATTTAGATAATGTTTTTTGAGCCCCAGACCATGGGTTGTTGACAAAGTTGTTAAATAGTGCTTAGGCAGTATTTAAGCACTTGGTTAAATAAACAAAGGGCAGATTTATACTGTCATTATCGATTTCCTGCTCTCGCCCCTTTGCATGAGTAGAAGCTAATTGTCTTAATGTGCTATATGCTTAGATAGTAACATAGGACAGGCTAAATCTCTGACAAAAACTATGCAATGCAAGGTTAGGAATCAATTGCTGGCTATTGATGGCCATTTAAGGCTTTGGGTATTGTGTTTTTAGGAGGCTGCAAGGCAGTTACAGTTGTTTAAAAAAAAAAAAAAAAAATTATGAAATAACTTTGTCCTGGGAAGGCCGCTAATAAGGATAAGCATGGTACCTTGGCATGGTGGTGGGACGAGATGATCTTTACAGATTCTCTGGTATCTCTGTTTACAAAACGGCCAGGGAGATTTCTACCTTAGAGTTCACAAAGTAACTCATTTTCAAAGAACCAGAAAACAAACAGATAACACGACTCTGCAATAGATGGCCCATGAAGTTAGCAGGACCTGCAGTGAGCCCTCTGCAAGCGTTAGATAGTGAGCTTATCTCCTCAGATACTTTTGCCACATCGAGCTTCTGATCAAAAGGTTCGTTTGAACTCTGCAAAATTTTGGTTTCTCCATATCATTGCTATTTACTTTCTCCTGTTAGATTAGAATTTAAAGTCTGCCTTTTACTAGGGCTGTGGGAAAACTCTCCTGAGATAAGGCTTGCCGTTTAAATGTCTGGTAATACAGTTGCTGAGCCACAGAGAAGTATGTATGGCTGGGAGCAGGAAGAATTGCCATATTTCTTGTTGCCTTTAGGGAGAAAGAGAAAAATCAGGAAACATGATAAAGTACATTCCAGTTTGCATAATACATATTTTTCTTTTGATGTAACCCAAGGTATTTTGGAAGAAGTTTACTAGTATTCTGATAATAATCTGACTTTTCTGTGGCTAAGAATATCTAGATTATACTAAGAGGGTGCAAGTTCATCAAGTCTGAACTGTACTGTATAAACCAGTCATTGATTCCCCAAATTTACAAAGAACTAATGGTGTTTTTTTTTATTTATTTTTATTTTCTTCCATCATATTTTATTTACCTGAAGCATTTGGTCCTGTGACAATATACAAGATCGATCTATTTATTACACAGACGCAGTACTGGTGTTAATGTACATTATGCAGATCCATGATGTGTGTGCCTTCCATGTTTTTGCCACCAGGCTGAAACCCGTCCTCTAAGACATCAAATGGCAGTGGCTGATGTTGCAATGACTTACAGAAATAAGAGGTGTAAAGTTGCAGGTGTCCTGGACTTCAGGCATAGCTTTGAACTCTGACTCTGTTCTTTCTTATAAAAGCAGATTGAATGCCAGGATGCCTTGGAAGCAGCTGCTCGCGCAGAGGGCCTCCCACTGGATACCTCAGTGCATTCCCAGCTGAGAATGCTGGATGAAGAGCATCACAAGGGCAAATACCACCATGGCCTGAATGTGCTGAAACCCATACGGACTACTTCCAAGTAAGCCTTGAGGCTGCAGGAGAACTGATACAGTATCTGCTTTTCAAACCAGCTAAAAAGTAGATTTGTATCTGTAGTTCTGCTGACTGGCACTGGAAATGCTGAATTTATTTGACAAATGCAACTTGCATGGCCGTTTGGAACTCTTGAGTATTTTCAATGAGAGTAGGCTTTGTTTTTTCTCAATGATTTGCAATTCTGTTTCCTTTTCACTTATTTCAGTTTTTTTTTTTCTTTTAGACACCAGCACCCTGTTGATAATGCTGGGCTTTTCTCCTGCATGACCTTCTCCTGGCTCACTCCTTTGGCCCACAGAGCATACAAGAAAGGGGAGTTGTTTATGGATGATGTATGGTCCTTGTCAAGGCACGAGTCTTCAGATGTCAATTGTAGAAGGTAGAAACATTTTGCTCCATATTATTTTTTTTGTTATAAGTTCACAGGTAATTATAATATTGTCCTAGATATGCAGCACAGATATTTTGTTCTGTATTTCTCAGACATAATGCAATTTTGTTTTATCCTCCTTTATACCAATTCCTCCTGCTGCATTTTCTGTACTCTTGCTGATTTCAGTGAACTTCAATCTGTCTACAGGAGCGTTTTGCAATTACTTTTTTCTGTTTTTTCTCATGTCTTTAAATTTTATTTAAAAATATATCAAAGCTACACTGAAAAAAAACTTGTGGCGAAATGATGGAAGAAAAAAACACTTACAGAACCAGGATGATTTGAATAAGGGTCATATCTTGCAATTAAATTAACCTTTTATGGCTAATGAGAATTCTTCTCAGCTTTTAACTCTACAACTATTCTATCAGACCAGCAAAAAAAGGTGGTGATAAGAGCTTAGATAGCCAGACAGAATGCCAGATTGCCAGACAAAGCTTAAGATAGCCAAAGAGACTGAGCAAAGAAAAAAAAAAAAGGCATTGTGTTTTTTGTCCCTCTCTTCAGTACAAATACCACAATATAGATATTTCAAGATGCAGAGATTTCTCTTTACCTCATAAAATAAACCATGTATTTACAGTTTTTACAGAGATGTGCCTATGAGATTGTACCTTTTATTGCAGTGAAAATTGCATTCTGTTTTTCTTAGGCTGGAGAGATTGTGGCAGGAAGAACTGAAAGAATGTGGGCCCAATGATGCTTCTCTCCGGAGAGTTGTGTGGATTTTCTGCCGCACCAGACTCATCATTTCCATAGTGTGTCTGATGATCACGCAGCTCGCGGGTTTTAGTGGACCAGTAAGTAATTTCCATCCTTTTTTTAACAACCCCAGAGGGCTTCATCTCATGGCCAACTGTAAAATATTAAGGTTTCATTGCAGGATCACTTAAATGTTTTGACTAGCTAGAAATGTTGGGGCAAAATTCCAGAGTCATACGATATTCCAAGATAGGTTTCCTACAGCTGGAGGATCAGTTGCTGAATACCAAGGCCAAGTTCTTGGAGAAGGGAGGGGGACTTTAGATATCTTGGAGGAAATGCACACCTGTTTTTTCTCTTTGCTTTTGAGTATAGTTTAAAGTTCTTCCTTAACTGGTATGTGGTCTTTTTGCATAAAATTTTTACATGCAGGTATTTTATTTCTGTTTTGAAATTCTGTAAGTTTATCTTGTAATAAAACACAGTCTGATAAAACACTAATCTTAGACTATTGGCGTTAATAGCACAGTCTTCAAGAGATGGAACCAAACAGTTTTATTAGAGCGCTACATTTTTAAGTAGCAAGTTTCCAGAAATCTGTGAGTATAGTGTTTCCTGATGCTACAGAGGACGGTCAGACAGATTTTATGTAGAATTTGTTAGAGTATGTTATTGCCTTTAGGAACTGCTGCAGTTTGTTGCTGTGGGTCGTAATGAAGATAACAACATATGGGACTTGACATTCACACCATTTTTTTTGTCACCTGTTTGTTGCACGTGCTGTGCAGATTTACAGTTGAAATTTTGACTAAATTTATTCTCTACACATTTCCCTTGAGGAGTAGGAGCAGTATTACTGCTAGTAGTACACGTTTCAGTGTGCTGGTAAGCTGAAGGTTCATTTCTTGGGTAAGTACACTTGGGTACACTGTTAGGTGAAATGTCTTTTTAAAAATGTTTTCCAGTTTTTAAATGTCTTATCAAAATGTTCTTCTGCTTTTTATACGTCTTTAAAGTTTGCCTTGTTTTATGTAATATGAATAACGAATGTTTCTGTGGTATTGTTTTCATGGTAATAATTTGGCTTGTATTAATTATAAAATGTCTGAACATATTTCGGTAATAACATATCATGTTTAAGGTTTTAACAGCACTAGCTTTCCCCAAGAAGAGCTTCTGTCATTGTTTCACTACAGGGCTTTAGTAGCTGCTTTTATCTTTAGCAAAGAACTTGCAGCAGGGTATCCCTAATTTCTGTAGTGTAATCTTGATCTGTCTCAGCCAAGCTGCTGGATGAGAGCGGGAAGGGAAGGAAAAAAACAGCAAACCAACTTGGTTAGGTTGGGAACTATGGTTGCAATTGATGCTCAATTTGGATAATTTAAAATTATCTATAGACCTTGCCTGTTTGCAGGCAACCTTATTCATTTCTCTGAATAAGGAACAATTCCCTCATGGTTATAATATTTGGCATGAAAAAATGAGTCTTTACCATCCCTCCTCCCTGTTTTTTAAATGGCATGCCTCAAGTATATGCCTATGCTGTCTCCTCTGAAGTGTTAGTGCTTTCTTGTATTGTTACACCCTTTCAGTCACCTGAAGGTGAAAAGGGAGATCAGGAAAAGCACTTGACTTGACCTCTTGTGTTGGTGAAAACTAGCAAAATGGAGTTAAACATTAATTAAAATTACTTAGATTTTTTGAAGTCTAATATGAGTGTCCATGACCTTGAAATGCCAGCCAACAGTGGTGGCTTTGCTCATGAGCATTGTGATGGTTATAACTGGATGGGAGTTGTTGTAGACTTCCTTTTTTTTTTTTTCTTTTTTTTTTTTTTTGTGATATCAGATCCTTCAAGGGTCTTCCTTTTATTTTATTTATTTTGATAAATTCTGCATCTGTCATGATATCCAAACCCATTACCTGGTTAGACAGCTGCATGTGTCAGACTGCCTTGTAATAACCATCAGAATGTACTAGTAGAGGTGAGATACCATTTATCTTCAGTGAATCTATGCTGCTGTTTAATCAGCTACCAAAATTTTCACGTTCATTTTGAGGAACAAATAAACTTTTTTGGTTACCGAACATACTCAGTTTAACTCCAGGTCTGAACAATGTACCTGTTTGCAACTGTTCAGAGCTATTATTCTTCCTGTTTGGGAGATGGGGAAACTTGCTATCTTAGTGGAGTACAGCTTGACAGTTTGGTCAGTTATTGGAGGGGGGAGTGGTAAGCTGTTGGAGGTAAGTTTCCCGATTTCCCAGTTGGCTCCAGTTGCAGCCTGCCCCGTGTTTTTGCACGCTGGCTGCAGTGGGGATGCCCGCGCTGCAGTGGGACCAGTGACAGAAGCTGTTCTTTAGAATTTTCAGGATGGCTGTTTTCTGCGTCAGAATGAGACAGTCCTGCTGGGCAGAGCCAACGCCAAGAGCAAAGGTAAGGTAAAGTTTATTCAATGAGAATGCTTAAGACAGCCAAGCAGCTAGTACCAACTCCTACGGTAATAGTCACAGGAATTCCTTTTTACCGTTAGATGCAGTTTTAGTTTTTTGTACTACAACTTTTCCTGTTCTGTAAATAACTTTATGCTGGATTTCATTAAACTAGTTTGAATTGCAGTAGTACGTGCTTAGATGTAAATGTTAATTGTGTCACTTTTTTCCATTCCCTTTTCAAAATTCTTTAATCTGCTGTTTCCTCTTTCTTTCATCTGGGAAAAAAAAAAGGGGTATAATGTAAGCTTGTCTCTATTTCATCACGGGAGATGCTGATTCTATAAAATAGTGCTGAAAAAATGCACTAAAAAGTTTTGGGAGGAATGAGACCCCAGGAAACATCTGCTTTCTTTATACATCCTCTCTTGGAGACTTTCAGCAATGCTGTGGTGTGCGAGAAAATGCTTGCTGTCTGCGACCATGCTGAGTTACAGCTCGTGAGGAAAAAGGGGGCATTTTCACCCCGATGCTCAGTGACTCGGTTGCATATGTGGGATTGAATACTGGAAAAAGAAGTCAGTAATCTTCTTAGTAACTGCAAACCAACTGTATGCAGTTGTGGTCCAAACAGTGGATGTAAAACTAAATCCAAATAAGGAGAAAGTTGGAATGCAATAGATCTGTGAATGTGAGCTGCTCACATTTGTTCAGGGATCGATATGTAAATTTTCTCAGTGGCCATTCTAGAACCTGATGGACATCTGGCTTTAATTCACACCTATGAAAATGAAAGAGGAAAATTATTTACAGCATGTTTCCTTGGTTCTGACACGCAGAATTATTTTCCTCAGAACAGATGAGTTTGATCTCCATTTTTTTCCTGTTACTTGGTGCTGGGCTGTAGCTTTCAATACCTTTGCTGAAATAGTGGGGTTTTGTTTTTTCCCTCTCTCTTCAAACTATACAGAACTCTTATTTGCAAAACCTGGTTTAGCCAAGAGGACTTCAACGAACTGTGATGTGAAAGGCTTCTCAAATATTTTCTTTGGTCTCAAAATTTTTTTTTGGTTGCTTTTTGTTGTGGGCAAAGGTAATTCTCTGCTCTGTATTAGCGTATCGAAAGCACCAGTATCTTAAAGCATCATTTGCTGAGAAGCTGTCTAGGAAATCTGCTTTTGCTATCTGTGAAGCCTTACTATAGCATACTTTTAAATCCAGTTTTCAGAATTTGTGCAGCCTCAGAAGCCTCCCGTGTTGGCACCTGCAAGTTTGACATCTTTTGGACTTCATGAAAAATACTGTTGTGTTTTTGTATTTTTATAATTTTGTGTGTAGTTTCAGTTATAGTTTGTTAGAGGCTAAGACTGTTAGATATTAACCCTTTATAATTACCCTGTATGTGCAGATTGTACATTTATACAATGCTTTACCTGTTGTACCGTGTTTGTGAGATGTTACCATTTAAGATGGCACTTTATTTCAAATAAAAGCCTGTTGTTTCTCAGTCGATAGTATTTAATATTGATGGCGATTGTGAGTTGTATGATGTTGTAATGTGCTGTTGGACCACAAAGAGCTGGAGGTGGGAATCAGTGGTTCTGGGGGCTGCATTCTTTCTGCAGGTGATATTTGAAAAGTGATTCCTGAGGTAAAGTGTTATGTTTCTGGGGGGAGAGGGCATGGGGAGGGATCGTATGGTTAATTTGTTTTCTTTTTCATTTCCCCTGCCCCCAATGATTTGTGGTATTGCGAACCTTGTGCTTTCTGCTTGTTTTTTTCTTTACTATTAAACTGCTGATGTTTATTTCCAGGAATGTTTTGCAAATGTCCTTCTCACTCTTCCCCTCTACAACTGTAGGTACATTGTTCCTTTTTATCAAATAAGCACGTTTGAAGCAAACCAAAGATAAAATAAAAAGGTCTTAATGTCACGTAAAGGAATGTTTCTTAATGTGCTCAGATGTATAAGTAGTGACTATATTTTAAAACTCTTCAATATGACAATGCATTGCTTTCAGCTAACTGACAGATTTATGTTAAGTTAGAAGACACAGAGGATTATAAGTATGCCGCGAGGAATATGGTTCCAAATTAAACTTTCTTTACTTACTAAATTTGGCTCAGTGCTTGGCTCTCAGCAGGGCTTTGTTTTACAGTATTCCTTGTACTGACAACTTTTACTTCTAGAAGGAAGACGCTTTCTATTTCAAATGGCTCTCTTAAAAGCAAAGTAGCCTACTTGTTTCTAACTTAACATAAAGTTGTTGCATGGTCCTCTGGGATGATGGGGTGTTCATGCAAGTTTGCATTTCTTCCTGTAGGCGTTCGTTGTGAAACATCTTTTGGAGTATACCCAACAGAGTGAGTCCAACCTGCAGTACAGCTTGTTTTTAGTTTTTGGCATCTTTATGACGGAAATAGTGCGATCTTGGTCCCTTGCGCTAACCTGGGCCTTGAATTACCGCACGGGGGTTAGACTGCGTGGAGCTGTCTTGACAATGGCATTTAAGAAAATTCTCAAGCTGAAGAATATCAAGGAGAAGTCTCTTGGCGAGGTAAGCTGAGTATCATTTTGGAAATTGCTGGCTGAGAAAAGATATGTAAATATATTCCTTTGAGAATTAACTGTGCCTTAAATCTAAATAATCCGCTCTGTGTGTTTTTCAGCTCATAAATGTATGTTCCAATGATGGTCAAAGGATGTTTGAAGCTGCAGCAGTTGGCAGTTTGTTGGCTGGGGGCCCTATTGTGGCCATCTTAGGAATGGTTTATAATGTAATTATTCTGGGCCCAACAGGCTTCTTGGGCTCTGCTGTCTTCATCCTCTTCTACCCAGCAATGGTAAGTTATAAAGAATTAAGACTTACTTCATTTTTCTTGGGCAAGATATATGCATAGTTCTGAATAAAGGTGTTGAAAAGTGCTGGGTTAAGCTTGTTTATGGTACTGCATATTATTGAAATTATTGCTAAAGATGATGTGAGGAGCAGAAACTTGGAAATGGGGAACTCAAAATGGTACAAAAAAAAAAAGAAATGGAAATAGGAAAGCTAGCAGATCTGACTTTGAGATAAATATTTATAGCTAAATTAAAGTGCAGAATGTTCGGATGCTTGTGGTTGAGGTTGGAAAGACAAAAGGCCTCCATCTTGTCTACAGGGACCAAGTGTTGCATGTTTCGGTCAAGATTCATTCCTGAATTCAATAATAGGTGTTGAAAAGTGCTACATCTGGGAGGGAGGGTGCTCTTGTCTATATATTCCTGCCTCTACTTCTGTTCAGCTGTGAAATAGGCTAGTCCAAGCCAAAACTCTTTTTATCTTTATATTCATAATAAACATTTTAAAAAGCATGGCTGCAGAATACCATCAGGTCCGCTGTGATGTAATTTGTGTGCAATAGGAAGGACTAAAATAATGGGAATTACCTTTTTAAAAAGGGGAATGAAGAGTGGCATTTGATTGTCTTCACCAGTTCTCTAAAACTTTACGTTGTTTTAGTAAAAATGTTAATAATGTTTTATTGTCCTAGCACAGGTATATAGTAGAAATGGATCTGGCTGTACAAAGCCCAGCTTTTTCTTTCGTCTTACGGGACCAGGTTAAAAGACTGGTTAGAATGCGTTCTAGTGTTCATTTGCTGTGAGAGTAAATTTAGTTTACCTTAAAGTTTATGTAGTCTTTGTGCTTCAGAAACTGTAGTGCATCTAGTGCTATTCAATACTGGTAAAAGTCCACAGCTTTATTCTCACAAATTTTGTTTTTGTTTAGACTTGCTGTCCTCAGTCTAGTGCTCAGTGCAGATGGGGTGGACGGATGTGAATGTTTCTAGCTTTCCTTTTATGTCAGAATGAAAGCATTCTTGCCTGTTTCTGAAACCCTTATTTCAGATGGAAAATTTGCTTTGAATAGTAATAAGGAGGGGCTGAATGTACTTGCTCTGAGTTTTCACTAATGTTGCATGGTGTTACTTTTTGTTTCAGATGTTTGTATCACGCCTCACTGCTTATTTCAGAAGAAAATGTGTATCAACAACAGATGAACGTGTGCAAAAGATGAATGAAGTTCTTAATTATATTAAGTTCATTAAAATGTATGCCTGGGTCAAACCATTTTCTCAGAATGTTCAAAGTGAGTTCACAATTTGCAGATGTTTCCTTTTGTGCTGATGCCTCGCTGCTTTGGTGCATGCTTCTAGGTTAGAAACATAGATGTTGATTTACATGTGGTGTAACAACTCTTTCATCCATCACGCTCTTTGTTATGCATGGTGGGTTAGACAAACGGTCTTGCTGCTTTCTAAAGTTTTGCTTTCTAGGATAATGTTTGTTCTTGCTCTAATCCTAATTTTTTAATTTTTGTTCCAATTTTTGATAATAATATGATAACTGTTCAATTTTTAAAATGCAGTGACTTCTGGCTTACAAAGATTTACAGACCATTATAGTTTACTGCTCTATCTCTGCTCTTTTTATAGGGACATGTATGTTATAACTGCTAACACGTAAAGTGTTAGGTCTCTCAGTGTTTATAGTGCTGTGGTAGTGTATACATAAGTATACATATTCCTCTGAATCATACTTCATATTTGGTGCCATTATTCGTATTTCTAGAGATTCGTGAGGAAGAACGTAAAATCTTAGAGCGTGCAGGCTACTTCCAGAGCATCACTGTGGGTGTGGCTCCCATTGTTGTAGTCATTGCCAGTGTGGTGACTTTTTCTGTCCATATGATCCTTGGCTACGATCTTACAGCAGCTCAGGTAAGCGGTTAGCTTATTGCAGTGGTGAAAATATTATTTACTGCATTGCTACAGTAGCTTTTCTGTTAAGTCATTTCTCTCCAGCTCATTCTTCTTTGCCTGCATGGCCAGGCCAGGTTAAGGCTCACAAAAATGGTGATCTGGTGGCTGTGACAGCAGCAGATGTAGTCATGTATTTTGCACAAAAAACTCTCTGTGTTGTTCCAGCCCTGACCTTCCTCAGAACAGGTTTTGAGGTGAATGTGAACCAGCACTTCTTTTTGCTATTCAGTTAGGACATTGGGATACTGGATGTTTTTTTTTCAGTGTGCTTGGATGCAGACAGTACAGATTCGTTTTCCCTTGTGACTTAAAATAGGATATGAACATGGATCTTCACAATTAATAGGCTAATGCAGGATTTGCTGTCTGATATTTTCATTGGATCTACAAACACTGAAGATTTGTTCTGTTACAAAGTGCTGGGTAGATGCACTGCTTTCTGCTATTCCAGAGTACTTTGAATCTTTAAATGGTTATTCTTTGACTGTGGACCTTTTCTATGTCTTTGACTTGCTGCTATGGCAATTCAACCTTTAGAAGGTTGGAACTGCTAGTTAAGTATATTACACCCAAATGTCATTCTCTTTATTTTTTTTTAGGCATTCACAGTGGTCACTGTCTTTAATTCAATGACTTTTGCTCTAAAAGTAACACCTTTCTCAGTGAAGTCTCTATCTGAGGCATCTGTTTCCGTTGACAGATTTAAGGTAAGCAGTCCTTTAGTTTTGCAGTTTTAGCTGTTAGTGTGGAGTGTCGTATGTGTATAATAGATGCTAGTGAAACAACTTGATGCTATTTTATTGTATGAGGAGTTCTTTACATACACTTAGCACTCCATATTATTGTATTCTTCGGAAGGGATAAACAATCAAGGGATAAACACAGTCAAGGAATATTAAAGCTTTAAGTTAGTCCTGGTGTGGGAAGCAAAATAGTCAATGTTTTCAGGATTTTGATGTTGGCCACTGTCAGAGATGGGATTCAGGACTAGACGGTTTGCAGTATAGTAATTCTTGCACTCTCTTAAGACCATCTGCATGAAAATGCAGTGCAACTTGTCTACAATGAAATTCCACATTTTGCCAGTGAAATTATTTTTGAAAATGTCATGTTCTATGTGGGCAGACTTTGCACAAACTAGTAAATTTTTGTTTGTAGTCATGAAAAACTGAGGTTTAGTGTTTCCAGAGCATATTGTGACTGAAATACTGGTTCCATTGTACGAATAAAATACAATTGTGACCTGACTAAAGAAAATCTATGGCAGAAAATTAAAACCCAGATAACAGAAACAATCCTATTTCATTCTTCAATTGCTGTGAATACGCTGTGTACTTTAGTATGAACTCAGAAGACAGTCCTTTATTTTGCCTTCTCTCTTGTAGACAATAGCACGTACCACTATTGCACATGGCAGAAATTTCCAAATAGGATTCCATAATATTAAGTTATATGGATTCTGTATAATGCATTCAGGAAACAAATTTGGGTGTGAGAAGAATGGAATCTGCAGAATGGTTGAGAGATCCCATTAATTTCTGAGCATTTTTGTCTAATCTTCTTGGGTCAACCTCAAGCAAACTTTCCTAAGTCCAGTTGTACTAGAGGGAATTTTTAGGGGAAGAGAAGAGTGGAAATTGTAGTACTTCCCAGTTCAAGTCCGCAAACAGTGTAGTTTCTGTCAGGTGTGTAACACAGGGTGGGGTTGCTCTAATATTACAATAAAAATGTAACTAATGTTTTGAGTCTGCAAATGAGTATGAGCTTTCTTACGAATGTGTGATTTGGGCATAGCAATCTCAGGAGTAAAATAAGGCTGACGGTTAAGTAGTCTGTAGTCACAGGCTGCTTAGTTCAACATACAAGTTATGTAAGTGGAAACCATTTTATCTTGTAACTAAATTATGTGAAAAATCTCTTAATCTGTGTTGATTGTAAGTACTGATGGATGTGGTGGAAAACATGATACAATGGACTTAGTGGCTTGCTTACTCTCAAGCAGCCCTACATTGCTAAATTTGTGTGAGATGGCATTTTCCCAACCAAAGAGGTGAAGGGTAAAGGCTGAAGTCATTCCATCTTCTGTAATGAGCTGGTGCTCAGGACAAGTCAGTCACTTTTGCTCATGGTGACATCTCTGCAACCCATGTATTCTACTCCCGTGTTTTGTATCTGGAGATTGCAGAGTGGTAGTTGCAAACAGTGTTGACAGAATGAGCTCCTCTCATAGCACCCAGAGCACTGCAGTTCTTTAAAAGTCTTAGTGTATCTAAGTGTTTCCACCACATCCAGGAATGCCCTGGCCACTCAGCAGGCCCGGAGTTAGTTTACACTAATGAGCTACCTTTTGCTCTTCAGCTTTCTCCCACTATATAGCCTGATGTGTTTTGCTGCGTGAGTGTGCCATAGGCTTGTCTCCCAGTCTTGATCAGGTGTCTCATCTTTACACCTCTCTCACAACTCCTATCAGAGTTTATTTCTAATGGAAGAGGTTCATATGATAAAGAAAAAACCAGCCAATCCTCACACCGCGATAGAGGTGAAAAATGCTACCTTGGCTTGGGACTTCTCCCACGCCAGCGTCCAGAGCTCACCAAAGTTGACCCCCAAAGTGAAAAAAGACAAGAAAGTAACCAAGGGCAAGAAAGAGAAAATGAAGCTGCAGAATGAGGGACAGCAAGCTGTGCTGGCAGAGCAGAAGGGCCATCTTCTAGTGGACAATGATGACCATCCTAGCCCCGAAGAGGAGAACAGAATCATCCACCTGGTTAACCTTCGTCTTCAGAGGACTCTCTACAACATTGACTTGGAGATAGAAAAGGTAAGAGAAGAAAGGAGAAAATCTGAGCTCTTAAAAGACCTCATTTTTAGCTGTCCCTTGGAATAGAGAGCTGTGTATTTCTGCATGAAATGGAGCATATTGCTTTTGTGCACTCCTGTAATATCCATGGCAACTGTGGTATCCAGGATGCAGTGTCTGATTTGATGTAAACAGCTGTGCCATTCTAGCAAACGGGATCTTTGCACACAGCCTATGAATCACTGCAGGATATTTAGTCTTCACATCTAACGTGTTTTTTCTGTTTGTAGCTCTCAGAACAGTCTGAGGCATTGAACTTAAAGAATAAGCAGGGCGACAGAGGTGTTGTTGAGGTGTTGGTTGATGGTTTATTCCTGCAGCCGTTTGACAATTTTGTAGGGTTTTGGCTACATTCTCAGTGAACATTTTATGTGTTTTTTAAGTGTTCTAATGGAGCATAACAGTGGTTTTTCATTGAAGAATATGCAACTAATTCTTCACTGAGAATTTTTGCACAATAGGAAGGACAAAGAAAGATTTTCAAGAAGTTAGAACCAGTTGAAGTCCTCATTGCAAGTAAGGTGTAAGCATGTGAAATGTCAAAGAAAATGAACTTCCTTAATACATGATATCTTTTACAAATGAAAAAAAAAATTGCAATCTGTTACTTGGATGCTGTAGTAATGGGATCCATGCATTTATCAGAATATTATTAGTTAAACTGTCTTGTAGTATGAGCAGAGGGATAGTTTAAAACTCAAGAGAGTTGCTTTTATTTTAAAATAATAAATAGACTTGGAAAAGGATTATATACTTGCTTGAAAATGTACATGTTAATTTACTGTCAGATGAGGAAAACTTGTAAATGAGAGTGTAACAACTTGTTCCCCAAATGCCTATATACCCTTGTTGTCCACTTGAACTTTTTTTACAGAAGGAAGAAAAACAGTTTTGCTGAATTCATTATTTGGTTAATGTAGGTATCAGCCCATCCATTTTATTGCAGATAAGTGCTTCAAAGTGATTGGATTCCAGCTTTTTCTTGGTAGGTGGTCCTTAGCAAATTGCATCTTATAGGCAGGGAGTTTTAATGGACACGTATCCTTTATTCTGTTTTTTTTTCCTTTTTTTTTTCTCCCTTATCACACCGACCAATAATGGTCAATTTGATTGTATGAAACTTTTTATTTATCTGTGAATTTGTTCTTTTTGTTTGCTGCAGTCATTTCTTTATCTTCTGATCAAGTTACAAAGATTGTTTTTTTCCTTAGTCTGAGCTGTCACCCACTGAAGTCAGTGGAAGGCCTTTGGAAACCAGCACCATGGTGCGTTCTGTTTGGGCAGGTGTTGGTGCTTTTAGACGAGTGCAGCATTCTCTGGGCTTGTATCAGGCCCAGTCAGAGGGAAACTTCTTAAAATACATTCATTTTCACCTGCAGAGTTAATTCAGTTTTAGTCCATAGTGGGATGGTATTTACTGTTTGTTTTTTGAGAGTTAAAATATTGACTGACTTGTATTTGTTTGTCCTTTTTCAGCTGTCATTAATGTCTGACTGTAAACTCTGAGATAGTACAGGTAGTCCAAATTCTGAGAAGGTTAGAGAAGTAAGTAATGAGTACCGTATGTTTTTTTTCTGTCTAGGGAAAACTTGTTGGAATTTGTGGCAGTGTGGGGAGTGGAAAAACTTCACTTATTTCGGCAATTTTAGGACAGGTGAGAAATTCTGTTTTGATTTCTGCTTTTCTCTTCTTGATTTCCAGTTATTTGTATTAGACATGACCTGGCATAATTGCATGATTTTGAATTCCAGATGACCTTGTTGGAGGGTAGCATTGCTGTAAGTGGAACATTTGCATATGTGGCCCAGCAGGCCTGGATTCTCAATGCTACACTTCGGGACAACATTCTTTTTGGCAAGGAATATGATGAAGAAAGGTTTGTCAGAAATATTTGCTGATTTTCATGAGAGCTTAGTAATTCTTGGCCCAAGTGAGGGATGCAGAGTACACTGCAGTCAAAGCCTACCTTTACTTTTGGAGTCTGCCTTTAAACTCCTTTAAGGCTCATTTAAAAGCCTGTCTCTCTTGTGTTTGTGGTCGCTGTGGCTGATGGCTGTCAGTGCTAGTGTCATTGCTCAGTTGCGCTGAGGGCTGTCTGACCTCTGTTCACAGCACTAAAGTTATATTTATACTTGCTGTCCTCACCTTGCCCTGTGTAAGAACAACAACTCCTTTTCAATGAGCTGGCACCTTGTGTGTCCCTTCCCGAGTGGGAGGCATCCCTAGGCCATATGCTAGCAATCCTTGAAAAGAAATTGCCTCTTTACCTTTCCAGAACATCAGAAGTAAGTAGCTTGTTCTTGGTTTCACCTTGGTAATCCAAGGTGGATCATTTTTTAAGGCTGCTGGAATATGTGCTATTGGTGTAGAAAGTGAAATAATGCTGTACTAGCTAGACACTGGGTGGAAAAAAAATGTGTTCTTACTACTTACTTAATCCATCTTCTTTAGGTACAACACTGTATTGAATGGTTGCTGTCTAAGGCCTGACCTAGCCATCCTTCCAAATGGGGACCTGACAGAGGTATAAACTTTGCTTATAGTAAACTATTTAGTAGATGGAGAAAAGTAAAGTTTTAATTTGCCAGATTAGACTGGAGTAAGGAGAAATATCAAACTGGTATGCATATAAGTCAAGCTGCTGAATATGCCTCAAGCTTATCAATGCCGTAGGCTGTTGAGACTAGTGCCACATTTTTGGCACAAATGTTGCCAGTTCCTGAGTTTTTCATTGTTCTGTAAATTTAACTGCTTTAATAACACCTATTTGAACATAATTTAAATTAGGTAGGCAAAAAAATACTGTAATGCTTCAAGCATGTTAACCTTGAGTTTGACTGTGTAACACATTTCACAAAAAAGTATACACCTAAACTATAGAACGTACATATAATATGTTGTGCGTGCATCTGTATGTATATACACAGAGGCATATGAAATATTATGATCTATTTAATTCCAGTCATCTCTTGTTCATGTCTTGCACAGTGCTGTAGAAATAAAATAACCTGTTTGTGTTTGTATAGATTGGTGAACGAGGGGCTAACCTGAGTGGAGGACAGCGTCAGAGAATCAGTCTGGCTCGAGCCCTGTACAGTGACAGGAGCATTTACATCCTCGATGATCCCCTTAGTGCCTTAGATGCTCATGTTGGAAATCACATTTTTAACAGTGCAATAAGGAAGCACCTGAAGTCAAAGACTGTCCTGTTCATCACTCATCAGCTTCAGGTACTACACCTCTTGTGTTTGCTTTCTTGGACTTTCTTGAAATGCTGTTTAGTCACTTGCCTTCATGCTGGAGATTCCTGTGTCCTGGCTTGTTAGAGCACAACCTTGTCCCTCTATAGGATGTGTGGTTTAGATTTACAAACTCGCTGCAAACATGCGAAGAGCTAAGTCTAATTCTTTACTTGATACTAGTACTGTTTGATGTATGATAGGGACTGGTAATGCTTGGCTAAAGAAAATTTGTTTGATAAATTGCTATTTTGTTCAAATACACTTCTGCTAATTTGCCTTAAAGCTAGTTTATCACATCAGAAAACATTTAGTTTTGCTATCAGTAAATCAGAATTGATATATTCTGATTTTTTTTTTGCCATCCTCTGTATAGAAATATTAATTAGCGTATTAGTATCTGCAGAGTTTAAGTATTCTGGATGGCATATTCTGTAATGGCTTGGTTTTGACAGAACATGAGAACTTTATATGTAGAGTGAGAGTAATCATGGTGATCTGGTAAATACAGGAGCTTTAAAAATCACATTCCTATTAGCAGGGAATCAGTGTGTTTCCCTCCTGCTGCGTGCAAATGTTTATAAAATACTGAAAAGGATCATACGGGCATGTGGTGGATCACATGTAATGATGAAGGTTTGTTCTTTGTGCTGTTCTTACCAGTATCTTGTTGACTGTGATGAAGTGGTCTTCATGAAAGAAGGCTGCATTACTGAGCGAGGAAGTCATGAGGAATTAATGAATTTAAATGGGGACTATGCAACTATTTTTAATAACCTACAGCTGGGAGAGACACCACATATTGAGGTACTTGTTTTTCCATTTTAAAGCACTCTGACTTTTCTAATGAGATAAACCAAATGGCATAATTGGAAGACTGGAAAATGGCTTCACATGTTGATCTGACCAGAATGCTTCCGGTAGAATAATCCGTGCTTCATTAGCATGTTGTATTTGCAGTCACAGTTCTTATTTGGGGAACGCATAGTAGAGGTGACTCTGCCAGTGATCTCATGAGTTGAACATGTAAGAAATGTATTGTTTACTTTGGTGATGCTCAGAGCAGGAAGCTTCTCATCTCTTTTGTTGTACACCTCGCTTCTTAATTTACTTCCAAATTAACACAGACCTGGACCAACCTTTGAAAAAACTGTTACTGATGCAACTGTATAATGGGAGTGTAACTAAAGATGCTTTTTTTTTTTTTTTTGGAGGGGGAAGAAAAAAACCTTATTGATCAATACTGTTTCTGTTATGAAACAATGGCTGTAAATGCAAACTTGGGTCTGTCTGCTAGTACATCTGTTGGTGAAGAATGTAAACCTAGAAACTAGCGAGAACCATTTTTAAATTTTCAGTTATTTAATTTTCCCAGCTTTGTCCTGTTTGTTTCATGAAGTTATTCTGTGGAGTAAGAAACAAAAATATACCAGTGGTGAAAGACTCCTTACTCATAAGTTGCCAGGACTGGAAAAAAATAATCTGCAAAGGTAGCATTGTGATAAATATACAGATAGAAGGTGCTTGGTGGAATTTTCTCCTGGGAGATGTTAGTGAAAGAAGCAAAGGAATGTCATACGTTACTCTGCATATCCTTTCTGAGACATGAAGATTATAGTTCTGCCATGTTAAGGTTAATGTGATGACAGTTAGCATGAGATTCTCCAGCCTGCATACTTGGCTGACCTTCACTCTATAAACACTAGCTCATGGAAGGAGTGTTGATTTGCATTCTCTATAGGATAAGAAGAAAGGGATAGTAAAGTTGCACGTGAGATGTGTCATTTCATGTAAGGTGTCCATGAAGTTATGTAGAGGGTTTCAGTTAATCTATGCTCCCTGAACAGATGGTCATTTCCATTTTGTGGAAAGAGAGACAAGTTTAGAACAGTAATTGTGTGTGCAGTTCAGTGTTTCGCCATCTGATTTCTGGAAGTCTGAGTTACCTGACTTTGTCCTTAGACACGTTTTTTGAGAGCTTTCCTGAGAGAGAGATTAGGGTGTTTGAGGGAGGAAAAAATCCTCTTAATAAAATAGTGAGTTATTTTTACAAGAGACTGTGGATTGTATCTCTCTCTTTCTCTCTCTCTCTCTCTCTCTAGTTGGGGTATAATTCTTTCACCATGTGTGCACATAGTTTCAAATGATTCTGGAAATTAACCTTGCACACCACAAGTGCAGATTTGTAGAGCTCAATAGAGCAGGAAAATGTAATTCCACCAGAGTTGGTTGTCATCTGTAATAACAGCAAAATTAATATCTTCCTTGAAATCAACGCTAAGCTACTGAAAGCCTTTGTGCATAGGAGTCTTATTAAAAAAACGTTTGGGTTCAGCTATGAAAACGTAAAAGAAAATTATTCCAGTGTGTTTAATGTCACCATTTTCCTACAGATTAATATAAAGAAGAACACAAACAGTTCACTGAAAAGACCCCAGGATAAAAGTACCAAAGCAGGGTCTGTGAAGAAGGAGAAAGTTGTGAAGAAGGAAGAGGGTAACTATGTAATCAGATTTCTGGCTGTAATTGTTTCATATACTGATAAGCTCAAAATATTTGCTTCCCAGCTGTAATGAATGTGCCTCGCAGGTTTTGAAACTTGTCTCAAGTCCTGGTCACTCTGTATGGTTGATAGGACACAGGCAGTAGGCAAAGAGCGTTTGATAATTCGTGTAATGTGGGTGCCAGCATAATGTTTATGAGTTTAATCAGTCTGTCATAGGTCAGGTGCCAGTGTTGCAAAGGAGCTTGTAGTACCCTGTCTCTGACACCACCTCTCCCTCCTATCTGGAGGGCAGCGTGTGTAGCTTGGCACTTGCAAAGTCCTAGGCAGGACATGGCATTTATATGTGAAGAATCTGAAGAAGAGAAACCTCTTTTTGGGTTCTCTCCATTTAAAGTTAACTTTGAAATTTGGCAAAGTTTAAAAAGCATCGATAAGGGTCATAGTGTCTATGCTGATCCAGCTTTTTCAGACATAGCATGACATGAAAGATTCTGCAGAGGAATTGTGATTTCTTGAAAAACAGTTTGAACCATTGAGTTCCATGTGTTAAGTAATGGCTGTTTCTGATAGTATTCTGTTCAGTGTAAGAATTACTTCAGTTTTGTGCATATTTGCAAACTTGTAGAAGTTTTTGTGGAGCAACTTTGCTTTCTTCACTCTCTCTCCCTCCTCTTTTGTTTCACAGGCCAGCTGGTTCAGTTGGAAGAGAAAGGCAAAGGCTCTGTCCCCTGGTCTGTGTATGGCATCTACATTCAGGCAGCTGGAGGCCCCTTTGCATTCCTCGTGATAATGGCTCTGTTTGTGCTGAATGTGGGCAGTACAGCTTTTAGCAACTGGTGGCTGAGTTTCTGGATCAAACAAGGCAGTGGAGTAAGATGAATAGCATTTCTACTCTCTTGTATTTAAAGGGCAGGGGAATTGTTCTCATAGACTAATCCCAAGCAGTCCTATGAGACCAAATGGTGCTTCCTAATTTAAGCAAATTGTAAGGCTCCCCAAGAGGTGATCACACTAGAGAGTTCATCTCCAAGAAAGAGAACTCCACTAATGAAAAAGATATAATAGCTCATGTGGTTTTATACTGCCCTCTTGTTCCTTGTCTTGGTTTGCCTAAGAAAAGGAAGTGAAAATGTGAAAGAGGCCAACAAGCTGCAGGAGGAATTACTGATTTTAGTGCTGGCTTTTGTTTGAATGTGACCTTATGTCCAGCAGGATAATCTTGTTATACTTTATGGCTTTAAGTCAAATGACTTTGGGGAGTTGCTTTGAAGAATGTAATGACTGAGGGTTGTTTGGGATTTTTCCTACTCTAGAGGCTTTGATTGTGAGTCTTGCTGCATTTAAATATTCAAATATAACTGATTTTTTTTTTTGAGAACAAACAACAAAAATCAAACACCAAAAAACACCCTCTCCTCAGAAGAGGTAATAAAGTGCAGATGGCCAACAACATTAAAATAAACAATGAAGTCCTTAAATGTAAAGACTTTAAAAAAAAAAAAAAAAAAAAAGACCACAAAACAATCAAAATCACAGACAATGAGAACATATGACAGTGTGCCAATAGAGAAATGACTGAGTGTTGGCAGAAAAACAATGATATTTGATAAGAAGACAATGTATAACACCCAAGTTGAATATTCCTGTGTAATAGAACTGGTGGTATGTAAGTAGGTGTCACTGTTCAGAAGAGCACAGGAAACAATAGGTGTGAAATGAGAGATTAGGAATCAAATGAATTGACCTTTTAGGGAGATTTTGATGCCACAGAAATAGCACATGTCACTGCTGGTTGAAGCTTTCTGAAGTATTCAAAGATTATTGAAGTCCTTTCTTTAAAGAAGTACCAAAAATAGTGGGTCAGCTCAGTTCTACCACATGTAGTAAGTATGTTTTTAATCCTTAACGATTGACTGAGACCTCGTATTTCCTGCAGAACACCACTGTGACTTTGGGAAATGACACTGTCATAAGTAACAGTATGAAAGATAACCCTCACATGCATTACTACGCTGGCATCTATGCACTGTCTATGGCAGTCATGTTGATCCTGAAAGCTGTTCGTGGTGTTGTCTTTGTAAAGGTACGTTCCAGTGCTACCTAACGTTTATCTCACCCCCCTCTCTCCCCTCCTACTTCTGCATATTGTTGTCTCTGTGGTTCTTTTGGTCACCTCTCTATTGACACTTAAGAACCAGAGGAAGTCAGATCATGGGTTTTGAGGTTTCCACCAAACCATCTCTTGGGGTTGCACCATGCTTTCCATTGAACTTTTGCCTCAATTAATAGCTTCCTTCCACTGGTTGGAAGCATGGAGTAGAAGAAAGAAGCTATGTTTACAGTTGGAGAGGGAAAACTGGCAGCATTTTTTCATGTGCAGGGAGGGGCCAGTGACAGGCACAAATCCTGTCATAACACTTTAATGTTTGTTGCTTTGTCAGGGAACTCTGAGAGCATCCTCAAGGCTCCATGATGAGCTGTTCCGACGGATTCTGCGTAGTCCCATGAAGTTCTTTGACACTACACCCACTGGGCGGATTCTCAACAGGTTTTCCAAAGACATGGATGAAGGTACCTCTCACTGCATACGCTTTAGATCCCACAGTCAGTCTTCCAGTTAACTACCTAATGCTCTCCAGTCTTTTTCTGTTGGGATTAGAGTATCCTGTATCTGTTGCCAGGTGTGTACTTTGTAATAGCCACAGCAAGAATTGGGATATACCAGGGTTATACTTGCAGGAGACAGCTGATACCTCAAGTCTGTCTGGTCGCTTGCAAAGAGGAAAAGGTGCAGCTGCTTTTGAACCTGCAGACTGCACACGGACTCTTAGCAGTTAATGCGGGGGAATCTGGAGTATCAGGGTGAAATTGATGTGCAGCGAAGGTGGTAATTAGGTCAGAGCTGCAGCAGTGCTATTCCTGTAAATGGGAATAATTGGAAAAATTACTAGCATTTCAGAACATAAAAGCACCCTTAATGGTGATGTACCCTTTTACATGTGAAAAGTCATGAGAAATCACTGTCTTTGTCAACGACAATGTACTGCAGGACTGAATGGCTTTATATAGGCTGTTTTAGGTTTCTGTACTCAAGATCTTTCTCTTTTTCCCTCCATCTTTTCCAGTTGACGTTCGTTTGCCATTTCAAGCAGAAATGTTCATCCAGAATGTCATCCTTGTGTTCTTCTGTGTGGGGGTGATTTCTGGAGTTTTCCCCTGGTTCCTGGTGGCAGTAGGGCCCCTCATTGTCCTGTTCACAGTTCTGCATGTTGTGTCTAGGTAAGTGCATCAGCTGCTTTGACTAAAAGTGGAGATGCTTTGACCTGTTAGTAGGGACGTGGGGTTCCTCAAGTATATATGCATCAGTACTGTGGTTGTATGTGATGGGTGTTCTTGTCACTTAAAAGTGCTTCTTTCCCTCCAGAGTCTTTATTCGAGAGCTCAAGCGTCTGGACAACATCACACAGTCTCCGTTCCTGTCTCACATTACATCTAGCATACAGGGTCTGTCGACAATCCATGCCTACAACAAAGGACAAGAATTCCTGCACAGGTCAGTCTAGATAGCCAGCTGAGAGTGGTGGAGCACAAAGTAGGGTGCGACAGCTTTGCAGTCTGTAAGATTTGTTAGTGGGGTCTTTAGCTGACAACATACATTGGGTCTAGCAGTGAAAGTTATTTTTTGGGGGAAAAAATGAGGGAGAACAAGGAGAATTGAAAGGGAAAACCTGCCTAGTAGCCAACTGGGAATAACAGTGATGGAGTCCCAGATGAGTGCCCTCCTACGGCCTTCTCCCCAGTGTGGCAGGTATCAATGCTAATGATGAGGACAATTTTCTGGACGTACTTTTTCTTTAGTACTGTATACTCTTCATCAGGTCCTCTTCCTGCTTCCTACTTGTTGGTTCTGCTGGTGATGCTGTTAGCATTAGTGTGGTAACCAAGCCTCTGCATACTGATGAGCTGTTAGTCTCTGTGCACAGAGACTATTGGATAGCGTTTTATCAATTATTATCCTGCCTTGTTGTGGACTGTTTGGTTTTCTCTACTATACGGCCTGCAAAACAAATGATAGTGAGGGAAAATGAGACATCTCGCCCATGAGTAGTGTCTGCTTCCCATGAGAACCTGCAATAACAATATTGGGGTTTTGCAGGTACAAGGTCATGAGACCAGCTGTGTGGGAGCACAGTGAAAATTGTTACAGAGGTTCTGGGAAGGCACTGCCACAGTGGCTTAAGTGAAATAGGTCAGGAAGGCACCCCCCACAGTGCAACAGTGATTGGCATGAAACTGAGTTGCAAGATCAGAAAACCTAGTAACTAAGTTTTGTGAATCTCTCAAGTGTCTCCTGTTAAATTCCTCAGGTCCACAGGCTCAGGATTGTAAATTAGTTATTGGTGTGTTTTAATTAATGTCATCAATCCTCTTAAATCCTTACTGTAACTTTACATTTACACTGACTATAAAATAGCATGTTCTGTTCATATTCTGAAATACTTTTGCTGTTACATGTGGAATAGTTTGTAGCCATCGAGCATCCTCTGGCAGGTCTTGCATTGGTGAAGGTGGGGTGAAAGTGTGCTATCTCTTGGAATTCTGATTCACCCCTACATAAGTCATATTGTTGCAGGGATGAAAGCAACTCTGCTATTTGTACAACTTCAGACTACTGAGGTCTGCTAACATTTTCTACATGTGTTTCAGGTATCAGGAGCTTCTAGATGATAATCAGGCACCGTTTTACCTGTTCAGCTGTGCAATGCGCTGGCTAGCTGTACGGCTAGACATTATCAGCATCGCTCTCATCACAACCACTGGCCTTATGATTGTTCTAATGCATGGCCAGATTCCTCCTGCGTATGCTGGGCTGGCTATCTCATATGCTGTGCAGGTGAGCATTGTCTGCATGGTTTAGTTTCACTTTTACTTGTTAGTGTTAAGTACCTTCAATGAAATAGATTGGAAACTTTCCTTAATGCACCAAAATGGGAAAAGATGACCCTTTGGTAGCGGTGGGGGAAGACAATTCAGGGTCAGGACCTTTTGCTAGCATGAAAAATAATGAGGAGCTAAGTGCTTTAGGATACTGTTCCGGAAAGCTGCTTCTCTTTAAATGTCAAGCTGATGTCTTAATGCATTCTGGTGTGTTGCTTGCTGTATGTTTTCACAGTGCACAGCATCCAGTTCCTAACTGAGTGGGTTAGATTTGCTTTGTGGCTCATTATTAGATCTGTTGCTTGGCCTTTTCTGCCTCCTGGTGGTAATACAGTAAAATTACAAAACTTAGGTGGCTAAGATTTCGAGCTGTTGCTTGTGAGAAAACCTTTGAAGTCTCTGTCTTTCCAAGTGATTCATAAATTAAGGTTATTTTAAAATTAACCATAGGGTGCACAAGACAAGAGTATCAAGTATTCAGCAGGCTAGTCTTTTAATTCAATTAAAAAAAAATCTGTCAACTCTCTAATTTTTTCTTAATTTCTTCTCATCACTACAGTTAACAGGGTTATTCCAGTTTACAGTCAGACTTGCTTCAGAAACAGAAGCTCGCTTCACCTCAGTGGAGAGGATTGATCACTATATCAAGGTAGGACAACAACACATTCAGCTGCATGTTATAAGATTTCTTGTTGTTTGCTGCTGGTGTAAGATCTGAGAAATTGCTTCTGAATCACTGGGCTGATATCCAGTCACTTTGTTCATCTTAACTGCCATAAACTGATATGGGCTGAGTCTGCAGAGAGCTGCTGAAAGTTTCATCTGATAATTTTCCTCTTTGGTGCTTTGTTTACTGGAAAGAGAACTTTTTGTTTTTCTTTTAAAGACTCTCTCGTTGGAAGCTCCTGCTCGAATTAAGAATAAAACTCCCCCTCTGGACTGGCCACAGGAAGGCGAAGTTGTTTTTGAAAATGCAGAGATGCGGTACCGAGAAAATCTCCCTCTAGTACTTAAAAAAGTGTCCTTCACCATCAAACCAAAGGAAAAGATTGGCATTGTGGGAAGGACAGGCTCAGGTAAGGAAAAGCACTAAGCAGAGTTAAAATACTGCATTTACAGGATGGGAACATAGCAAGACAGTTTGGTTCTTCTCTGCCCTCTCTGTGTTTGAATAAATTAGTTGCGCAAGAGAGGTCCAGCAGCATGTCAGTGGTGGATTCTGTTTGTGTACATATGTAGGAAGGATCCCCATATACAATGAAAACAATTTTCCTTTTAAAATAGTGGCACCTCCTACTCTGCCTGAGTCAGTATGCTCATAACATTTAATACCCTGAGCTACTTACCAGCACAGAATGCTACCTATAGCGTTCTCATTGCAGCTTATTTGACTGTCTTGAAAGAATTTTTATTTGTACTGATGCTGCAGCCAGGTTTGGTGCTAAGCTGTCTCAGAAGTTTGTAATGCCAAAAATCAAAACGTCTGATTGTAGAAGGGTTTACACCACCTCCAAAATGGAGCTTCTAAATATGCAATTAATATTGCTTAGAAGTTTAAATGCTGAATCCTGGCAGTTAGTTACAAAATTGTTTGCTGGCACTTTATGGTAATTTAAGACACTAATCTTACACAAGGACAGCTTTTAAAATGCTGTCTCATCTCAAATGGCTGTTAGGATTCTTTAGAAGCACTAGTATAATCTTCTGTCTCATTTTTAGGGAAGTCTTCCCTTGGAATGGCACTCTTTCGTTTGGTTGAACTGTCTGGAGGCTGCATTAAAATCGATGGAGTGAAAATAAATGACATTGGTTTGGCAGATCTTCGCAGCAAACTGTCAATAATTCCTCAGGAACCTGTGCTATTCAGTGGCACTGTAAGGTTAGTGAGACCATAAAAAAAAAAAAAAAAAAAAAGCAAGAAGGACAAAGAAGGCTACCAGCTCATAACGAGCTCATATGAAATGGTAGTTTTTGAGTGGAACAAAGGCATTCTGGTTTCTGTACTTTGTTGTTGAAACAAAAAGAAAAATCACGGGTAAATGGTTTTAGCTGGTTCAATACTGAACCGGATGTGATCCTCCATAGACCTCCTTTCCTTTAAAATTACTGGGAATTTTGCATCTTTGTCTTCCGTCTTCACTCTTCTATTGTTTGGCTTCTTTAGTGTGCTGGGAGCATCTGATTTCCTTGGCAAGGAAATTCTGTCAGTGGAGTACTAGATGGGAATTGTCCATCTGGATGAATTAGCACACTGCTGTTTTGCTATTTATTGCTGGAAAAAAAAAAAAGGTTATGTTTTCTGCTTCCTACTCCAGATCCAACTTGGATCCTTTCAATCAGTACAGTGAGGAGCAAATCTGGGATGCTTTGGAAAGGACTCACATGAAGGAGTGTGTAAGTATTATCATGTCTATGAGATATTTGTTTGTATTTTGTCTTTCAAAGCTGCGTATTCTACTGGCTAATTAGGAGATCTTCAGTAAAGTTCTGTCTCCACTTTTTTTTCCATAACTTGCTGTTTTGTTTCTAATAATGAGACAATTTTTGGAGAACATGCCATATTTCAGATGTGTACTTCCTGGCATGTAGCATAGTAGAGTGTTGCCTCATCACATGGACTCTTCTGGTTTTACAGTATTTCAGAAGTGATATTTTTTTCTGTGTGCCTTATGTAGTTGTGCGTTCTGCATTTACATTTGTGAGCGTAAATGTCATGTGCACATGCATATTGAATGTAAAAACTGCCCTTTGTGTGGCCTTCTGCAGCAAATCTTACTGTTACGACATTTCGAACCCTTGTTATTAGTCAGGTGGCACAAGGCTACCTGTGTAGCTGTGACTGCAGTACTTGGGCTGTAATTCCTGCAGAGACATCCTGATTCCTGGAGGTCCACTCTTAGTCTTTCTCAACAAGAGTGTCCAGATCTGTATTAATGCTAGTAGGATTTTGTACCTGGCATGCTTTTTCTAGAAATCAAATGTTTTGTACTTAAGCCATTCTAAGGTTGCCTATTGAGAGGGTATATTGCATCCGGGTTAGCTGTGGTGTTTTCAGCTGCCATCACCAAGTCAAAAGTATTTTAACTGAACCAAGCAGGTCTAATGTTGTATTGTTGTTCTAGCATTAGTTGTTTGTTACTACTTTCAACAGAGTGTGAGCTTAGCAAAGTGTGATGGATATTTTGGAACATAGGCAAAATCAGATTAGCAGGAGGAGCAACTGTTTGTCTCATGCCATGGAGAAACAAAAAATCTGTGCAGCTATTAAAGTTCTCTGCCTATTCTTTCCCACACAGGTTGCCCAGCTGCCTATGAAACTTGACTCAGAAGTAATGGAAAACGGAGAAAACTTTTCAGTTGGAGAGAGACAGTTACTGTGCATAGCTAGAGCTCTACTGCGTCGTTGCAAGGTGAGCGTATCGATGAGAAAAATTGCTACCAGTTTGATATCACCAGCTTCGAGGAAAGGGGCTTCTTTTGTTGAATTCATCTGTCAGAGTAGTCATACCAACAGTTACTGCAACTCAGAGACAGTGTTAGAACAACTAGAAAAGGCATCTGTAGCTGCTGTGAAGTCTTGTTGTCAGAAAGTATTGGTTGTTGGTGTTGTTATAGTGTGCCAGACTGGCCTAGTCATTTGTCCAGAGAGTCTGTACTGGTACTGGTGAGCATCAGATTCTTTCCTTCTTTCATTTTTGGTAAATTTCAGCCAAGCACGGTGTTCTACTAAAATGTAGTCTACAAGTGAAATCTGGGACCATGCAAAGTTAATTTTTTTTGAGAATGGAAATCAAATAATAACACGTGAGAGAAAGAACTTTTTGATTGAGTCAGAGGAGAGGGTAATTCTTCCTAGCCTAAGAAAGCTAGCAAGCCAAGTTGGTCCTGACTGATTCCAGAAGGAACTATCACTGCCAAAGACAGGTCAATTAGTTTACCTCTTAAAAAATTGCATTTGAGATTTAGCTGCTGAATATAAAAATGAAAATAATAGAAACCTGTGGCCAGGTCAGAATGCAACAGTCTTGTGGCTGTAGGATGTGACCATAAAATGTAAGTGTAATCTGTATGATAACTTCAATGAAGGTGATTACGTAAGGCAAACTGAAAAGGGTGCTTGTCAAAACTACCTTTGTGACTGCGGCTCTGTAAGGATTGCCAGTTGTGGCCATTTCTGGTCATAGTAATTCTCATCCACTCTGCATGTACTGATGTTCAGGGAGGGAAGGAGTTACTGTGAATTAAAAGCCACAATTGTGCTCTACTTTCAGATTTTGATACTGGATGAAGCAACAGCTGCTATGGACACAGAGACAGACTTACTGATTCAGGAGACTATCAGAGAGGCATTTGCAGATTGCACTATGTTAACGATTGCTCATCGCCTGCATACTGTACTGGGTTCTGATCGGATCATGGTGCTAACACAAGGACAGGTAAGCAGACTTCCGTGGCTTCAGTTCCTGTTGCAGTCTGTTTTGTATATGTGTAGGCTAGACTCAAGGAACAGCTGGTATTACAGGGTAGAAAATCCTGTGTATTCATTCATATCCCTAGTAATAACTTTCCAACAGCATCAATTATTGCCTCACCATGACAAGATCAAAGAGGAGAAAATTCCTTTTCCACTCCAAGAAAGTACCGCAGGGCAACAGTCTCTCTTAAAGGGTTTTTAAATATCCTTTGTAGGTTTAATTCTGGTATGTGTAATAACGTAAGTATCTCTTAAGGGAGCTCAGTGTCACTTTTCCATTGTGTTTGTAAAGCATTGTGGTATCAAACAGGCATTGAGAGATACTTTACCCACTTCTCCGGCTTCCATGTGGGAGCCGTAAACACTTGAATCAAATGTAGGAACATTTGGCAAGGCTCTTGGAGGTAGAGAAAGGAAAAAAAACACAGCATCTGCCTCAGTCTGTTTGCCAGAGCCACCAGAGGTTGCTTCCTGCTGGGTAGTCCCACCATTTGTCTAATTTAGCTTGAAGCATCCAAGGTTACAGTATGTGTGCATAAATGCACATGCTTTCACCATCTGTCGTCTCATCTAAAGACTGTCATATTTTGGCTTCTTTGCTACCAAGTTACAAGTGCAAGGGGGTGGGAATCCATTTTCTGCTGTATTTTGCTAACATATTACCTGCCTTGTTTGTTTTTTAGGTAGTGGAATTTGATACGCCGTCTGCCCTTCTGGCTAATGAGAACTCACGCTTCTATGCTATGTTTGCTGCTGCGGAGAACAAGGTCGCTGTCAAGGGCTAAAATTCAGGGCAAAGTCACTTTAATTTTGGAGAGCTGCACTCCCTGCCTGTGGCAGACCAGCTCTTCTTCCTCCTCCTCCTCGTCCTCCTCCAAGCAGATTATTGCCTTTTCATCTTTTAATTTTTAGCACAATGTGTCAAGCCAGAGAGTTTTTAAAACCATGTCAGAAGAATTCTTCATGTTTTTATTATTGTATTTATTCCATAATCATATTACTAATTTTTTGTTATTAAATGCACTCTACAAATGGCTCAGGGAGCCATAGTTATAAATGTATCAGAGGCCTATAATGAAGCTTTATACATGTAGCTATATCTATACATAATTCTGTATATAGCCTATATTTACAGTGGAAATGTAAGCTGTTTATTTTATATTAAAATAAGCACTGTATTAATAACAGTGCATATTCTTTTCTATCATTTTTGTACAGTTTATGGTACCAGAGATCTGGCTTTGTTATCAGGCTGTATCAGGCACTATTTTGTCTCCTACAGTTGGTCTTTTCCTAGTGCCAGATTTTCTGCGTGTCTGAGTGAAAGTGAAGCTTTGCAATAGTGTCCTTTATTGTCACATTATTGTTGTCTAGCACAGGGGAGAAGAGCACTGTGGTGTAACTCTATTGCATTGTAATTTATCAAAGCTATTTGGAGCATCGCTAATGTTCACCACGGCAGCGGCTGCTGCTTCCCATAATGCTTTCCCAAAGCACGGTTTTTAGTGATCTCTTGAGTGGACAACCACTTTTGGGTCACGTTAAGGCCTCATATTTTCTCAGTGTCCTGATATAGTATTTCTTACTGTATCAGCAGAGTTTATTTTAATGCAAGCAAAGCCAAGCTCTTCCTGCTTCGCTGATCTAACACAACCAAAATCAAACTGTTCATGGAATGATGTATAACAAATTAATTGCAAGGTTCAAATTGTACCCTATATGCTAGCAGGAAAGCCTTTCCAAAGTTGCTCCAGCTGACTGACTCCTTTATCTTGAAGCTGCTAACACTCCTCAGAGGTTTAGGTTGGCTTTCGTTGGCATGGGTAACACTAACTCTTTGTTCTGCTAACTTACACTAAGGTTAAACAACATCAGTATTTCCTGTTTCTTTATTGCACACTTGTTAAGGAAACAGTCCCCCACCCCACATCTTCTGGAGCTTTAAACAGGTTCCTGCTGATCAGGATGTAACACTGGTGTAGGATGTTGTTTTCTTACTGTGAAGAGACCTACCTCAGGTTACTAGGTCCTGTGTAGTACGTTGCCATGATCACTGTACACCATCCCTGTTTTATGGGACCTGTGGCCCAGGTGGGCATGGTCGCTCCTATAATAGCCGTGACTTATTGAATGGTCAGCGTTGCATGTCTTTGTCAACTTGGACATTTTGTAGCCTTAGCATGTTTGCAGAATGTCTCGTCGAGGCAAAAATCTGAAAAGTAAATAAAACTATTTTGGGTTTTGTAAATTTTATTGGCTTAAGTGGTTTGTTTTGAGCACATAAATCACTTCTCACCGTTCTAAGCCCTAGGGGAAATTTTGCAGGCTTTTTTTTTTTTGGCTATGCACTTTGGCCTGATTTTTTTTTTTCCTTCAGAGTGTAAGTTTCTTTAAAAACGTGGTGGGTAAATTTTGTGCCTTCCAGCACGGGGGTGGCTTGCTATGTATGTTTGTGTTGAGTAGGACAGGGAGTAATAGTTTATAGTACAAGTATTCAGGCCAAGTAGCAAGAGGGAGGTCAGATGCAATACAGAAGATCCTTCTTAGGCCAAGATTTTTCCACATTTTTCACCTACGGGTGTTACTGTAAATAATGTGACATGACTGCAAAGTCACAGCAAAGGGCATTTCTGTCTACCGCTATCACAGGCAAAACCATACCGTGAACAGAGCTTAGACTGTAGCTTGAAGGTAGCAGCACATAAAGCATTATTTGTTATACTTCTTAAGTCTTGTCCTGAGCAAGAATTAAGTAGCACAGATCTTATCCTGCTTACTGGCCTGAGACCAAGCTTACTCTGTGGCAGGTGCTGGCCACTGTTTTACTCGGTGTGCCTCAATTCAAAGGGATAGGTAATGGATCTCTCTCCAAAGAGCACCTAGCTAAGTGGAGGGGGGTGTTCTTTTCTGACTAGGAAGTTAAGGACAAAAACAAGCTGGAGGGAGCAGGGGTGCAGGGCCACAGAGGTAATGCCCTGCTTCTTTCCTAAAAGTAGATTTGGGTACAACATGAAGATGAAAGCTGAATACATTAAGGGGGAGAGAGCATGGAATGTTTCTGCCTAAGACTGGTTAGAACTTCGGTCAGTTGTCATTTGCAGCTGTGTTGTCTTGGGCCCTGCAGAACTGACTCTACCCCCATGAACTTTGGTATTTGCCTTGAGTAAAAAAAAAAAGAAAAAAAAAAAAAAAGAAAAAAAGGGTTAACGTACCAACTGTTCAAGTGCCACTGGGGTCAAAGTGTGACTTCGTTTTGCAGCTAAGGCTGAGCTATTGGCAGTCTGGGCACAAGGAGCCATCCTGATCTTGTCCTCCTTCTTCTTCCAGGCTGGGAGTTCCTCCAACTTTGTCGATGCCAGCACTGGCTCTTGCCTGGTCCAGCAGTGAGCCAGTTCAGAAAGCTAACTTGCAGAAAGTTCACCTTCCAAAAGCAGGAATGCTGTACAAAGGAGGAGACAGCAAGGCACACCTGGAAGGGAGGCGAAGCGGGGCTGCTCGTTTTAGTAGGTGCTAACTATCACACTAGCTTAGCTATGAGAGGAAACCGTGCTCAGGATTCATTGCATCGAACTGCTGCTTACCAGTCACGCTCTCCTAAAATGGTGAATACTTTTTTGCTGCTTCAGTGAGCTGAAATAGCTCGAGATATTAAACAAGTGTCTGCAATGGAGCAGGCAAATGGTGACATGTGGACAGCAGGGATTAGCTCAACTGTGTCATTAAACCTTAGTCCCAGCATTGTTACGTTAGATATAAGGAGATAAACTGCCAGAAGAAACATTCTTTCTGCTGTAATCTCTTAACTGCTTCGTTTGGCACTTGTCTCACAGATAGTACGGAAGTATTGCTTCTCGTTTGGGTAGCAGTAAATTTTACTGGCTTTCGTCCTGAACCATAGGAGCAAGCTGAAACCTGGCCCAGAGCCCTGTCACTGACATGGAAAGAAGAAACACCGGTATTTACAACGAGACCGAAATATCTCTTTTGAAGTGTTCTACGAGGGGTTGTTGATGATGGGAACTTTCAGAAATCGGGTCCTGCATTAGAATGTGTAGTGTGATACCCCAGAGATTTCACCCTGCAAGGAGCAGAATGAGACTGTAGGACCGGGACTGGGAATTTCCTTAAAGGGATCTTACCCAAAATAGCACGAAGATAACACATCCTTCTTACATAGCAAAGGACATGGCCCAAGACCAACAGATGGGTGACTTGAGAGAGATTTACTTCAAATAATATTCGTGTTTGCTGTATGGGCCTTGGCAATTTAGTTGCATCCATTTTGTTCAGACACAAGCGAGTGCAACAGATCCTGATTCATTATCCTAAGTTTAGAAACTCTTAGGATGTGTTTCTGCTTGTCTGATCTCGCCTGAGTGGGAGCACTGTGCTTGTTTGCGATGTCAATCAAAATGGAGGTAGGAGTTTTCTAAAATTGCCCAGTGGCATTAATGTGCAATTAGATTGGTATAATTGAGTCCCAAGTCAGGCCCCGAAGTTGTGCCAGTTTGAATGCCTAGGGAGCTTCACCATTCCCTATGGTGAAGGTCATATACGGTCAGATCCAGAGGGGCTGGGGCTGTGGTCTGTATACTGCCCCTGGATGGAACCCAGAGGAGATCAGGCAGTCTTAGAACATTGCTGGGGACAAAAAAAAGGAGAAAGCTCAATTATTTTAAAAGGCAAATTGTATGAATGAGATGAGGAGAAAGGTAGCAAGAAGAAAGGGTAAGTGCAGAAAATTTGCTTTACAAGAGGAGGATGTGGAGTAAAAATGTCAGGACAAAAAGTTCCTTTTAAAAAGGGACTGGGTGAGGACAAAATTGCTTCTTGAAGATGCTTCAGAAGAATATAATAAAAAGATGCAGGGTAGTTGCAGTGCCCTTATCAGCCAAAGAACTTTTCTGAATGTTGCCTTGTTTTTTTACCACAACTACAGTGTGTTTTACTATGACCAATCACAAAGGTTTTCTTTATAGTCCCAGCTTCGCGTAGGTCTGGGATAATTCTGTGATTTGTTTTGCCCTTGCTTCAGCTGGAGGTGGCAGCCGCGTTGTGCTGGTGCCACAGTTACCCCCCGAGTATGACGTGAATGGACACTCAACTGGAACATGATGTAATGCTGCTGTCACTACTGTAAGGCTTGGGAGGCTTTTAGAATGCACCACTACGGGTTCGTTAAACCCACAACCATGTAATAAATGTTCCTGTGTCATCCAAAGACATGCCTTGGAGATTCAGAAGGGGGGCTGAGGTAGGCAGAGTGGAAATAATGTACGGAGCAATATGCGGGGCCAGGCTGAGCTCCTGTATGCCACTCTCGGGCTGCATGGTGCCAGCAGCACCCTTCCTTCCAGCTCAGTCCCTCCATACACACAAAACCAGGCGGTTGTATAAAAAAAAAAGCACAGCATGGCCTCTCCAATTTAGGAAAGCAGCAGCGGGTGGCGTGTGCCTGCCTGCCTGGAGCAGCAGGGCTGGGGAAGAGGGGAGCAGGGCTTGGCCGAGCTGGGACCTGGCTGCAAAAAGGGGGCACAAAAAAGGGAGGAGGTGCACGGGGAGCTGCGGGGGGCTGGGGCCGGCACCGGGGGGTGTCCAAGAGGCAGCACCCACGGGAGAGCAGGGCAGGGGGGGCCGAACCGCCGGTGCTGGGGCTTGGTGGGGGGCATCCCGGGGGTGCTGTGGGTGCTGTGGGGCCCCCCCGGTGCGCACGCAGCCGGTGTCCGGGGCGGGGCCGGCCTCGGGCGCCCCCCGCCGGCTCCTCGCCGCCCGGCGGCCGAGCCCCAGCTCCGCCAGCTCCGGGCCCGGGCCCTGCGCGCTCCCCTCGGCCCCTTCCCTTCCCCTCCCTTCCCTTCCCCGCCCCGGTCTCTCCGGCCGCTGTGCCTCCCCCCCCTGCCCGCCCTGCCCATGGATTTCACATAGCACCGGCCTCCTCCTCCTCCTCCTCCTCCTTCTTCTCCTTCTTCTTCTTCCTCCTCTTCCTCCTCCTCCACCGCTCCATGGCGGCTCCGGCTCCGCGGCCTCCCGGCCTTTGCTGCTGCCGCAAAGGTTCCGCCGCCGGTCCGGAGGCTCCACCGGCACCTCCCGAGCCTCCTCCCGAGCCTCCCCCGGACGTGGCTTCGGCTTCCAGCTCGCAGCTCTTCGGCCTCCGCCACCTGCACCTGGGGCTGGAGCTGCGGCCCGAGGCGCGGGCGCTGGCGGGCTGCCTGGTGCTGGAGCTCTGCGCCCTGCGCCCCCAGCCCAGCTCCCTGGTGCTGGACGTCCACCCGGCCCTGAGGGTCCTCTCGGCCTCCTACCGCCGGGCTCCGCTCGGAGAAGCGCCCTGCTCCTTCTCCTTCTCCCCCTCCGAGGCCTCCCCGGCTCCGCCGCCTCCTCCTCCGCCGCCTCCACCGCCGCCTCCGCCGCCTCCCTGCCCTCCGCCGCCGCCTCCCTGCTCCGCCAACCCTCCGGCCACCGCCACCTTCCTCTCGGCTCCCTGCATCGCCGCTCCCCCCGGGGATCCCCTCGGGGACCCTCCCGGTAGCCCCCCGCCCGCCGTCGAGCCCCCTCCGCCGTTGCCCGTCTTCGCGCAGCCTCCGGCCGCCGCCTGCCCGTTGGGTTTCAGAGTGGATCCCTTCACCGACTACGGCTCGGCCCTCACGCTCTCGCTGCCCGCTGCCCTCCAGCCCCACCAGCCCTTCCAGGTCATCGTCCGATACACCACGGCTGACGGCCCTGCTGTGAGTAACGGGGCCCCCCCTGAGGGAAAAGGGTGGTGGGGAGGCTGGGGAGAAGCCCTGCTCCCCATAGTGGGGGCTTCGCTGTTCTTATAACTCTCTTCTCCCCCTCCTTGAACTCTTGTCCGAGTTCATCAGGACACCTCATGTCATTAAGGCTAGGAAAGAGCTCCAACACCATCTGGGCCAGGCTAGGAAAGAGCTCCAACATCATCAGGTCCAACCATCACCCTGCTGCCAATGTCACCTGCTAAACCACGTCCTGTGTAACCTGCAGCTAAGTCTTTCTGTGGTGGTTTTTGTATTAGTTTTTGCTAGATGCCTACAGAGTCAGGCCTTGCACCCACAGGTTTGTATTCTCACCGGCCACGGTGAGGCTGGAGGTGTGGAGGGAGATGCTGCTCGTTCCTCCAGGTCACCCCTGGACAAGGGATGAGGAGTGGCCCAACGGGGCCATGCGAGGTGCTTGCCTGTCCCTGGGTTTCTCTCTCCTTCAGAATCAGGAGGTTTTGTGAATTCTCTCCCTTTTTTGAGTCCCCCAGTGTTCAGAAGTGGCTCGCTCCTGGCCTTCTAGCTGCTGTCTGGCACATCTTGTGTTTTTGGGAAGTTATGACAGTGAAAATAGATCAATTACCACTGAAACAACAATCCTACAGTTGCTCTGTAGCCTGTACTGTTTTGAAATCTAGTGAGAAAGATTCATGGTCCATATGATCAAAACCTATTTCCAAAAGGAACGGCTTTATGAGGGTCTTGCAGCTTGGATGCCTCCGTCTTACCTAGCAGGACAGGCTATCAGCCTGCTGGTTTGGTGTTGCTGTTGCATTGGTCAAAATGAGTACATGCAGAGATATATCTGACTATCGCAATTTGTTTATCAAGACCTGAGTGTGTTGCCAGCATGCAACATAATCCAGGAGCAAGTATGTACTAGGCCACAACTTTACAAAAAGGAACATGTTGCTGGAGAGAACAAGTTTGATGGATCTTCTTCGGATCTGATTTTACTCCTAGACTGAAACTTGAGAGAGTAACTTAATCCTTAACTGTCTGGTAGGCTTAGTGTGTTGCCTCGCTCTGGACAGTGAGTTGTATGTGAAGGATTTTATTGACAGAAGCTTCCTTCTTTAATATGTTGACCTTTTAGCATGCTGGCCCTTCCCTAACATGGAAAAATGAGATGAAAATCGAGTGCACTTCAAATTGTAACCCACTTGTACCTGAGGATAGCATTCTCTTTCACCTCTGGAGCGGTGTCTTGGTACTTCTTTGTACAGCACTGTGCTGTAGTGCCTGTGCTCCGAAGAGATACATAAGAGATGTCTTTCAGGGCCCACAGTACACTCAGAAAATCCTGCTCTTTAATTTTATTTTTCAAGATTTGTTTTGTCTGCTCTATGCCTTACTTAGGGTAGGAAGGCTCTAAAACTAATTTGATGTTGCTGTGTGCTCTGTGATCATCCTCAGTCTGGCTGAGCCATACCTCCCATAGTGCGTGATAACACACTTTCCTCCTCTTGAACAGATGCTTTTATTTTAGACTAGCCTGCGCTTCTGACACAAATTGTACCACATTTCCTAGCTTCCTCTCTATTGTAGATTTTGGCTGGCGAAATATTTGTCCTCAAGCAGCACCTGTTCCAGCCCCTCATGTTTCTTTTGAGCTATCTTTTTAGCACCACAGTCACTTGGTACGGTGGTGGTGCTGTCTGTCACTGCTGTTTTTCAGCCTAGCCTTTAAGAGATGGGTGTGAGTAACCCCTATGGGTGAGGGTGAGCTCACTTATTCTCATCCCTAGGGTGTTTCTTTGTGGTCCCTTTTCTCTGTGCAGCTTCACAGCATTAGACCTCCCTCTTTCCAAAGTTCTATTTTCCGTGGCCTTTCTCTGAGTATAATCTTTTTGTGTCAGCGTTTATTTTCTGCAGGACTTTAGTGTGCTCCTGGGACCTATAAAGCAGTAAATTCATGTTTCAGTGCAGCCCGGGCGTGTTGGCAGTGAGGTTGCCAGGACAGACAGTAGCCTGTTTAAAATTGGAAACCTGTTGCCTTGATATGCTCGCTTTGAGCCATCTGGATATGTTAGTTGACTGTCCCATTATTCCTCGTGTGGAGGAAGGAGCCAAGAGCTCTGGGTGTTTGATGGACACTGGGAGACAGCTGAGAGATTAAAGCTGCCTTTCGCAGGGCGTTCCAGCTCCCTGTGCTGTTGGAGGCCGTATGCTCTGGACCTCACCTTTTCATTTCAGAAGCAAGACCGTCATGAACACCGTGTATCTCATGGTGTAGGCTGAAGGCATGATGCTCAGGTGTATCAGGGAAAGCAGTTCAGCTCTTCCTTCCCTTCTTTTCACTCAACCTTACTTCTTGGTTCTACAGATAGTCTTTTGTAAGATTTTCGTTCTCTTTCCCTTGAGAAAAATCTATGCCTGTCTCATACCCACTCTGCTATACCTCCTATTTTGCAGTGCACACGTTAACACCAGTGCTGTCCTTTCCACAAGAGCCTTACAAGCAAACCCTGCTCTGTTCTGGCATTAAGAGCCATGAGCTGCTCCGCAGTGTGTGGGCAGGGGGAAACCCTCTGCCCTCAGCCTCTGTTGGGCAGAGGATCCAGGCTGCAGCTGTTACATGAAATGCTCCATAAGAACAGCTTTAATGAGTGAAGCAGCCTCTCTGCTGTACAGATGAGAAGCTAGGTAAAGGTGGTGAGCGCTGTGATGCTGTCACTTAATTTTCCTAAGGGGAGCACAGGGAAAATTTGGATGTAGAGTAAATGGGGTTGTGTATAGCGCTCTGCCCCATACCCTGCTCCAGCTCCCTGCCCCCAGCAGTGCCCTGCTGCCTGCGCTCCTTTCTGGGAGCTGCTTCTGCTCATTTTCCCCCCGTCCTGCCTCTGTCCTGCAGCACAGCCCGGTCTATTTATATTACAGATCTATTTATATTGTTTCAGGATAACTTTCATCATTGTTCCAAGTGCATCTGGAAAGAGAGACGGAGGATTGCCGTGTGGCTGCAGACATTAGGAAACAGGGGAAAAAAATACTTCATCCTCTGCAAACGTTTTTTCCTTTTGGCCTGTGGGGCTGGTGCTTCATTTAACTTCAACCAAATGTCAAATAAAGGGAGACTAGTTGAAAAGAACTTGTCATTAATTTATGGAGTTTCTTGTAAACAAGAATTAACTTCTCAGTTCCCCTTTGCTTCCTGCTTATGTTTTCTTCCTGCGCTGGTCAGGGGAACTTCCCCTTATCTCTCTCTGCCCTAAAGACATTGCCTGTCAACCTTTTTTCCACCCTACTCTAGTGTTATAGCTTAGTTCTAGTGGTGTCTTATCTCCCTCTTTTCTCTGTTAGCCTTTACAGTCTCTCAAAAAGCAGAGGAAGCAAAACCTTTTGAAGGTGAGGCTCTTCAGCGAGGCCAACATTGTAAGTCAGGCTTTTTGTGATACGAGCCCACAAATAGCCGATAGGAGGAGCGTTTGTAGAAGTTGACATCAGGACAGCTCTTTAAAAATTTACTTTCTGAGGCTTCTTCCTGGATTCCTCCCTGGTGGGGGAAGCTTTTAGTTTCAAACTATGGGTTTTAATGAGGCGTTTGTCCTGAAATGCCTTCTGGAATAGCTGTTCCCAGTTCCACAGTGTTGTATCGCAGAGAAGATCCTCATTGCCATGGCATGTAGGTACCCATGGAGTGGGAAGCAGGAGGTGTGAAGCACACCTCAGCCACAGCCTCAGGATTTGGCTGGTGATCCACCAAAACACAGCACACGGATGTGAAGAGTCGCACAGCCCTTGATAAAAAGTCTCACAGCCAGGCTGTACACAGCCATCTCTTTGGCCCAACAGGCTTGAAACAGAAGGGGTGATCTTAAATCCTAAGATGAGACTGCTGCTCTGAGATTAATTTTACTTTTAGATAGTTTTACATTTTGTAATGCCTCCTGCCCAAAAATACACACTTCCACATTTAGCAGTGGAAGTGTGAAGCTCTATATGAATAAATGAATGCTGCTGACAGCATCTTGCCTTGCCTTGCCTTTCCCTGGTCCCCTGGGGTTCTGCTGAAGTGGATAATTTGGGAGAGCAACATGTTTGCATCAGTATAGAAGATTCAAAAGGCAAGGTACAAGATAACAAAGAATAATCTTACAGGACAGAGGGGGAGAGAGAAAACTTTGCCTTCCAGGAAACAGAGAGGTTAACTAGGAGACAGAATTGTAATATGCCATTAAAATCAGGGCACATAATACATGGACTTCTCTTCTGTAAGTACTTCATTTCATTCTCTTGATGACCAGAAATGAACCAGTGTCTGCACTAACTGCTGTTCCCTGAATTCAGATTTATTGGTTGCTTTGATCTGAGCATTCAGCAGACTCAGAAGCTTTATTCCTTGCGCTTGACTGTTCCCAAGACTTCAAGTGGTTCCAACTTTATTGCAAGTTTCACAATATTTGATATTTTCCGTAAAAGTTCAGCTCCAGAGTTCTAGGATTACAAGAAAATCCTTATTTAAAATTGTTCTTACACTTCAAAGTTGGAGGCAGGGAGCATGCGAAAGCATAAACATTACATTTGAAATGGAAAAACCCAAAAGGCAAATAACTGTGCTTTTTCATATCGTTCTTAACATGTTCTAATGATTCGCTGGGGTCTGACTCATGATTTATTTGCTGTTTGATACTGAAAATTGACATGCTCAGTGGAGGTTTTTTTTTTTGTGTGTGTGACCACCCAGAATCTCCTTATCCACTCTGTAGAAAGAGGCCTCCAGTGTCATTGACCAGATGTTTCTTACATATACTGACTCTTTCCCATAGTGTCAAAATGTTTGATGCTTCAGCCAGCAGGGCAGTGTCAGGGTCAGAGATAATGTTGTGTACACTGTTCAGCCTCAGTTTTTTTTATTTATTTGATTTTATTTTTTTGCTTGCACTACCTGGCCCCTACTATTCCTGTTGATGTTGAACGACAACACGAAGGTACTCAGGGCACTCCCTCTGAGAAGCGGGTGGTGTGGCTGTTTGCTAGGGACTTGTTATTAACCAAGCAAATCAATATAACGGGAACAGTGAATGGCTGGAAGACTCAGTGTTCCCTGATACTACTCAGTGTGCAACTGACACAGTGAGAAACTACTCTGAGCAGCCATGGCAAATAAACAGTGGTAGAAAGCTGTTCTGTTAGAAATGGAAATGTGCCCTGTGCTAGGCATGCATCTGGGGAGCCAAACAGCTGGGGAGCTTCTCCTCCACCACAATCCTCTTGATTTCAGATTTTGTTTCCTGACAGTTCAGCTGTGTGATTTTTTTTTTTTTTTTTCTCTTCCCTCATCTCTTCTTCACATCATGTTCCAACAGATCTGGTGGCTGGATCCAGAACTGACGTATGGCAATGCCAAGCCATTTGTCTTCACGCAGGGCCACTCGGTGTGTAACCGCTCTTTCTTCCCCTGCTTTGACACACCAGCAGTGAAATGCACTTATTCAGCTACTGTCAAGGTAAGGGACAAATTGGTAAAATAGTTAGTGGAGCAATTAGCTGCTCTTAACTTGTGAAAGCATTGTGACATTGTGCTTGTATATATGATATAAAACATACATTATGACATTACATATTATAAAAAATAGGGGATTTTTTAGATCCCACGTTCTGGTTCTTGAAATAGAGTCAGAGTACTGCCACAAAGCAACTCTGCCTGTCACACTTAAGTCTTTCATTCCCAGTACTCCACACTGAAAGAGCAACCATGACATGGGTAATGAGAGAATTTGGTTTGTTACTTCCAATAGTGGTTACTGGTGATAATACCCAACTGTATTTAATTGATTCTCAAAAGGAAAAAACACAGTTTTATGAAAGCAGCATCAAATAACGTTGCATTTTTTGTAGACGGCATCATTTGATACGTGGGCACTTTTGGGGCAGGCATACAGTTGGCCTAAGTACCCATGAAATATAAGAGCAGTAATATTTTTGGTTGGTATGTTTTCATGGCATGTGTAGATTGTGGTACAAAAAAAGAAAAATCAGAAATCTTCTATTTTCCATGGTTTCTAAATGACTGATTTTCTGGTCTATAACAAAAAAAGACGTACATTAAAAACAATGAGATCTGTGGTGTAGTTCTTCAGCCTTGGCCATTTAGTCAGTTGGTGTGTGTGATGTTGATCTTTCAGGCTCCAGCAGGCATGCAGGTGTTGATGAGTGCCACTCAAAGCACCTACTTAGAAGATGAAGGTGTCTATCAGTTTTACATGGAATACCCTGTTCCTGCCTATCTGGTGGCCCTGGTGGCAGGAGACCTTATACATGCAGACATAGGTCCAAGGTAAGATTTACAGCAAGCTGATTTTTCCTTTTGTGGCTCTGTGTAATGTGCTTCACATTACATTCAGTAAATTCTTTAAGTCATCAGTAAGGGAATGGTGGGGGCCATAAGCTGTGAGCATTCAGAGCTTGAGCTTTTAGCTGGGTGTAAAGAACTTCATGGCATTGTGCTCAGAAAGGTATTTTCCTCTTCCATAAATGTTTCCTATTGTCCCCAGTAACCATTGCAGCTACTTGCTTCATTGCCTTAAGGTGTTTTAAGGGATCTTTGATCATCTTTTACCATGTATCCAGAGACAGATGACCTAGGAAGGCCTCAGTTTGATGTGAGACCTTTTAGCACTATGACCATAAATGGAAACCTGGTGAGAAGGCAGGCTATTCTTTCTAAGAGATAATTCAGTTTGTTAAAGTATCACCTGATGTTTTCTGTTTTCTGACAGGAGCAGAGTGTGGGCAGAGCCTTGCCTGCTGCCAACAGCCATCAGCAAGCTTTCTGGCATGGTGGAGCGCTGGTTGACTGCTGCAGAGAGTCTGTACGGGCCATATATTTGGGGGAGGTGAGTTTATTAAGTCTCCCAGGAAAGTGTAATGTAATCCTGAGGATGCTGAAAACCTCACTCATTACAGACTTATTGAGAGTCTTAGCCCCAAAAAATAACATTAATAGTTTATGAAGTTAAGCTGTGCTGTGCATTAAAAGAAAGTGTTTTCGAGAGAATATTTTCATTCTTTGAACTGAAGATGTTTACAAAGGCTTCCTATATTTATTCACTAAAGGTAATCAGGAAGAAAGTGTTGTTGTTAACCCACCAAATGTTGTTTGAAATGGTCTGAGAACAAGACCCAGTGTCGTGTGCCAGTGCTGTTCATTGGTGAAGAAAATCAGGAAACAAAACAAATAGTATTGTTATGTTCTGAAGCAGAGGGACTAGTGTCACTTTGCTGACACCGCAGGCACATGAAATCAGCTCATTCACTCAGCAGCTTCCCAAGCTCTCTCTTTCCTGGAAGCCTCTGGGGTAAAGATTTATTTGTATATGTGGGTAGTGTATGTAAACATAGTGGTTCTGGCTATCAGATACACAACTTGTGATGAGTTTGCATGTGTGAAGGGAGCATAATGCTTCTGGGAAGTGCAGGATCTGCTGCACGTGGAAAGACTGTCTAGCCTTATGTCCAAACCTGAGCAGCTTTTTGGTCAACAAAATCAAAGTCTGTGATTCCCTGATCAGAAGAATTCGGCATCTCTGGTTTAGAAAGCTGGTTCCTGGAATCACAAAAACTCTTAGAGCTTTCTGTAAGGGGGAAAATATGTTTGTGTGTATGTCTTTTGAAATAGCTGCAATTTACCTCTCTTCTTCCTTTCTCTTTTCTCTCCTCTCTCTCTGTAATTTTAGATATGACATTGTTTTTCTTCCTCCATCCTTCCCCATTGTTGCCATGGAAAACCCATGCCTGACTTTCATCATTTCTTCCATTCTGGAGAGCGATGAGTTCTTAATCATTGATGTCATTCACGAAGTTGCCCACAGCTGGTTTGGAAATGCAGTCACCAATGCTACGTGGGAGGAGATGTGGCTGAGCGAGGGACTGGCCACATACGCGCAGCGACGGATCACCACCGAGACCTATGGTATAGCTGCAGAGATGCTTTTCTTTGTGATGTGTCTAACTAATAATTGAGAACTGGCTGAATGAAATATTTGCCTTGGGAGCTCAAAAAGCTGTTGGGAACTGTATTGTGTTGTTATTCTGGAACATAAGTGGCCCAAACTTTGCTTTGAACATCTTGGATGCTTACAGTCTGAGGTTTTCTTGGCTTTGGGATGAATAAATACTTGATACAGTAACAGGAAGTTTGGATGAGGTGTGTGTTAGCACAAGGCTTGAAGGAGATCTGTAGGAACTTTGGCACTGCCGTTGTGTACCAGGCAGGGGTTCGCCTGTCAGACCAAGGTGAGCAGCGGTTACATCAGAGAAGTAAAAAAATTTATTATGGTAACTGTCCTCTAAACAACTATGTTTAATTCTGGTCAGTTAGTAGTTAGCTACTGCTGGAAAGAGTGAGGTAATAGCCCTTATCAAAGAAAATATATACCTACAGAGCTGTCTGTTTGAGGCTTTGTGTAGATCCATAGAGCCTCACCTTTGGCCGCTTTTATCAGCAAATTTCATGGGTCAATTGTATGGTACTGTCCTTAGAATACATAAGTAATAAAACATTCCTATTGCTTTTATTTTTTCCTCTGTAAATCTTGGCAGCAAGATTTACATCTTAGCATCTATGGAGATGTTGCTATGTGCAGTGTCTGTCTTTAAAAGCTGTTTTATGCTCAGTAACTCTCAGTGGCTAGGACTGTTCTAACATGTCATGTTATATAACACATGGCAATGATACGAATTGGTCATAAGATGCTGACCTCTTTCTCTGTCCCATCTTAGTTCATCTTTCTGAACTAAGACAAGGTCCTTGTTTGTAGTCTCTTGAAATTTAGGATTGGTTGTTCCAAGAAGCAGTTGTTCAGGAAAGTAAGAAATGCCTTTCCTTGCGCTGCTCCTTAAAAAGCTCTTTTTGCATTCTGTTTTGTTTCAAGGACAAACCTCTGATCTAAATCTTGCCATTTCTGACATCATTTCTGGCATATCTTCTGCTGTTAATAAAAAGGCGTTTTCGTAATGACATTGTTTACAGAAATTGGAGTCCAATGACCACCACACCTCTTGGATCTTGCTTAATCCTCCTCCCTGTTTGCAGCTTGAAGTAATTGCCTTAAACACTAGCTGTCCTGCAGGATTCTTGTTTTCTCCTGTGAAGCACATCCACCCCCTTTCTCTGCTAGTGTAGATTCATCTGTCTTCCAGAATTGTCCTGGTTCTTAATTTTTAGTGTGTTTATATCAGATTCCTATGTATACACTGAGACTTTGAGATTGAATCTACGTAACAAGCACTGTTGTTGAAGTTAAGATTTAGGAAAGAAAGCTAAAGTGTTAATGGCCCTAGATGTTAAGTATCTGCTGAATGTGAGAATCTATTTTCCACAGCGTTACACATCTGCAAAGGCATAGGAAAGATTTCTTGACTTGCCAGTGTAATGCAGCTAGTTTGGCATGAAAGCGTGGAATGCTCTACGTTGCAGCTAGATAGAAGAGTAGCCTACCCTGCTGCAGCTATAAAAGAAGTCCTGCTGAGTGGAAGGTGAAAACTGTATGATACAATATGGCTAGGGTGCTAAATAAAGCTTCAGAAAGATCCACGGGATCTTTAATATGCTAGCTAAATCTAATCCTTTTCTGTTTTCACCCAGGAGGTGACATTCACTCAGTAATATCATTCATTCAGTAATATTCTTGGCACTGGATATGGAATTATATATCTACTGTTCTACCCGTGACGTTACTTTTTTGTAGCACTTGGTCACTCCTTGATAGTTACCAATACAGTAGTTATTCCAATGCTCTTCTGCTCATCTTGCAAGGGCTGATAAGGTGGTGTCAGGGCTTTAAACTTCAGCATCGTTTTAAAGCATGCTGCTTTATTTTTCAGTTCAGCTTTCTGCGTAATCAAAATCAGTAAATGTACTGGTTTAGGCTCTGACTTTCATTACAAATTGCAAGGAATTTTTCACGCAAGTTCCTATGATGTTAGATTACTGTGATTCTGTACTGCTGTTGTCTCTTACACCTCCAGTCACCTTTACTTTGTGTGTGTGCTAGTTCTGCAGTCACTGTCCCACAACTAATGTGTTTCTGTCTGGGGCAGGAGCTGCCTTCACATGCCTGGAGACTGCGTTCCGCCTTGATGCTCTCCACAGACAGATGAAGCTCCTCGGAGAAGACAACCCGGTCAGCAAGCTTCAGGTTAAACTGGAGCCAGGTATTGCTTGTGGCTGAAGCTGCTATGCAAAATGTCTGGATATTTTGCTGGATGCTGGAATACAGGCCCAAAAAACACTAGTTTTTAGTCTTCCCTTTCTAAAGGGAATACCTTTAGTATTCCTTTTAGCATATAAAAGGGAAAGAAAGGGAATACTAAAAGGTATTTTAAAAGAAAAAAAAAAGACTGGCTTGTAAACCAATCTAAATGTAAATAAAGAAACTTAAATTGAGGTTTTCTTCAAAATTGGTTAACTCATCTTTATAAAGATTGTTCTGTTCTTAAACAGAACAGATTCACTGGGCAGAAACCAAGTATGAAAAACTTCTGCCTTGAAAGCTTCAGGGCTTTGAGCTTCTGAAGCTGTAAAATTAAATAGTTTGTAATGGAAAATACTTGGAAACATCTAATTCTGTGCTATTAAATCTTCTGCTTTTTGTGTGTTTGCGTAAGAACTGCATGTGCATGCATAAGCATACAGATAAACATATACTTGGTCTCCTGAGTGAGTTATGCACTGACTGTTAGAGGCTGTTTGATTATCACCTGAGATAGATAAATGGTGATGGAGTGCAGTACTGTTAGTTCTTGAGTTTTATCCTGATCGCTGGAGATGTGAAGCAGTCTTTAGTCTAGATGATACACAGGCCAACCTAAAATGCAAGTAGAGGTATTATCGGAACCGAATGGAATGGAAAACTGCATTGGAAGTGTCAGAAAAGGAACAAGTAGTGCTTACTTTACATTGATATATTTGAAAATGTGTAGCACGGTGATAAAAACCCGAGCTTGACACTGGGAAAAAAAAAAGTTTTTTAGTCCTCTAATTTGAAGTGACTTGTTTCATGTGGAATTAATACCTAGCTTACAATAATTGCTTTTTTTTTCCAGCCTGTACACTTGGACTGCTTCTGTTAATTTACTGCCGTAAATTAAATGTACTGAGATCAGGCTTGTTCTGTTTTTAAGTCACTGCGTGTTTACTCTGAGATCGCTGAGGAGTAGAGACATTTAGACCAGTTGGAATTTGTGTTCTCGTTGCATAGTGTCTTATAACGTTGTTGTTTCTCCTTTCAGGTGTAAATCCTAGTAATTTAATGAACCTCTTCACCTATGAGAAAGGCTACTGCTTTGTGTACTACCTGTCCCAGCTCTGTGGTGACCCAAGACACTTTGACTCCTTCCTAAGAGTTAGTGTGCATATACATATGTTTCTCTTAAGATTTATAGCTGCTTTTTTTTCCATGTTTTGTTACTGTGGCTAATTGATAGGGGTAATGAATGCAAGGGTGTCTGAGATGGAGGAGTGGGTGGCCCCTTCTGCCATCCTAGATGATTAACAGGTTTTTCTTGATTCTCATAAGTGAATGTGCTCATGCTCTTCTTTCATCTCAGATTGTGAGTTTAGGAGGTGCCAAATACAAAGTAGCTATTTATTTTTGTTACCTCCTTCCTGTGCTCCAAATAATTAGAAAGCTGTTCAGCACAGATTATCAATGACTGGAAAGATGTGACATCATTCGCTACTAAAAGGTATCAGCTTCTTTTTTTTTTCCAGTCAGAATTGCAAAGGGCATTGTTTCCTATATTGGGGCAAGTTTGTTGTCTCGGAACACATTTGTAATACTTATGTGAGCTATTGATCTGTTTTTGAAAAGTGACACAGCTCATTGCTTTTCTCTTTTCGATGCATACATTTTTTTCAACTCCTTCCCAACCATGCCCCATTCGATCTTTTTTTCATGTATAGTTACATAAGTATGATTTAGTCCATAATCTTAGTGAATCAGACAGTAGCCAGCTGTTCTAACTTTTCACATGTGTGAACATGAGGAAACCTTCCTGCCTTTGATATGTTAATGTATTTATGATTGTATCAGAAAAAAAAAAAAAAAAAAAAAAACACAAACCCCAAACTCAGCTGTCAATGTCTTTGCAGCTACCTTTTTTTTTTTTTTTTTTTTTTTATTATTATTATTGTTATGGTGCTTTCCTTATTTGGGAGGGAGGTGGAAAGTATTTTTTGTGCTTATTATGATATGTACTTTTTAAACTGTCATTCACCCTTCCAAGTACTTGTCCTCACTTATCTTTTTTTTTTTTTTTTTTTTTTTTAAATTGTATATAGTGGTTATTTAACAAAAAGAAGCTATCTTTCTCCTCACCATAATTCATCCTTTTTACTGTTTCAGGCCTACATTGAGAAGTACAAATTTACCAGTGTTGTGGCTCAAGATCTTCTGGATTCCTTCCTGAATTTTTTTCCAGAGCTGAAAGAGCAATGTGTTGAGAGCAAAGCAGGTAGGATGGAGTTTAGTTAGTTAACTGTAAAAAACTGTAAAAAGTCTGGATAATAAATTTTGTGCTTGGCTTGGAGGACATGTAAGCAAATGCTAAGGTTGAGGCAAACAAAACACTTTGGCAACAGCCAGAGGTTTGGGGTACAAATGGCTGTGATGACTTACTGTCAACCCCCTCTGTGCTGGGAATGAGAATGTCTTATATGGCTTACAATTTTGGCATTAATTGTCTGAGTGGTCCTCAGTGGTTTCTCAGCTCATCTTTTCACATTGCTGAGTGATCAGTGCATACGAGAATAACAAATACTTAATTGCAAGGAAAAGGCGACCATACTTTGAAATTTAATTTAAATACAGAAAACGTGCTTTGTGAACTGTAACGTTTTGCAAAGTCATTCACGAATATATAATCTCTTTGATAAGATTTCATCCTCCTTTAAAATCTTCTCCTTATATCTGTTGGTGGATTTATAAAGGTCTGTAGTCTACTAGGTGCTTGCTAGACTGCTTGCTTAAAGAACTGAGACTTACATTATTCTGCTGTGTATCCTTCCTTGTAAGTAATTATTGAACCCAGTGGTAAGTTTAAACCAAACTGGCAGTAGAGTACAGCTCTTTATAAGGCTGAGGTCCAATGGTCTTTGTGAAAACTGGCAGCAGAGAGGTGAACACGAGTGATCTTACTGTGGGAAAAGCTGCAGCATGAGCTCAGCAGTTTTTTGTTTAATTTGGCCAACTGGTTGGCTAGTGAGGTAACCACAACATGTGGCAACTATTGCCTGACTAGTACTCAGGGGCTGCGGGAGAGGGGAGTTTTAGGGTAGATGGTGTGGAACTAGAAGTATTGCCAAGGGTTAGGAAAGTGCTGAGGTGGTAGAGGGTAATGGGGAAGAGCTCTTTGGGAAACCAAGCTCTGTTAGCTCTGCTGTTTGTGGAGAAACTTGGTTTGGGTTTAGTTATTGATTGTATAAACAAATTTAAAATTACTTTTTCTTGCTGATGGGCAGGAGGGGGGTTCAGTCAACCCTCACCTCCTTTTTTAATGAAGCAGATTTTCCCCATGTTCTTCAGTATTCCTCAAAATTCTGGGAATGAGAAATGCACAGAAAATCTTACGTTAGAACACAATTTGATCATAGATACTTGTTGGCCTGTCTGTCTTAAGAGCATGTGTGTCTCTTTTATTTACTTACTGCAACGCTGAGCTCTAGAAGACTCGTGGTTAAATTTGGCAGAGGTGTTGCTGGCCCTCTTCCAGATGTAGCATAGGCTAGCCTGATGAGACTGCTAGGACTGTTATGTCACTGTAACTACGGGTTGGTCTGATTTGCTATTGTTAGAACCTCTCTTAACTGTGCTAGAAGCAGTCCTGAACCTTGAGACAGCCAAGCCATCTGCAGAGAGTCCTGCTCGACATTTTTGGTGCTCCTCATTCCAGGACTGGAGTTTGAACGTTGGCTCAACGCTACAGGACCTCCGTTAGCTGAGCCGGACTTATCTCAGGGATCCAGTCTGACCAGACCGGTGGAGACGCTCTTCAAACTCTGGACCACTGAGCCTCTGGACTCTGCTGCTGCTGCCAGCAGCGTTGACCTCACTAAATGGAGAACGTTCCAAACCGTGCTTTTCTTGGACAGGTTGCTGGATGGGTCACCGCTGCCACATGGTGAGTACTCTGTAAGGGAAGCAGAAGAGCATTCCTGGAATGACAAATTGAATTCTAAAGAGCCCCACCCCACCTTGATCTTACCATTCATTATTGTCCGATGACCCTCGAACTTGACAAAACAGGTCATAGTTTTTTCCTCTGTGTATGTGCTCTCTTCAGAGGTGATAAAAAAGCTTTCGGAGTGTTACTCCTCTCAGCTGGACTCCATGAACGCAGAAATCCGCATCCGCTGGTTGCAGATTGTAGTCCGCAATGACTACTACCCAGACCTTTACAAAGTTCGTCGCTTCTTGGAAAACCAGGTACTAAGTGCTGGATTAAAATCACTGCACCTCTCAGTGCATGAGACATGTGCATGAGACATGCGACGTGAAAGACCTTGGAACTTCTGCTTCCTGGCCAAGTGTAGACCAGGTGTGTAGCGAAGGGGCCGAGCATGGCTCACCTGCTAGCGGGTGGGGAGGAACGGGCAGATGTAATCTGAAATGCCTACAGATAGTCTGTGCTTTTCTAGCCTAACTCATACCCTTGTCCCAGCTCTGCCCAGTGCATTTTTGCATTGCTTTACAGCAGCCCTGGCTTTTCCAGAGCAGAAATTTTCACAATACTAAATCATGTGATTGTTTGAATATTTACACTTCAAGCAAGGCTAGGGCTCATCAAATTCCTTTCAGTGGTTTTTATCGTGCAGGAGCAAAAGGTTAATGCATGTGTTCGCTATGGCCTCTTCCCCTTGGCCTTTTAAATAGCTCTGTTATTTGTGTTGAAATAGCTCAGTTGTAGAGAGCAAGTGGGTTTTGATTATCATTCGCATAAAACTTTGCATTAAACTTATCTAGAATAGACTCAGCTATCTTTTGAAGAAATGTGTTGCTTGTCTTCAACCTGAATTCATTTAGGGCTGTTGGAGTATAGCTGTAGAAGAGCTGAACCTCTTGACTTTTGTTAGAGTGGTATTATCCAGTTTTCCTTTTTTGCAGATGTCTCGGATGTACACAATTCCACTTTATGAGGACCTTTGCACTGGCACACTCAAGTCTTTTGCCTTAGAAGTTTTTTACCAGACCCAAAACCAGCTGCACCCCAATTTACGGAAAACCATCCAACAGATCTTATCACAGGGCTTAAATCCACTTCCTGCCATAGACACTACAGCAGGCGCTACAGACACACCAGCAATGGTGCTTGAGGACAAAGTCTCAGAGGCCACAAACGGTGCCATTTCACTCAGGGATGTTAACGTGTCTGCTTAGATCACCAGCTCGTGTCAGCCATGAAGCTTGAAAACAGGGACAGGAACAGAGGGAAGATACCAAGTGTCGCCTCCTTTTCCTCAGCCCTGCAGCTGCAGTGTGTTGCTGTAACTGGATTTCTCTCACAAAACACAAAGGAAATGTGCCTTCAAGTATCCAGCATGTGACACTGCCAGGCTTCAGAGATCTCCTTCAGCTGTGGGTTGGATGTTTTGATTAGGTTTATACCAGGCAGGGACTCCTGGGCAGTTACTTCTTCAGGAAAGGTGGATAGTTCTCTTTCCTGAGGCTCTTCTGGATGTTTTCTCCGAGGTTGTGGTTTTTGTTTGTTTGTGTTTTTTTTCCTTCTTTCTTTTCTGTTTTGTCTGAAGCCACTGAGGCGTGTCCTACTTGCTGTGTATATGTTGCCGGGGAGTGTATGTGTGTCAAGCTGCCAATATCCTGACATTTGGACTGAAGTTCTGCAAAGAAGACACTCAGGAATTCTCAGTGGCAGCAGATGTGTTTTCATGTTATGCTCCTTACTGTGACAGAGGTATTGTGATTTTGGAGGTAGGGGACTAATGCTCAAATGATTAAGAAACTAATTTTAAATAGCTCCTTTTTTCCCCCATTTCCCTACTCCAAGTGGCTAAATAATAATGATGCTTTATATATATAAAAGACCAGGGGAACCTTATGATGGATTTGAAATCCTTCCATAGTTAACCCCACAGTTTTCCCTTTGCACTCAATGGGACAAGCAATAAAGAAATATGTAGGCTTGAATTTTCAAAAAAAAGTCAGATGAGGTGCCCAAATGCCATCAATTCTGGTACTAGCTGGATGCCTAAATCTTTTTTTGACTGTTTCGACAAGTCTAGCTGCAACCTTTGTTAGTGTCTTAGCATGTGTAGCACATGCATTCATCAGATACACCGTGTGTTTTCTATTCTGTCCTTTTGGAAAAAATTAACAGGACCTTTAATTTAATTTTTTAAAAGATCCCTAGCATATGTTGGGGCTGGAAGTCAACCCTGGAGATATCCATGCTCAAATTTTGCTGCCTTGCATAACATTTGCCTGAATAACAGTTGCCCTGTCATATGATAGTCTGAGGGAAGCACTCTTTTTTGATGTGAAAATTTAAAGCCTCACTTTACTCGAGTCTGTTTTCTGACTCGTGGTGGTGGCAAGATGCCATTTCATTCACACAGCGTGCTGTTTCTCTTGATCCCTGGCCAGGCCTGCAGGATGGAGAGACTTTCTCATCTATGCTGTTTGGTCTCCAAAGCACTGAGGGTGAAGCAGTGCTGGCTATGTTACACAGTACAGGTGATGGTTCTTGGACTCCGTGCCCCTTTCTTTTAAGCACGGATAACTGTGTGCCTCTTGGTGAGCTCCCAGCAAGCACCTCTGAGCTGACATATCAGCAGGATAGAGGACTAGTTTGACTAAAAGGCGAAACACTTGGAAGAGGCTCAGCTAATGGAGACGTGAGAGATAATCTGTTATAAACTTTAGTGCAAATTTTAGCACTGCTATGGGGATCTGCATAGCACAGGGAGAGGGAAAATTTGGGAGATATCACCAAAAGAATCTGTTTACACCCATGCGTGGATGGGGACCTAGGTGCTGTTACTGGTTCTGCATTTTCTGGCTTTAAATTCATTTGGACTTCACCATAGCCTTAGCCTGGGCTGAACTGGGATAAAGCAATAATGAACTCAGGCCTCTTTAGTGCTGGGCCCTCTTTAGGGCCCATTCAAAAATGGGCCCTCAGCATTGCTGGGCTTCAGAACTCCAGGTTCTGCTCTTTGCTCCGTGAACGGGATTACCTTTTTTGTTCTGTTTTGTTTACCCAGAAGGGATGGAGAATGATGTTTTCTGTACAAATCTCTTTCCTTTTCGTGTGTTGTTCCATTGAAAGAGATTTGTACAAGCTGACCTTCCGCTTCCTGCGTTGCCACTGTTGGTGCTGCGTCTCCTGGACCCCTCTGCCAGCAGCGGCAGCCTGGCCAAGCCCAGTAACCACTAGCATCTTGGAATCCCAGGCCTCTGTTTTAACACGTTTTATTTTGTGGGAGAATGTATGTGACCCTGGTTGGAATTTTTAATTTACATGGATGCCTTATGATGATTGTCAAATTAAACTAAGCTTTGTGACAAGTTGAGCCTTTTGAGCCATTTTTCAGTGTCCCTGCGAGAGATACCTGGAAGAGGTGACTTAGTATGTTGTCTTTATTTTGTCCTTCTCTGGAGGACAGTGGTGTGGGGTTTGGAAGCTATTTAAAAGCTGCACAGCAAGAAGTTGGAGAATTAACAAAATAAAATAATAAAAAGTAAATATCTATGGTTACTGCAACTGAATGAAGTACATCAGATCAGCTGTGTGTTTGCATAAGCATCAAACAGAGCAGGGAAATGCTGTCTGGTCCTAACAGACTGTTTCCTGATTAAAGGATACAAGATTTAAGTAGGTGTTTCTGCTTTCATCCCTGTGAGATCCTGTCAGATGGCTATTTTGATTCAACTTGTTCTCTGAAACACAGAAATGGTGCAAGATTTTTTGGGTATTAAATGTGTAAGTATTCTATGCATCTTACTTCAGGTACTTTCGCTCCTCTTGTGAGCGGGGAGTGTACTTTTATTTTGAAGAGAGAAGGAATTGGAAGCATGTTTTTGGAGATAAGCCTTCCTTTTGTTGACCTAAAATAAATGAATGCTTCAGGCAGCTTTCTATCTTGATTTGTAGTAGACTTGACATTGAATGGCAAATTAGGCTGAGATTAAATAGATACTATTATTGTCCTTATCTTTGCTAGGTTAATTTCTGATCTGTTTAGTACAGCAAAAGAGTTTTGTTTAGCAAATGCCAAGAGATTGGGTTATTCTCCTTATTTTTAAAATGAACGCTGTTACTTTATTTCCTTGCAGTCATGAGCAGGGTGGTGTGTAGGGTCTAGTAATATCAGTTGTGAAGAAGTTCTGAAGAGCCGTACACTTTAATAAAATGGAATATTGCTAATTTATTTTTTTTTAGCATCTCATAGCCACATGGGTTAATACATTAAGTGTAATTCCTGACAGCTACATATATTACTCTGTTAAGCTTGTATCTGTAATTTTGCTGCCATGATACATTACAGCATCCTAACTGTGCACTCCATCCCAAAAATTCTATTTAAAAAAAATTTCTCATGGTCTCATACTACAGTGACCTTGGCCATTGTCCTTTTTGGATAACACAGGACCTTCAGTACATCCATACTAAGCACACGTACTGCACAATTCACCTTAGGTCAAGTGCACTTCTTCAGTCTGTTTTTCCTGCTTGTGTTTGTCCAAAGATAATGTAATGTATTCAACAGTTATAAATCACGACTTTTTTTTTCACACATCGTTATAGTTTGCTAACAGCTTAAAGTTGTTATGACCAAAATATCAGTCTTCGTGTATAAAACCACAGTAGAAATCACAGTGTGAGATTTATCAAACCACTAACCTCTAAGAATTGTTTTTCTGTTGGGAAGATGCAATTTAAATGACAATTTAAAGGCTAAGTCTGTTTTCCGAGTAGCTAAAGAGAGCACTGTGATACCAGTCTTCTGTGGTATGGAAGAAGTATAAAATGCTGCTCCAAAATCTCCATTAAGCAGCAGTAGGACATTGTGTGCTGCTACTCTTGACACAGCAGCAACAACTGTCAGCTGCAGTACAACTAGTAGTACTGCAGGGATTAAACCTGTGCCTTCCCAAATGTTTGTGCTGCTATCAGGATCCAAAGAATTGGAAGAGTTCTCCTGTGTAATTTAAAGGACTTCTGTGTGTCACCATTTGCAAAAGCACACATGCTGGGCCCGCAGATCCCATTTAGTGGTCTCCCTGGCTCTGAACCACCACCATTTGAAGACAAGTGACAGAGGTGAACAAGGGGTTGATTAAAACTCAAAACTGTGGGAAGAGATTATGAAAATACCATCAAATAGTACTCTGTCAAAGGACAGTCTTTATTCACATGGAAATGAGCTGGCTATGTAACTGGATGCAAATCCCTTTTAACTCTAAATTTCCATGGCAACGGGACTTGGCCTATTGGTGTCTGCTTTCCTCCAGGAAATATAAAGCACCTGCGTAAAGTGCCCTGAGAAACAGGTTGACAAAAAGGCAAGTGTCATTTTATCTTAAAATATTCTAGCTCTTACTATCTAAATAGACCCGTGTTTTCTGTTTTAAGGAATAATATAATCCATCGGGATTGCCAAGAGGCAACGGAGAAAATTACTGCTTTTCTTCCAAAGGGCTTAGGGTCAATAAAAGAAAACATTGCCAGCTGCATAATGGATGAATTTGCCTGTTGCCAACTTTGCAGTCAAGGCAAAGAAAGCATGTCAGATGTGTTTAGGGAGATAGAGATAACTTTCATCTCTTCCTTTCTTCTAATAGCACCGTATATACAGATGCATGTTTAACTACCTCACTGTTCCAGGTAAGGCCTACTGTATTTACACTGTTATAGGAAGCAGTATGAACTTTGAGCTCTAATCTGTCCTTTAATGACATGTATGCAGTTCTGATCTGTGATCACTGTTGCCTAAAAAGAAAGCAGCGAGGATGAAATCACACAGATGAGAGCCTCACTGTTCTCAGACAGAGAGGCCTTTTCTTCCCTTTCCTTCCACCAGCAGAGACCTCTCCCGTGTCAGCTCAGTTGCAGACCATGCAGCTGCAGCTCTCTTGCATGAGCCAGACAACAGGGGCCCTTATTCTTACTGACGACAGCGTTCTCTTTGCTCCCACAAGGGTCAAAACTCAAATGTGGAAAGTCTTGCTTGTTGATTAAATTTGCAGTGGGGAAGCCTTGTGTCTGTACAGTGGGTATGCACAAGCAGCAGAGAATTTCTGGGTTAGCCAGTCACCAGACAGCAGTTGGATCATCTGCTAGTGCCCTGGGCCTTTTTCTGTTCCCTGAAGGCTGAGGTTTGTGAGGAAGATTTCAGTGTTCATTTCGGATAGAAACAAATCTGTCCTTTTGTGGTTCTCTCTCAAACAACTTTTGTGCCCATGGATCAGCTGCTGTAACCACTACCCTGACACCCACACCAGGGTGTATGTGATAAACCAGGGTATATGTGATAAACGATTTCTTTGGTAAACATCTTGTCCTCGTGCTGACTCAGCAGCCTGCTTACTTCACACTTTATCTTTTCGGGTAACACCAAGGTTTAAGAATGTAAGTGAAGTCTCCAAGTGACCTGCTTCAGTATGTCTGTGACACTAGTGGTTTAGTAATGGATGGCATGTAAGGGACCTCCTATTTCTGTTTCCTTGCCATGGGACTTTCTATAGAATATATGGATTTATATATTTAGATGTAAATATAGGTATACTAGAGATATCCTTTCTACAGAAGGTATAGCTTTTTGTTTTGTTTTAATGTATTTTTCCCAACTCTCTTTTATTAGGCAGTAGTGAGTGATTTTCACGCTATCAAAGTGTGAGAATTGCTGTCTTTCCTTGTCATCTTTGGCTTGCGGTCCATCGCTTTGTGATAAACTATCTGTAACATGATCTGGAAGCCACTTTGTGGAGATGAACGCCATCTCCAGCCGCCACCCCCACACAAGCACCATCTCCATTTATTCTCCTCAGCGCCTAAGAGATGCCCGAGGGATCCTCCAGCTCCCCTCCCACCCCATCTGTGCCCCCAAATTTGCGCCAGGCGTTGCGGGCACCGAGCCTCCCCTCAGCGCCCGCCGGGCCCGGGGCCCGCTGGGCCTTGTAGTTTTCCCCTCTCCTCAGGCGGCGGCGGCGGCGGATTGGCGGCGGCGGCACCACGCGGCCGCTCTCTCAGTGGCCGCCCGCCCGAGCCGTTACCTCGGGGCCGGCCGAGGCGCAGGGTGACAGGCGTTGCCCCGGGAACGGCCCGGGGCGGCCATGGCGGCGGGGCGGGGGCGGGCCCCGCGCTGAGGGGAGCCTGAGGGGGTGCGTGCGGAGGGGCCGTTTTTTGGGGAGGCGGCCTTCCGACACCCTCCTCGTCATCCTCATCTTCATCGGCAGAGCGGGGAGCTTCGAGGGTGGCGTCTGACAGGAGCCGGCGATGGCGTGGCGCGGGGTGAAATTGTGAGAGGCTTTCTGTCGCCACACGGCTTTCCTCCTCCTTTCTCCGTTAAATCTAAGCAACGTTCCTTTGCTTTTCAGGGCGTTTGGGGATATAAAGTGTTGGAAATAGCCGGCCCAGCTGCTTTGGATCGTGTTGAAAATGCTGGGAGAGAAAAAGCAGTTAACGGTGAAAAGAGATCTGTACGCAGACCCCACGTTTCCAGCCAGCGACGCCTCTATATTTTTTAATTATTGCACCCCGCTTGCCCAGTTCAGAGGCGAGATATCTTGGTTGAGACCTCAGGTGAGTTTGAGGGTTTAAAAACCTGCAGTTTTGTGCAACTGGACTTCAAGGTACTAAATGTCAGCTAGCAATGAACAACAGCTTCTGTGTGTCTTTATTGATTAGAAGCATAGAATGGGTAAAAACAAAGTGTGTGAGTATTAACAATACACGTCTTATTGTTTTTAAGTCAGGGTTCATGTTTGTAGTTTTGATTTAAATCATGGCGTAGAACTTCGGAATTCCACAATGCCCGTAGAAATTCAGATATCTCATTGCAATTACGTTTCATCATACAAATAATGGGCATATCAAATTAAAAGCAACACTGCATCGTTCCCTTTTTTTCTAATAAATTGTATAATTTTTGAAAAATAACAGAATTTTAGAGTGTTTCTAAATGATGTTGATTCCTTTGCTATTGTTGAGGAAAAATTGTGCTTTGATAACAAGAAAGAGTTTCTTTTTTAGCAGCTCTAGTTTGTATTATTGCTTTAAAACTTCCATCTAGCTTTTAGGGCCAGACATATGAGAACTAAAAAATTAGAATGCGTTTCTGCAGTACGTTCAATGAAAGTGAAATATTTATGATATTGCTTTCTATATGGGGGGGGGGGGGAATAAGGCTATAAAAATGTGACGGAGTGAAGAAGTACGTTATCTTTAGTTGTATTGCTTTTCTGCCCTGCATCTGGGGAGTGACTGTGGAACAGTAGTGGAGCTATTGGTTATCAGATGGAATTAACACGCAAAAGCTTTGCCAGAGTCCAGTGTGCAGCTGGATTTTGTACCTTACGCCTTGATTGCTACTGAGGACTGATGAGTTAACTTCCGTTTCTTGCAGCGCTTGCAGATGCTCACTTTCAGATCAGGTTAAATTGTTCAAGACCTTGCATTTGAAGTAATCGCTTTCACTACCAACTAATCTATTTTTATCTGCCCTAGAAAAGCTTTTTCTATTAAATGGGTGTGGAGATTCTTGTAATTTGGGATGTCCACTGCGATGTGAATGGCATCGCTTCTATCACAGTTGATCATATATCTTGCAAGGAGCTGATGAATTAAGTTGTCTTTCACTTATTGACCTCTCTGCTGAGGTTGCACTTGATGGTGGCATTTGTGCACTAAAATCTATGCGGAAACTAGATTTACCTCATATGAAGTTCCTGTGAAAAGCCACAAGGCAGCAATTTTGTTGTTGCTTGCTTTAGCTGAGTCTGAAGACAAAATGTTTTAAGAGGTAAAAGCCCCCTTATTTTGTGAGATGTCTTGAAGCCCTCCTGATCCCTGCATTACAGACTTCCTTAGACTGTTAGGCAACCTTCAACTTTAACTCCCCTTCTTTTACTTTCAGGACATCTGTTCTACTCCTCGGTTATTTTCAAACAATCTGCAGGATGTGCAAGTGAAACAAGGAATCCTGGGAGATTGTTGGTTCCTGTGTGCCTGTGTAGCTTTGCAGAAGAGTAAATACCTACTGAATAAGGTATAGAGGTTTATTGTTTTATGTTTCAGATTTTTTTTTTACCTGATTTATATTTATATATTGTTTTCAAATCCCAATCCATATGAATATCTATTTTGTTATGCCTAGTTGTACTGTTTTTGTTGTGACTTTTTTTTTTTTAATTAAATGGCTGGTATTCAGCATAGATTTAATTTGTTTCATTAAAAAAATACTAATTATTTGTCTCGATTTTGGCTTTTTTGCCTCTAGGTAATCCCTCCAGGTCAGCCCAGCTGGACAGATGAGTCATATCGAGGCTGTTTCACTTGCCGAGTTTGGCAATTTGGACACTGGGTAGAAGTAACGATTGATGATCGTTTGCCTTGCCTTGGTGGTAAACTCTGCTTTTCCCAGTGTCAGACAGAAGATTTGTTTTGGCTTCCGCTGCTGGAAAAAGCTTATGCAAAGTAGGTGAACACTGTTATTGGGGGAAGTAAAAGGAGGTAGAATACTTGTATATCTTACCTTCTGTTTACTTAGACATCTGACTATTCTGGGCATATATCTGCATATTATTCAATATAAAGTAGAGTGGTTGCCAACTTTTCAATACTGGGTTGTACAGAAGTCTCTTCTTAAACCCTAAACCTGTAAGGTGTGTTCTTGATTACATGTGGGATACAATACTCTTAGGGAGAGAATTAGGGTGAAAAGAAAGAGTTGAAATGATTATCAGTTTTTGGATTCAAATGGTGTTCATTAAGTCACTATCCACTGCTCACCTAATTTATTAAAGGGAACTCTCTTACTAGTGCAGCAGCTTGAGGGCTCAATGAAAAGCAGACAGCCTGTAAATATCTTTGTGGAAAGCAACAACGTTATATCAGTTTAAGCTAGTTGAGGTCATGACTGTGTGTTCCACTGCTGCTTTTGCTTTATTTGACAGTTTATTACTGAGTAGAAACAAAAAAGATTGTTAATGCGGTTGAAAATGTGGCTGGTTTATAAAACATCTTTCAAAATGATATCAAATCTATCCAAACCAGAATTTGGAGACAAAGTGCACTACCTAGAAGAAAGATTGTGTGGCTGCCAGCAGAGGGCAGAAAAAGACTTTAAGTATAAAGTAGTTTCTTCTGTAGATATGTTGAGTAGAAGGTGTGAACTAGCTAGGACATGCTAAAGTTTCTCAGTACTGTAGGTCTGAAAGGTTATGCTCTGTTTTGTGTAGGATCTTGTTGATCTGTCTAGGTAGTTTTTTTCTAATTTGGTTTGCTGTTTTGTATCAGGTAGGGTAGTCTCTTGATTTATTTAAATTGTTGAAGGAAACACTGTGCAGAGTGAACAAAATTAATAGAAGGAAGAAGAGAGTACTTATGCAGAAAGCATTGTGAAAGATGATGTGCAAATAAGGTAAAAATTATTAGGCTAGAACAGTTCCTATATAGGAAAGAACGAGTTAATAAAATTCCTGTCAAACAATGAAATATCTGATGGCTTATGTATTCTTTAGGTGAAGTATTCTGAAAATAATGCAGTTTGTGCATTCTCTTGCTTACTTGGGGGTTAGGCAGGGTGCAGTCATGATTGTGATGTAGGGGAAGATTGAAAGGACAAAAGAACCTTTTTTTCTTTAGTTGTGCTTGTAGAAACGTTTTCTTCTATTTTTCTATAGAGTGCATGGATCTTATGAACAGTTATGGGCAGGACAGGTGGCAGATGCTTTGGTTGATCTGACTGGAGGCATTGCTGAAAGATGGACCCTGAAAGACCCTGGAAGAAATGTAGAGAAAGAGAAGACTGGTATGGTTTTGAAGAAAGAATTGTTTAGGAGATTAATGAATCTAAAGGAACAGTGTGTAATAAGCTGCTCAGTCCTCAATTCCAGACAAGGTAACAGTAAAGTTCTAGATGTTTAAAGGAAATTTTTCAATTTAACACTGTTCAGTGCACAAGGCAGACAGCAATTGCATACTGCTGATTCTAGTACCATGCATGTTCTGTTGTGCAATTTTATGTAACCTTGGATGAGTAAAGATTTAAGGATATTGTTAAGTTCAGAATGGAGAGTTTTTGGGGAGGTGCTTTTTATATTAGGTGCATGGGAAGGTATTATGATTCACTCTCAAAACAAACAAACAAAATCACCCAAATCCCAACCCAAAAAACCTTAATGAATTTCAGCACCAAGAATTTGTAGATGTTTGAGATCAACTACTGAGTTAAAATGCTTTAAAATTTACATTTATTTTATTTCTATATGGTTACAAATAACACTGTTTTTAATGCTGTTTTTATACTGATCCAATAAACAATTTCCTTTTAGCTCAAAATTGCGTTCTTTCACAGGATGGTTTAAAGTCTGTCTTTGTAAAATATGAAGTGAGTTCTTTTGTATATTTTCTAATCCTACATTATTATATTTTTTCCTCTTCAGGTGCAAGTGAACTAGGAGAATTTCATGCCTTTATTGTGATAGACATGTTGAATCTTTCTGAAGTGTCAGGCAAGGAAATTGTCCTGCTACGAATACGAAATCCCTGGGGGAGGCGGTGCTGGAAAGGTCCCTGGTGTGAGGGGTAAGTAGGTTTATTTTCATTTGGAAAATGATTTGTGAAAGTTCTGAAGCTCAAGGCTGAATGTTGCTAATAGATTAAAGTGAAGGAGAGAGGCTTTATTTGGTATGCAATTGTTTTGAGAGTTCACTGGTTCTAAGGCTATTCACATTGATCTAATAATTCTGGTAATCTAAAGTTTTAATGTCATTTTTTTGTTTAACAAAGCATTGTATCTTTACGTACAAATACGCTTAAGCTGTTTGTCTTCTGTCTCCAATTTTTGTGGTGCCTTTGTTTTCTGGGCAGTTGGTCAAAGGACCTTTGCTTAAAAGAGGTTTGTGGCTTATAAGTTGTCACTCAGCTTTACTCAGCTGTTCTTGTTTGTATTGTCTCAGCTGCAGGAAACAAAAAACTTTTGTTTAAAACACAATACAGCAGAAGGATGTGTATGCTTTTTGCTTGTGTGCTCTCTTTCTGTTTCTGCAGGTTAATATGAGAAGAAGAAACTGGAATTGATGCAGAGTTTATATATAAAGAAAAGATCTATTTTTAAAGGAGATACAGAATTTTGTTTAGCAGTTCAAATAGATAGCTTGCACATAACAAGAATGAAAGGGCAGAGACCCTCTTAGCTTATTTTGAAAAGTGTTAGGATATTTAGACTGTAAAAAAGAACACACAATTCTGGACCCAAGGAGCTTTCAGCAATAAATTATAGTAAAATATGATTGTGCTAATAAGCAGTTCAGAAAGAGAGTGGAGGTTGTTTGTGTGTGTGCCCCGAGTTAAAAAGATATCTCAGTGATGCCTCCATCCCTGCTGCCACTCTTATAAGGCCAAAATTCTTTACTCAGAGCGTGGTGAGGTCCTGGCACAGGCTGCTCAGAAAAGTTTTTATTGCCCCATCCCTGGAAGTACTCAAGGCCAGGCTGGAAGGGGCTTTGGGCAACCTGGGCTGGTGGGAGGTGTCCCTGCCCATGGCAGGGGGTTGGAACTGGGTGATATTTAAGGTTCCTTCCAACACAAACCATTCTGTGATTCTAAAGTGATTATCCTTTAACGGTTTTTACTTTGGGTAGAGTTTTGGATATATTCTTAGTCTCTTGTGGTAGTTTCTTTGTCAAACAGTGACTTGCCATATGGCTGGGAAGATAGCATTTCTTTGAATGGCCTTAGAGCCCTATTTTTTTTTTTTTTTCCTACGTGCTGAATCCATATGGATTCTAACAGAACAGAAATGTTGCAAATATTGGCTTTTAATGGGCCCTAAATAAAGTTTAGGGCTTAGCCAGCAGATTCTCATAGGGTCAACTTGGTGCTTTATACAAACAGTGGTTTTTGATGTTTGCTGTGCAGCACTGAAGTTCTTTTGGAGCCATCACTGTGCAGTTTGGCTTTGGCTTACTTTCCTCACTGTTTTAACAACCATTAAAATCATTATTTTGGCTCTCGCAGTTTGGACACTGTGCTGTGTCGATTGAAAGCAAAGTAGTTATTTCAGCTGTAAGTATTCTACTGTACCTTATCTGGTGTTAGTTTGTTTCTAAGTTTTCTCTGAATGTTTTGATTCATACTTTCCATTATCCATCTCACTGCCTAGCAAAGTGTACACAGGAAACATTCTATGCAGGAATATGAAAACAAAATGAAACCTTTTTTGTCCTACACAAGTTTGCTGCATGGGGCAGAAGATTGTTACGGAACTCAGTTGGGTGAAGAACTGAATCTTAGCTTTTGTCTTACAGTGGTCAAGGGTGGAGCCAACTAGATCCGGTAGTTGCCTCAGAACTGCTCTCACAGATCCAAGAGGGAGAATTCTGGGTCGATGAAGAGGAATTTTTCAGAGAATTTGATGAGATTACCATGGGCTTTCCAATCAACGAGGAAGGACAACTTCAGAGCCTTTATACAGGTGTGATATGAAAAAACAACTTTCTTGTACAAATAATGTTACGTCAATGGGACAGTCATTTGAACTGCAAATGGCTGCAACTAGACCGTCATTTCTTTTTCTCAGTCTTTCCTACTTCTACACCTGTAGACCTTTTCTGTCTCTACTGCTGGGAAAAATAGAGGGATAAAAGGAAACTGAAGATCCTTAGAAGGGTCTTTGATATTCCTCAGAAATCTAGTTACTTGCTGGCCTGTTCAGAGATTAGCGTTCTTGTTTGAAGTTTAGACAGCTCCTATTCTGGAGAGTCTTTAGATTTTTTAGTGAGATAGAAACTTCAGATTTCTAAAACCAATTCCTTGTTACTTTTAAAGCTCATGTCATCTCAGTCTGCCGTTACCAGACGTGACATACATTTTTGTGCCTCTCAAAATCTTGTTCATACATGTCTACTGGGAAGAAGTATCAGGGCTACCGCAGCATGTTCTCTTGGGCTAGGGAATCTCTGCTTTGCCATGTGTTTGTTGTATAAAATTAAATAACCTCTGGTGTCTGCACCATGTTTTTCTTATTTTGTTAGAGAAAGTGCTGTATCACTCTCAGAATCTTTTTGGATCCTGGGTGAGAGGCCAGTCTGCAGGTGGCTGCCGTAACAACAGCAGCTTCCCTACCAACCCTAAGTTCTGGCTGAGAGTCTGTGAGAAGAGTGAGGTGTGCATTGCTCTGCTGCAGAAACACAGGAAATACAGTGCTGACTGGGCTGGAAGAATTCAAAATCTAACTCACTTAGTAGAGAAAAATCTGTCTTTGACTGAAGGCATGCAGGTGAAGAATTACCAGGCTGTGGGATTGCATGTCTGGAAGGTAATTTGGAAGTGATGTTTTTCTTTTTGCAAAAAAAAGTTTCAAAACATTATTGAAACATCTGACTAAAACCATTCATTTTTTGCAGCAGTGATAGGATTTGACAGTTCACATATTTTACACCTCGTATTTATGTTAGAATGATCCCAATTTATGTCACAAAGCAGATGCTCTGTGTACAGCCTAGGAGTGGACTAGTACTTGGTTCTCATCTTTGAGTGCCAAGATCCAGAACTTTTGAGCCTATTCCAAACTAGTGCATGATATTTCAAGCTGATTATTTGATGACAATACCTAAATGTATTCCTCCTAAATATTAACACTTTCTATTCCTCTTTGATGTTCAGCTTGTCTGCTGATATTCTCTTCCTTGTTTAATTTTGTAAACGTATGCATGTTTAAAAATGGTTTAAAGAATATTTGATCACTTCTATTAAAAACTGCTCATTTTCCTAAAATGCCATGCATTATTATGCATCTGTTCTAGGTGGAGAAGAAACGATTTAACCTTCCAAAGACCCTCTCTGCTCCTCCAGTTGTAGGTACCCTCTGCCATTCGTATGATAGAGAAGTGCATGTATGCTGTGACCTTTCACCTGGGTATTATCTTGTGGTTCCCAGTACTTTTCTAAAAGATGCAGTAGGGCATTTCTTGCTTCGTGTATTTTCAACAGGACGAATCTCTCTCAGGTAGGTTTAAAAGGAAACAGAAACGTTCTTAAAGTTGTGGGCATGCACAAACGCATGAAGCATAGGGTTATGTGCCAATGTTCAAAATGTTTCTGAAGAGCTTTGCAGAGCATCAAATAGTGTTGTTTTCTCTTTGAATTTATATAAGTAGTACCCTGTCTCCTTGTTTTTTTGGATGAAGCAGCTGTTACCTCTTCTTTAAAATATCACAGAGTCAGCTGAGTAGCATCCTGACTCTAAATTGTATCCCAGTGTTCTGAGAGAGTGCGTATTTCATAAAAGAGCTGAGCAGGTTTCTGCAGAACAGATCTCTCCTATGTGGAAATTATTTCTTAGCATTGGGAAAAATGAAGGTGTACCAGAGAAGTTAACAGCAGCTGTTACTATAGTCAGTGATAGGAAAGAAGAGCCGTATATTATCATATACTGAAGAAAGTGTTGGCACATGTTCTAACAGATTGCCTGACATGCAGTGTTGTGAGCAGTACAGTTTCAAATGCAAACAGAGTGTCAGCAGTAGACTCAGATGACATAGTACCTGTAGCTCATCTTTGCAGAACAGGTGTGAAAAACAGCACTGACATAAATGCTGTCTTCTTTAGTTGAATGAAGGATTGGATTTTGAATTAAAGCATTCACTGCTGACAATATGGTGAAGTATTTTAATGGTGAAAGCCTTAAAACATTACCAATGTTTTGATCAAGTGCTTCGAAGGATCACTGTGTATCATGTCATATTTGATCTTCATAACTTGTGATGGAAAAATAGACTTTTATAATGTACTTGAAGCAGTCTTTTTCCCCCAATACAACAATGCTTGCTGATCATACACAGGATATCAGCAGTATCAGTCCAATAGCTTCTGATCACTTTTAGTATTTTAACTATAGCAGACTACAGAGATATCTCAACACTTTAAAGTCAGTTATTTATGAGCAATTCTGGGTTAGTGACCATACGGCTGAAATAAATGCTAAAGAAGACATGATGATGACTAGTTGTGTGGAGTCAACAAAGTTGTATCTTCTTCCAATAAACCTGAAAAAAAAAAAGGGGTTGCCTAACAGCTTGTGCCTGGTGTATATGGAGGCAAATTATACTGTTGGCAATGTGTTTAAAAGCTGTTCAGATTTTTTGGTATTCTGATAGTACGCTAACAGCTCATATGTCCTTGGACAGAAGCTGGCAAATTGCAGTATAAAGTCAGAACATGGATTAATCATTTACTCTGCAGAATTTGTAGGCAAGGTGGCATCGAGTTTTAGACTGAATAAAGGTCTGCAAAATGATGAGGCTAATTTTGCTGTATGGGTGCAAAATGTGGATGTTTATTGGAAGTATATTTGGTTTCTGGACATAGCATCTGTGGAACACTTGACTGGATATTTTATCCCATCATCTGTTGTTGTTAAGTATAACACTTCTGCCTCTGAAACAGAGGTGTCATCCTGGATACGTGTCTAGAATGGACAGTCATGGAATATCAGAACAGCTGTTACGTTAAGTGGATGGAAAAGTGGAAGTGAGGACAGATGGTATGTTTGAAGTTAGATTGTGATATGATTTCAAATGCTGTGGAACTGATGTTGATACTAGTTTGTTCATATGGCTGTGAGAAGTGGTGCTGAGCTATGATTGAAATGTGTTAATGTTACAGCGATAAAGTCAGCAGGTAGAATGGAATTCTCTGAATAAAGGCACGGTGGATCTAGGAAAAAAACAACCCACAGTGTATGTTTTGAACGTACTGAGAGGTGCTTGTGGTACTCAAGGCAACACTATCATCTGTATTGCTTTCAGTTATACCTTACAAAACAGCATTGATAAAAGTGGGTAAACCATGATACATCACGAATATATAAAAATCTATCTGGTTTTGATGCATAGTTTTTATATGCTGTATTCTTCTGGATGTCACTGTGTTCATGTAAGTTTATGTAATGCTAGTCTGCTTTTGTGAGCTGGTTTTCTAAATATGTGAAATCATACGGATCTTTGTGCATTTAGTTTTGTTCTCTCTTATGTTTGATAGTGAGGTAAAACCACCACCACCAGATGCTGCCCTCTCTGAAGAACTCCCAGCAGGTGAATGGGAAACAGTGCAGCTGCAGGGATGCTGGAAAAATGGGCAAAGTGCTGGAGGTAGCAGGAACTTCCCCTCCTTCCATATCAATCCCTGCTTTCCCCTCTCCATTCCTGCAGGACCAGGAAAAAGCAGTGTGAAAGTTACTCTCCGTCAGCACTGCCAAGATAGCAAGTGTCGTCCAATAGGTTTCCATATATTCCAGGTAAGACTTCTTTTGATCAGCTTGCTCATTTGCCAGGTGTGAAGGTAAGCCTGTCAGTTATTTCAGTGCTCCTTGCCTTGGCAAGGGACGTTACTTTTAGGAGAAGTTCAAGCTGATCCTGTGTAAAGGATCAAATTTCCTGGGATTGATTTATCTGTACTTAATACTGCCATCTGGATTTTCTGAAGGCCTTCCCATCCTTCTCTTCTACAGCTCTGTACATAAGAATGAGCATTTGAAGTGTAGTAGATACATAGAATATGCCTTACTATGCTGTATCTGGCATTTACAACTGTAAAGACTGAAATGTTTGAGAAGATAAGAATGTTTTCTTTCTTTTTGCAGGTGCCTAACAGCAGTTGGAAACCAAATACTTCCTCTTTTCTACACTTGGAGCCACTGGTTAGCTGTGTACCTCATTGCTATTCACAGGAAGTAAGCCAGCTTTGCAGGCTTCCTGCAGGAAATTATGTAATTATACCATCCACATACTTGCCCAATACAGAAGGCAATTTTACAGTGGTCATAGCAACCAAAATAGACAGGTAAAAATATGTTGCTTTGTGTATTTTAATTTTTAAAGCTTTTTAAGAAACAGGGATGTTTTTTGACAAGCTGCATTGAGTTGGAAGCCTTATTCCATGTAGTTGCTCCTGATGTGAGTAATAGTAGATCTGAATCAGAGTCTATAAATTCTATAAGATTGTGTTAATATTCCATACGGGTGAGAATGTGGAACAACACCTAGCATAACAATCTTCTCTTTTCAAAGTGTGATAAAGTGATTTGCAAGATCCCCTAGCGCTTTGCACAGAAGTAAGTGTGGTTTTCATTTTCAACAGGAAACGCATTCACAGCCGAGAGACACTTGGACAAGTATTACAAGAGGTAAGTGATACACTTCTTAATTTCAGTTGTCCTAAAGATGACACAGAGGCATCATCAATGCTTATGTATTAGCTAATATTTGAGAGTTATGCATTAGTGGACTGGACTTTGAATGCTCTTATTTACTCCATGCAAATTGATGATCAGTGAAGCAGTTAATCTTTTTCTTGTTCATCTGCCGAAGCGCTGTATGTACTTTCCTCATGGTGCTTGTTATTTTAATATCTAGGAAATGAAGTATGTAGTGAAGCTCTTTATTACCATTGTTTTGGAAAAACAATGTTGTAAGACTGAAGGGATATATTTAAAAATGCATTTCTTATATATTCTGTGAAACTGTTTGGACTTGAGTAAAGGGTACTGTGTGACATCAAGGGAACAAACAGGTCAGATTCTTCAGGACTTCAAAATTTGGTGAATTTGGAAATGGTAGTTGTAGTTTGCATATCAGTGACAGAAATTAACGTCTGAATCTAATGTTCAAGGGCATAGTGCTCAGTGCTTTCAGAGTTTTAACCTCTGAAGGATCTAGGCAGTCTGCGTTACCAAGAAGTTGGGCTGTCGATTTCTAAGGTGCATCAGAGTAGAGCTGGATGTCAGTGTATTTGTCTAGAAGTTTGCAATTTGTGATTACTGAAGTTATGGAATTAACAAGCTTTTTAGTTTCTTTAAGACATTTCACAGGCTAAACTAGCTTTTACTCTTGGTTTCTAAATCTTTCTTTTATCTATTTTACTTAAATTCCTTACAAATTTCTTCTTTTTCTTGACAAAATTAACTGGTAAAGTAGCTATTTTTTGCCTTGTTCACTTTCTTACAGGTTTCATTTACAACTGTGATGAAAAAGTAATCTGGAATTCTCATGCTGTCGTTTTGAGAAACCTTGAAAAGCTGAGGAATGCTTCACTTATTGCTGGTTTTGGATTTGAATGGGATAAAAAGAAGATACTCGTTGCCCCACTGTTTTTTCCAATGGTACCGTCAGGCCAACAACGATGTCCTTGTAAAAATACCTCCTTAATCATGTACACTCTAAACATGTTCTTCCCATGTGTTTTAGAACCAGCATTGTACAGTGAATCTTCATAATGTACCTCAGTTCTTCACAGATACAGGTGGAGAATATGTGCATGTTTTAACCCAAGCTGCAGTTTTAGAAGAAAACCAGGAATTGTAGGTGCATAATGGAATAATATTTGGTGGGAAAAAAAATCAAGCTTACAGAAGGAGACCAAACTTAAGGAGACCAAAGGGTAAACATGAAGGAAAGAAACTGGAGTCTTTATTCAGGTAGGACATACCTCAAGAACCATCAAAATACACTGGAGTAGAGAAAGTTCCTACACTGCCAGTCATGCTGCCGAGCACTTTATTGCGGGCCCTTTGCTGCACCGTGCAAATCATAGGGTGAAAAGAATTTTTTGGGTGAGTTTTTCTTTAATGAACACCACGAACAAAAGAGATAAGACTTGAAAACTTTTGTTTATGGACTACCGTGTCAGACTGTTTTTGTAAATCTGTCAGAATGTATTTTACGCAAGATCTGCCCTCACTGTAAGAAATACGAAGTTTAAGAGACTTTTCTTAATTTCTGTTAGAAAGTATTTCTTATTCAAGAAAGATTTTTTAGATGTTATATTTTCCTCAATAAAAATGGAGTAATGTTAAAAAGTTTTAAAATGTCTTTTATTAAAAAGGTGAAAACTGTCGATGTCATGTCTTTTTGTTCTACAATTTTCACTAAATGGAAGGTGATAATTGGAAATACTAGGAGAATAAGGCTTTCCTTTAGTTTTATGGCTGAGAAATAAGTAACTTTCTGCTTGTGCTTTTAACTACGTTCTAGCATAATTTATATTCATCCCTACTGAACCTTGAAAACTGATAGTACCTAGGATGCTTGAGGCTGCATTTTAAGTCGTCAAAACTTTCCACGCCTGTTATGAAAGTATGGGACAATGAAAGAAAAGCCCCTGTGGATAATGGATATCTACTGCGCTTGCTTTAACAAATATTGCCATCTTCATTATTTTCTTAATTTCTTGAAAGACTGTTACTTTCCCTTCAAATAGCAAAATATTGGATGACATAATGGTGTTTCTAAGTAGAAGAAGGGAAATTCATGAGGACACCTAGATCCGTGACGTGATGAAATAGTGAACAGGTACTGAAGTAGTAATGTAAAAAAAAGTGTAAGTATTTCTAAATTAAATATGATTATAACAGATCCTATTCTGCATACATTTATGCATTTGTGAAGCTTATATACTATAACATACAGTGCTTCCAGGGAGTGTGAAAGGAAAAGAGCCAAAACTTAGTTTGTATAACCTGGTATCTTCTGCAGAAGGATGTAAGAGAAGGCCTTCTGTGAATGCAGAGGAGTAACAGCATACTGAAGCAAAACTGTATTTTCAGGCATCCTTGCTGCATCAGAAGAGGTGTGCCATTTTAGGTGTGATTAGTGACTGAGTGCACATGCAGGGAAAGCTTGGTACAGGTTGCTTCTCTAAAATGCTTCATCTGATTCCACTGCTAAAGTGAGTGTGTAAATATGTTTTTGGTAATGTTTTTGAGTATTTATATATACCTAAGACTTCATTATATGAGCTTTGTTAGGTAAACTTATTTTAATTTCAAAAAGCTCAACTGTATGAAATCAGACCCCCTAAATAAAAATACTTCTGTGTTAACTTGCTATACTGCATTACCTAAATTTGAATACAAATGAGATACTTGTTCTTTAATAACTGCAGTTACTGACTGGTCAAAGTCCCTCAGCTTTGTAAGATGTTGCAGACTAACGTGGAATAGCCTGCAGTTTATATGGATGTGGCTGCAGTATTGCACCCAAAATATACTCCATGTTGATTTCCTTTACTCCCTCAGGGAGCTGGAATGTGAATGCCCGAAGCAGGTTGGTAAAGAAGATGAACAGTTCAACTCGTGCCATCTGTTCCCCCAAACATACACGGTGTCCTGCAGGAAAAGGGGAAAAGAAGTTAGCTGTGTAAAGCTAAGTTGTGAAAAAGAACTTAAAACAGTATTCAGCTGAGTTCCATAAATCATGTAAGCTAATTATTTTCTGAAGACATTTCCTGTTTCCTTTTGTCCTGTAAGGACAGAACATGCTTTTAAGGTGTCGGGACATTTATTTACTTGAGAAACTGTTTTTCTAATTATGTAAAGTATCTTTTTTCCTGGAACATGAATGAGATTCTGCCTTTTTACATTTGCTTCATGTTCTGTGTGTTGTGTTCTGTGACAACCACAAAGAACTTGGCTAAGGAGCCAGGTTTTGTAAAGCTTCATTACTTCAGAGTCTTTAGATGTTAAGTAGGGAGCACTGGAACATTGTAGCATGCAATTCTGGAGATAAGAAGGATGTAAATGGTCTTTCTCCAAAATAAATTAAAAAGGCTATATTGGGTCCTTAGAGCCTAGTACCTTTTTTCTAACCTTGTCCAGGAGCAGATATTCAAGGGATGGGAGTGAAATATAGGCATATGCAGAATGATGTATAGGCTCAGTGATTCATTTTGATGTACTGTTTTTATAGTATATTTCAGAATTTTATCCAAAGTACATTTCATATATGTAATATCTATATATTCACACTTTTTGGAATATATGTTATATTTAAATACTCAGATTATATAAATCGATAACCACCAAAGCAAGTTAAAGAATTTCCTATGCCTAGGTTGAAATGGTAACATAAACTAGTTATCTTCATTCATGTAAACTGGTGGCAAATTTTTTGATTGACTATATAATGTTCTGTTAGATGCTTGGTTTTGCTGATTTTCTGGAGGTACAAGAGAACCTGTAACTAGATTATTACTGCAGGATTTGGGAGACTGAGATTTGATTTCCTGATTTATCACAGATTTTTCTCTGTGTGCTTTGTGAAATCATATTACTTTTGTCTTTGAGTTCCCATTTGTAAGGTGAGAATAAAACCTCAGAATGAGGTTTTATAACAGCCTTGAGGATGTTAAGAAGATAAAATATGTTAGGGGCTAAGAAACTGAGATAACCTGATAGTAGGGACCATACATATACCAAGAAGATAGCGTTATTCCTCCTAGCCATACTTATCCTCTATTTTAATGCATACAAAAATCAATACAATACAATTCAATACAGTATTTCTGGCTTTTACAGTAAAACACCTGACTTCAAATATTCATACCAAATATGTTTTTATCAAAATGCTTTTAAAATGTTAGAATTTAGAAACAGTGTTTTTTTAGTTGTGCTGCAAGATGATGAACAGGAATGCTGAAATGTCAGGGCATTACCTGCTGAGAAAGGTAAGAATGCCTCTTTGTTCACAAAGTTGCCATCCAAGTCAAGGAAATGATTTGGGTTGAACTTCCAAGGGGTTTCCCAGTGCTCAGCGTCATACACAACAGAGTGCAGATTTGGCAACAAAAGTGTGCCCTGCAAGAAGAAGCAGAGATTATGTTTTCTATGTGACTGACTCTTTTCTGTCTCTTTCCTTTTGTCTAGTAGATAATAGCGCCATCCTGTGTCTGCGGCGCTGTGTCTGGATTCAGCTTGGTCTTCTCCTGTGTACATCCAGGCATAAAAAACCCTTGTATCTTCTCTTTGTTGTGAAATATTACGTGTCTGGCTCTGTCTACATGTTACCTCATCCTAGGGCTACTGAAGTGTCTTCCTGTCTGAGCTAGATTGCAGCTTGAATCTTTTTAAATGTCTGCCAGAATAATCATAGTAGCTTTCTTCTTTTGTACTCTTTACTTATCTTTCAATTCCATCACATCAAATTCATGCTGAATGTGTTTGGGACATTCCTAACATGTCAGCGTGACTGTTAGATCTGTCACTATAATGAGCCATCATCATCTTAAGTGTGTGGTTTTTGGGATGTGTTGTTTATTTGTTTTTTAATTGGCAGGGATAATTATGGCTCCAAGCTGCCCCTTAATTGTGAAAGTTAGCTGGCATGTGATTCATTAAACACCATTTAAAAATCATTCCTTAAAACACTTGCTCTGCTTTGAGGCCCAGACATCATCTGTATTTGGCTATCAGGAAGAAGGATTTGAATTTTCCTGATGTATGTTTACTACCTGTCCTGTTAGCTTTTTTCCCAAGCTGTTTCTTTTGTAACTGCTAATGAAAACTTAGCCCTGAGCGCTTAGCTTTGTTTCATACCTGTGACGTGCTACAATATGCTCTCTATGCCAAATCAGGAATTGTTGGAGCTAAGGTGATAGAAGTACTAAACATGCATAATCCAAAGCTTTAAAAAAAAAAAGTATTCTATACCTTTTTAATGTGAAAACCCATCAAAGTTGTATTCCTCATGCATTGTCGAGGGACCCCAACAGAGGTAATGTTGCTGTACCGCAAAGTCTCATGAATCACAGCATTTGTATAGGGCAATTTTTTACGGTCTTCATAACTGATGAGATGGGAGGGATCCAGAGCAGCCTCTATCTCTCTATGAACCCTTTCTGCAAAGAAATGGAAATATTTAAATTTATTTTTCCCCTTTGTTTTCAGTTTTGTATAAGTGTGGTCTAGGACTGGGGAAAAAGAAATTGTGTTGTTCTGAAATGCCTTGGCACATAGCTCGACTGCTTTGTTGGTTTCAGTTGATCAAAGAAATGCATGTTCCCAAAATGCAGGATGGTCTCAGATTTAAGACGCACCCCACTTGCTTATGAGGGTAATATCATTCTGTATTTAAAAAAGAAAAAAAAATGAAGTGATGGGTTTTATTTCTATAATGCTTATGAATACTTACCAGGTAGCTTTGAAAAGTTTTAACCTCATTGAAGGTTAGGAAAAATCTTGATTGCATACGAAATCATGTAATTAGCTAGCTATTCTGTATTTATCTCATTAGAAGAGGTTGGGAGGGGTTTCTATTAATTTATTCTAGTCTTGCTTAGTGAGCTGGTGAGGAGAACACACTTCTGTTTCATTTGTTAAACTTTCTAGACCTCAATTGTTGACATATTACCATTTGAATTCATTGCTAACATTTATTTGCTGTGTTGCAAGGGATTGAGCTCATACTTAGATTGCAATGACGTTCACTATGATGTAATGTTGAGTGCAGTTCTCTGATAAGGCTTTTACTCACCTTGTATTTCTGGGTATTTCACCATATAGAGCAGTGCCCAGAGAAGAGTGGTACTTGTTGTTTCTGTCCCTCCCAGCAAAAGATCAACCACGGTCTGAACCATGTTGTCTTTATTAAACGTAGAGGTGGGGTCATCTTTGGTCTGTAGAATATATTCACAAGAAGACTGTGAAGTGGAGATTTTCAGACTTACCTCTGGTCATGTAGCAATTGGTTTTAATGGATGAAAATGTTGAGCAGCCCATCAAAGCAAAAAAATTCCGTGCCAAACGGAGTGTGCATGTAAGAATTCTATAGTAATTACTTAAGAGCCAGTATTTGCAGTAGGCACCAAGGCCAAGTAGAGGCTTGTGTGGTAAACAGATACTTACTTTTTCTATTTGAGCTAGGTAGAAGTCAATGAGATCCTGTGGATTGCCTGCTTTCTCCCTCTCGTGAGCATGGACCTCATTCATAACTAAATTGTGCATGAAGTCATTGAATGCAAACACTTCCTGATGCGGTCCTGGGAAATGGTGCATAAGCCATGGAAAAGCATCGTACATCTGTGAATTTAAAGCAAAAGGAAGAAATGTGAGCTCTTTTAAACTGAGAACCCAATTCCAATTTACTGATTACTGTGCAAAGTCACTGCAACACTCATTTCAGTTAGGGGAGGCAATACACAAGTCGGAACGTGGGAAATAATGGAATGGAAATGTTTGAAAGTAATCATCACTGACTTGACTTCCTTTTTTTCTTTTAATTGTGAAGTACAAATGCACTTTAAGGCACAAGAGCAAGAAAATTAGATTCTTACCCTGCCCCAGATAGTAGCTTGAAAGTAGATCACAAAATAAATAGCTTTGATAAGCTTGCTGAAAGATTCATCCTCACTGGAGAAACGATGTCCGAAAACAACAGCACAGATTATATTTGCAATAGCATGGACAATGAAAGTGCGGGGATCAAAAGGCTTGCCTGTGAATATAGGAGGTACTTCTGAATATTTCTGAACAGACTGTAGTGAGAAATAATACAGGAAGAAGGCAGCTTATTTTTTTTTTTTTTAATAGTAAAAGGAATAACAGTTCAAGTATATATCATAAGATAGACAAATTTCATACAATTGAACTCTAATACAAATTAACTGGATGGATTGTATTTGCAGGGAGTCTTAATTTTCAATCTGCTTTTAATTTTTATAAAAACACTAATTATTGGCTTTGAGAAGGCAAACATTAGGTTTCCTTTCTCCTGCCTCTGACTTGTGATCCAGGTTGCCTGAAAGCATGAGCAAATCTGGAGACAGATAAGTAAGTCTGGAAAAAAAGAAAGCAACAAAAATCAGGAAAAAAAAGGTAAAGTCTGAATTTCGTAGTCATGTTAAAATGACTTGTGTGTTTTGTGTTCAAGTGCATCATAACACTCAGCTATATATATATATATATATATATATATATATATATGACTATTATTTTTTTATTCCCACAGATTGGAAAGGCAAAAGTTGCATAATGCTTACTTTACAGGATGGAACACAGCCCCCATTAAAAAGGGTTAAAGTAAACAGAGGCAAAAGAAAAAGAGGCTAAACCTGGAAAAAAAATCAAATGAAATACACATTTAAATGGTGAGGACAACCTTTGAATTATACTAAGGAAAACGGTGGATTATTCATTTCTAACTTCAGTCCAACATTTGTAGTACTTGGAAAAATAAATGCAATTATTGGGTTTGGTATGGGGAAGAATTGCATGGAAGGTAAAGATTTGGGCTGTACCAGGGACTCAGACTCGATGGTTTACTCATTTCTTACATATCCAAGGATCTTTAAAATGTTGCTCTCAGAAGATGGATGGGCCATTTTGCTATATCTAGGGCAAAGTGAGCTGGTAAGGGACCTTAGGAAACTTCTCTGGTTTCATATCAGTATAGAATATGGTGTGGGTGAAGGATTTGGCTTATCAAGATATTTATATTTAGTTGCTTTATTTTGGCATCTTGCTAAAATTCTACTGGTTTCTATTTCATCCAAACCCTAAAAAGGAGTTTTGTTGGACAACTGAACGATACATTCCTTGTGTTGGGCTTCTTTCTTTGCCAAATCCTGAAGGCTTGCTGCCCTAGAATGACTTGTAGCAGGTCACAATTTGTGTTCTTTATGGAAGAAAACAGGGTTTTTCTATGGGGTTTTGATAGGTTTTTTTTGAATGTAAAAATTGTTACCAGCTGTCCTTGAGACTGTGTTGATAATAAACATTTTACTAGCCCTACTTTAAAAAACAATTTCATATTGCCAGCTGTGCAGACAAAACATTTTTTTTTTTTTTTTTTTTGCTAAGAATGCAATTAAGAAGCTGGTAAAGTCCCACTAATAGGAAAAATAATACTTATGTTACTTTTTAAAAAAAAAAAAAAAAAAGTGTGAAACTTTTATTCCCCTATCTTAATATATTTCAGAAAATGCTCTAGGTCTTATTTTTTCTAGTGAATTTACCTTTTGTGTTTGCAAAGATGTCCAGAAGGTGATGGGCCTCTGTTTGAATTTGACGCTCCAAATTGTTCTTACCAAGTCCAAGGCTTCTTATAACTGTCATGCCAAAGCGTCTCTGTTGCTTCCAGGTGTGCCCGCTTGTCAGAAAAATACCTGAAGAACACAGAAATCTTTATTTCATTGCTGGGGAGGGAAATCCTTTCACTGCAGGAGGCAAAATTGGATTAGATTAGGTTATATTTCACTAACAAAAAAGATATCATGATTTCAGATTCTGACTTGTTTTCTTCCTTAGGTGCTTATGACCCCCAGCTATATAGCTGCTTATAACTGTGGTCCTGGAAACTGAGTGGTAGTGGGTTTTGGTAAAGGCAGAACAGCTTTCTCTACCAGTGTCTTCTCTGTGAACATTGTTCTGTTTTAGAACTGATACAATTGAAGGGCAACTCCTCTCAGGAAGTATTTCTTTTAATGTACTGGAAAAAGCCAGTAGCATGGTCTATAAGAGGATATATTTTTTTCTCCTTAATATACTAGCTCTGTGTGGAGCCTTTATGCTACATAAGCCCAGTTATGTGTTTGTATAACAGTAGGTTGTGTTTCATAGGAAAGAATCTTTCTTCTTTGTCTTGTTCATATTTCAGTATGGTAACATCTCCTACCTTTCTCGCCCATCATGTCCCTGTAGAATGGGGTGAGAGGTCTTCCAGAAGTCTCCTCTGAATGGGTGATTATGCCCTCTTTCACTGCTTTGTACCCGTTCAGGATAACAACAGGTGTCTGTCCCATCCACACTGTGTAGATATTCCCATAGATGCTGGTTAACTGAAGAGTTAATAACAGTAAATTAGTACACGTGAAATAGGGAATACATACACTTAATTATTCATTTTAAGAGTTTTCTGTTGCCATAGCTAAACTCATTTGCCATCAAATTAGGTCAAGGGTATCAGAAAAATTTAGCCTTCTGTTGTAATGTGCTTTGGGAACAGACAATAATCAGACTTTACAGAATAGACACTAAGGGCATCTCTCAAAAGAGCACCTCTGAAAATGTCACAAAGAAAACAGGTCTCTGTCAGCTCAGAATCAAAAGAACAAGGGAATACCTGAAAAATCACCCAAATTTTCTGTTAATTTTCTTTAATGACCTAAATTGTCAGATTTTTTTTTTGCTTCTAGCTTCTGGAGAAAGCAAGGCAATATTTTTGGATTCTTTCCTGTAGCTTTCCCATGATTATTCATATTCGCCTCTATTGTCCCTCCTCAGATTATACTCATATTTTTCCTTAAAACAGTTTGAAACAAATTCCTTAGTAGTAGTTTTATTTGGCTTATAAAAGACTCATGTCACAAGCAGAACAGCAATCATTTTTTTCCTGTTCCATTTTAGTAATAATCTGTGCATTGCTGACTTTTGGTGGACAAACAAGGGGTCAATTCACAGTGTATGTTTGGTCTTCTAATGGCCACTCACGGCCTGGACGTGTTCCAGTGATATTGGTGTCAGGCAAAAAAAATTCTACTTGAGATGGTTTACAAGATGAGGGATATCAATATGAAAATAGAAAACAAAACTGACAATGGAATATCATGGTATTGCATTTAGTCTTTGTGATAATGTTATACGTGTTTTTTACTGTATCCAAAAGAGAGAGAGAAAATAAGTGATAAAGCATTGTGATATATTTTACTAAGGAACATTTTTTATTAATGCAGGTTTTTTGGATTCTTTTATATTAGTTGATACTTTAGATTGAAGATTAAAAAAAAAAAGCCTGAAGTTTAGACTCTTCCTATGCAATGTACGATCTAAGTTAGAATAGACTCAGATGGATTTTCAACCACAGATACAAATAAATACCTTGGTGAGAGTTTCTCTGCGAAGTTTGAAGTCCAGCAGCCACAAGTTTCCAATGACAGGGAGAGGAACTGGTCCTGGAGGAAGCTGGCTACGCATCCATTGCAGCTTTAGGAACTGCAAAATCAGGAGAGATGCTACCAGAGCTATAAAAATCTCAACAATTCCCAACATCTTACGAAAATTTTTGCTTCTTGCTGTTTTTGTGTATGACTTTGAAAATATGAAATTGTGGAGATGAATGAGTTTGCCTCTACTGAAGTCTGCCTCTTTCTAGAGAAAATACACCATCTCTCTCTCTCTTATTCTCCCTCCTTCTCTCTCGACCTGCGGTTTTCCCAAGCTGAAGTCCTTAGAAAACTTTGAAATATGTGATCCCTTGCAGTTAGCCAAGCCACACCTACTCTGTTTTATGATCTGTAGTTGTGATCTGTCTCTTTCTTAGCATTTTGTTTCCTTCCTATTGTTGATATTGGTTCTAAATGGTAATTGTCAGTTATTCAAGGATATCAGGTGTCTTGCATCATGGTAACACCTCCTGTAGCTAAACACTGAAATAACAGGGATGCATTACTTCTTACCTTTCTGAAACACTGCAACTATGTGTTTTCTTTTACAGAAGCAGAAATGTGTACTTAATACTTGTCTGTTAGGATACAGTCTCTGAGGAGAACAAGAATTGAATTCAGGCAGCATAAGCCTAAACAAAGTGTCCTAATACACATATTACACTTCAGACATCTACTTTCCCCTTTTATCATATTCAAGATTAAGTTATGACATTATGCTGAACATAATGGAGACAATATTGTGCTGTCAAGTGGATATTATGGTGTTTTCTGAACAGTTTTTTTACGCCAAGGATGCAAATTTCCTGATGGAAATTTTGGATGGGAAAAATGCAGAGGTCCTGTTATATTTGTGAAAAATAAAAATAAACTGAAGAAAGAGGCTTAACTGTTATTAATTTGTTGATCCAGTAAGCTTTCCAGGAGGGGTTTGTGTGTAGCAAATTTTAACTTGAAAAGAGTCTTATATTTGTTATACACTGACTTTCTTTGATGTAATCCATGGATAGAAGGTTGCTTTGAGAGTTCTTGGAATCTCCACGACTGCAAAGTTAACAAATGGCCTAATTTTGGTATTTTTGGACAAGATGGTGGAGTGAGGTCTCCTTTCTGGTGATTTTTTTCTTTGACTCATTTAGAACAGTATTTCAGACCTCATCCCCCATCTTGTCTCATGGGCCTATGTATGAAATTTTACTTCATATAGTTCTTTTTTTTTATTATTATTATTTTAATTAGCTGATACACTACATTGGATTTTTCAAGACTTGAATAAGAACACAACTAGTATTATTATATACCTTCAAGTAAGTATAGGAGATTAAATTAATCCATACGAATTGCTTGCTTTAAAATTTTACTGTATTTCTATGTCTTGATAAATTTTGTTATCTACAGTTTCCAGCCCAAAACTTTCCATCAAAATCCAAGTTACAAATTAGACATGAAGTATAACGTAAACATGATGAAATTGGCTAAATGACTTACTGTTTGTGTGTGTCAGAACTTTACTTCATTGTATGCTTTTATCCCATTTTCATCCAGCTGGACCTGTATAGTTAAAAGGAAAGAAGTACTATTTTATTTCTCATTGTTTGTGCACTTACCATTTGCAAAATCTGTGACAGTGAAAGGCCACTGAGAGCTGTTGACGGATGCATGCCATCAACAAAGGTATGACTTAACACACATCAAAATTACCAGAACTAAGCCAAGTTGAGCCTTAAAATTACCTATTAATAATGGCAATTAAATGCCAGTGTGCTTCTACATTGATAGATTTAAAAACACAAAATATTCTACTTGTCCCTCCAGTCCATGCTTTTCTCCTTTTTCTTTTTTCTTCTTTCTTTTAAATCTGTTGAATGGTCGGGTTTGGTCAGCACGTCATTTATTACCAATTTATGCTCAGTAACCCTGTTGCTTTCTAGCTTCGTGTTTTGTGGAACCCATAGGTGGCAGTACTGTAGAGCAATCGGAAACATAATGTGTGGCTACAAAAATGCTTTAAGATACATCTATATTGCAACTGCTTGACACCCACCATGTTGAATGAGTGTGGCTTGGAAGCCCCCATCTGTTCGCCTTTTGAAGCAGTCACCGACAGTTTCTAAAAGCTGAATCTCCATGTTGTATCATGGTGTGGTGTCTGTCATGATGTTGAAGCCTCCACTTATTATGATGTTTTTTTGCACTTGCAGCCCTTCTGATCAGGGTTGTAGTACGTGTTGCCAGCTTGCTTCAGGCCTGTGGGAGGTCAGTGCTGGCTCTGATAGTAGACCTTTCCTCTGTAGCTCTGGCATTGTACCCTGTTTGGATTAAGTTATTGACTTGTAAACCCGTGCTCTCATTACCATGATGAGTTAATTTGACATAAAGCCTTCTCTGATGTACAGGGCTCCTCCATTACCAGCATGCTCAACTTGATGACCTTAGAGGGATTTTCCAACATAGATGACACCATGATTTTATGGTCCAGTCTCTTTGCGTACATTGCATTGCAGTGTTGTGGTGTATCCCATGTGAGCAGTCTTGCTACTTTTGCTGTGACCCCATCCTTCTGCCTGTTTTCTCCCTGAGACCTTTCTGCAGGGTAAATCTGGGTTCCCCTGAGTAAGGCTGGGCCTAACAAGAGACTTAGGCTGGGTCTGGCAATTTGGACAATGTGGGCAGTGTGTTTTCCTAGTGCTCGGTGAGAGCGGTGGGTGTCAAATGAAGCGTGGTGAGGCGAAGTTTTTCCAGAAAAGCTTAGGCAACACTTCACAAGGAAGGAAAAAAATCAAACTGTTTTAGAGGGATTCAATGTTCCTTATTTTAATATTTTTTTCAGTATTTGTGACCAGCTCCTCTTCACATAAATCTTACTCCCTCTTGTCTGACAAGTACTATTGCAAGAGCTCACCAGTAAAGATGACAGATGTTCAGTCTGTTTATTTTGAATAGGTGAGGAAATCTGCTTTTGTAATGAAGGCTTCAAACCATAGGAGTGGGAAGCAAATGCAATGCCTGCAGGGGACAGGGAAAGAAACAGCATAATCATCAGAAAGGTGAGAGCTGAATAAACGTTGAGTGTGGTGTGCTGGAGGTGGAAAGGGCTGTGCCCAGGGTGTTTGTTGCCTGCTGTGCTGTAAATACCAGGGTTTGGGTTTTTTCATTGCAGGTTGCAAAGACAGATTCAGTACGTGTATTAGAAAACACTGAGTCGTTCTATGCTGTGCATGTGTTGCTTAGCATGGTAGCATATACTTGCTGCCTGGCTTGGTGTCAAGCTAAACAGAACAGACAATCGCTAAGCTCCCTTGCAGGTTTTTTTTTTTTCAGTGGAAATAATTTGGATTTCTCAACTCAGCTGTTACTTCTCTCCTGCAGCTCTGTCTTTCAAGAGCTTCATAACAAGAGCTGTTAATTGGTCGGTGGATTCAGAATTTCTCTGTGGGAAAAGAATTACAGACATGGTATGTTCAAGCAAGCACCAATGGAGAGTTGCTTAGAGCACAGACCTAGTGTGAAAATAGGACTGGAAAAAGCAAGCCAAGAAAATTGCTGTTCTGTTTTTCTGTTCTACTCAGGAAGAGAGAACTTTGCTTACAACATCCTAAACAGTCTACAGCAGGAGGCAAAATTCTGTCTTAGTGGGGCCTGAAAACCAATGAGCTTTAAGGTTGTGTAGGCAACATACTGGAATGGGACTTGGGAGATTCAAATGCTGCTCCTAGATCTGTTCGTAGCTTGTCTATGACTGAGGAACTTGCTTAATCTCTCTAGGCCTAGTCAGACTTGCTCCTTTTTTAAAAGAGCTTTAAGATTAAACTAATGAAAGGTAAGATGCAGTTGGGAGTTATGGCTGTTTCTCTTGTTACTACGCCTTCCCTGCCCCATGCAGTTGTTGCAATTGCTGCATGCTCCTGTGGCCTGAAACCTTCATTGCAAAGGAAAATTTTTGATCAGACTTACCTGTAAAGATGACAGAGATGTTGAGCTTTGCAATAGTATTTGCCAGATAAGCATGAGCATGGCTTCTTGCATGGAGAGGTGCTGCTCGCGTATAATGGAGATACTAGAATAAGGAAAACTGAGTGTGCATCAGGTCAGTTACTTCTTCCTGATGCTTTAGTGAGAACAGGGTAATTACTGTTCTGCAGATAGTCTTATTTTTGGAATTTCCTAATGTTTGAATATTTGTAGCCTCAACATTGTTTGACAGTTTTTCAGAGCAGTATCTAGTACCCTAATGTTGCACTTGGAATGCCAAAAGTCATGGACAGAACAGAAAATTTCAGATAAGACAAGCTGAAATGGGTATTAAAATTCTGTTTCTTCCTGAAAAGGAAATAGTAACTTTGAGTTCTACAATGATAGCTTAGAAATGTTCAGCTGTTTAACTTCTGAGAATAGAAAGTAATAATGCTTATGCCATTCTCATGCAGGAAGTAATGCAGGCTGAAATATTGAAGTTTGTGATTGCTCAGGATTGAGAAAGGTATAATCCATTTTCAACAGCATGGCAGTGCCCCACAGCTGAACAGCAGCTGACACAGGTCTATCGTGGCAGGACAAAATTCAGAGAAGCTATTAATTGTATGGATTCTTTTTGATATAGGGGAGCTCATCAAGGAGTGACTGAAAGGAAAAGATGAATGCTGTGGTTTTTGTTTTTGTTTTCTGGACATACTTTGTGTTTCATGTTGTTTTTCTGCCACCTTTCTCTTGTCTGTTACTGGGCGTAATATATGGTAAGCTGCAGAAGTTCTGAAAAAGCTGGAGAGTAGAAACCTACTAAATGAAAAGCCCCAATGTGGGACAAAAAATAATGAAAATTTGCAATTGTTTGGAACAACTATCTTGCAAATATCCTATTTCAAACATCGTGAAAATCAAGCAAATTCAAAATCTTAGTGATTATTTTTTCCTTTTATGACCACTTGTGTTGCAGCCTGTTCTTACTGGATAACCTTTGTGCAGATATCTTTTACCATACACAGAGGCTGCCAGAAGAATATACACAGTTTAGAAAGTATAAAGCAATTATCTATTGCCCAATATAGTAGCTAGCTTTGGTTACCATGCTACTTGGCTAAGCACTAATGCCTACTGCTGCTCTTGAGACACTGCATGAGCCTCTGCTCACCAGTCAGCCACCAGATGGGGAAATGTCAGCCCCTGACACTCCTTGGATCTAGCTGATTTTCAGTGTTGCTTACTTGCTATCTTCCAATTCTCTGTTTTTTAGGTTTTACTCTTTTTCTCATCAACCCTCCAGCTGCTAGCTATTACAGTCTCAACAATTACAATCTATATCTGTTGTTATTTACTTTGCAGAGCTTTAGTTTATGTACTTTCTTGCACCTAATTTTCTCAGCAAAATTGAAGCTTAAAACCCCCTGGTAATGTGGCTATCAGGTTAGGTTTTCCAATCAAGGATCTTGTAATACTGAATACTTTCATAAATAACTTTTTGATAGATGGAAGTGTGTGCTTATGTGACACAAAAACAAGCACTATGAACTGGACAGATAACCTAAAAAAATTCACCTTAAGGTTCGAGATAATGTAACTGTACACTGTGGATTATTTCTCATTAGATATGGTAGAGGGAGTAAGCAAAAGTACACATAAGGATCTAGGTTTTATAGCAGATCACAAACTTAAACATGAGTGAATATGTCAAACTCGTTGAAAAATGCAAGCAGATGTTCCTGGATGGGTTAAGAATTGCTATGTTCTCTAGTCCAGTTGCTATCAATAAGGTCTCAGGAGAAAATCTGTGCCCAGCGTGAAAGATCAAAATTAATTGTCTCAATGTATTTGTTGGAATTCATTAAAGTTCTGGCCATCATTTTACTGTTAATAAAAACTGATAAAGAAAAGCAGAAGCAATCATAAAAGGTGAGCCTGAAGGTCCATCCAGCCCACTATCTTGGCTGTAATCATAATCAATCACTGATGCCTGAAGTAAGAAGAAAACATGGCAGGCATGTGCCTTTAATTATTTCTCTGATAATTTCCTAGCCTTCAGGGACTTCCTGAGCTACTGGTCATGACTCTGTGAGACAGTGGTGGCAGCATCCAGCCTATTTTCTGCAGTTTTCCAGCTTTTGGTCACTGGACTGTGTATGCACGCAGCTGAGACCTTACAGTGTTCCATGCCAAGTTGAGAAGTGTTTGTGACCCACCAGTGTTTTGCTATTGCAATTTGACAAACCTTGATCAGGTGGGTGATGGTATTTACTGATGAAGTTTACAGGATGGCAGCTTGGTTGTGCCAGTAGTTCCTGTACTGGTAAGAACTTCATCAGAGATGCTGCACTGCAGTATGAATCTGTGGCTTCCTTGCAGATACAGACCTCAGGCAGGACAAAGCTGCGCCTCGTTCCTTTAGCACAACTAATGCAGACCAATCACTGGTAGGTCATCTAGGTAGTATATCCATCTATCATTGCAGACTGCTATGGTGATCATGTCTGCTGTCTTGGTAACAGCCTTGCAGTTGGACTTCTAGAAGACCATGGTTCAAAGTTTTAAAGACAGTAAGTGTGGTGACCAAGTAGGAGTATCTGGCTATGCAGGTAGGGTTAACGTTTCCTGGAATGCTAAGTTATTTTAGATTCTTTGTTTTTCTTACAGGTGCAATGCTTTCATTTAGTGACTAATTCAAGCCCAGCTAGAAAAAGTAGAAATTTAAAAAACAGAAGTTGTATTTCTCCTTGGTTTCCCTGAATGTAAAATGAATAAAGGGATGATGAAATTTCTGTTATAATAAACTAAAGTATTTCCAAGTTGAACTGGGAGAAAGTGTGCTGATAAAAGTGCCTTGTGGGTTTTTATTTATTTATTTATTTACCTTGTATGAGTAACATGTTTGCATTTCAAAGTAGGTGCTTTTGTTCCTCACTTCAGTTAGGCGGAGATTCATCCCCTATCTTTCATAGGGGATAGAATTTATTACCACCAGGCTTGAGTAGCAGGGATATAGAGAGCATGAGGAAATTTGCAGTGTTCAAGCTCAGAGAATCTGAGCTGTGTACTTGGCTGCTGAGGGAACTACTGTTTTACATATGTAAATTTGGTGTTTGTGGGGACAATTGACCAGCTCAGCTTTGTGTGTAAACAGCCACCTTCAGCTGTTCCTTTAACAAGAATATCTTCTGGCTTCTCATATGGGTCAGGCATCTGCAGGTTTAGGACTCTGTGGGCATTTGATAAAACCAGGTTTTACTACAGACATTATAACTTAAAAAAAAAATAAATACAGAGAACAAGTAGTGGAAAAGAGCTCTGGGAGTAAAGGAAAACACAACACTTAAAAAACAAATTTCTCTCTTGAATTATCTGAAGGAAAAATAGTTGTTCTTTAATTGAAGCTATGATTCTTATTTTCATAGCATGTTGGAAGGCAAAAACTAGTTGAATATGCAGAGAGTAAATTCGTAGTCATCTGGAAGGGATAAAAATTGAAAGAGAAGGTGATGAGTTATCTATTGATTTTTGGATGTCACAAGAACTTTCTCAGAAGTTTTGGAAGAACTCTGGAGCAGTATAGGGTAGCTTTAGATGGTACACTCAGAGCTGTTAATTTCTTAGACAGACCCCTCTTGTAAAATAGACAGGAAATACTGTCAGTCAGTCAGGCTGTCATGTTCTTGGTCGTGTTTCTCATGAAACTGCTGTGGGTACATAGATGCTTTCTCCTGGAGCTGACTTTAAGTCCTATCCTTGAAAAACTCAAGAAGGTGAGGGTTACTGCAGCTCATGACATTACCCACATAATGAAGTTTTTGTGAAATTATTACCTTTATGATAAACTGTCATAACTGGCTAAGAGAAGCTTTATGCTGAGTACTGTAGACCTGAGAATCAATTTTCCTGTGTGATGTTTCATCTGAATCTACTCTTAACTTGCTACTGCAAGTAGTAGTGCTTCAAGTGTATTGGTCACCTTCTTGCCTTGGGAGACTGAAGCAGGAAAACATGCACAGCTGTCAAACATTTTAATTTAGTTTACCTAATTACTTAGTAAAAAGATAATACTTAATGTATAGTTGCTGAATCTACAATAACAAAACGTGGCAAGTGGCAAATGCAAAAGGAGTATTCTTTCCCATACTCTGGATGAGGGCAGTTTACTGGAATTTAAGTAACATCTGAGGTTAGTAATATCCTTAATACGGAGATCAGTATTGTCACAATTTTTTTTAAAGAATGATGTTGTACTTTTAAAATGTTTTTGGAAAACCTGAGAAGAAGAACTGTCATGATACTGGCTGCTTGTCTCAGTTCTTGATTGAACTGAAGACTGACAATGGAAATGTATCATGAAGAAGTAATTCAGTTTTCCAGTTTCTCTCTGTTTGGGATTTTAGGAAGAAGCTGGCAGTGCTGAATTTGTCCATGAATCCTTCAGTTTAAAAACAAAAAATAAATAAATAATCAGCTGTCACACCTAGACAGAAACACAGGAAGAGGAAAATAATACCCTCCATCTGCAAGTGTGGGTGTATGAAATGCCCAGCTGTTATTCAATAAAACTATCATGGACTGAACTACAGGGCCAAAGTATGCAAAGTCATAGCTGTGTTTACAGAAATGGAAACCTGATCAGAACTGAGAAGTTATTAGATAAGAAGCTGTGAGTGATTTCAGACAAGATGTGTATTTTAAAATTCTTCCAGATGTAGCAATGAGCCATTGTCAAATACCCACCAGACATGCATGATGACTGTATGTAATACACATCTGAATATTTTTTAACAAAGCTGTTGATTGTATACCCCTTTGCATTGTAAATCTTGTATTAAGGTTGCCTGTGATGCCTGATGAGCAGCAGTTCAAGATGAAAGCAAAAAGGCAGCGTGTGTCTTAGTTGCAGTGCTGCTTGCAAACCAGGAAGGGATTATCAACCTTATTTAGTAATCAAAGAGGAGATGGTATACCAGAATATAGCCTTCGTCCTGTAAGTAAAATGGTTTTATGGCCTTTCAGTCCATCATAATGAAATGTGAACGCCCTTATTTAAATAAGGTTTGTGTCAGGCAATAGTGATTTGTACTTGCAAGTTAGTGATATACTACATGCCCTCAACCATGCATTCACTCAGAAAGGGAGTGAGACAGAAATATATCACAAAAATGTTTAAGACAGATGTAATAAATCAATGGAAATCGAGTTCCTCATTTTTTTTCAGAGTCAGAGTGGCCTTGTAAAGTACTAGTGGAATTCTGATGACAAGTGGGGCTCTGTTCATGTTTCTTTTCTAATTCTGCATCTGGGACCAGACCCATCTTGCATAATCAGAAGCATCTGGCATATAAACTTCAGAGCTGATCAAGACAGTCTGAACAAGGTATGTGTTCATGTTCCCAGACAATTCATTTGTGAATGAGTAACACCAGTGTAAACATTAGGATTTTAGGATGTATGAGAAATCTGGTGTGGATCAGGATGAAATGACACAGATGATGGTAATTCTTTTTAAAAATGTACTTTATCATGATACGAATTATTCCAAGAAGCAAGACGTTTCAAGATGCCCTACTATACAAGCGTAGGGTTCATCCTTCTTGGTGTGTGTGTTTGTAAATCTAAAGAAGTGAGATGCCTGCCAATTTCCTTTGCTCCATCATTTGAATGGAGCAGATGTACAATGCCTGTGAAGAGGTAGGAAGCTCCAATTGGTGAGATTTGTTTGAAGACTATTCGGAGAATAGTTTGAAGACTATGACAGAGCTTGCTGTGTGTAGAAGGACCTAAGCAAGGTCCTCAACCAGCAAGCATGCTGGAAATTCTCCTCTAGACTTGTCTGGGGAAGAACAGAGGACTTAATTTATAAAAGTAGCAATTTCATGTTACACATTTCAGAAATGTGTGTTGGCTACAGCATGCTTTTGTTAAAATGAACTGGTGTTGAAGATGTATTTTCTGATCTTTATCTCATTAGTTCCGTTTTTTTTTTACATCTTGTATTGTGCATTCTTGTGTTAAGATTTCCTGTTAATTTTCTGAATTCCATTCTTTAGTTGCAAATAGGTATAAAACTTATCCAAGGTCAAGTCTACTTGTAGTGATGTTTTTGGTCAAGAATGCAACACTTACAATCCAATGATTGTCACTACAAAACTAATGGAGAAAGTGAACTGTAGATGAAAACAGCAAGATAAGATCCTGGAGAGTGTGGAAACTGTGGAAAGCCTGTGAGAGTACTTTGTCCTGTTTGGATTAGCTTTAAAACACTTGTACGAATTGCACTATTTACTGAGATATTTTCTGTTTTTCTTTCTCTTATAGCTTGAGGGAGATGTAATGAAGTTGGAGATAACATGCTTCTTGTAAGTTAATCGTGTGTGCACTGGCAATGTTACAGAATGCTGCTGATGCATTTCAGTTTATTTTACGGAGGCTGTTACAGAGAAAAAAGTACTTTGCCTACAGTTGCTGTTATGGAGATAGCCAGTATTATTATCATCATTTCAGAATGCCAAACCTGATGACTGTGGCTTTGCATAGTTTTGGAGTTCTTGTAGACTTAGTACATGTGTGGTTTTTGTTTTGCCTACAAATATTTTTTTTTCCTAACAGGAAAGCCTCCTTGGATGTGGGAATAAGCTGCTGGCACCTGAGTGCCACAGCTGGGACGACCTGTTAGGGATCTGTTGGAGAAGCACCTTTTATATAACAGCAGGAGTGGGATGGAGTTGAGCAGTTGTGGAAACAGCTGAAAACAAGCATTCCACTTAGGTACTCTGGACTATTTCACCCCATTTTTCCTAAAGCTTGTTCCACTAATCTTGATAACTCCTGTATCATCCACTGTCATTCTGTATGCATGAGTATAATGTCCTTTTGAGCAATGGATTGTCCCTCTCTCCTGCCTCCATCCACATTTTGCTGCTTTTGTTGGTGTTGAAGAGATGTGTGTGCCTAGACTTTGGGTAAATGCCCTGGAGAATGCTACCTGGTCAGTTCTCCTGTCTTTGGCAGGACATAGCTGACCTTCAAGTGACATATTCCATCAAACTGATTGCTCAAAGGGATGTTTCTGAATGTAAGATGCAAGTCTAAATTAAGCGTCTGCCTTCTAGCTTTTATTGGATCTTGAAGCGATGACAGGTATTAACATATTGCAGCATAGTGATGTATTAAATACATGCAAGGATGGGAACAGTCCTCATTTTCTAGAATAGGGAAGTGTGGTAGGGAAGAAGGGAGGAGAAAAATTCAGAAAGCTTAAAAGCGAGGAGGTTGTCTTTGGGAAGAGTTAAGTAGAACAATATAGAATCAGTTCAACAGATTCGTAACAGCTTTCTCAGTGATAGTCTCATTTAAAGTGTGAAATGATAAGTGTAATACTACTATCCCTGATTTTGTTTCTTTTGGGTGTGCAGTTCCTGAAATTGCAATGGAAAAGTCGTGGATTTCCTCCTGGACCAATCCCACTTCCCATTGTTGGAGGTGTCTGGCGGATAAATTTTAGAGCTGATCATAGGAGCCTGAAAAAGGTATGTATTTTTGAGGATGTGAACAAAGGAGCAAAAAGTGTAAAAAATAGGGATGGTTGTTGGTAGGCTAATATGGTACTAGAGAAAACTTTATTGTGAGGGAAGGTGGGTCATGGAAGTTAAATTAAATGCCTAAATAAGTTAAGTAAAATCTGCAGATTCCTTGCAAATAAACTGATGGTGTAAATGATGGTGAAACGAATGAAATCATGGAAAGAATTAGGTCCATGCTGAGCATATTAATTGAGGGTCTTTCAGTGTTCAGCCTCCTCCACTGAGACAAAACTTTACAAAATAATCCAATGTGCTGATAAATTTTTTTTCAAGACCCAACCTTGCTAAATGAGACTGGCACATGAGGGGGTATTTGGCTGCAAGGGGAGAATATAGGCTTTAGGGAAAAGGAACTTAAAAGACATTGATGCCAAACATCTCTAATGGGAGGACAGAGCTATACTGTTTCTTTGTGTGGATGTAGGGACTTTGTCCTCACTGAATATCCACAGGGTTGCCTGAGACCAGTCCCTATCGCTGGCCAAGCAGAGGTGGGATCCCTGTTCATGCTCCTCAGCTTCACTGTACTTTTATATGAGATGGGAGATGGTCTATTGAATCTTGAAATTTGTAGTACTAGGAGAAGTGACAACGGGAATGTGTAATTTTAAGAGGTTGTAGTTTTTGGTTGAGGAAATGAAACGTGGAGTTGAAAAATGTAACTGTGAATGGGCAGGTGAACTTCTCTTGTGAAACTGAATATGATCTGTAAGCACTCAGTTGTGGCATTTTCCTAAATGTTATTATTTGCAAAGACAACCCAAGTTAAGCTTTAAAAAGGGCATAGAGCATCTGTTCTTTTTATCATTCACATTACTATGAATAGTGGGGTCCCAGAGAGTGCACAGAACTTTACTCCCAAGTTCAGAAAATAAAAAGGCAAAATAGTTTTGTTTTGCAATGGGAGTGTTTATCACAGTAATGTCATGTTGGAAGAGAGGAGCCCATCATGTGTGTCCTTTGGTTGATGTTTCTCCAATGAGTATTTTTTGTCATTGGTCAAACCTACAGCTAGCAAAAATCTATGGCAACATCTGCACCCTGTGGCTGGGTCACAAACCTATGGTGGTGCTTTATGGATTCAAAGCTGTGAAGGATGGTCTCACCGTCAACTCAGAGGATGTTTCTGGGCGACTACAGACCTATATGTTCAACAAATTTTCACGTGGAAGAGGTAAGATGTTTGTGTCTGTGAAAGAACTTTGTCTACTGACAAGTCCTTAGTTCCCAGGTCACCCATTCGGTCTGCTCCACGTGGTTGATATAAAGCAAGCCTGTGGTATCCCTCAAAATGGTCTCCAAAATAGTCTGCAAAGTGCTGCTGTCACACATATTCGAGAATCTCACCAGAGCAGCAGCATTTGTACTAGCTAGGTCTTTTATTTATCCATTAGTAGTGTTGTCCAAGCTTGTGCCTTGATTTGAAATAGTCCATGTGAGGCTCACTTGGAGCTTGAAGCCTCCTCTGTAAGCTGAGGCTGAAGTAATCCTTTATGCTCCTGGTTGTTTGTTTATGGCAAAGGCCACTGTAGGGAAAACACGTACAGAGCTGTTGAACAATGTGTAACCTTTTGGGATGTCCCAAAGTACAGGAAGGACACTGGAGCTTTAAACATATTAGTGAGACTGTAGGTGCAACAATCCTTGTTCAGAGCTTCTTACTGTGCTATCATTTACACCAGCCACTGCTGAATTTTGGTGGATGGAGAATATATAGAGTTCTGCATTCGAAACAGAAATGCTCAATGGTTCTTGCCCTGGCTTCATTTCCCAGGAAGGACATGGGTCACGATGAGAGCTGAATGTGTGCTCAAGCAGCCTGGTAAAATCAGGATCCATCCCCCAAAAGCCAGAGACTAAGTGAAGCACAGACAACGTGCTCAAAACCAGTTACCAACTCTAGACATTGAGGAAGTGTGGTGTTTTTTAAATATTGCCAGTAAGGAGATTTGATGGTCTCAAGAGGGTTTGCATAAGATTAAGAAGCACAAGCATAGGAACCCCCTGGACCTCTCCAATGAGCTCCTTAGAAAGGTCTGTTGGCTCTGAGTAGCTTGGTGAGAGACCCTATCGTATTTTCAGGTGGTAGAAACCTGAACACAGTGAACAATTCTTAGCATGTATGTTATTTACTGTTATATGACTATTAACATAAAATTAATTCTTAATGACTGAAGGTATCCTGGTCTCAAATGGTCTCATCTGGAAACATCAGAGACGTTTTGGAATTGCAACGCTCCGGAAACTTGGAATGGGGAATAAAGGAATGGAACGTGGGATACAAACCGAGGCCTATCACTTGGTCAAGTTCTTCAAGGACAAAGATGGTATGCCACTGACAAGGTGCCCTGGGAACTGCTTCCTGATTTTGATGTAGAGTCATGCAGGCTACCTACTGAGGTTAAAGACAAACTATTTTTGTTTCAGAAAAGACTGGGGTTAGAGTACAGCCAAGATTATTTAGAGCGTAATATAATTTAAGTGCAATCAAAACTTTTTGTACCATCAGAGCTCAGCGGTGTGTATTTTGGTATTAGCACCAAGATTTAAAACAAAACAAAACAAACAAAACGGATAACGGTGGGAGTTAAAGACTTGATGCCTTCCTGTCCTCATTTTTGAATGAGGTTTATCTGTTGTTAAATTTGCCAGTGAATTTTGAGGCTTTCAGTATAACAGTCTAAATAGCATAAGTGCTATTTATTATAAAATCTTGCTTTTGAAGTAGCAAAGGAGAGTGTTTTAGTGACAAATGTTTATCTCTGTTTGCAGGAGAAGCTGTTGACCCTTCATTCCCCATTGTTCATGCTGTCTCTAATGTGATCTGTGCTGTGGTCTTTGGACATCGTTTCTCCATGCAGGATGAAACTTTCCGCCAGCTGATTGAAGCATACAATTGTGTAGTGGCTTTTGGGAACAGTTACACTTACTATGTGAGAAAATGACACGTTTAATAAGCAAATTATTCAAATTATTCAATTATTGAACATTATATTTATTGCATTACCATGCAATGTTAATTATAGCATTATATATTATCATAGTATACTATTTAATCACAAAAAATGCTGATTTACAAATACTGATCATGAATGTGAACTGGGCCTGGAGTGCTTTGGGTTTGACATTACTAAACTAGTACAAATAATTACTGTTAGAATTTCCCAGGAGAGGCAGTGTGCTTGGGATGTTAAACTCTTTTGTAATGGAAAGACCAGTATTATTGAGGTGAAAAGTGATACTTTTTTACTGGAGTAAAAGATTGTGGTTTTGCATCGTCTGTTTCCCTCTGTGTCAATTTATGTAATTATATATAATATTAATTAGTATTAAATTTATTACTGTTAACACATACAGAATAGACTTACCTGTGAAACTGTATTCCTCTGTTGGTGAATTAACAGGGCAAATACTAGTGAGGTTATGCAGTAAGGATAAGAAAGAATACAGAGTAGAAATTGCATCATCTTTAATTTGTGTTTTTAATGCCTGTTTGTGTTCTCATCATGACATTTCTCTTTGCTGCAGTACTTTTCCTAGAAAAACTAATTCAGTAATTCAGTATTTAAAATGTCTGCATTGTATCTCTATAATGGCTTTAGTCATGCCATGTGACTTACAGTATTTGTGTTGAATGCTTGCTCCACAGATATACGAAATTTTCCAGTGGTCTTTAGCGTGCCTTCCGGGACCTCTACAAAAAGTAGAATCTCGCTGTGATTTTGTTCGTTCTTTCGTAAGGCAGGAAATCAAAAAACACAGGGAAAAAGGCACCATAGATGAACCAGAAGATTTCATTGACTTTTACCTGGATCAGATGGAGAAAGTGAGTAATTTGTGCTGCAATTGACAAAAATGATATCATAGCAGATTTCATGCACATTTCACATAGCTGTCTATACATAGCAACATTGTTACAGAGCACTACAAATTCAGTTTAAAAAACATGCTGTCAAATTCAAATATGATTTTTAAATAGTCAGTTTAATTGCTTGTTTTAGAAGGATAAAATAATTACTTTTTTTTTAATTATTATTATACTCTCGAGTCCTTAGACAAGAGTAGGCAATGGTTGATTTTAAAGATGTAAATATTTAGATGGCTCTTTAATTCTGATTCTTTGTGTCTTTTCAGTGTTTAGCTTTATTCTCTTTATGCCTTGTACTAAACTTTTGTGTGCTTAGTAGGACTGTATGATTATTGAAACAATCTAAAAGAAAAATGATGGCAGTCTCTGCCTTGAAAAATAGCGTAAATCATTAAATCATAACACATGAGAGATAACTGAAATCAGCAAATGTGCAGGGAGTGGCAAGGGTGGGATAAAACTACTTCTGAAATGTTGTTTTTCTGATGTGGATGTTAGCAGTAAGGCAACAAGGAGCTCTAAATGTAATAGGGCCTTGGAATCCTGACACTTTCTATAGCACCTGCAATGAAAAGTATGTATGAATTTACTTGAGAAAATATCTGCGTAAATCTTTTTATTATTTGGGTACCTGTATTTTCTCCATCTTCTGGAAATACTCTATTTACTTACACTGATCACTGCATGTCACAGTGGGCAGATACATTGTTAGACAGATGTACCTTCTGCACTCTTACTTAATTTCTCATTGACACCTGTAGGCTAAAAATGTCCCAGATTCTACTTACAATGAAGAAAACATGGTGCAGTCTGTTTTTGACCTCTTCCTGGGCGGCTCTGAGACCACTGCTACCACTCTGCGCTGGGCTCTGCTCTATATGGTGGCTTATCCTGACATCCAAGGTGAGTTATAGACATAAACATGGAGATATTTCAAGTAGAATAATTCTGTTCCACATCCCTTTTCTTTTTTCTTTTTATTTTTTGATATCACATTTCCAGCTCTGTTTTTAATAAGCCAATAAAGTAGAACATTTCCAGACAGAGAAATAATTTAAAATTTATTATTTAAATTTAAATTTAAAATTAATTAAAACTTAAAGTAATTTCAGGGTTGTTCAGCTTCTGATGTATTTTGTCTTCTGTGTATTTTGTCATGATTTTTGACAGACTGTTTTAGTACTGTAAGAATGTAATAGAAAATAGTCTGATTGAGAAGACTCAAAGTGAGTTAGGAAAAAAGTGATTCTTTCCTTGTATATGAAATGTCAAACATACATTGTTTGTGTTATTAACTGAGACATCAGTTGATTTCTGCATAAGTATATTCATCATAACTTATGGAACGTTAAATAGAGAAGAACAGAGAAGACAGAAAGATGCCTGACAAATTCTACACAAGGGCAAAGTTGCTCATTAGTTTCAAAAATGTTTAAATGATTTGTACACACATGTAGCTTTCAAATTCTATAAAAAAAAAAAGAAAAAAAAAAAAGAAAAAAAAGAAAAAATCCCTCTTGGATTACTAGCCTTGTTTTTAAGCTTGAAATTTGATCCTGAACTTTCTCAGACTGTGTAAGGTATGGTACTTACTGAAGCATAGGTAAGAGCCGAAAGGGATTAACTATTGGTCATGGTTATGTAATATTACCCTGTCCCAATTCTCAGCATTACTTCTGTGTATCAGTTTGATACAATGGCTTCCTTACAACGTGTTGCTAAGTGTGCTGTGAGTCTGTATTCAGCTAGAGTAAAAACAGTAGCTTGATTAATTGTATTAATCTATTAGTAAGAAACTCTTGTTTTATTTACACTTTGCTCTCTTTCTTTTAATTATGAAGCTCAATAAATCTTTTGGGCTTGTGGAAAGATGATCTGAACACAGAGCCTATAAACTAAGAAATACCAAATTTTAGTCAAACAGTAAAATTGTGTGAATGTATGTACAGTTGTATAAATGTATTTACATTTTAGGATATGGTGAATATAATTTATTTACATATTATTTTTTTCTATCACTGCTCGTCATGGTGTTCTATGTAAAAGGACTTTTTTTTTTTTCTCTGTAGAAAAAGTCCAGAAAGAGCTGGATGTCGTTTTTGGTTCTTCTCATCAAATCTGCTATGAGGATCGGAAGAAACTGCCTTATACAAATGCTGTGGTTCATGAGATCATTCGCTTTAGTAGCATTATTTTAATCACAATTCCTAGAGAAGTAGTGAAAGATACAACTGTGTTGGGGTATCACCTTCCAAAGGTACCCTATCTATTCCAATATGACCTTTGTCCATAAGTTGAATTCCTCATAGTTGTGTTTTCCCTCATCCACTTTTCCTTATGGTTTAGTGGTTGTTGGTGACAGTACTGACAGTGCTTTTCCCCTCCCGTGCCCCCTGACCTGTGCCTTTTTCTCATGAACAGTGAGTGAAAACCCTTACCAAAAGCATAATTTCACAGCAATTAAACCTGTGAGGGTGCTGCAGTCTTACTTTCCAAGAGTTTGTGCTTTTAAAGTACTTTATAAGCATTTGAGTTCTTATACTTTCAGAAGATCTTAGAGAGGACTTATCAGAAATGCACAGTGTTGTCAGCATATTGATAATGACAGGTTATTGTCTGCGATGTGGACAGATGGGAGGTTGAATTTTTTTTTCCACTTGTGATGCCTGAGACAATACCAAGCATGAACTCAATTTCATTCACTTAGGACTTCTCTTCCATATTATTACATCTCTGGCATCATATTTAACATATAATGAAGATGTTTCCCTGCAGCTCCTGAACTGCCGTCTGACCTCAAACAAAAATCCACTGCTAGTTTCCTTGATTTATGCAGCTTTTCCAAACTTAATCTCAATGCCAAACCTCCCCAAAGCCACACATGGAGACACCTTCCTGCACAGCACTGCTCCATGGTGTTTGCCATGCACACCTTCCTTCCCGCCACCTTGAGAAAGATAATTTGAAACATACTGTTTCATTTGCAGGGTGCTTAGTTTTCCATTTGTAAACCTGCTAAAGCTTGTCAAAAGTGGGAAAATCATTTTACTAAATTTAGGATAAGCTAAAGAACTTTACACCCCTCATTGTGTTGCAGTTGCTAACAGAATGGAAAAAAGGACATGAAGGGAGTAAAGTAGAGAAATACCTAAAACTGAGCTACTGAGGTTTATTATCTATTTTTTGAAGAGAAAAATGAATAAACAAACCAGAAAAAAAAAAAAAACAAAACAAAACGACAAAACCACTCACACAAACACAGACAATGAAATCAGTTTGAGATTAAACATTTTTGTTTCCAATAAAATAATCTTTCAATTCTTCTACCTCTTCATGTGACTAGCAGAGCAGTGCCCTGAGTTATAGCTGGAATTGGTTTGTGTCCTTTTCTTCATGATGTTTGAGCAATTGAGTGGCAGAACTGAGCCAACAGCATCTTCTTTGCAGGGTACTGTGGTTATGGCAAATATAGATTCAACTCTTTTTGACCCTGAATACTGGGAGACCCCTCACCAGTTCAACCCTGGTCATTTCTTGGACAAGGATGGAAATTTTGTGACCCGAGAGGCCTTCTTAGCCTTCTCAGCAGGTAGGTGTGCTGATAACTGAACCTGTTTGTGTGGGTTAGACTGTGAACATGAAGCTGTATTATTTTTCTTGTGGCAAAGACTAAAGGGAGTGGAATCCCATAATAGGAGTACATGGTTTTCTCAGGCCCAAAAATTGTTTGATTGGAAAATAACTCATTTGGTAATTTTATAAACTGTTGACCTTGGATTTTTGTGAAATTGCAGAGAAAGTAAAAGGAGTAAAGACCTAGAATTGCCAATAATTTTGGGATTAAAGTCCTTACACTGTTCTTTGCCACCCTCTGCATCTGCCAGATTATGCTATTATAGTGGTGGTTCCATGGCAGGTGGTTCCATAATTCAGTATTTGTTGATACAGGAATTTGAACCTGTATCAAATGCATCCCAGATGGGTATGCCTTTCCCAGAGAGCTTCTGGAGATGCTCTTTTACTAAGCGTGTGTGTTTATAGAAGAGTAAACAATCAGTTGATTAAACAACAAATAAAACAAAAGCTATTAAGGATTATGCCAGGATTATGAATAATCTGGTTGTCAGAGCTCTCACCTGGGATGTGAAAGTGTCAGCCTCATGGTTCCTGGCCTACACTGGGCGGAAGAGGAATTTGAACATCCCAGGCCTAACCGCTGCACCTTAGAGCCTGTCACCACCTCTCTTACTCAAACTTAACACAAAGTTAATTGATAAATAGGGAAAAGTTTTTGATTCATATGATTAATTTGGAATCAAGAGACTGAAACAGAGTTTGTAGCAGCAGGGAGTTAGTGATTATTTAGTGAAGTGTGAAACTAGGGAGAAGCATCTCTGGTACCTTTTTCTGTAGTCTGGGTAGATCCTGTTTATGGTCAACTGCAGACACCTCAATTGTTCAGTCAGTTTGAGAGAAAAATGTCAAATTCAGCAAATCCTTGTTTCCTGATGAGAATGAGTGATGCTTTTTGAAAAGCTGGGAAGCAAATGCAGGCTACAGATTTGTCTAGGTACTTGACTGCTCTTTCCCTTCTTCTTCTGCAGGACACCGTGTATGCCTGGGAGAGGTGCTGGCGAAGATGGAGCTCTTCATCATCTTCTGCAGCCTGCTGCAGATATTCAAGTTCACTCTACCAGAAGGAGTTAAGGAAGTCAACATGGACATTATCTTCGGGAGCACAATGAAACCCCATCCATATAAGCTCTGTGCCAATATTCGCTAGGTTGCAGAGTATGACAGGTTTGAGGAAGAGGCACTGACACAGGCTTGCTAGTTCACCTTTTATGTTCTTCATTTCTAGCCCAGATTCATTGTCAGTCTGCTCCTGTTGTGTCACATGTTTAAGAAGCTGGTTGTGAAACATATTATGTTTTTCTTTTTTCTCTGTGTCTGGAAAACCTTTGTATGCTTTTCTTGTGTATTAAAAATGAAATAAACCCACAGAAAATGATTACAGTGTCTGATCTTACTTTAGAGTCTACTTTAGAGGCTCAGTGGGAATCCTACTAGAGGGAGAAGGAACATTAAAGCCAGGACTTAGGGGTGCTTCCCATTGACCCCATATATTCTCAATTCTAGAGTGGGGTATGGAGATGCACTTCACAGAGGTGGTGGCTCTGGGCATTGCATGAACCCCTATGGTGGGTGCATGGGGGAAAGAATTGTTTTGCTGGAACCTGTGAACTACCTGTGCGCCAGCTGGTTTGTATATTTAACACATAGCCGCATGGAGATGATAGCTTGGATCTGGAAGTAGTAGAGCTACATCAGTGCAACCCTTCATTTCACTGTGAGGCTGGGGACATAGGCTGCCAGTGAAGGCACCCCTCCCATATTCCCTCCTTAAGAATTGCAGAGGGGAGCCCCAATCCTGGTGAAACAAAGGTGGCAAAAATGGTAAATGACAAGTGGGCTGGCCTGAAGATGCTTGTTTTGCATTTATTATTGTGGTGCATTTGAGAGGCAGTCTTAAAGAGGGAGTCCTCTCACCCAGTGGAGGCAGCTTGTAGTGGTGATGGTGAAAAGAAGTCTAGGTTGGCCACATCTCTTTATTGATGCCTGAAAAGACAGTTACAGGGAATGCTTGGAGTCCTGAGAAGCAAAGCTTGGCACCTACAAAGGGAGGGGCAGGGCAAAAATTACATTGATTTTCTTGAGAGCTATGTGAGGGCTTTCTGTGAGTATGGAGGCTTTGTGTAGCATGCCTCGTGGCACACAGACTTCAGTAGCTGAGTTAATGGAGACTGTTAGCAGAGCTGCTGGGCAAAGTTCTTGCCAGTTTCCTTCCCTGAGGAGATTTTAGAATTGTTATTGCAATTATACTCCATGGATGCTTCATTTATCCAGCATGACAATTTTCTTTCTTTAATGTAATGTTGGTTAAACAGTTCTATTCACATCTGTGAAGAAGCTCAGTATCAGGAGGCTTACTGCTCTTTTCTCAGGCTTCTGGCTAGGGGCTCTGATGGATGCTCTTGGGACTGCTGTGGATCTGAAGTTTGCTCTTGCTGCCACTAGTCAGGACTTGGGAGAAGAGATGTGTGAGCTCATGTGGTTCTTCTGCTCTCTAATTCATCTCTAGCTCTGATACATCTGTGTGATGCTGCATGTGCTGTGTGGGCATAGATTTTTGGGGGTGTGGAGGGTGGGTTGTGCACTAATGTGGAGCTCGGATTCAGTTTTCCTACCATATAAAGATGGTGTTGCAGAAGTGGGTATAACGAGGCATCTGGTTGCTACCAGAGTCTCAGTCATCTCTGTGAATGTATCTGTGAATGCAGCATGTGCACGTACTGTAGACTGAATAAGAGGTGAAGTTCAGGAACAGGCACACAGGATCCATATTGCTTTAAACATTTTCATGTGCAGATTCTTAAAAGAACCTACAAACATTCCAAACATGGAGATAGAAGTCCTTTTTACAAAGCTTATATCTATATCGTGTATATCTCTATATATGTTTTTGAATAGCGTTTATGAATCTGCATTTCTTAGTCATCTTTCACCACACCTTAGAAGTTGTCTGTGGACATAGTGGGGTCAGGAGAACACAGCTGCTGGTCTGAATCATGTTCTTCCTGCTGCTGGTAGCTAGATATTGGAATTTCATTTCCAAAATGAGAAAGTAAGAGGCAGGCAAAAGGGAATGTGCTAAATAAAGGAAGAAACTAGCTAGCACTGGAGCAGTTTTCACGCAAAAGTAATATGGTCCATTTGACTTTGTTGTTTTAAATAGACCTACAAATCTTGAACTATTGGAAACTTCTGCTCCATAGTTGTAGTGGGACAAAATTCAGTAAGAAATACGTTGTGCTTGTGTCTTTGACAGCCACAGCATATTGTATCAGGCAATCTCGTTCCTAATTTCTATCCCAAGTGCTATTGGCCCTCATTGTTCATCGTTACCATACCCGGTATTTTTCTACATAAATATTCAGACTTGTGATTTGCATACTGGTGTCCGTGTAGTTAATACTACTCCTAATTGCAAAGCAGCCTGGTCTTTCAACTGATTGTAATGCTGAAAAAAATGGTTAAGAAGAAGAGAAAATACATCTGAAATTTAACAACATGCAAGAATGTGAAAAGAAATCAATGCAATAAAAATAATAAATCAGTAGAAAGGGGAGAGGATAATGTTTAATTGGAGTCACCTGGCAATGAAGGATGTTGCAAGGGTCCTGGTTCTGCCTTTCATGTCCCAAGAGTTAGCAATGCAGTGGACATCACATGAGTTTTTTTCCAAGCCCAGTCTGGCTCTGTCTGGTAAGGTTTAAAATTCCTTATTAATTATGGGATTGAGAAGTCTTAGTGTATGTGTGCATACACACCCATGACTATAACATCTGTTCTTATTTCAGAAGCAGATCAATGCTGCAGTCAAACCTCTGCTACTTCTGTCCTGTCCAGCCTGAGGAACTCCTTTACCTGTTCTGTTAGAGTCTTTCTGCCAGCATGATGGTACTGCATCTCCAAAAAGCATAAACTAACAAATTTCTGTCAGCGTGATCCTGTCCACAGAAGGGATTTCAGCAGTGCAGAAATATCAGCATGGAGACAAATATTTTTCACACTTCAAGACAATAGAGCTAAGTCAGCAAAATTTAAGCATGTGTTTGACCTGTGCAAATCAGTGGCCAAACACTTCATTGTGCTAGGAGTTGCTACATATAAGCAATCTTATCTTTATTAAAGTGCAATGTGATAAGTAGTGAATAGCTTTCATAAACATCTAATCTGAGTATTTCAAAAAGGCTTATAGTTACCTTTAAGCTGGTCAACAAAGGGATTTAATTTTTCATGTACAGTCTACTGACCCACCCTTGTATTTTCAATAATACCATGATCTTTAATAAAGATTAGCTTGGCATTTAAACTTTGCTTATATTTTTACTATATTACCATGATATTAATTTACCATTTTGAATGTCTTGATCTTGTTTGTTTATGAAGCCAAATTCTTCCAAGGGGAAGTCACGTTTGACTAATGTGAGGAACCTCTGCAGCAAAATGATCAGCCTGACGGATGAGGAGAGAGCAGTGGATATCATCTTCGTGGACCTCAGTAAGGCCTTTGACACTGTCCCACATAAGGTTTTCATAGACAAGCTGTTGAAATATGGGTTGGGTGGGCAGGCAGTGGAGTGGATTGAAAACTGGCTGGGCCCAGAGGGTAGCGGTCAGTGGTGCAATGTCTAGTTAGAGGTCGTAACTAGCAGAGTGCCCTGGGGGTCAGCACTGGTTCTGGGCCTGTTTGATGTCTTCATTGATGATCTGGATGATAGGCCAGTGTACCCTCAGCAAGCTTGCCAACCACACAAAATTGAGGGGAGTGGTGGATACATAAGAGAGTTGCACTGCTGTCTAGAGGGACCTTGACAGGCTGGAGAATTTCACCTCTCTGGAAGACTAGAAGCTGGGACTCTATAGCCTAGAGAAGAGAAGGCTTAGAGGCATCTCATCAACCTCTCCCTGGGTGTGTAGCTAGTCCTCAGAAAATTCTGTTAGCTTTCCAAACTCTTTTTGCAAGAATCCCCTTATGAAACCAGTACTGTGGGGAGGGATTTTTGTCACAGCAACTGTCTTGGCATAAGGAAGCATATAATTAAACTGCATTTGGTTTTCCTTGAAGGACTAACACTTGCCAGATTTGTAGCTGTAATGTAATGGAGCAATGTCTTATATGCTTAAAAATAAGAACACTTCATTCTCTGGGATCAGAAAGTAAAGTGATAAAGAGGGAAGGACTAGGAGAGACATAAGCCTAAACATCTTTTTCTTCATAGGGAGGTACCAGCAAAACAAGATAAAAATGGATCTCTCGCTATATAGCAGGTTTCCAGAGACAAGGTAGCCTTGGAAATCGGAAGTGAAATGTTAACAGTAAGTGTGGGGCTTGTATTTTTTGCAGCATCTCTGCTGTTTGTAGAGTTTCTGAGACTGCAATGGAAGCGAAGACAACTTCCTCCTGGACCAACTCCATACCCTCTCTTTGGAAATCTGCTGCAAATGAAGTTCCGAATTCATCATGACATCCTAAAAAAAGTACGTATTTGGGGGCAATTAAGTAATAGACTCATAGGCTGACTGAAGAATGAATGCATATTTTTGTTAACGTAGTTTTCTTTTGAGTGCTAGGGATGGGATTTATTCTGTATTGTGTAGACATGAAAATCTATGGAGATGAGTTAAATATGGTTGTTCTGAAATTTTTGGCTTACTATGAACCATGTCATTAAAACCTTAAGTGTACGTGAGCAACACAATACTAATATTCCTGCCTTACAAACTGGAAAAGCATTGTAAAGAACAGACTTGCATTTTGTGGAGGTTTTTATATGTCTGTTTTGGCTCTTGTTGCACTGACAATTTCTAAATACTCCATGAAATAGCTATTGAGTGCTTATATGCTTTCAGTGTAGAAAGGATTTTTCAAATGCTTATTCAACATTTTTTTTCATAAGATCTGAGATTAAAATTTTTGCTTATATACAATTTAGTCAGATTTTCCGAAGAAACTTCAGTCTGCTGAACCTGATTGAGCTTTTAAATAGCTGAACTAATTCATTATGTGCCTACACTCAAAATGAGCTCTTTTCTAAGTCTAGTTGTAATGCAGAGCACTTCGAGATTTTTTATCCTACTGTTTTATATTCCTAGTATATATATTAAATATTTAATGCTTATATTTAACGCTTATGTATGAGTAATAGCACCTCAATTTCATTGTTCGTTTTTAAGCTTCCTTTTCTCTGTTTCTTCTCCATCCTGCTAGTTCTCCTAAGTTGCGTATTTCAAGGCAAAGTAGTGTGACTCCTCAATGTAAAATTATAGGCCTTAGATAAATATAACAGAAAATTATAGACCTTAGAAAAATTCAACCTTAGATAAATACCAAATCTGCAAGCACATGCATATAAATCCTTGCACAACGTGCATAACTGTTCCCTCTTGTTTGCACACAGGCAGCAAAATGTTGCCCTCCTCTAGTCCTGCAGTAGACTTCTTGGAATATTTTCACAGCTCCTCACTCCTTGCAGCCTATTCCACCCCCCAGACATCCTACTTTGACCTAAACACTGTTGCCTTTCCCTCAGCCTTGTGTTCTCTTACTATTCCAGCTCCCAGTTCTTCAGCCAGGGAAAGGGCTCTCCTGCCAACCTCTGATAGTGATTGCTGTGTGCACTGTGCTGGAGACACAGGGCTGTCCCATCTGAGCTAGAAAGGAGAAGGTGATTCCTGCTTTCCCTACCTCCTCAGCTGCTCTTGCTGCACTTAATACACAAGGGGGAACAGTAGATGGTTCTCCTAAAACTCATTATCTAATGTTGTCATCTTACAATCATGAAGGAATTCATCTGCAATGAGTTTGAGTTGTAAGACATGCCAGTGTCTGATGTTATTTATTGCAATATTGTCTGTTTGACATTTTAGGAACATTCTGATCTTTAGTAAATGAAAGTTTACACAGAAACCTGGCTGCAAGCTATATAAGATGTAAGAATTAATTTGATGCTGTCTTCTCAAGGTCCAGTGCCCTTGGGGAATCTGTCAAGGGTGAAGAACTGTTTCACCTTCTTTGATTTAAATGTGATGGTTCTTATCCATGTTGTTCTGATACTGCTTTGTTCTACAGATGAGCAAACTTCATGGTAATATCTTCACCTTATGGCTTGCAAACGTACCTGTGATTGTCCTGCAAGGGTACCAGGCAGTGAAGGAGGGTATGACTGCCCATGCTGAAGAGGTTGCTGGAAGGCCACAAAACTTAGCCTTTGAAATAATGACTCATGGAAGGGGTAACTATTATTTTCACTGCTTCTTCTAAGGTATTCTAACCCTGTTTTGGAAACTGATTTAGAGTCTCAGAGTGCTTAATTTATGGTGGAAAAAAGGTCAATATTTTCTCAAAGTTTTATGAAACATCGTTTTTTGGGTTCTGTTGGAACAACAGTGGCAGAATACAGCTATAGTAATATTTTCTATATAGGTAGTAGATTGTAGACTAGAAGAAAAGAGGAAAAGAGAAAAGAAAGAGGCATGCTTCAGGACTGCTGATAAAAATTAACTTGACAGAGAAGCTTCTTTGAAACATTAACTGTATGTATGTATTAAATCATACAGCATTAGCAACATTAATTCATTATGATTCCAGGTGTTATGTTCTCTAACGGTCATCTTTGGAAGCAACAGAGGCGTTTTGGACTTGTAACAATGAGGAAAATGGGAGTAGGGAAAAAAGACCAGGAGTGTCAAATACAAGAGGAAGCCTGTCGCCTGGTGGAATATTTGCGGGGAACAAATGGTATGTGCCTGTGCTCAGCATTTGGGTCAGTATGGGTGGTAGTGATTTTGCTGAAGAATGGATAATTGGTAGCTTTTGAAATTATTTATTTGGTTACAAAAGTGTATTAGATTTGTACATGCGGAGCTGTGTCTCAAAGTTCTGAATCTTATGATCTGTGGGAAGCATTTCCTTGAAGTGTTACCTGTGAAACCACTCCACAGGATGAATTTAGAACTGAGACTCCATGGTTCCTGTCTGTAAGTGTTGGTATTTCTCAGGGTAACAGCAAACAGTAACAAAACAGATCTCACAGCACCCTATATCCCTCTACAGAAAAGAAAACAAGGCATGAAGTATTCAAAGCTTTGGCCAAGGCTGCAGAATCCCATGGCTCTGCTCTGGCAACTGCAGTGGAACAAGCACGCTCACCTCACATGGCTTGGGGTAACTTCCTCAGTAAGAGAGGAAGTTTGTTTAAATTGTGCTGCTGAAAAATGGGGAGCATCTGTAGGTTTGCTCAAGTATTCCATTATTCATGTACAAAGGTTGTGAGCAGAGAATAAAGGATGTTTCTCCTTTTGATTCAGTTGCTTATTCATCTGCTGTCTTGGCTGACCTTTTTTGTACCAATTATTGCCAAATGTGAGATCTGCTGATGCCACGGTTCTCTGCAACCTGGGTGTTTTTATTATTACCACTACAAATCCCATTCTCACCAGCAGTCTTGCCTTTTTTTGGTAATCAACAAAAAACTTTGGGTGTCTGAAGTTACTTTTTACTCACATCTTTTGCTGATAAATTGCAATTTTCCATCCACTAATCTAACTAACATCAGAAGAGTTTGATAAAATGTTATTTCATCATCTCTCTATTCAGTGCAAAAAGTTGGAACAATAAGTGTTATAGGTGAATACTTTTCACTGTGTTGACAGGAAAACCTCTGGACCCCAGTATGCCCATTATTAATGCTGTCTCAAATGTGATTTGTTCTCTGATTTTGGGACATCGCTTCTCTCTAGAAGATGAAAACTTTCGCCGCATGATTGAAATTATTGATGATATATCAGCATTTATGAACAGCATCTGGTTTTATGTGAGGAATTTTTTTTTTCTTTGGTAATTTTATACAGCTAAACAATGAAAGGCAACTTGCTGGTTACTTTTATAACAAAAATGAATACTGATGCACCTGGAGTCACTGGAGTATGCATCAGAACAGTGCTTCTAGATGACTAGTTTAAAACTGATTTCAGTTTCTTATACCTTATCATAGCATCAAAATTTCTCAGTTCTGGTGGACTGGGATGGAAATTCATAGGCTCATTACATGACTGAGAGAAGTGCGAAGGTCTTTCTTGTAAAAGCACTACCTGTACAGCTCCAGTGTTTGAAACACAGCAGCAAAATATAAGCAAAAATACCTGAAAAGCTCTGAAATAAGCTTATCTTAAATTCTGACAAAGTGGCTTTCTTCATCATCTGAAATCACATGACTGTCAACTAATATCAAGAGTAACATAGGTCTTGGCTACTTCCTTTGCTCCAAGCTAACCATGTAGAAGCTTAAGCAAAGCAACTGTTTTGCACAAGGGTAGCAAAGGTACCATGTAATTGCTTAATAGTAGCTTCTTCTATAACTTTTGGCAAGACAGCAGCTCCTAACCTAACATCTGATTCTTTGGAGAGAAAATTTGCGATCATGCTTCTGTGTGAAGTTGTGACTGCAGTTGCAAAAACAGTGGAACAGATTGTTTCAAACCAGGGCAGTTTTATCATTAACCATTAACAAACGGGACCCATGGCGCTGTATATAGTTAAGTAGTCATGTTACCAATGTGCAAGGCACCTACTCCTGCAGAACTTGCTGGAACTCAACAGGCTTTACATCTTACATGATTTTTCACCATCTCTTGCTAACTGAAAATTGCTGTAACTGAGGTCTAAGAGAACTTGAGGATTAATTTGATACTTTAGGTTAAAAAAAATAATCAAAATACTTTTTCTCCCAGAAGATGTGGGTGTAATGATTCCTAAGATATCTTCTAAGAAGGGTAAACACAGGATCAGCTACTTCCAAACTGCTTTCAGGAGATATTTGTATAAGCTGTTCTTAAAGCTGTTAATAGTGTCCACAGCTAACCAAAACATTCTAGCCCAGTATTGCATTCTGTCCTGCCCTCCACAGTGCTTTCATAGTGTTGTACAATCCTTTAATAATCACCTGTACTAATCTATTTTCCTAGTAAGCAGACAGGTTTTTTTTAAGCAAAATTGTGCAGTAGGATGAGGAAGAAATGAAAGCCAGGAATATGAGCAGGCTTGTGGGAAGGCATAGGTTTGTAATACAGCTGCCATTTATAAAGGTGAGCCCGATTTATGACCTAACACATAGCTTAAGCAGGGTAATTCTGCCGTGTAAACCGGAATGACATGATGCAATCTGTAAAAGGAGAAAAAAAAAAAAGAAAGGGAAATAAAGTAGAGGAGTGAAATTAATACAAAAGTCATTTTCCTCTCTTCTGCTGATATGTTGTTTTATAATGGTTTAAGTGAAAGAATTGAATAAACAGCAGGGAATCCATGTGGCTCTGTATGTTTTGCTCTGTAAAGTTGTTTTGCATATCACATATGTGATGTGTTTGACTAACCGCACTTTTTTTCTGGGAAAAAATGTGTCTGAGTAAAATCCCCACGCATTCAGTATCCTACAGTAAGATATTAAAACCACTAAACAACTGGGTTTGGATATTTCTGTTTTCAGTTTAGCAGATGTGTCAAGGAAATTAGATTTTTATTTACTTATTTTTTTAATCAGAGAGAAATGATACGTATTTTAGGCTGAGAACAAGGATATTTTTAAAGAGTTTTTTGCTGTTGTAGTTCAGAGGAACCTCATCTATTCTTTGTATACCACAATGGAAAATCTATAGCATAAAACTAAGGGAAATTCTGCTCCAGGGAAAAATAAGAAAGTCTTTAATGGATCACTGGACAGGAATTAGCTTTTCAGTGTAATGGTGAAGACACAGTCATCAGTCTTTCATCCACTTCTTCCACTACTCACAAGTCTACATTAGTATTCAAATTTCGTTTGCTGAATACCACATATCTAAAATCTCTCTTTCACAGGTACATGATCTGATTCCCTGGTTTGCAGACCGTTTTCTAACATCATGTAAGAAGACTTTTTCTGGTATAAATTTTATAAGAACTGTGTTCAGAGAGGAAATTGAAAGCTACAAAGAAAAAGGAAAAGCAGATGAAAGTCAAAATTTTATTGGTTATTATTTGGATCAGATAGCTAAAGTGAGTATCTCTGTTCTCCTTTTAGGCTCCACTAACAACTAGTGATTTTAAGCGCTCCTTTGATTATAATGGTGTCTAGTATCAATTAGGGAAATATACAATTTCCCTCTAGAAAAGCTTATAGGTGGATGAATTAAAAAACAAACAAACATAAAAACAACCAACAACTGAAACTGCGAGATGGCAGGAGGAGGATGAAGTAATAACGTGAGTAGTTTTGTGGGTAGATTATCTATAGCCACAATAATAGCAGATCATCGTATGATTAAGATACAACTAGGAATAACAATCATGATAGGATTTGTATCAAGATTAGAAAGCATATGTAATTACATACATTTGTCATGGCTGAAGAACCAAATGTGCATGTGGATAGAATAAATTTACAAATGAACTGGAGAATATTAGAAAATGTATTTGTATTATTGAAGAAGTTTTCTTTTCTAGCCCCTTATTTATTTATTTATTTATTTATTTATTTATTTATTTATTTATTTATTTATTTCTCATTTTTAATAGTATCAATAAATATTCCTGTGATGCAGAGTGCTTTGCTTCTCTTTTGTGTGCCTTAACTTGATCTTTGCAATTCATATTTGCAGACTGAAGGAGATGCTGATGCTACATACAACAAGGAAAACTTGATCCAGTCTGTTTTTGACCTCTTTCTGGCTGGTACAGAAACTACAGCTACCACTTTATGTTGGGCATTGCTCTATATGGTGGTTTATCCTGATGTTCAAGGTAAGCACACACAAACAGTTCTGCAACTTTTTAGGAATTATAGGAGTTCAAATAGTAGCATATGAATCAGGTGACTGCATGTGTCTGTTTTGTCCTGTGTCCAAGATAGAGTCTTTGGATCACCCTCTTTGACCTGTGACTTCTCCTTGATGTGCTCCCAAGTACTTTGCAGCAGAAATCAACTCAGTGCAGTGGGAGGTTGTTAATGTGTGGTTATTACTTGGAATTTAGAATTTTGAACATAGATATCTGCATATAAACAGATATTAAATAAAGGTTGGGCTGAATAGCTTTAAATTGTATGCTCTTAATAATGATGTTCACAGAAGAAAGATGCAAGTTGTCAATGGAAAGAAATAATCAGAGTGCACAGAATAATAAGGATTAAAATGTATTAGTAATCACTCTGAAAGCTTCATATTTGACAGTCTAAGCTGGGTATCAGGTGCAGAAGGAGACTGGCAAGAGGAGAATGGCTGAAGTGGTAAGGAGAAGGGATTTCCCATTGTTCTTACCTAATGGCTCTTCAAAAGACCTAAAATTTGAGACTGTACTGCATATACTGAATTTTCACAACATGATCTTTCAACCTCTCAGGATATATTAAAGTTATCTTAAGTTTCCTGATGCATAGGATCAATCTACTTGCCATTTCAGCCCAGAAATTAATAAAAAATGACAATTTCAATTTGGGTTGTAAATAATAATAATAAAGAAGTGTCCTTGAGGGGGAAAAAACCCTCGTTTGTGTAAGTGCTTCCCAAGGCAGGTAATTACAGAATAGTAATTATGCCATTTACAGATGGTAATCAAAATCCATGCAGTCCTGAGTGAAGACCTGTCCTTGTTCAATTACTAAACCAATCTCTTAATACATGATTAATATTTAATTTAGGTCACCCAAATGGTAATTTAAAGGTATTTTTTAAAATATCTTTTTCATCTTGCTGGGTAGTATTATAACTGTAAAAAGCAATAGGAAAAAGATGATGATAGAGCTTATAGATTGTTGTATATTTAAAGCTGAATATTCCTCTACAGAGAAAGTCCAGAAGGAGCTGGATGCTGTTCTGGGTAGTTCCAATGTAGTTTGCTACATGGACAGGAAACGGTTGCCTTATACAAATGCTGTAATTCATGAGATCCAGCGATTCAGTAATATCATCTTAATTGCACTTCCCAGAAAGACCGTGAAGGACACAGAACTGCTGGGATATCCTATTCCAAAGGTACAAGCATGCTGCATGTTTTAATGTTTGAGGTCCAGTGCAATTGTAGTTGTTCTTAAAACTGTTTTAGTGTAATTTTTAAGTTACTGCATCCACTTCAGCTGTACAAAACACTGTCCTGTTTTAGGTCCTTCTGTTTTAATTGCTTATTTAGTTGAAAAGTGTCTGTGATTGAGAACAGCCACTATCAGCAGCATGGGGTACATGAGTTTAATTTAGAAATGCTTTTGAGGGTTTTCCTGATTGGGGAAATACATGCTTGGGTCTTGCCAGTTCTGGCGCTGTCCCTTAAATATGACTGTATTTAAGCAAGCCTTTTGCAAGAAGTTGTGTGTATTGTCCTAACTACTTTGTCCTACTAGTAGCTTTCCAGAACATGACTTCTGATGATAGAAAACTTGTGAATGGAGACTGGAAATAAGCTTATTAATTTCCAGCAGTCTCAAGTCAGTCCTATCAGCTGATGAAAAAAGGCCATCCAAAACCAGAAAAAATAGTTCTACTGAAAACCTTGGAAATTTGAAATTATTTTTGTGTCACAAACTTTTAAATTAAGTATCTTGCAAATGTTATAATTAAAATATTTAAAAGTTTTATAACTGAAAGGTACGTTAGGGTTGTTTCTATATATTCTTCTATCACTGCTTTTCCTTAGTTTAATTTTCATTCTTTTTTTTTTTTTTTATGGATCTGCTTAAAGCAACTCTAGCATAGCAGAAATCATAGAGTATCAAAGGTAAAAATTAAATTGGTACTCATACTGTTACTGAGAAGCTAAGTATTAAAAATGCAATGGCAATAAGAAAAAGAAAACCAACACATTTTAACAAATGTGCTCCTTTTTTTCAGAACACCATAGTTCTAGTAAATATTGATTCTGTTCTGTCTGATCCTGAAAAATGGGAAACACCTGATCAGTTCAACCCAGGCCACTTTCTGGATAAAGATGGAAACTTTGTACACAGAGAAGCATTCTTACCATTCTCAATAGGTATTTACACTGAACAGCAATTTATTTATTCCATGTGATAACAACTTAAGATCCATTCATCCCTCTACATAAATTGGGAAGGCAATTCTACTGTTGTAAATATCTCCAGAAAGAGAAAAGTCCAATTGTATGTGGAAAAGATTGGAAGAGAAGGAATGAAAAACAGAAACCTTTTTATTGGAAGAGATCCATTTTCTCTTGGATGAGAGATCCAGCTATCAAAGTAGTAGCAGCAAAATTCATAATGCTATTAAGACTGTAACTATAAACTACGCAGCCCTGGTGATCATTTCTATAATGCTCTGTCTGCCTGCTGTGAATACAGATGGAAACTTTCAGAGTGAAAATACAAAGCAGCCTTTCAGATTTGAATCATTACATGACAGAGTCAGTTAACTGTAGAAGAAAAGGACTATCTGCAGAAAACAAGCAAGCAAACGAAAAACCCTTACCTATTTGATAATAGATGCTGTGTTGTTGTTGTTTGTTTGTTTGTTTGTTTTCCTGAAAACTGCAAGCAAATTAGAAAGGTAGTTTTGATAGAAATCCTTTGGCTGATTGCCTTTTCTGTCTTTTCACAGGGAGCCGTGTATGCATGGGGGAGCTTTTGGCAAGGCTGGAACTCTTTATTGTCTTTTCCACCCTATTGCGGGCATTCAAGTTCACTCTGCCCGATGGAGTGAAAGAAGTCAACACAAAGTTTGTTTTTGGGAGTATAATGAAGCCACCCCCATTCCAGCTCTGTGCTATTCCTCGGTAGGAAATGTTGCTGTATGGATTCAGGGAAGACTTTGCATGATTGTTTCTGAAAATGAATGCATCTTATCATTTCTTAAGGTTTTTTGCTTTCCTCTTGATTTGGTCAATCACTATACTGGAAGGTGCTTTTCAGACAGTTGCATCCTGAGGATTTTACCTTCAAAGAGTTAATCTTTTGTTCTTGTTTTCAGTTTGAAAACACTTGGTATATTTGTCCTGGTGCATATTATTAAATAAAGATAAAATGGGAAGAATTAGAACTGGGTCTTATTTATTGGTAACAGGAACCAGCATCAAGAGAGAAAGAACTTGAAGAAAGGTCTATAAATTAAAAGTGTCGTGATAAAATATCTGTACATTCTTTCTCATAAACTGCAATTTGTGGAGATAGGTGGAGAGGTCATTTGGTCTGTCCCTGGATATTAGTGGATGGAGGAGTTAAGTTCTTGGGAGAAACCTTCTAAAGAGTCAGCTAATACGATCTGGGATAATTACATTTCCTGAGACTGAACAGGTTTGTTGTTGTGCAACTCTATCATTGACATGTGGCAAGAAGTTGAGGTTTTCACCCACTAAAACAAGTAGTATTTCTGCCCTTGAGATGAAAGTAGAGGAATGGCTTCATTAAGCGGGTGTGGAGAGCTTTTCATAATCCAGGCAAGGAGCAAGGACTGGAAGACAAATGACAACAGCAAGCTAACACAAAGAGTTGATAAATAGTTCCTTCTTCCTTTTATGAACCCAGTGGTTGACAGCAACATAAGAACACATATTTTTCATGATAGGTAGTCATCTGGCATTGTTTACTGCAGATCCTTCAATAATTTATTCAGCTTCATTTGTTCTTTTCAGTGCTTTAATGGATTCTTTATTAGAGATATCTGATGACATCCATCAGCATAAATTAGCACATCACCACCAACAGAGTATTTGGCACTACTGATGACTTCTTGAAGCCCTTTATGAGCATTGTGCTTAAGTACTTAGCAAATATGGACATTGAACATTTTGCTAGCTCAGTTACTGACATTTAACAAAGGGTTTTTCTGACAAGATTGAGAGTGTGTTTTTTTCCTGTGACGTACAAAATGAATACTGTATGCTAGCACATGAGGGGTTATTTTTATACACCAATTAGCTGGTAGTAACTTCTGTAGGACTAAAGTCATTGTCAGCTGTGTTTGTTTTAGTTACCTCAGCCTATCTTGTAGTTTAAAGCACCACAGTTTAACAGGCAGAGATCTATGAAATCAGTAACCGGTGATGCCAGTGCCATCTAATTGGACATAAAAACACATCTGGATACTCTTATGCTGTAGTAATCCATGCTAAGTACCTACTCATACTCTGTAGGGAAAACTGTATGTGCCAGAATAAATTATGGTTAACATCTCAAGGTTACTCCACACACTCAGCTTTGCCAGTGAGTCCTGTGAAAGGTTTTCTGCTCCCCTGTTTTACCTAGACTGGGAAGGTCTGGGATCTCTACCAAGCAAAATTTGAATGGTGCATGATGGTTGTGGAGCAGACATAATAAGAATGTACTGACCATCCTATTTCCCACAGATCACTCTACTCTCATTTTCCTGCCTCTACCTCATCTTCACAATCCACTTCAGGTGTTCTCTTGCTTGGTCTGCCTTCCTGCTTCCAATTTTTGCTCCCTGTTTGGCCTCATTTGGCTTTCTGTTTTTACTGCCCTTCTTATGTTATGCAGTTGTTTGTCTTACCTTATCCTTTACTGTTTCTTAAATTGCAGAGTAGCTGTAGTTACTTTCCCTAACAGCGTTGCTTTGCATGCATTAAAATAAAAAGCAGATGACAGTACGGATTGCAGCCTCTTCACTTCATCATCAGAGAAAGCAACTTGAGGCTTTATTGTCACTTAGAGCAGCAAAAAGATATAATTTTGAAAAAGGAGTGGTTGTCAGAAAGCCTAAGGAAAACAAACAAATAATGGATTGATAATACAGATATCAGCATGAGTAAATGCCAGCTTTTCCTTTCTCTCTATGCCTTCTCTCCCTATGCTTGTTCTCCCCTCCTAGAAGCCCGGCAGGAAAGAGGCAATAGCTGCAGGGCTCCTGTTGAGATCCATATGGTTTACTTTCAAACATAGCTATATTCTTTATTGTGAAAATACATTTAGTTTTGGGAATGTAATCAGCACCAGAGTATCACCGTTCCTACACATAAAGCACAAATTACTCAACCCTTGTTTCTTGTTTTCTGAATCTGAATTCATACTCTCAGGATCTTCCCTGTCCATTGTGTTAGGATGAATTTGTACAGCCATTGCTTCATGATTTAGGAGATCAGTTAGTTTGGGAGGGTTTTGACTGCAATGTCTGGATTCCCGTGAAAGGCTTGGAAAAGTTTGATTGGGCACTACTTTACTCATGCCCGCTGATATTTTTTATTGTGTTTGGTACGTGTGGTTTAAGGAGTTGGATCATCCTAGAGATAAATGTTTTCTAAAGTTTTAGAGTTCCATTATAGAAAATCTGAAAATATGGAAACAAAGGTAGCCCTGGAGAAACTGGAGATGGATATCGGAATTTAAACAGAAGATAAGACAGTGAGGATCCTGTCCAGATGAGTCCAGAGAGAAATCCTCAGGGCCTGGCTGGGACCAGCATGGTGGAGGCTGGAGGGACAGGGGGAAGCCATTTTAGGAGCTGGTCCTGAGGCAAGGATCAGCAAGGGGCCATCGTCTTGAGTGAGCTCTGCAGAGCGTGGCTGAGCTGTCATGGGCAAATGTGGCAGAAAGATCTGGGGAAAAATCACCTGAATTTGGTGCCTGGGTGACAACGTGGGAGAAGGTGGGCTGCTGGCTTGATGGGGAGTGTCATTCATCTGTGGGACTGCTTGCCCACAACGGCCATCCTGTGTGAGGTGGAGAAGGGCTGGGGTCTGGGGAGCCCTGTTACACCCTCTCTTCTCCAGCATGGCCGTAACTGCAAGTGCTGATCCATGGTTTTGTTCAGCTCCGCTTCCTGCCCTTTTATTTCTCCTGGCTGCTCCTGCATCATGCCCTGATTTTAGATGTGGATGAAGGATGTGACTGATCACTGGCAGGGCCTTGGTAAATCTGTCACGGTGTTGAAGGGAGCAGTGGTATTTGCTGGATACCTGGATTAGTGGTAATGTGAAAACTCCAAGCCACGATGCTACAGAAAGAAATGAAGAGGTTTTTACTGTGAGGCTGCTGCCCTGGACGTTGTAGAGGTCCTGTGCAGAGCTACGGCCACCTGACTTGGGCAGTGTCCTGGCCATTGGTCTGTCCTCCTGTTACCTCGGCTGTGTTGGGAGATGGAGACACTTGATCTCTAAAGACTTGATTGAGAGCAGGACCCCAGGCTTGAGAATGTAAAAAAAAAAAAAACAAACAAAACAAACATCTAGATGCAAAATCTTTGACTATCTAAAAATCTAGGGATCTACATTGGTATCAACTTGAAAAAAAATTGAAGAAGTAGTGAATTTTAAGTAGATTTTGCAAAAGCACACTGGGTAAGGAGCAGGTAAATGAACCCATCAGAATTAATTTTTAAAGTGGAAAAAAACCCTGCTGTTGAAAGAGAGATTTAAATTAGAAACAAGTGCTCTGAAGAATAAGCTTCTTATTGTAAACAAATAAAGCTTTTGTAGAAGCATAGAAACAGCCGTTTCTTGGTTAATACACATTCCTCAATTATGCTTTAATGGTAATGAAGTGTGGTGGTTGGAAGCTAATTGACTTGGAGGTCTGGAAATTGTGGGCTGGCAGACTCCAGGCTATTCTTTCTGGATAAGTGCGTTGTGTGTCCCAGAGCCACAAATCCTGTGAAGCAATTTTTGCCCCAAAGAAAGAGCAGCTGAAAGAAACAAGATGAAGCACAAGCCTTCTTGGCAGGTTTTCAGAAGATTAGTGAAAATGTATTTCTTTTATTAATGTTTTGCTTTCAGGGAATGTGCATTTTTCACAGAGAAGCATTTACCCACAGCATTTCAATCAAGATCTGTAAGACAGGACTCTAACCATCACTGCTGTGGTGTCCACAGCCCCTCTCATGTGGTTTTTCATGGTCTGATTGTAGGCATGTAAAACTCCCCTGATAACAGATTTATACTTCCTGCGTGTGCTGAGGCCTGGCAAAGAGCTTTGCTTCATTCAGCATTTATTCTCAACTTGCCAAGTGTGGCACATGCATGTTCTGACTGGTTCTAACTCTTAAAGAGGGATCTTTAGTTCTGGTTGTAGCTCCAGATTCCTAATAGATTTTACCCCCCCTTTTTTTTTTCTTTTTGTTTCACAGTAGAGGTACTTTCTATATGTATATGCTTTATTTCTCGAGCAAGCTTTCTGACAATTGCTCAAAATATTCTGTAGAAGTATCCACCCTTATTTCAAGATTGAAAAAGGAAATTCATAGGCAAGCAAAATCCTTAATGATGTTACCTATTGCAAATAGGTTAGAAAAAAATGTGAGGTTATACATTAAAATAGTTAGGTTTTAAACTAAATTTGAAAGCCTAACAAACCTTGCTTTGCGTATTGACCATTAGATACTAGTATATCTATTTTACAATAAATGTGGGCTTTAAACTTTTATCAGCCTTACCATTACCCTTTATCAGTGGCTCTCCTGGATATAGGTATAAATAGAACAGATACAAAACATTTCAAAAAGTCCAAGATTTAATATCCACTTACATTTGCATGCTCCATTTGTATGTATGGTTATTGCTTTTCTAAAAGCATTCATGAAGAATTCGTAGGAGCACACACATCCACAATTGTTTCAGAAAATTAGATGGAGAATTTGCATGTGGAGATGTGTATCTACATTGCATGGAAAATCTCGGCCATAGTTTAAGATACCATTCCTACAAATCCTGTGATACATATTTGATAATTGTAATCTGAATAATAAGAAGGAGAGGGATATACACCTACTAAGTATGCTTCAGCTTCAAAATGTAATGGGTGGGACAGAAAAAGAGTGGTTGATAATAAAGAGGGAGGGTTAGAGGGCGTGGAATAAATAGTTATATGAAATTTAGACTCTTACGAAAAAAACTGGTTGAGCAACCAGCCTTAATAGCTTCAATAGACTATTTTCAATAAAGACAAGCTGGTAAAAGCAGCAGTTAAAATGTTGACAATAAGTCAAATTCTTATAGCTTTTGTTCTATTTCTTCTAATTATGCAGTTTGTTAAGTTGCAACGAGTACGGAGACAACTTCCTCCTGGACCAATCCCTCTCCCAATTCTTGGGACCTTGATACAGCTGAACTTTCAGTTTAATTGTGATCTCCTCATGAAGGTATTTATTTTTGGATACTCTAATTGTTTAAAAATTTTTGTAATTTTTAATTTCTTGTTTGCTATGTGAAAACATCCTCTTTCAAAACAGCACTGTTAACATACTTTAATTGTTTACTGGTCACTGTGATACTGTGCTTGGTTTGTTTGGCAACTACTGACTTGGTTGACAAAATAAGAAAAAGTTATTGCAGCATAAAGTAGTTTGCCAGGCTAAGAGTATACCAGCACTGGTATTGGAGGTACTGAATAGGTGAAAATCATTATGATGCCTTTTAACCCTGAGTTTGACAAATTCATGTGAAACTTAATACCCTTTAGGGTTTAATATCTTTAGGTATATCAGAAATTAAGGTAGGGAAGAAAATACAGATTTAAGGAATGACTTTCACAGCATAGATTTTTAGCTTTTTGTGCATTGGCAGTCTCTAGCTTAATCAGGAAATAGATACTAAGATATGCTGTGTGTGTATATGCTTGTTGTACTGATGGATGTAAAAAACAAACAAACAAACCTTCCATTAATTGTTTTTTAAGGAGTACTCCTCATCTCTATTTCATTGTTGGCTCTCTCAGTGCTTTCATAATTCTCAATAGACAACTTCATTTGCTTCTGTCACTGCCATTTGGATGAAGCCTGCCAGTTGTTGTGACCAAGCTGCAGGTTCAGACAGAAAGTAAGAACATTGTGAGACAGAATGATCTTAATCAAGTTCCAGGACCTAGATATGCAAAGTGAGGGCTGGTAGTCTTTACAAGCTAGTTACTCCTCTGATTCTGCCTTCCCTTTTTGTTACTTTACTGGTACAAATGATAGAAACATTCTTGAAATAAATTCTGGAACAGAAGTTATGCATAGAAAATATCCTCTTGGACAGGGTGCTGGAAGCAGAAAATGATGACTGTTGTGACTGAGCCTTGGCTTGTGTGTGGTAATGAAAGCTACCTGAGGTTTGTCAGCATACATTTGTGGCTCTGAAAAGCTGGCATATTTGTCTGTTTCCAAAAATGAATGCTGGAAAAGACATTCATACTTTCTCATAGATAATTGTAGTCTTATGGGAAAGATGGAGAACATAATTCCAAGCTAGGGCTGGTCCTGTAATTAACATAAAAACAGGTTCATCCTCTGTTTGTTTGTAGTGTGTGGGATTTCACTGGTGCTTTGCTGGCTTCTCTCCCATCTACAGATGGCAAAAATTCATGGCAATGTATTCACCTTATGGTTTGGATGGGCTCCAGTGATCGTACTGAATGGATTTCAAGCAGTTAAGGATGGTATGACCACCCACCCTGAAGACGTTTCTGGGAGGCTCGTATCTCCTTTCTTCAGAGCAATGGCCAAAGGAAAAGGTGTGACTTTTTTTTTTTTTTTTTTCTTTCCCCCACCATAAATATTGTACAGAAACATTGTCATGACAAATAGCAGCTCTTCTGTAGCTTGTAACCCTTTCCAACAGTACCATAGTGGCAGGGTTTGTCTGTGTCTATTTGATCCTCATCATTTCAGAACTGCCCTTGGTCCCTTACAGTCACTCCATAGCTTCACTTTTACAACCTTCAGAGAGCATCTAGAGAAGCAGCTCTTGAACTTTGAAATGTGTTTGTTTTAGATCAAGCTTAATCTTGCAATCAAGCTTAATCTTCTTCTTACTATCCAGTTGAGTTTGTCCATTTTGGCCCTGCCCATATGCTTTCAGCATTTGCCACAGCTGTTCCTTTGTGTTCATAGGCAATACAATAGTTTCATTATATTCTGTTGTGTAGTGAATCTTTTAAAGTAGTATTTGTCTGTAATAAATATTAGCATGATAAAGAGCTCTTCCTTGAATGGATTTAGGGATTATGTTGGCAACTGGTCACACCTGGAAGCAGCAGAGGAGGTTTGCACTGAAGACTCTACGCAACCTGGGTCTGGGGAAAAGAGGTCTGGAACATCGAGTTCAAGAAGAGGCCCGCTACCTGGTAGAATTCTTTGCAAGTATGAAAGGTATCACTGTGACAAATACTGATTCTTTCCTGTCATTTGTCTGATGTCTTCAGTGTATGAACTACTCTGTCCTGCTCTGAAATCAAGGGCAGTTTCTTTTCCATAAGAGTGTGTGTCAGCTCTTAGAGTGTCTATGGGGAATGAACTAAAAATGCAAAAAGCCTAGGCCTGTGGTTTTTTCAAACTCAGTGGGAGGCTATTGTTGCTCAAACTTATTTATAAAACTACAGAAATAGGGAAGCAAAACTAGATCTTATTTATTATTTATTTAATAGAATCATAGAATGGTTAAGATGGAAAGGTATTTCTGAAGACTGTCTAGTACAACTGCTTCTCAAAGAGGAGTCAATCACAACAGGTTGTGGAGCACCGAGTCCAGTTGGGTATTAAAAATCTTCAAGGATGGAGACTTCACAACCTCTCTGGGCAATGGTTTCAGTGATCAATCAGCCTTACAGTAAAAAAAAAAATCTTATGTTTAAGCAGAATTTCATGTATTTCAATTTCTGCTCGTTGCCTCTTGTCCTTTACCTTATACCACCAAGAGAAGTTTGGATCTATGTTCTTGATGTCCATCCATCAGGTATTTATACACATTTAAGATACTTCCCTGAGCATTCTAAATAGACCCATCTCTCTCAGTCTCTCTTCCATCAGAATCTCCAGTGTTGTGGCCCTTCACTAGGCTTGTTTCTCTATGTTGATGTCTTGTACTGGGGAGCTGAAAACTGGACCCAGCATCCAGATGGGTCTCACCAGTGCTGATCAGAGGGGATGGCTCACCTCCCTGGGCCTGCTGGCAAGGCCTTTCCTAATGCAGCCCGATTTGACGTTGGCCTTCTTTGCCTCAAGGGCATGCTGCTGGCTCTAATATGGTGCTGGTTCATAAAGATATGGAAATATTATCAATGATGATGAGTTAAGTCTTGTAACACCATTTGCATACATTCTGTAAAGCGGTGAGTACAATCTTGTCTTCATTACATTTTATCCCGATCAACCCAGTTAGGAGTATTTGAGTAAGATTTCCCAATACTGGTCATTATGCAAAATGCAAAGTAAATCAGGACATGCTGTAGCTAGCATTGTGTCAATTAAAAGAAATTAAATCCAACCAAATCCCTCAGCTTAAGAACTAGGAGAGATGGAGATGTGACCACATGTGCAGGAAAAAAATAATCTTCTGAAGTACAGAACAATAAATTGCTGATCAGAATTGTGCCTTAGGTGTTGGACAGTTGCATCAGTACAGATATAGCTACAGTTGTTTATATTAATTTATTCTCAAGTCATAAAATTTTCTTAGGATTAGTTTTTCAAGTAATTTCTTTAAAATTAGCTACTATATTATTGACACAGTTGAAAAGAATTTCCGTCATTTTATCTTACTGGAGGTTGTACATCTCTAGCAAGGTCAGACAAAATATAGTAGCCTTGCATGTATTTGTGTTTTTGCTGACTAAGTTTTCCTGTTTTCTCACAGTTCTCTTCTCAGATTCCCTTTGATCTCAAGGTGTTTTCAGTCACTCACATGCTTGAATTTGCAGAGAGCAAATCTGCATAGATCATTTTTCCCACCTCTAATTTTGCTCAGTTGTATTGCAAAATATTTCAGCAGTCTGGCATTTCTTTAGGGTGCAAAACACTTTCCTGGGATTATGGGATTGCACCATAGCTGTGAAAAATCAGTAGGATACTGCAGTTTTGTAAGAAGATTGCTGTTTCTCTGTGAAATGCAATGCTTGCTTGAAAGTTCTTTCGGTAACCTCTAATGTTCTCTCATTTCACTAAAGCAGAAAATAAGACATTCAAGTGACATTTATTGTTATGGTTGCAGAAAATCCCCTGGATCCTTCTTTCCCTCTCGTTCATTCCGTCTCAAATGTGATTTGTGCTGTTGTTTTTGGACATCGCTTCTCAAGAGAGGATGAAACCTTCCGAGAGCTGATTAGAGCCACAGAGCGTCTATTCAAATTTGGAGGCAGCTTTATTCATCATGTAAGCAAATAACCTGTTGTCTTTGTCTGAACACGGTAGAAAGCAAGAAATGCAGATTCAAGAGGTGGCTGTTAGACATAACAGTTTTGGAATGGGTGAGTGATGTCCCGTGCAGCTTTACTGGGCACTGCACTGTCCCCAGGTGTGATGGTAATGCACTACAGACCAGCCTTGGTCATTTGTGTTCATTGTCCTATGTCTGAGTACTGTGGTAAAGGTAGTTTACTCCTACATCTTTGCAGCAAGGCTGAAGCTGATGGACTGCTCCTGGGTAATATTTGTTACTCAGTTGCTCAACCCTCATGCAAAACAGAGGCCTGCCTTGGGCATCATGATTCTTAAATACTGAATGTCAGGTCTGAAAGTGTGATTCACAGTACCAAATTTAGACATTGTTTTATATACAGTCAAGAGAGAGAAGGCTGATTCAAATATATGTTTTGCCTGTGACTTCTAGCGTGGTTTAAATCATTCCAGACAGAGGGGGACCCACTCTCTGAATGCAAAGGGTACTCAGCATTAGGCAAAAAGTGGACATTGCTGTGTCCATGTTCCAGCTTCTTAACTGCATTCTCCAGTGTAGCCTCCAGTGAATACCTAATAAAGTGCTTTCTGGGTGAAAAGTGCTAACTAGGAGAGTACAAACAAGATAAGCTCAGCAAAATGAAGACAGAGAAAAAACTTCTGCTGGTAAACAAATTAAGGGATGATATTTTGAGCAGGAAAATAATTACTAAGAGAAAATACACTGAAGATGCAAGAACTATGTATACAAATTACCCAGGCATAAATATATGCTGAAATTCAGAATGATCTTTCTAGCTTTAAGAGTAGCTGGAAAACAGCTATTGTTAGGCCAGATTTTCCCAAACAGTAAGAGAAGGATAAAATTCATCTGGTTGTGTCATCTAACCCCTTCTTTTCTAGAGGAGAGCACTCAAAATGTCATGTAGCTGTTTCTCAGCTTTTCTGGGTTTCAGATGGGTAGTAGATGTTTCAAGTTTTATTGAGGACTCTTTGAGATCTCTTTTGGTAGAGACTGCTTTGGGGAAATATTGAATTTGTATAGCCAACCCTTTTGGGGATACCTTTGCATGTCCTGGTGAGATGAGAGGGCGGTTTGCAATGGCTTTGCTTCTTCATTTCCTGGTATTCTCCACTGGAGGGCAGGACCTCACTTTTAAAATGCCTGAATGTAGTTTATTCCAATTTAATACATGAGTTGAATAATTGAATAAATGAATACAGTTCGTTCTAATTATAATCATTCTAATTTGGCTGTTGGCTGAGCTTGAAAGCCTTTGTAACTCTGAATCTTACTATTAACACAGCCAGAAATTATATGGTATGCCGTTTCATAACTTGAAAACATAAGTATACTCTTTCTCAGAATATTTTACTAACGATGCCAAAAACACATGCTAACATGAATATTAACTTCTCTTTTTAGTAGGTCTAAAATGCATTTTCTAGTGACAGAGTCTTTGTGGTACCTCTTGTATATCACTCCTGCAGCTGTATGAAATCTTCCCCTGGCTGATGTGCCGTCTCCCTGGCCCTCATAAGAAGGCATTGTCTTGCTATGATGTCCTGAGCTCTTTTACAAGGAGAGAGATCAGAAACCACAAGGAGAGTGAGATACCAGATGAGCCGCAGGATTTCATTGACTTTTACCTAGCTCACATTGAAAAAGTAAGTGTTTGTTCTGCTTCATTGTACAATTCATAGGGTATAAATTGAGGTAGATCATTAAATCATCCCATCTGAGCCCTTTTCTCACAATCTATTACCTGTCATAGACATCCTATTGTGAATCCAGTAACCTGACATTTGCTAAATCCTTTCTGATTTTTGATAAACTGCATCATCTTACAATTCTTTCACTAAAGGGTTTTTTAACATACCACATTTTTCCTCAGTGGCACAAGTTACAAAATTATTTGTGGCCTACATGAAAGAATGCTGAATTTGGAAGCAGACCACAAGAGAGCTGGGAAGAGTTGGGATGTTCTGGGTAGGATATTTGGCTGGTAAGGGTTTGTCAAGACAGGCTGCTGCAAGAGTTCAATTGGATTTCAAGATCATTGTGTAGGGATTCTAGGGGTCAGCAGTGTTTCAGATCAGCCTGGAGAAGGGGAGAGCGCCAGTGATCGGTGAAATTTGAAGCATACAAAGGGAACCGGGATAATTTATTGCATTTTGGGTATGTAGGTGTAGTGGAGGGATGTGAGCATCAGTAGGGTTTTGAAAGGCTGTAGAAGGCTTGTATAAGCTGAGTGATATCTCTCTTTATTGACTTTCCCATGATGACTTTTTTCCTTGATTATCTTGGGAACCAGATCCCCTTCCTAATCCCTGGACTAGCAGCTACCCTTCCCATCTGCAACTCCTTCTTGCCTTCACTTTTTCTTTCTCCTTTTGTCCCCTACAGCAGGCCATATTCCTCCTGTTCTGCTTGGTGATAGGAAGAAAAAGGAGAAAGAGGAGTTGGCGAGATGAGATAGGTGTGACTGTGGGGCTGACAAGGCAAGCGTGGCTCAGAGATCCAAATGAGATATCCAGGGTGAGGGTATCTATTCTTGCAGCCCCTGCACATGGGAGTAGTGGCTGCTGCTCCTGGGTGGCAGTGCTTCCCCTCAGGGATGGCTGGTGCCCCTTGCACCATGATCGTGTGCTGGTTGCAGCAATAAAAGCAATGCAGCCATATCAGGCTGTAAACACCCACCCATCCATTACCTCCTCCTGGCACACCAAAAACTGGTCTGCTGCCCTGGGCTGTTGCCTGCCTCATGTAGTCCCTTTAGATGGCTCTGCTGCTGTGCTCATCACACTGCAGAGAAGTGCACCCAGGGAAGAATCTCTGTTAGCCAGTTCTGTTGGCCAGCTCTTTGGTCTTCTAGCATGTGTCTTATGAATACTTCATGGTGCTTGATTTCGTATTGTAGGGAACAAAAGCAGCTATTGTGTGGAACTCCAAGTATATTGCAACTGTGAAATTGTCACTGTTGTCCAGGCTGGTAATTCCATCAAAGAAACAAATCAGACCCCCTTGCCAAGATTGGTTTTCTGTACAGTGATAAATAGTATTAATTTGTATTTCTGTCTGGTATTTCTTTATTAATTGATTCCTACATCAGCTGGTATATATATATATATATATATTTGTCTAGGGTGGATGTCAGCCTAACTGGCTTTTAGTTCCTTGGATCCTCTTGCTTTCATTTTTTTCGATACTGGCACAATTTTAACACATCTGGTCTTCTGAAGCGTTTAACTGCTTCTAAAGTCTTTCAATGCTGTTGCAAGATTTATGAAACCTGAACCTCAGTGGACCAGAAATTGTTTTAGTGAGCTCTTTTGGGACTCTGCTGGGTGAAAATCATCCAGGTTTATTTATTTACAAAAAATAAAAAATAAAGAGCTGTCTGTAGTAGATATGTAGGAGCAATACAAAAAGACTAGATGATATTAAAACAGAAAAAAATGTCCTTCCCACTTTCTATTTTGCTCCATTGGCAAAAGAAAGGTTCAAGATCCCTGAGCATAACCTCTCTAAATGTAGACAATGAACTCTCAAAAAATATAACAATGTTCTTTCCTGATTTCATCATACATATGCATGTCCTTGCACTTCTAACTGCAAACTGTAAAACCCCAGAGCAGCTGTACACGAGTCATTGCGGCCCTCCAGTGGGGCAGAAGCCTGAAGACCACAGGTTAAGAACCATTACTTTTGTCAGCCTGGAGTTCTTTATCTGGTCGCTGTAAAAAAAAAAAAAAAAAAAAAAGCTAAGGGATGGAATGTGACTGGAGGCCTGATGACATCCTGGTACACATCTTCAGAGCAACAGCCATTTATGAAACATTCCAAATGCACTACTATTTGCACAAGTAATCCAACAATATTTTTTTTTTTCTGTAGATAAACATAATATAGCTTCATGATCATGGACGGAGTAAACATACCTAGTCCAGTTGTGAAATGTTAGCTTTTTGTATTAACAATCATCTTTGGTGTCTCATGTTCTTTATCTGTCTCTCTGGTTTGTACTAGTGCGGCTTGGAACCAATGATAACATCACATTGAATCCTATTCAGATTTTCCTAACTTTTATGAATAAACCTCTACTTTTTCTTATTGTTTGCAGTCCAAAGATGAACCCAGGTCTACCTACAATGAAGAAAACATGGTTTATTCTATAAATGACCTTTTCTTGGGTGGATCGGAGACAACAAGCACTACTTTGAACTGGGGTCTGATCTATATGGTGGCAAATCCAGACATCCAAGGTAAGAGGAAGGGGATAAGCATAACACAGATGCTTTTGATGCAATAGAACAGCACATTTATAATGTTTTAATGGATCAGAGATTATTCCTAGGCACTGATATATGGTTAGTGGAACACAGACCTTTTTATGCTCGTAGATCTGTGCTGGGCAGCATTGGTAGATCCAGAGTTTCTGTATGTAAACTCTTACAGCAGCTGCAGCCATAAGGCAGTTCCCTGAAAGAGTTAGCATGTTGGGAAGTAGGGATATGTATAGGAGGTTGTGGCTAATTGAGATGTAGGGGTTGAGGTCTTTGGAGGAATGAAGATTGTGGTATGATTGTCCATGCAGTAGGAGGGCTGGAGTTGCTCTTTGGGAAGCCAAAGTGCTTGCACACATTGCTGGATGGAACGGTGGCCTCTGCTGCAGCCATTGGTGAGCTGCTGATGGTATTTCAGGAAGCTGAATGTACTCATACAGCAGTAAACATGACTGATGGCTGAAAACAGCAAACCAGAAACCGATGTGTCTTGGGGAACTTCGGTTCTGCTTTGTGTTGGCCAAGTAGCAAAACTGGGGGCTAAAAACTGGGTAAAGATAATTAGCTAAAGCTAAACTGGCAGCTTTTTACTTTTGTTTATCAGTCAATTTCTGAGCCCAAGATATCAGGGTGTCAATTTAATCAGTGATTAAATTAACTCTGTAATGTATTTGAGTTTCTTGCAACAGAAATGATTCCAGGTGGGCGGAGAATTTGATGGTTATCTGTTACGTCTATGTACATTTTAGTTCATTTTTAAGCTTGTCTTTTAAGTACCACTCACTTTCATAGAGCACTAAATGAAAACCAAAGAGAGAATCATTTCTTATGCTGGATAACAGAAAACCCATTGTTAGATAGCAGAATATGTACAAATGCCCAGAAAAGAATAGGATTTTAAATGGAGAAAAGAGATGAAGATAAGAAAAATTGCTTAACATCTAGCTGTCAGACAAGAAGGTTTACTTAATCTCATGTTATTGCATGTTTATTATCACCTGCTGTAATTAAGGTTATGAAAGTGCTGACTCACCTAAATAATTTCACTTATCTAAATATAATACCCTGCACATCCTTGGGAAAGCAGGGTGTGTGCAGAATGATCCATCCCTGGTTTCTTGAGTCATACATGTCATCTAGACTCTCGTAATGAGCAGACACCAGTACATCTGTCTTCCATTAATTGCTGTCTTCGTTTTGAAGCCTTTCATACTTTTTGCCTGCATTGACACCCGGTGACAATGTTATACAGTTCCATGATGTACCATACAGAAAAGTTTGTCCTTTTGCCTAATTATTGAAGTGTTCTCTGAACTACCAGAACAGAGGTGCATGCTTATAGTTTTGTAGTTACTGATCTCTTCAAAGTGTTCTGAATCCTGAAGTAGCCATGTGCTTGGTTTTGTAAGATAGCTGTTCGTAGAAAAAAATTAACTTTACTTTAAAAATCTTTCTGGTTATGTATTTTAAATTCCACAAGGTGCCTATCTGTTGTCAGGGTCTGCCTAACCTAGTTTTGTGACAGGCTGCTGGCAGTTACTGAGCAGGCTTCATGTGAATGAGCACAAAAGGAGCAATGTAGAATGCTCTACTGTGCATTTTAGTGCTGCTTTAAAGGCCCTGGAAAAAGACTAGATGATTTATACATCTAAGGCATTTTTTTATTATGTGTGTGCTGCTTCTCTTGAAGTTTACAGAACAAAATTTATACTTCTGTTAATTCTCCCAACGCTTCTGTGCCAGAAGTAATTTAAATTGTATTATTCTTGACAAACTGACATGTGCCAAGAAGCAGATCTCATTTTTTTTAAAGGGATTTGGACATCGTTCTAGTTGGCATTGCTTCACTTAACACGTCCTGCATAAGACCCATTTTGTTTTAACAGGAATTAGTTTCTTAAGGCCCAGATTCACCTCACTTGAATTCCAGACAGCTCTGATCTTACTGGCTGTAAGTGCCTGAGGCACCTAGCCAAAGGAAAACACAAAGATAAATCAGTTATCTACTGCATTTAAGCATTAGTGAGGCAATGCTTAGTTTTAAAATTCTGAGCAACAAATGTCTTTCCTTAATATACCATCAAATAGCATCAGACACAGAAGCAGAGCTTCTCATGTTTCAGCTGTTGGAGCACCTCACTAACCTTATTTTCTTTATTTATATTTTTGCATTAATTTCGCTGCTCTCTCAGTAGTTCCAAATAGAAAATGTATTTGAAAATGGTATTAGTGAAAATGCTTCTTACATTTTTCCACCTGAAATGGCGACTATTTCTCCACAGAGAAAGTGCAGAAGGAGCTGGATGCGGTTCTGGGTCCTTCCCAGTTAATCTGCTATGAGGATCGGAGAAAGCTGCCCTACACGAATGCTGTGGTTCATGAGATCCAGCGCTTCAGCAACATCATTTCAGTTGGCATGCCCAGAGTCTGTGTGAGGAACACAACATTGCTGGGTTTTCCCCTCAAAAAGGTACAGTTTCTCACAGTTGCTACAGACCTTTCCTGTGTAAGTAGAGCGAGGTACAGATTCACATCTATTTGTACCAAGGCTTTTCCCTCAACAGGAATGGGGTTAGATTCCTCTGGGTGAGAATCTGAATGGGAAGGAGGACAAGAAGCCATTTACCAGGCTGTGATGAGTGATGCTGCTCTTGAGGGAAGGTTATCTGTGTGAAAGATGCCAATGGGTGAAAGAGGGGTCTTTAGCAAATGTTTCTACAAACGGGTGAAGACAAAACCATAGAGGTTTATCCTGAAGGATACTGTGATTGATTTTTTGCTGATAAGGCATTTGACTTACACTGATTTGAAAGATTTGACTGAATTTTTCTCCCAGGAAGCCCATAAAATATCAAGGAAAAAGCATTATGGTTTGCAACTAGCTTTCATCAAAGAGACTGAATCACAGAAATATTAGAAATATTAGCAGTGAAAATGGTAAAAAAATTATTCTATTGACATGGCCACTTCCACTCTTAGGTTTGGACTGACATTTTGAATCAAAACTACTTTCCATTCCTCACAGTTCTTCGCTTCCTGCTGGGGAAATGAACTTACCAGCCTACAACACTGAACACTGAAAATAAACAATGACTAATGCTCGTCTCACCTACCAGTTTCTGGCTGCTGGAGGAAGATTGACAGCCAGAAATGAATTAGTGTTTTTCCACTTTCAGGGCAGCATAGTTCTTCCAAATATTGCTTCTTCTTTGTACGACCCCGAGCACTGGGAAACACCTCGACAGTTCAACCCTGGCCATTTCTTGGATAAGGATGGAAACTTTGTGAGCCAAGAAGCCTTTTTACCATTCTCAATAGGTAAATTTACCAACAGCACAAATTTGAATAGTTTGAGTTGAGACTGTATAATTAAGATGTCAATTGAAAACCTTGCGGTCATCTCTTATAAGCGTCTTTGTGAAAACTGTGATAAAATCAAAATGATTATTTTCAGTAACATTTCCCAATCCACCTGTAGACATCTACTAAAAATTCTGCTGAGCAAATAATTATATGGAAAATCAGAGACATGCTGAGAAATGCATGCATCTAACCTGTCCTATTTTTGGAGGGAAACTCTCTGCTAGTAATTATGGTTATTCATCTGGGGCATACATTTCAACTCCAGGCATATATTTGAAAAGCACTTGTAAGCAGCTGTGCTGCTGCTTTATGCATAAAAAACTGGAGCATATCTCCCAGGAAGAACATTTCTTTATACTTCATTTACATGACTGAATGAATTTCTTTTCAGTTGTCAGTCAGGTAAAGGTAAGGTTTTTGAGGTAATTGAAGCAAAACTCATAGCAGAAGGGGTGCTCAGATATCTACAGCTGTAGATAGGATTCTTTAAAAGGAAATTTTGTGTCATTGATTGCATTAAGTTCTAAAGAAATTCCAGACTCAGCAAAAATACGTTTGCTTTGTGTGAGAATGAATTTGATTGTTTTTGAGTTCAGGGTGATTTACTCACTGTCCTTTCCCTCTTCCTTTTGCAGGGCACCGAGTGTGTTTGGGGGAGCACCTAGCAAGGACTGAGCTCTTCATTTTCTTTGCCAACCTGCTCCGGGCATTCACCTTCCGACTTCCCGAGGGAGTGACAAAGATCAACACAGAGCCTATTTTGGGGGGCACGCTGCAGCCCCACCCATACAAGGTTTGTGCCATTCCACGCTAGGATGCAGCACATCGCAGACAACCTGCTAAGCAATCCTACTTTTGTGAATACGTTCACGTGGATGAACATGTAACTTTCTGGCTCCAGAAGTGCTCCCTGTGTCTACATCAGATGATTTTTTTTCAGACCTGTTACATGCTCTTGAAGATGATCTCTTTTTTAATTGAAATTATTCTTTTGCTCTGGAGCACACCATTGTTCTCAGCCTTGCAGACATCATGAAGTTGCTGTCCATATGGGCAGATTTAGAGACTGTGCACTGCTGAGCAAATGATAAAACTGATTGTAGACTTCAAAAATTAAAATGTTAACACTGAGTTATCCTGTTGTCAAAACCTATGTAGTTTGGAAAACCATATCTGGAAAATGCTGCCTCTTTCTATTACTGTCATCACTCATAACACGTTGGTCAACTTTTTGTTGATGGTCGCTAATAAAATATAAGAAGAAAAAAATTAGCAGCCATTTTTATTTATGAATTATTTACAGTTCACTGTGAATTTTGAGATTTGAGCCAACATATATATATGTTATATATATATATATATAAATTGTGTCTTTAAATCTGCCAGAGATTATTTGGTGGGAGTACAGCAGAGAAGAGGTACAGGCTGAACTCTGTCACAGAGGCAGATAGTTTTAATGTTTTTAAATGCTGCCATGTTAATTTTTGGAAACTCCTTTGTAGTAGAGCAATTATTTACTCCTGTTCTGTGGTTGATTTCTGTCAGGATCAGCACTGGGTAGTTGCTAGAGCAAGTGCAGGGAGCTCCTCAAAGGACCTACTTGAATTACAGAGCCTGCTGGAATTAGAGCTGATGGTAAATTGAAAAATATACATGGAAGACACCAGAGATGCTTTGTAATCGCCTCAGAAGTTCAGTGATATGCCTGAAGCTACAAAGGCTTCCTGCATACACAAAATACTAGTCAAATCCAATTAAAGAGCCAATAATAGTAGAAAAGGAGGGGAAAAAAGGTTCCTGTGGTGAATATAAATTTATTTATGTTGTCTGAAACAGACTTGTAAAATGTAAGTGAACTTGTCCTTCATTAATATTCCTATTTCATTGTGAGAGGATAGGACAGCTATACAGATGATGATCTGTTAAATCAGTCATCACTAGATGTCAGCCACTGTGTCATTGAGATGAGTTTAGGCAGTCTACAATGCATTACAAATTAAGATCTGTCTCATTATTTCTAATTCAATAGCTGATGGAACATGGCATCAAAATAGTAAGGCACTTGATATTTAGCTGTTATTAAATTAAATGGCAGAATAGCATTAGTAAAATATGGAAGATCACATTCTGACATTTTATTTGACTGAAAACTGAGCGCTCTGTTAAAAACTGATGTCAAAGTCTCCGTGGATCTGCATGTACATGGATAGATAAGGCAAAGCAGAAAATGCTGTGATTTGGGGGTGTTGGGGCTGTAATTGCTTCTTAAAAATGAAGCAGGAAACAGTGGTAGCATTACAAGCATTAACACCATTGCTATGTGATGCTGTCACTCTTGAAGGCCAGATGCTTCTCCAGATACACTTTCAAAAGGGAAGCTCATAAATAGGCCTGAGGTGGAAAGTTGTCTGGGAAAGCATGCATGAAGCCAAAGCAAGTCGAGCTGCCTGCGCCCCTGGGAATGACACAGCCCAAAACAATGGATGTAACTCCTACTTGTCTGCATGCTCAAGAGGAGATGCTCAGGGCACTTTATATGAAAATTATAGATCATACACGGGTAGGTTATTTACACATATTTATCTGAGACAGGCTGCGCTCACTGCAGATTTTTAATTCCTTTGTGCACAGCTGCCTGGATAGAAGACGCCAGCCCATGAGATGTGGCAGCAGGACCAGCAGGAGGCTCACAGAGGGTACCTGGGGGTCTAAGCTGGGATCTGCCAGGGCACAGCAGGTGGGGAAGAGGAGGGATGCTTTTCGGAGCCTTGTCTTCTCTGTTCTTGCCTGACCTATTTAAGAAGGGATTCACTGAAACTCATGTTCTGAAATACCCTGAAATACCTTTTTCTGAGCGCAAAGGACATTGAAAGCCCGGCTGGTGTTGTCACAGAAGGCCAACAAAGCTGAGAGCAAAGTGAGTCCAGACACAGAAGATGTGCATAAAGGAAAATGTAGAAAATGCAGAGAGGCAAAGCTGAAGCTGCTGGATTCAGCTTGCTCTTGGAGAGGCTCAGAGCCTTACAGTACTGCAGTGCTTCTCTCTCTGCACTGAATTCTGCAAAGCCAGAGAAGTCATTTGGTGGGGGTGGCCTCACTGCATCTAGGTCAACTTTTTTTTTCCCCCCCCCAAATCAGGTGGAAATGAAAGGTTTCTGTGAGAGTTTTAACTTTGTTAAAATATAATTATCTCAAAATTAACATGTAAAATGTTTTCACATTCACAGATCTGTATTCAATAGAGGAGAAAACATTTTCTTAGAGGTAAGAGGTTAGGAAAAGCGGATCACAGTACAGAGACCTTTTTTAAATACACCTTGTTTATCAGTCTTTTCTTTTTTTACCTGGTAAGAATAAAAACCAAGAATCCTAAGGAAAGGAGAAAGTAAGAAAAACAAAGTCTGTCTAGGAAGAGAGCCTTAGAGTTAGCAAGTTATTGTTTTTCCTGTATCAGCTGGAAGACATTAAGTAACAAGGAGCTGAGAGGACTGGGTAAATCTTTAGTAGCTCCAATTATTTATCTTCTAGTTGTCTGCTTTCCAAACTTAAAACAGATCAGTGTTTGCTTTCTTCTATATCAGCTACAAAACGTGACAACAAACACCATGAACTCTGGGAAAAGATCACAGAACAGGAGCATGTAAAATGCTTTGGGAGGAGACGGGTCGCTGCAAAACAAATATTCAAGCACTTATATCATATATCCTTCTGGGGAGAAAGCAGAGCGGCTGGCTGTGTAGCTGTGTTAGAAAACGAGGATATACATTCAGTGCCAAGGTGCTTGAGCTGGCTGTGAATGACCTTGCTTGGGGAGCAGAAGCCAGCTCAGCCCTGCAGAGCTCGCCCACTGCCTGCCCTGGTTTGCAGTGGAGCAATTAGTCCAGGCAGGAATTTTCCTTTCTGCAGTGAGCTGCTTCCTGACATTGAAGCTAACTCTTGCAAAGCCAGCTTGATGTTTCCACTCTGTGCTGTGACGTATCTGCAGGAAAAAAGCGTGCCTTTTACACCTTTTTGAAGTATTCCCCTTCATCAATGTGAAGAACATGGCTCCTGTGAAAGAATGAGTAGGGCAAGAGCAAAAGGTAAAGTGGGGTGGAGTTATTTACTACAGACTGCCACGTTAGTAAGGGCACAATTCTTGCCCTTGTTTTCCTGAGCCTTAATAAGCATATTCCAGCGTCTGCAGGGTGTCAGAAGCACGGACTGAAGTGAATGCTTCTGCACTCTCTCATTTCTTTAAGAGTTCACCAGTCAATATCAGAATAAAATGAAAATTTCAACTTCTGGGTGTGTTCCCTGGTAGATTTGCTCCATGCCTCTTTAAAGTTTGCATGCAAAGTAAATACAAGTTATAAAGAATAATAATTCTGTATTTCAGTAGTAAAATGAGGACCACGGAAAGTGCTGGTTTCTTAAAACTGCAGTACATCAAGAAGGCTCTCTGGCAGATGGACAATTTAATGCCCTTCTTGGCTTTGGTGAAAATGGTAATGGTGATCCAGAGGAAAATACATTTAACACCCATGACATTCATGGGAGATTTGTGTCTAGATTAGGTAAAAGAGGTTAGAAAATAACTGGATAAATGGGATGTTTTCAAATTGGCTAGGCTGATTTGTCCCAGGGCACTTAGGGACTGGTATTAACCTCAGAGCAATTAGCAATTATCTATGAGAACCTGTGGAGGATGGGAAAAGGTCAAATGTTTATTTATCTTCAAGAGGTAGGAGAAGTTGCTGAGTTATAAATCAGTCAGCCTGATTGCACTTCTGAGAACATCCTGGCAAAAATAATCGAGTTGTAGGCACTGGGAGGCAAACAGAAATAGTCTGTAGTCACCAAATAATGTCAAACTTAGTTTTCTTTTTAGGAGAGATGCCATTAATGTAATTTACTGCTCTTCATTGTGGCTTTGGCACAATCTCAGAAAGAAACTAGGGAAACATGGGGTATAGGAAGCTTTGCAGAACTTAGTGGAAAACTATGGGAATGTTTATGGATGGTACCCTGTCAAACTGGAAAGAGGCACTGAAAGGGATTCTGTTCTACATTTAGCTCTATTCAGTGTTTAATCAAGGATCTTGTTAGTCAACCTAAACACTGAGCCTGGTTAGGCCTAATTTCTTGAAGTTATCAGATCCCAAACTGCTGGCTGGAGCACGGTGAAAAATGTATTCCCAAACTTGTCATGGCTCACAGAAACTTTAAGGCCTTAACTTTAAAACACCATTTTATTTGACCTTTTATTTTTATGATTATGAATGTATGAAGGCTGTGATAACACTGATATTTCTCCTTATTGGTTCTAATGTCAGATATTTGGAAAGGTGAGATGACCCTGTTCCAGAACCACTTGTCCTTCCCTCCTTCCTTTCTAGCAGTAGGGCCAGTTTTCCCCAGGGAGTTTCTCTGACAATTTTTATTGAGCATTAAGTTCTCACAGAGCAGCAAATCACAGCAGAAAAAGGCATTTTAAATTTGCAGTGACTCAAAATGCCTCTGTAAGCCAGAGTATTCCAATTCAAGTTTGATGTCCAGATCTAAAATATTTTCTTTCAGTTTTCTTGAATAAAAGATTTAGTGGGGAAAATAGAACATGTTCATTAAAAAAAGTGTTCTGAGGTGTTATTTGTAACTGTATTTTTCCATTCAGAATTTTTCTATTCAGATCACCAACCTAAAAGCTCCTGATGAACTTTTTTTTCCCCTTATTGAAAAGCTTATGAACTTGTAACAATATCTGTGAACAAATCTCAGCCAATGTTATTTTTAGCCAATACCCCAGGAGCTATTTATTTGCTATCCCGCAGACTGAGATCCTAATATTAAAGAAATAACAATAATACAATTGTAGCTCTTTCCCTCAATAGTTTCTGAGATGCAGCAGGTGAGGCAGGGGATGAGATAATAATACAAGTATGTTCTGGGGTCAGCTGGTGATGTGATGATATTCTACAAGGAATGCACTTTAAGGAGCACTGCAGAGAAAATGACTTTATGAATGATGTTATTCCAGAACTATAAGAGAAGGTCATACAATTAAAAGTGGAGAATATCTTCTATACCCTGCAAACATTTTGAACTACAATTTTTGACTATTTTGTATTCTATGAGTTTTTGATAGTATTTCAAGGAGTTATTTAAAATGTTTATTCCAATGATGCAATCATGTATGTATAGCCCCTGCCTTGTAAATTCATCTTGGATTGCCACCTGCAAGCTATGGATGACTGTAGATTGCCATATAATGAAGGTGGCTTCCCTTAACCTGCTTTTGAGCAGTTTTCAGCAGGAACAAGCATCACAGTCACCACCCTCCATAATTACTGAGGGCATCAGTGGCTTTGGCACTCACGGACAGAAAACAACATCCTGTAGAAATGCAGACCGCTTTTAAATGACGTTACAAGTTTTAAGACTGAGTTATGGGACCTGCAGACAAGAGATGCACAGGATTTCAGGCTCACCACTGTCAGAAATCACTGTGGCCTGAGTCATGGCAGAAAAGGACACATCTTTGCAGGAGTTTAAATCACTGCTTAAATCTAGATGTCTAGTGCATTGCTTAGTCTGGTGATGTAGTTAATGGAAGCTTTCTCTGTTCAGCCTTGAACCTGCTCAGGAAGAACATTAGCAGCAGCTAGAGAGAGTGGGGATTACTTTGGTACAGATCAAGCATGTGAAAAAAAATATCCAGTTTTAATATTTCAGCAGTGTAACATCCGAGGAGCCAGGCAGAGGGCAGCAAAGGTCTCTGACAGGACTGTGCCTGCAGTGCTATAACCAGCTCAACAGGAGCAAGTTTTAAAGCAACCAGTTTCACCAGGGCACGCTGCGGCTCATTGCAGCTTCATTTGCCATCATTACGGTACCGGCTGAGGCTGGGATGCTGCTCGCCAACACCCAGGTTCAAATGCTACAATTCCATCTCTGCAACAGGTTTTTTGGACACTTTGGCAAAACACACCGTGAATTTTCTTGCTTACTAGGTACATGGGGATTATTCACTGTGACCATGTTCCTCTGATCCAGATAAGAGGTCCATGTTCTCTCCGTGTCTATAGTCTCCTCCACATAGGGGAATGCAGAGCACTGGGGAAGCTCCCAGATAAATTATGGTATGTCGCATATTAACTTCAATGTTCTCTAGGTGTGATAATGGCATTAGACTGAGCCCAGGTGGTGGAACGAGAAGTAATTACACAATTTGAAATGTGGGAATTGCAGCGATGAGGCTTAGAAGCAGCACATGGTTCCATTTACCCAGCCTCTCTCCTTTCCTTGCTGTTAAGTACTGCCAAGAGAAAAAACTGCTATATTCAAAACAAATAAACTAGAAAACACTGAATAGAATAATTTTAGCTATTGTTCATCAATTTGAGCTCATTGATGATTTTTATCCAGTTTATCAGCTGTGTTTCTGAAGGAGGGGAATCAGGACTGAAAATTACTTTCCTCTGATCTTTCAGGTGTGTTTGACTGGAAGATTAAGACACAGCTGGCCAAAATGATTCTCCTTGAACAGTGCTGTCATTTGATCAAGGAAAACCTGTGAATCCCAACAGAAAATGTCTCCACAGCTCAACCCAAGCATAACGAACCACGATAGAGGACTTATCTCTCCACCTGCCTTCCCTTTCTGAAAGGTGGGTTATGCTGTAAGCGTAGATGTTGAAAAGATGATTGCCACGTTATTGACAAGTGGCAAGGAGTGTCTGGATGTAGCAACCTGCATTGCTGCCCATTGACAGCTGTCTGTCTGATGGCACGCTGATGAATGCCTGCTTTGTTATGTGTGCACAGGGGAATTTTCAGACTTTAGGAAATTCTGTATCCATCATGGTCTTAAGTTACTCTCTGTGGAGACCTGGATTATGAGGCATACTAAAATTTCATTGCTGTATGGTCACATGTTGTGTTATTCACAGGATATCCATGGGACAGGATGGACACGGCTAATGGCACAGTTTACCCTCAATTTTTCAACGCCCTTATCATCCAGTGGGTGTAATCAGCCTACTTATTGCATCCTCAAAATTTGTACTAAAGCAAATATTGCATTCATCCATAAGATTTCCCGTGGCATCCTCATTGTATTGTGTGAATGCTGTGTAAAAGATAAAAAGTAAATATTCACAGCTTCAGGTTCCATCACCCTGACTTTGCTGATGGGGAAACAGGCCTTGTAGCCCCAGTGCCACCACTGTCCAATAATGGACTCATTGGATCTGTTTAGGGACTGAGTCTTTTAACAGCTTTAGCATATATCAGCATTTGTGTATGAAGATACTAAAATAATATAAAATTAAATATTTGTATTCACATCACTGCTGCAGTTACTACAAGTTGTGCGTAAATTGTCCTTCTCCAGCCCTGAGCTTTGTTGTCTGAAGACAGACATCCATTAAGTGAACATATAATTAGCAATTGGCCACATCTGAAGGGGGGACTGCAACTTGCCAAGAATTACACAGGCATTCAGGCTGAGAAGCCAGCTCTCAAAAGTGGTTTTCTGTGGGCTTGGCCAAATTTTCTTGCGCTTCCTGGGCTCTTCACGACAGCACTGGAATTCTGCATCAGAGGGATGGAGGCCTGAGACAATAGACAAAGGTTTCTGTGATCTGAATTTGTTCATAGAGCAGGGGCTGCCAAGGCACTGACGCAGTGTTGGGGGTAGCACATGTCACATAATCAAAGGCTTTACGCACACTGGGGTCTGAACTGAGCTCTGACAGGGGAAAAGCAACCTTTGTTCTTGGGTATTGCTGTCCATCCTTCACTGAATGGGAGAAAAAAACAAAAAAAAAAACAATGTGGGATAGTTCAGTTAGCTTGAAACTAAATGTGCAAGGATGCTATCTGCCTATGTGTGCAGTCTGCTTTAGTACAGTTATGCTGGGACCTACAGTGAGGGGGACATAGAGCTTTGTTACAGTGCTCAGCTGGCAAGTGTTAATTCTTACTGTTTCAGCCTTGTGATCTACCCTTTCTATGTTCTTGCTCAACCCTAGGTTGAAGTACAGAGTTTCTGAAAGCCTGAGATTAATATATATATTTATATTTATATATAAAACAGGGTAAAAAAAACATTTTGGTTCTTTTAAAACTCTTCAGACCAGCGTTTTAAACAGTTAGAAGTTAATTCGGTTTATAAAAGTAGTTTCATTATTGTTTCCAACTGTAGATGAGATTTTCCTCCTATTTTTTTTTTTCCATTGTTACCACATTGTTTAGAAGACTTTGGCTTAAAACAGGTGAGATGACACATTTGAGATGTAACGTCTGCTGGGAGAAGTTTGCTTGTGACAGAACTAATGACGTTCTCTTCAGCTTGGAACATGTTATTGAAATGAGTGAGGAAAAGACGAGTGGTAAAAGGCAGGTATGTGCAGTGCACAAATTTAACGGGGCTAGATCTCCACAGGAAAGACCAGTGGAAAAAAATAATTTTGGCCTTCATGATGTTGCAGGCAATTTTTTTTTTCACACAAAGTGGAGAAAACCAGCTATGAAATGCTGACAAAACACCATTCTCTGGACCAGTTCATGTCTGTGAAATGTATGGTTTCTGCAGCCATAATATGCAAATATACATGTACAAACTCTTTTTCCTCCTGGCTTCTGAAGGAACAAAGCAGTCAGTGTGATCTCCTGAAGGTGGACAGGAAATACCAAGTGTAACAGCAGAAGAAATTATCCTACTGTTTTTATAAATATTTAAGAGGAGAGATAAGGATGTACATACTTGTAACAATGCCTGTGAGGCTCATCGGTCAGTCAAGAAACCCAGTCCCTCTTACTTATTCATGGATTCCTTTTCTAACCTGTGTTTTCTGGGCGCTGATCCAGCTGAACCTGGCCGTAAATCTGTGAAATGGCTTTGCTTTGGAGAGGTCTCAGCGACTGGCAGAGGGGAGGCACCTGGCTATCAGCCCCTGAGTGAGCCGTGCCTATTTCTGGGAAGCCACAGCAAATGGTGAGATCACCTTGCTGTGGAAACTGCCTGGAAATACTCCGAAGTCTTCTTATGTGGTGGTTCCTGCTTCCAGCACTGCTGTGTGAGTGTTAGGTCTGTTAGGGCAGCTGAGAGCTTTGTGCATGTGGCTCTTCTGGCAGGAAAGAGGGGTGTGAAAAGCAAGAAAAATGGAAGCAAGGACAAATTCCTGAGGCAAAAAGGCAAGATCTGTGGGAAAGTGTTTGAAGACCTGGGAAACACTCGGTAGGTTCAAAGGTGATGTGCTGAGGAGGGGCAGCTGATCTTTTTGGTGCGTGTCCTGAGAATCTCTGCAAGCTGAGTAGATTTTCCAGTTGGTGAAATAGTTCATGAAACATCATGAAGAAAATCTTTCATGAAGCAGATAAGCCTGGAAGAAGTTTTTTTTTTTTTTTTTTTTTTTTTTTTTTTTCTCTGCTCCTATTTTTCTCCATTTGTACAGCAGTTCTTCAGCCTTTGAGGGCGCTTCTTTTCTCCTCCTCTGTCTCCAGGTCCAGACCTCAGCCTTGTGCTGTCCCATGCGTGTTGGATGTCCCCACACTGCCGTCCCATTTAACCATTGGCAATATGTAAAAGTGACGGGCTGCCTCTTGTTTCTTGTGGTAGAAGATGTCCTTGCTAGTGTATGCATATATATGTATGTATGTATATATATATATATATCAGAAGTGATACCTTTGATACCTCTCTTAGCAGTACTAGTGCAGCTTAATATCTATAGGAGAAGCAACAATTTTGATCTCAAGCAGAGTTTCTCAGTCCTTCCACTCAACACCCGTGAAGCATGTTTTTGGGAAAAAGGTTCATCCTGGACATTGCTGCTGGAAAACACAAGCAATAACATGATAATTGGGGCAATAAATAAATAAATAGGTCAAATATGTATATTTGGGTTGCTGGAGTGGGGGGGTTTTGTACTGCAGTTGCTTCATGTGCAAGCGATTGAGAAACTTATGTCTAAAGGACTGCATTTTCTCTGCCAGTATCGATAGCTAATCTCTTGCATATTAATTTACTATATAGCATCGGTGGCTGCCACCCAACTTCACCTCTGATCCATAAGTAATTGGCAAATGCTGAAAGCTGCTGAGTGTGCTTACCATCTTTCTTGAAAGTCACACTAGTGGAGTTGCTATAGGTGCTGGAAATTATTTCCTGAAGGCAGGCAGCCGAATGGCAAAACCACAAGTCTGAGGGCTTTCTTTCACGGGAGGTTTGGATAAATGCAGTCATTGATGAGATGTGTCCCTGCCTCCCCCAGGGGACTGGCAGACGAGCAACAAAGAACCAGCACGGAGGCAGATGCTGAGAGAGCGAGCAGATTAACAGGGCTTGTTGGGGCACAGTTCAGGCTGTAAGATCAATTGTGAAGGGAATTTCTTGCCACACACGGTGTGCAACCCTCAACCTCCCTCTTCTCTTCATATTAGCACCTCACAGTGCTAGTCCCCATCATCCAGCTGTCCTTGGAAGCAAGCAAGAAAACTTCCCAAATGGGGAAGAAAGGCACGAGTCAGCCTTCTGCCCACCGCACTTTGCACATGGCTTATTGCCACGTTGCTACTTTAGCAAAGCAGATTTCTTCTGTTAGCAGCTTAATGCACTTAGTGCTATACCTCAAAAGGTCACTGGCTCTGTCACCGTGCTGGAGATTTAGGGGTGTGTATGTGATGGAGGGTTATCGAGCTTCTGTGCTACCAGTTGATTTTTTTCCCCTTAAGATAGACAAATTTAATACAGAAATTTCACCTAAATCTTTCTCCAAAGTATTTGGGAGAGGCTTATTTATATTCCTGAGTCAGGCTGCGAAACCTGGAATTTCATGGAAAATAGCTCTGCTTGAGACGAAGTTTGCAAGGAGAGAAACAGGAATGACAGTGTAATTGAAGACTGGGAACCGTCACAATTCCAGGTTTGGTCAGAGGATGTTTTACCTTCTCACAATTACCAGCCAACCTGTGACCCTCCGTAATGCCCACATGGCCACTTCCATCTCAGTCTCCTGTGGTTTGTACCTCCTGTTCTTTTATTTCTGCTTGCCACACACTGATTAAGGACTTTGGGGAGTTGTAAACACCTGACTACAAAGGATTTACAACGAAAAGCGTAAGGTGGAGATAGGTAATGGGAGTTGGTACAGCTCCACTTACACTAATCTGGGATAATGTATCACTACAAGTTGAGCGCAGTAATTATATTACCAAGTTGGGCTGATTCTGTATTTCACGTTTTGCAGCTGCCTATCATTTACATTCCTACTATGTAAATATTGGGGCATTAATACTTGTCTGATTAGCAAGTCTGCTCCGTTACACGTTAAATATAAATAATCTTGTAGTGCTGTGTAATTTACTAGCATGTAGGAATAGATATTTTTGCCTTGACAGATCAAAAATGTGGTTAATAATGGTAAAGCACCCTGAGATACTTGATGGATTAGGAACCAGAGAAATGTAATCATTCCTTATTGTTAGTATTGCTTGAAGCAAATTGAAGTTATAGGTCAGTGCTTATATCTTGAGTTTGTTGTTGATTTATTTATTATTTTTTTTAATGCTGATTTAGAAGTATACGCATTGTAAACTTCTGGATGTCCTGCTTTGAACATATGAACTGTTTAAAGACAAAGATGGTACATGGGTTACATCGGCATTGCAATCTTTTAGTCTTACAGTCTTTATTCATTATTATTTTATCTGTTCGCTGTCATATATTATAGCAACTTTCTCAGCCTTTCTTTGTCTCCAAGTTTTCTTTCTAAAAGTGACAGTGACCAAACAGATAACGAGATGAATATGATTTTATTTAGTCTTCTAATGAAACTTATGTAAGTCAGAATTTCTCCTGATTTTGTTGGCTGCACAAAACTAATTTTGTTCATTTTTTTTTTTCAATATTTAAAATTCAAAATTTTGGCATTTTTTGGGGGGGATGTTGCAGTTTGCTGAGTCCTATCACAGCTATTTCCTGCTTCGTGGTTGGCAGTTGTAACTAACTTGGGATACCTCAACCCCCTTCCCAAACATGCTGCCCATAATGTCCACTTGTTACATTTGCATAGATAAGATAAGGTCGTAAAAAAAAAAAAAAAAAAAAAAAAAAACACAACTAATTTTACATTCTGTCTTCATTATATAATGCAGGCATGTAGGTACCTATGATAACTGCAAATTTTGGCCAAATGGAGGAGACAGATTGACATCACTGAGTCACAATACTTCCCTAATGTTGCCAGGTTTGCAAAATACTGCTATTCATGTATGTGTTGGAAGGCAGGGCAATTTCTTGTTCAGACTTGTACCTCATTTTTTAGCGAAGACATTTTCTCTTTGCAATGCCAAGATACGATCCCCTGACGATTGACACCTGGTGCTTTCTCCTTTCTGTGTTGCATACTAGGTGTGAATCCCTTCATTATCAGAGGACAAATTTTTTATGTGTTTTGTAAATCTATTGACAACTGGTCATAGACATAATACCCAGGATTTTGAAACTGTGATTACAAATGTAGAAAATAAACCAAGGAAAATAAAGTCCTTAATACAAGTTACATACTCAAAAAAATTATACCTAATAATGACAATTATAATTTAATTACATTTTAAATAGGGCATAATTTTGTATGTTGATTGTTTTTCTCGTTATTTAGTTCTAATGTAAGATTTAATTATTATCTTAATGTCATTAATATGCAGTTGTTGAAAATGTTATTGTTACCCTCTTACTGGAAAAAAACAAGTTTGAACACTCAAGGCCAAATTTTCAGAAATTACATGTAACAATTTCATCTCCTAATTGCATGCTTAGTCTCCAACTACTGATGTTTTTGTCTGTGTGAACTGTGAGGCAAATCTTAATTTGCAATCACATATAAAGACAACTTAATATTTGTGACTAAAACACCTGTTAAATCTAACCTATGAGAGTTACATGCCAGGATGTAAACAGTACTCTGAATTCAGTTATTCTGAGATGAACAACTATGCATGTTTTTAAGGTTCCCAAGGCAAATACCTTCAGCACACGTGATTCCACATTTTCAGGCTGTGGCTACCTATAGACAGCTAGGTACGCCCTTGGTCAGGGATTGGTTTGATGTATCCTAGTATGGAGAATATATGGGGTGCAGGAAAAAGGTAGGCAGTGATAAAGAGGGAGGGACAGAGGGAGGGAAAGGGATTGAGACTTTACAGGAGTCAGTCTGCAAAGAGAACTGGTGGAACAAGAAGCAAGATCACCTTTTCCAAGCTCCACTACGTTATTTTTGATAGAGAGAAGCTGAAAAATCAGCTTTGAAATGCTGACAATAAGTCAAGCGTTTGTAGTTCTGGTCATTTTTCTTTTAATTGTTCAATTTCTCAAACTTCGAAAGGCAAGCCAGCAATTCCCTCCTGGACCAACTCCTCTCCCATTGCTTGGAAACTTGGTGCAAATGAACTTTCAGTTACATCGGGATCTTCTGATGGAGGTATTTATTTTCAGATTCTCCTAATTGGTTAATTTTACTCAGTTTTATCTGTTCTTTTCTGGCATTTTTCCCATCCACAGCTGGCAAAAACTTATGGCAACATATACACCTTGTGGTTCGGGTGGGCACCAGTGATCATACTGAATGGATTTCAGGCAGTGAAGGATGGCATGACTACACGCCCTGACGATGTTTCTGGAAGGATGGTATCTCCTTTCTTCAGAGCAATGGCCAAAGGAAAAGGTGAGATTTTCCTGCCATAAATAATGCACAGTAATGTCGACTTGGCAAACTACTCCTGCTCAGCCTTGTTAAACCCTCTGCCCTCCCATTCAGGATGCTCTGTCCAAATACCCTATTAGCTCATGAGAATAGTTTGCTATTTGTCATGATGCCTTTTGTCCTGAGCTCTCCCAAGCCTGGGAAACGTTCCAGATCAGGTTGTTTCTAGGTGACCTTTTTTGCTGTGTTCAAGATGTGTGCAGTCCTAGCTCAGAACTCAGCAATCTTACACTCCTCATAGGATAATTCATTCTGCTGCACATGATTTTGTTGTATGTTACATGAATGCAAAGCATCATTATAGGTTTGGCAACTGCATAGACTACATATGGTTGCCAAACACCTTCTATCATGAGCGAGAGACCTATAACACCTTCCTCCAGAAGTCTCATAGCTGTTAGCAGTCACTCTTAAACATTTCCTGAATACCCTTTGTGAGAGTGACTCCGTCACGTTAAAATCCATTTCTTCTTAATGTATTTCAGCAGTTTTTAGCAAGAAGTGAAGCAGTCAGCAGATCCTTAGATTGCTCTTTTCAAAAATTAACTACAATCAATATTAAGAACATGTGGGTTAGTTATAGTTTGGGTATATTCGGTTATGATAATTTTACCTCCTAAAGATACTTGTACCACAGTATATTCCTTGATTTACTCAGGTATTTCATAATTATTTTTAAATGAATCATCCATGTCTACGACAAATAATAATGTGCCAGGGAATGCTCTCAGGTATTATACTGGCAAGCGGTCGCTCATGGAAGCAGCAGAGACGCTTTGGTATAATGACTCTACGCAGTCTGGGGATGGGGAAAAAAGGCCTGGAGTATCGAGTGCAAGAGGAGGCCTCTCACCTGGTGGAGTTCTTTGTGAGCCTGAAAGGTATCTCTGCTAAAAAATTAGATGCTTTTCAGTTTCTGGATCCATATCTTCAGTATGCAAGCTTACCTACCTCTTTCTAGGGTTGGGGTGGGCACAGTCATACATGTATATCCGAACTCACCAAAGCCTGAAGAACAGATAGAGCCTAGTATTACAAGTGGAAATTTCTTTCTTAAAAACCTGTTTCTAAACCTACTCTTAAACTTTCACAAGCTTCTTCAGTCTTTTCTCCTAAGTAGCTTTTTTTTTTTTTTTTTTTGAACATGTTTGCTGTCTTCTCTCTGTTCATCTGCTGTGACATTTCTTGCCTTGCACATTGTCTAACTTTTCTTCTTCCATGCAACAGAGGACATCAGGTTTAATATTATATCTTCTAATTAATCTTGGTTGTGTAATACTACTTCATGGGAAGGGGTATGAGACTATTTTAGAGCAATGAGAAAACAGTTTAACACTATCTTTTGCTTTAAGACTGTTTTATTTTCATGAATACATATTGATGTAACATCTGTCCCCATTCATGCCCCAGACAGATGAAGATATTATTTTATGTAATTTCTAATAATATCTCATCTTATCTGTGTAAGGAACAACTGAAGAAAACATTGAGAGTGAACGCTAGTTACTGTGTTTGCAGGAAGACCTGTGGATCCTTCTTTCCCTCTCTTCCATTCTATTTCAAATGTAATTTGTGCTCTGGTTTTTGGATATCACTTCTCTGATGAGGACAAAACCTTCCATGAAATGATCAGTGCCACAGAGAACATATTCAGATTTGCAGGCAGCTTCATTTATCAGGTGTGTAAATCACATGCTATTTTTTTTTTCTGAAGTAAGTAGAAAATGAAAGTGTGGATACAAAAATGCGTCCTCAGTAAAAGCAGAGCAACTGGTTCAAAGTTTATAAAGAGGGTAAAAATTTCTAAGAGACAAAGAAAGAGATAATTAGATAAGTGAAAGACATCATTAGTGGAGTTATTCTGGCAGTAGTTCAGTGACTCTCTGACTGTAGTTACTCATTATTTTTGTTGAAGAACTTGGCTAAAAAACAGATAACATTTGCTGATGATCAAAGCAAGGAGACCGTAACAATACAGTGGAGGTTCAGGATATCCTGCTGCAAGAGCTCATAAATATTGTGGATTGGAGTTATAAGTATGGAACAAATTCTAATAGTACAAAATTAAATTATGAATCATATCAGGAATTAATGAGACAATTACCTGCTACAAGCTTAGAACATTCCAGTCCAAAGCTTAAGAGGAAAGGGACTGGAGGAAACTAGAAGAAAACAGGATGAAAAAGGCAAACAGGATCCTAGAGTGTTTCCAGTACTGTTTTCTGTTTAGATCCAGAGAAATGTTAAAGTAGGTTCTGGCATGTAATGATCTGTGGGACCTTTTCCAGTGTCTTGGCATTTTGTGTTGTGAGTTTAGAGTGAAACAAATGTAAAAGAAGGATTAGTGGGATGACCAACAAATGATCACATAACAAAATTTGAGAATTTTGCTTGGTTGGTTTGAAAGAGCAAAGGCAGTGAGGAGACAGAAATGCTGTTTGCTTAGCAGGGTGGGATGGCACATGCTGCAAAGAGAGAGCTGTCCAAAACAGAGGATGGTACTTTGAGCTAACAAGTATGTGTATAAATACACTCTGAGCAGACTGAAGAATTAACATTTTTAATCATTATTGGTTCCTCTAGAAGTTAAAAGGGAAATTAAATTATCCTAGAGTACTACCCAGTCTATGCTTTCCTTCTGTGAGCTCCACCAGTTGCCTGAGTTAGTGGCATGAGCAGAGTGTTGGCTGACACTCCCAGATTCAGGAGTGTGTCAAAATTAATATTAATGTTTCCCCACATGATGAAAAAATATAATACTCAAAACAATGACAATCTGTTTACTCCACTATCAGCATTTCCAGACAGGACAATTCAGCCCTTTGGTGCTTCTAAAGCAGCTTTGTTACTGACAGCTAATTCACGTTGCTTCTTGTATGTCATTCCTGCAGCTGTACGAAATCTTCCCCTGGCTGATGTGCCGTCTCCCTGGTCCTCATAAGAAGGCATTGTCTTGCTATGATGTCCTCAGTTCTTTTGCAAGGAAGGAGATTAGAAGGCACATGGAGAGAGGGATGCCAGCTGAACCGCAAGATTTCATTGACTTTTACCTGGCTGAGATAGAGAAAGTAAGTATTCATTCTGCCTGATGACACTGTTTGATAGCTTACTGGAGAGACCAAGGCCAAATGAGTGACACATTGCTGGGCTCATGTTTAGAAGTACACTCTGGGCTAACTGTAAAAGTTGCAGTTTGTTCTAAATTTTTCAGGATTAAGTCATCAGGCATGAAACTGCCTGTTTGTTTAATGAAAGAATAATCCACCTCATGAAAAAGAGCAACACAGCCTTACCACGTACATTTGGGAAACTGTTAATCTCTTAGTACTCATCAAAAACTGTAAATCTGAATATTCTTTGTGTATGTGCCGTTATTTCCACATGTGGAAATAATGAGTCTCAGGAGGTATACAGGATAACCTAACTTCAATGTTTATCCTCACCTTTTTATAATTATCTTCAGTCTAAAGATGAGGACAAGCCCAAGTATGATGAAGACAATTTGGTGTATGTTATAAATGACCTTTTCCTTGGTGGCTCAGAGACTTCAAGCACAACCTTGTACTGGGGACTGCTCTACATGGTGGTGTATCCAGACATCCAAGGTGAGAGAGATTCTTGCTGTGAAATACTGTGGGTACTACAAATGTTAATGAGGGCTGGATGCAATGAGTGGCAGACACAAAAGCCACTAGTTGAGCCTGGCTCCCACCCTCTGGAAACACTAAGAACACCATGCTAAAATTACAGCAGTGGAAATAAACAAAGGTCCATCCTCTCACCTGGCCAAAACAGATGGCTGAAGGCAGTCGTGGTGAAAGAAAAGTTATTTGCACTGACAGGTCAATGCCATGAATGCTTCTGTAGATCCAGACTGAATCTCCCCCATCTAAAATCTACACTAGGAAGAGAAAGGATATGGCCAGGGTTTAAGAAGGACTTGGATAATTCTGGAGTCAGCGTTTCTTCCATCTGCTGTGCTCAAATCCTGAAAGCTAGGAAGATAATCTGTATTCCCACAATCTGAGCAGGAAACTGAAAAGACTGTGTCATCATGTGCATATTTGCACTCAGACTTTTAGGGTGATTCTGATGTTGTTTGTTCACTGTTGCCATGCTTGGACCAAGTCCTCCTTTGCACTGGGAGTTAATATCCAAGGCATTTGCGTCAATTTTGAAAATGAGATATAGATTTTAAGATAAACTAAACTAAGCAATCCCTAAATACCTTCAAAATGTGGAGCTGAGTGACTCACCCTACACCCACCAAGCATACTGTGAGATAAATGTCAAAGCTGAAATAAGTACAGTATAGTCCTTGTTTATGAGTCCTTGTTTAGTTCTGGACCACACTGCTTTTTTGTTTGTTTGTTTTGCTATTGACTTTTAACGTCTGAATTTAACATATGAAGCTAAATCATAAAGACTTTATGTACTATGCTGAAATACTACTTTTTCCTATTGCTCTAAGGAAAAGAGACCAGTTGAAATATTTGATGCATTTTTCCCATCTGAAGTGATGAATATTTCTCCACAGAGAAAGTGCAGAAGGAGCTGGATGCGGTTCTGGGTCCTGCCCAGTTAATCTGCTATGAGGATCGGAAAAAGCTGCCCTACACGAATGCTGTGGTTCATGAGATCCAGCGCTTCAGCAACATTGTCTTTGTTGGCATGCCCAGAGTGTGTGTGAGGAATACAGAACTGCTAGGTTTCCCTGTCAAAAAGGTACAGACAAATGACACAACAGCAAAGACCAGCTGTACTTGGCTGGGGATATAGACTGAGAGGAGAAATGTTTATCAAAGCACTTGTTAAGACATTTTTGCCCAGCTTGGCACTGCTAGCACTGCTGGGATGGAGGAAGACTTGTAAGGGGATGGTAATAGCTCCATGAGCTGAGACAAGTGCAATGACCTGCCTGAATCTGTACAGCTGACAGCAAGGGAGTTGCTCCAAAATAAAGCCTGAGACAGGTGTTCACAGCCACTAAATAATTTTGTAAAGTGACATAAGCTATGCTGAGTGCCAGTTCTCACTGTAAAACCCTAGCAAGCATCAGTTGCTTTTATTGCAAGAGAGATGGGAGAGGCCAGTACCATTACTGGCTTCCATGTTTGGCCCCACCTAACTCACTTTGTGGTGAAGGCTTCAGTCTCTGTTCTGGCTGGATCTGACAGTCAGGTACCCTAAGGCACACGAGCTGGTCTGCTGGGAACAACGTGCTCTTTACCAGTAAAGACAAAACTTTTTCTCTCTCTCAAACCTAAAAGCATTTTTTTCTCTCTCAAACCCAAAAGAAGGTTTCCAAGACTGGGACCTGAATATCAACAAAAGAGGCCTACTACAAATGTCATTAAAACTATCAGTAGAAGTGGGCACCACAATATAGTTGTACAAACATTACTAACGCTAATAACACCCACTGGCATGGTCGCAAGGCTGGGAACTGATAATTTCCAGCTAAGAAAATGACTAACAACTCCTGTTTTCTAGCAAGATACTCCTCTAACCACTTGATATCTGCACATTAGAAAGCAATGGCAACAAACAGAAGTCTTATCCACCAGGCAGAAACTGAGGTGAGAGGCTAGTTGATAGAACTGTACCAGTGGTTTCTTCCTTGCAGGGCACCATTGTTTTGCCAAATATAGCATCTGTTCTGTATGATCCTGAGCACTGGGAGACACCTCGGGAGTTCAACCCTGGCCATTTCCTGGATAAAGATGGAAACTTTAAAAATCGAGAAGCCTTCTTACCATTCTCAGCAGGTAAGCGCACTGGCAGTTTGAACAGTCCCAACAGATTACATGAAGAATACAGAAGTTTGAGACTGTGATATTTCTTCAGATAACACCTTATGTCACCACTGTTTGCTTCTTTTAAATAATAGTACTGGCTTGTATCTGCCGAGACAGACACTTCTGTGCTCTCTGGCACCAACCTGCTCTTAGTACAATGCAATAGGAATCCCACTTGAATTCCTGAACCTCCTAGGCTTGTTAAATATTGCAGTCATCCACATTTTTTTTCCTGTAGTATTCTTCATATTTTTTTATTTTTTTTTTCCACTGAGAAGCAATGTACCTTTTGTATGCTGGAGTTGCTTGCAGTCCCTCTTATAGGAACGAGCTGAAAGAAGAGAAGAAATGCGTCCACAAAGTTCTTGGGTACAGAACTGAAAAGCCAGTTGCAAAAGAAGGGAATTAAGATAACAAAGAAGAGTTTGTGACCATATTCAGCAGTAAAGTTCCTACTCTGTTTTAGTATCTCTGCTGATGTAGCAGGGTAGTCACTTAGATGCCCATCCAGGAGCGGTTTCTTAGTGCAAATGGAATAGCTGGCTTTTGCTTTCCCTTAACTTGTCTGCTAATCTGGAAATGTGAATATATTATTAACTTGTTTTCTTTAGTTTTTGTTTCTGTGCTGTGTGTGCCATTGGTTCCAGTGAGGAACACTTGGAAATTAACAGTAGGCTTCTTGATTGCCTGTAAAGTGACCAAGCCTTTGCTCAGTTGCAAAGGCCATTGCCAAGTAATTTTGATCTGCTGACTAAACTCACTAAGAAAGCATGTGCATACAGCTGGCAGATTCTTCATGTCTGACCCTGAAGCTCAAGATCTCCTATAAAAGGAAAATAATTTTCCGCCTGGTCAAGAAAGAAAGATGGTAGTACATCAGGGATTTGCACTGGGCTTTTTGTTTGGTGTCTCCTAACCTATGACATTGGAGGGATGGGATCTTTCTGAGAAAGAATTCAGGAAGTTTTATTTCTGTGGTTTTCAGGATCCTGGCCCTGAACAAGAGTCCCCTCTGCTTATGGCAAGAATGGACAAAGTGATGACAAAGCCAAAAAAAAATCCTAGATACTCACTGTTCTTTCCCTCTTCCTTCTGCAGGGCACCGAGTGTGTTTGGGGGAGCACCTAGCAAGGACTGAGCTCTTCATTTTTTTTGCCAACCTGCTCCGGGCATTCACCTTCCGCCTTCCTGAGGGAGTGACAAAGATCAACACAGAGCCAATTTTTGGGGCCACGCTGCAGCCCCACCCATACAAGGTTTGTGCCATTCCACGCTAGGATGCAGCACATCACAGACCGGTGTGAAGCAGCCACCTTTACCTCAGTGAACTTCCTCTCAAATGTAAAAACCTTCCTCTACCAGCCAGTATATTGGTATTAGTCTATCCCAGGACTATCCAGAAAGCGGACATAAGCCAAGATCCAGGCAACTTTTGGGTTGGTCCCAGAAAATCTTGCAAGGATCTTAACCTGTTTTTTCCTCTTGGAGAGCATCTGAGCAAGATGCTGTGGTTCCCGGTTGTGAAGACAGCCTGCTGTGCCTCCCTGTCCTGGCCAAGAAGGAACATTGTGGTGATCACTATGGAGCAAACCTCAGTAAAACTCAACAGAGGACCTCAGCAAGAGCTAAGTAGGCTTCATTTCTGTGAGTGCTTTGATGACCCGAAGTCATTTGACTTTAAAGTTCTACTTTTGCTTTACTGTTCTGAACTTAGGCACTCTAATTTGTTGAGAGGTACGAATAAAAGAAAAAGGGAAACACACTAGCATATGGGTGCATTGATGTCTGAGTTTGAGGTAAGCATCTCTCCCATGTGGAAGATGATGAGTCAATTTGAACTTGAATAAACTTAAATTTCATATTTACTAACAATATGAACGTGTTGCTTGGCAGTGTGATCATTGCTATGATGTATTGACAGCTTTATTATTATTTCTTAAATTCATTTTCTATGATGTAGAATCATGATGACATTAGTCACTAAGAGGTTGAAGAGGTTGGGACTTTAAGATCTAATCAGGCCTTCTGCTTGTCAGATGAACACAGTAACTGGTAGCAGTAGGAGCTCGTTACCAATTCTGCCTGGAAGAAACATGAATGTGGGGTGAGATACTCACTTTGCCAGTGGATTTCACTGCTACCTGTTTGCAGCACAGGCATGTAAAGACTTTGAAAAGCAGCATATAGGGACTTTTTGAATGCTGAGATGTACCTCATCTTCTCTGGGACCTTTTCTTCATTATAAGTCATACCATACTTCATTATAACTCAGACTATACTTCCTGCCCTCCATTCAATCTCTTTTCAATCTGTCCTTCCCCATTTTCCGTTCCTACTCCCATCCACTCCATATTCATATAAACTCTGTTTCAGGATTCACCTTCCCTTTTGGTTTCCCACCACTTACGTCCTTTCAACATATCAAATTTCTGTCTCCTCTGACTCGGAGTATTAGCAGAGGAATCAACAAGTGTTGAGCTGAAAACAATGATCAGTGAGTATTCAAGAGGGAGCTTGGAAGATTTCATTTATTTCTCCTTTGAGGTTCTAGACCATAAAAAGAAGAGCACAGTAACTACAGAGGATGCACTGGGGGTAGATCAGTGTAAGAAAAGCTAAATGAAGACTTGATGCAGGAATCCTAAAATATCTGTTACTTAATGTAGCTGTTTACTGGCACGGATTCAACTCAAGACAGAGACGGTTTAAGCATACAGCTGGAGATGATAGCCAAGTTCATCTATAGCTATGATAAATCAAAGTGCTGTAGTATTCCTGGGTCCAAAACACTTTTGGAAAAGATTCAAATGTTGGAGTTCAGTAAAGCTGTAAGCACTGATGCAAACTTAGGACTGAATTTGTATGAGTACCAAAAGTGTTTTTATACTGGGATATAATCTGTTTGTAATTAAATCATTGTGGTGCATCTGAACTTCCTAATTTAAAATGGAGGAGCATGTCACTAAAAAGAAGTGATAACTACTGAAAGTCACGCTGACTTTCAGAAAGTGTAGCCCTGACAGCGTCTGTTGTATCACAACCCAGCATCTGCAGGCTTGCTGGGCTGGAAGGGAAAGCAGAACAGTGGGGGGGAGGGTTCACAATAGCAATAACTGCCGTGAGTAATCTCTCCTGTTGACTACACAGACTATATCAAATACTGTTCCAGGGCCTACACACTTCTGCTCAGCCTCCTTTCCAGCTTTATCTGCACTTCTCCCCCACCCCACCCTCCCACACCTCCTCCTCCGCATGAACCCTGCTGGCGATGGCATCTCTTGCTGCCTTTGCCCACTCCTCTTGTCATCTTGCCACTCGCTGAAGAGGCTTAGTGAGAAGATGTGTTACAAGCTGATTGTGCTCGAAGTCTGGAACATTATGTCCATTGAGACTGCAGCTGTACTCGGTGCAAGCTGATAGATCAGCTTCTCTGTGATTAGGCATGCCTTAGGAGTGGCACAACATGGAAAGATTTGGTAATTTACTGCTTGTTTCAGCCCCTCAGGGACTGTGTCCACCAAACCCTTATAAGGCACTACAAAGAAGCACGTTTCACTTTTGGAGAATCTCCTAAAAGCTTGGCTGAGGGGCAGGAGCCCCCCAGCTCTACGTTCTGGAGGCAGGAAGCTGGCAGTCTTGTCAGGCTTGAGAAGAATGATGTGGAAGGCAAACAGAAACTCAGGAAATACGATCAAATTAACTTTGCTCTTTCTGGGCTCTTATTGGAAGCTGATAAATTGTCCCATGCCTGCTGGAAGTGCCTCTGGGATGGAGAACAGCCTTGCTTCCCTCCCAGGGATCATTCTTCCAGCACTTGTACAGGGTTACAGACACCCAGCTCCCAGACTGGCTGACCTCTGGCAGCTGGAAGATTTGCAGGCTATGGGGAGACAGCTGAAGTAATCCTGGGCCAGATGCTGGTGGGGGAAGACAGCAGAGAGTGGTGGGATCATGGAAATAGTTGCTATGCTTAGTGCCTTGCTGCCCTCATTATCAAAAAGAGTCCAAGGCCAATCTTAAGGAAACCTGGCTGGCTTCCCTCATCCCCTGCCCACATCCCTTTTCATTCTCCTTCTGCCCCTTCAAGTGCTGCTGTCCTGCTCACCTTGTCACCACTGAGCTGCCTGCTGGTTACAGCCCCTAGGCACATCTGCATTACGCCATCAGAGCTGCCAGATGAAAAGGTGCACGCCTTGGTGCTAATGACTGGCATGATGTAACATTTTGTTTAAGTGAAGGGACTAACCCTCCACTCCATCTATTTTGTCTTTTTTTTTTTTATAAACAGTGTCAACCACAGCCTCAGGTCTCTGAGTTGTGGTAGACTTGTCATCCTTAATAAAAAGGTTTACAAAGGTTTGAAAACAGTTTGCAGGTGTTTATTCAAGGGAAAGATCCCCAGCTGGATGTATTATTTCTTAAAGCATTGCCATTCCTTCAGGGAAAACTCAGTTCATGCCGGAGAATCGCAGAGGTGGCTGCTCTGCTTACTGTTTGCAGGATGGCAGGAGTCTGTGGATGCAGAAAGCTTACAGCATTTAAAATTGCTGGACATGAGAGGAAAGAGCTGCCTAGCGTTATATGGTGCCCAGCTCTTCTAAGGTTACAGTTAAGGAAAATATTGTCAGGTTGTCTGATACCAAGATCCTCAACTCTTTTTTATTTATTTATTTATTTATTTATTTATTTATTTATTTATTTATTTATTTATTATTTTTCTCTCATGTTTTTCTGTTTCATGGTAAGGCTCTCCTAGACAGCAATATTAGCATAACAACCACGTGGCAAGTTGTGTGCCAGACTTCAGGGAAACTATTTACCCTGTCAGAAGGAGAAAGCAGGAAGCAGAGAAAAAGAAAGCATTGTGCAAAAGTCTGGTAGATTTTTGCATCATGTTTGCTCTTCCGTTCAAACATGTTGTTTAGGAAACTGGTGTGTGTCAAAGGCTTGAGCTTATTTGTCTCTGCTGATGTTCCGGTGTGTGAAACAGTGAATCAACTACTTGTAGTGGGGAAACCAACTTGATGGTATTACATATTTTAAATAGTCTGTTGCACCAGCATAGCACATCTGGAAAAACTATTTCTATAGTTCTGAGGAGACCTGGAAAATCCTGAACAGGTGAGAGCCAACAGAAAAGAAAAAAACATCTCTCCAATGGAAGGACTGGCAGGTGTCAAATGCAACAAAACCAGAGATTTTTCAAAAGAGCCAGAAGGGATGGTACTACACATACCTTGCTGGTAAGCTGTGCAACTCCTTGCCACTGGATGTTGTATTAAACATTTCCTTGCTGGATAAATTTTCAGCAAGAAAATTCCTTTTGGGTTATTTAATACCAATACAGTGTTTCTCATTTTTCCTGTTCTTATAACCTTTCCTAAGGCCTCTGCTACCATGTGCTGTCAAAAAAGGAACATTAGATTAGTTGAACTTTCATCTCGAAGAGCATGGCTGTTATGCCATTTACTCAGAATTAAAATGGTTCGATATATCATGCTTCAGTTTGAGTGTTTATTGTCATAATCTTATATTTTCCATTTGAAGAATTTCCTCTTACTTCCAGACTAGACCCTGACCAGGTGCCTGCTGAGACATAACTGAGACTGGAAAGAGATGTTCATCCAAGCAACCTGTAATCCTGAAGCAGGAGCCAAAATGCACTTAGTGTTATTCATTTTCCTTTGATTAAAAGTCTCGCTGCTGGCTCTTTCCAGAGCTTAATTTATTCATTTTCTAGATGTCTTCAGGTGATAAAAATGCATTGTGAACAGTAAATCAGATTTTATTCAGTACTAGAATGAAATTTCTGGTCAAAACAAGAGATAATATGCTAATTGAATGGGGGTTGCACACATTTCCTTTACTGCATTGTAAAGCAGCCACATATCATCAGACCTGAAATCTGCATTTGAGCCTGCACTGTCAGAGCAGCCTGAACTGGGAATTGTGAGTACCCTGGGATGAGGAAATCCCTCCCCATAAAATTCTGATGCTGTAAATGTCATTATCTTACCACCTCTCCTTTTTGTCCTCGTTACGCCTGATATTTTTTTTTACCATTGTGAAATATCACATTAATAACATTTGCAGCTGACTTGAATTGAAAGGAACAACAAGCTTCGGTGTCATGAAGGAACTAATTTACGGGGAGATGGAGATGGATGAAGCATTAAAATAGTTGAGTTTCAATGTGGGAAAAGTACAGTTAACATACCTGCAAAAATCACCCTGAGCTGAAATATTCAGTGGAAGAGAGAGGGAGGGGTGTCTATGGCTGCATATGCAGAAAAACCACTGCAGAATAAAACAAAGGCATCTGTTTGTGAGTACGACTGTGTAAGGAATATTGAGTTTACTTCTGTGTGCCTGTTACAGAGTATGCTATAGGTCAGGCAGATCAGACAAGCCATATGATACAGTGATGGAGAACAAGGGAAGAGCAGCTTTGCCATCTTGAAGCATTATGGCCAATGCAGCTTCATGTGCAGATCAAATGGTTGGAGATATGGGTACTATAATTTGAATCAGCAAGTCATTTTGTTAGATTAGATTTGTAGATAAAAATCGTACCCAAGAAAAGAAATGTCATCTCTTTAACCTTTTTCCAGCATGCACAGGTAAGTTTCATTCATCCTTCTGCCCTAGCCCTGTGAGATGTCTCTCTAGATTTAAATCACACTGCTAGGAATTGTTCTCATTTGTTGAGGCAAATTACACGACGATGCCTTTTTGCCTTTTAATGGTAGCTCAGCACAGGAGGTCAATGTACTTCATACTGTGGAATGCATCTAATCAGCTATACCAAGGTGCCTTCTCTGAGATCAAATCTTACAAAGGCAACAGTTTTTGCATGCTTTTTTTTTTCCCCAGTTTGAGTTCAATCCAGTTCACAGTCATGATTTACAAAGGAATAGCAAGGGATGATTTTATGATTCTGTAGTTGTTCTAGGAGCACAGAGCCAGTACACAACTAGCCAGCTGCAAAAGCTTGTTCAGGGCAACAAACACTAGCCAGGATTTGAAGTACAGATTCATTCAGGAGTGCCAGTACCCGAAAACATCATTCATGCTCTTCAGTGCATGCTAAACAATGTCCCTACATGACTGTGGACTAATTACAAGACAGCATGCCAGGATTCAATTGTTTTCCATACCTACCAGCGGAAAAAGATGAGTGAACTTTCTAAGAGGTAAGGTTCATGTAACTCAGGTATCAGTGTAATTATAAACAAACTGTCAATTTTTAATCTTTGTTTTATCCTTTCAATAGGGATTAATAGGGATCAATAGCCTTAACTTTCTGATCCCATCTATTAACCCACTTCCACTGCCCAGCAGTGGTATAGCAGAGCTCAAATTTAACTGGACGGTATTAATGTTGTTTAATTGTTAGGGCTGCTGTGTTTGCCCAGAGAAGGGAGATGTGGGTAGCTGTTTTTCAAAAAGGACAACTACAACCTGAGCAGGAGTTTGTGTTACATAGCACCGATCATTTTGAATGTGAGCAGTGGCTACAACTGACAACTGCATCACTCTTTGGCTCTGAGGGGTCTCTGCAATGCATTATTTTCTTGGTGTGCATCAAGGACTGCCTAAGCAGAATCTGGACAGTGCTGAAGTGATGTCTGCGGATTTGCAGTCAAGCCTAGGAATGGACGAAGAGCAAAACACTCACCACTCAAAACAGGTTGTGTGTAGGTTTCAGATTGTGACACAGCCCTCTCCTGGAGGAGTTACACAACTTGTACATTATCTGCTAGCTAATTTGAAATATATAAAAATGATCAAACGATGCCATGTAAATAAGGTGTGTTATACACTGAGCAATGCTGTGTCTGTAGTTTACTCCTGCAAAAACTGATGTTGCTACCAGAATCCATGGAAAAAAACGTGGATTTAGGGGAGCCTTCTGAGCCTTAGAGGGAATGAAAATGCAGTGTCTGTGACTCGGACAAAGCCAGTGAATAAAGCAGTATTTTCACCCTCAGGGAAACAATTAAGTCAATTCGAAAACCTTTAGTTTATTGTTGCAAACATGGGCAGACTAAAGGAGAGATTTCCAGGTTCACACAAAGTTACAGAGGTAATTTAGTGGTACTGAACTTCCAAAGACATCTGTATGTATGGATTTATTAAGAGATACTAGCCTAAATCACACCAGCCGACCTACTTTTTTTTTTTTTTTAATTTATTTTTTTCCCCCTCATATTCAATGGTAATCAATACAGTCACTTGTGTATTTCAGTTAAGGACTCACTCTTCCCCAGCCCATTATCCCTTAAGACTTACTGCTCTCCAATGTGACCTCACAAACAAGAAATTCCAAGTAAAAAATTCTCTCCAGAGCCAGGCAAAAGCAGACGGATGACTTAAAGTTGTCAAGGACTGACCTGGGTCCTCACATTGCTAGAGGAAGGGAGACCGTCTTGCAGTTGCCATTCAAAAATGCATGTGTTTTGTCTTCAAGGACAAAATCCAGCATCTTGAGTAAGAATTAATCAGATGTGTTATACAGGCAGTATTTTCTCAGGCCAAGTTTGGGGGTTGCCACATTAAATATAAGCACCGTGAGATGCCAGTAGGCCAAGTCTGGGGATCCATGAGGCTGTACTAAATTACAAGGAGTTGTCAGAGGTTTTATCATCAAGTTCCAGGAAGACTTGAGAAGATGATTCAGTTCCTGTACTGTTCAGTGTGAACAGATGAGTGTTTGTGAACCTGGGAACAACCTGTACTGTCATATAGCAGCACTCAGAATTCCTGCAGAGGTTTGTTGTGTGTAATCTCTTCTGATACACTGCTGTGTAGCAGAACATGCAGAGTCAATCACTTTACTATACAAGAAATAAGAATAAGAAAGTAAGCTTTCTTGACAATAGTGACTGCAATAATATGGCAAGATTATAAGGAAGGGGATTAAAGGGCACAATTTCTTCTCTGCTTTATTAAGCTTCAATTCTACTTCTTCATGATTAGTGTCTTGGGCAGGACATGGTATTACAGAGGATTACCTATCTTCTTACCATCAGTACTACCACTTCTATTGTACACCTTCACTGGATTTGGGTTGCTTTTTTTCTGTTATTAACCTCAGAAGAGACATTGGTACAACCTTGCATAGCATAGCCTGAAAAATACTGATTACTCAGTCTTCTTGCTGGGCTCACAGCAGTTATTTCTCTATGAGTACCATGTAGTGAACAGGATTCAGAAGAACAGTGAATGATGTTTTTAATTTGGATAACATCTCCCAGCCTTCTGTAAGTATCTTTGGTTGTATGTAGCTGTTTCCAGGAGAACCAGTTAAAAAACTGCTTGAAGATCGTGTCCTGCAGATGGAGAAAGGCTGAGATAGAGGAGTCCTGCAAGAAGTAGAAAAATAAAAATATGAACACCACAAGCAGAATACGATCAATACAAAGCAATTAAACAATGCAAAGAAACCAGGTATGAGCCACAGCACAGAACATGGAAAGCAAAAAAGGCTGCAAGCCAGCTACAGCAGCAATCAGATCCCAGCTGACAGTATGACACTGTGGTGAAAGTACCCAGAGAGCTTGTCAGATGGCAAGAAACTATTTCTCGAGGTTTTGCCTTCTCTAAATTTTTTTTTTTTTTTGGTAGTCTTTTGGGTTAGATAGATCTTTCAGATGTTTTCTATCAGTGCTCTAACCATATGTTTTAGATACTCCTACTTAGAGTCCTAAAACTGAACCACCCTCGCAGTACCAAAATACATCTCTTGGTATAATTAAATAGCAGATCTTGCTGCCAAAATTTGTCTTGGATATTTTAATATGTTGAGAGAACTATTAGGAATTTAAGTAGAAAGAATAAAGGCAAATCTGCTCTGTTTCCTACTGATCCGTGACGTTTTGCCCTGGCTCCCAAACCATCTCCCAGATCTTCACAATAAGGTATTTGCTTGCCAAGAGATTTCACACTTTGCACATTCTTTGGTAAAGCTGGAAATCAAGACCTACGGAGAGACTAAGGAAGCAGAAGAAACACAGGGTTTTACTGACTTGTACCTGACTTAGACACACTGAATGTGGTGCATGGATGCTGCACACGGGAGGACACTGGTGGGGGAGTGGGACTCTACAAACTTGTTCTAAAATTTTCATTGAAATAAGGAAATCACATGGAGAGTTCTGAATGCATCAAATCTCTGAAAGAAACATCTGCCATTGAAAAAACTTCCAGCAATGCACTTCTTAAATCTGCCTAAAAGACAGGGGACTTTGTTCAAACATGAAGAAACAGAGACTTGAGATCTTTTACTCTTTCTTACTGCTCTTCACATTTTTTTGGTTTGGGAAATCACAGATTCTGCAAAGTGTGGTTTGCTGAAGTCATCTGGAATTATGTTAATGGCTGCATGTGCTGGAAGGTCTGCTGTGCTCTAATCTCACCCCTCTCCTGCCTGAAGATTAAAGGCAATCCCAGCTCTGTGATTTGATGAAGACAACCTGCTCTGGGTTCTCCGCAACCTCTTTTTGTTGGGAACAGAAACTACAGCGAGCACTTTGCACTGGGCACTGCTCCATGTTTAGACTTAGCCAAGACAAGAGGGGAGACTAATGAAGTCCCACGTAAAACCATTTGGACTGTGCTTTCCCAAAGAACACACGGAGGTCAGCACAAAGATATCATTAGGATGGAAGTGCAAAGGTAAAAACTTGTGAGACTGCATCCAAATGGCATTTCACACTCTTGGTGAGCTGACAAACACATCTTTGATTTATTAAGAATCACAGATACATCCAGGCCCATTAGCTTCACCTTGCTGCCTTGGCATGAGTATTCACTCTTTCTTTTTTCCATTCCCTGAGAGTCAAAATGAAAGCAAAGAGCATGTAACAAGCATGTCAGACACAGCAGAGAGCACAACGTCCCCGTAACAGTGCTGCTGAGCACAGCCAGCTGCCCTGGCCTCTCCTAGGGTGGTCCTGAAGAGACAACAGTGCTGCCAGATAGGCATTTAATAAGAGAGGCAAAACTCCCATCTTTAACATCTGGCAGCAACATGGGATCAAAACTATTTTTTCCTGTGAAGACCACCACTGTTCTTTCCCAGCGTAGCTTCTTCTGTCTCCCTGAGCAGTAGAAGACATCTTGAAAGTCCCATGTTAGTTAAAAATGGCAGAAATTTCCTGTTTCTAAAATCCTCCAAGGTCATTTCATCAGCAATCAGTCTCAGTATGTTAACTATTTTCAATTCTAAATGCTTTTTATATATTTTAATTTATAATTATACTGACTAGAATAAGTCAATTTGGTCTGTGAAAGCTTGTGCTATTTTCTCACTCATTTGACACCTGTATTGATGTGTCCTGAGTTTTACAGTATGAATTAGCAAAAAATTTGCATTCATATACCAGCTGGCGATAAAAAAAAAACAACTCACTTCATTCAGAAACAGTCACAGGTAAAGTGACATTAATGCTGTTTCTGACAGCTGTCTCCAGCTCATTTTCTGGTGAGAAGTGGTCTGTTTTATTGAATATGATTGAAGAAAGATGCATCACTTGTACAAGAAGAGTGATTTTTCCATTATGTGGCTAGGATGCACCATGTGGGGACCAATGTAGGGAGAGCCCACAGGAGGAATCTTCTTGTTGATCATGAGGAGGTGTTACTTGTCAGTGGTTAAGTAAAGTAGTTAAGTGAGAACAAGGCTTTATAACAAACTATCTCCACTAATTAGCTGGGTTACCAATTATTTGAGCTTTGGCAGGCATGTTGAAAACAAGGAGAAAATAATAATGATAGTACTTAGAATGGGGTAAGACTATAAGGGAAGTCATTTTCCTTCCCCTCTAATTGCTGTGAAGATCTACAGAGGGGAATTCAAATTGCTGATGCTGAAGACTGACAAAAGACAGACAAAACTGAACCTCTCAGTGAAGGGTTTGACTGGGGGAGGAAAACAGTGCTGGCAATTGCTAGGCTCTTTTGCATGGTTTCTTGAAGTGTTATACAGTGATTCATGGTTTTTCACAATGTTTATGAAGAAGGACACATTTTTTAGATTTGTTTTCAGCCTTCCATAAATTCCTCCCATTATTATGTCTCCCCATTACTGGGCCATCCATACATTCACTGCCTATGAAATCTTATTAGGTGATTAGTTGAGAATGTTTATTGCACTAGAAAAAAACAGTCATCAGAGAGCTTAATATAATTTGTGTAAAGGGTAATTCTCTGTCTCCTGTCACTGGAGTGGTTAACTGGGAATGTATTTGGGACAGCAACAGCCCTACGAGTTCATGCAGGAGGGACTGTGAGGCAGAAGGAATTCAGACGAAGATTCATGCTGCAGCTAAAACCACCAGTCAGAATGTGCCAAAAGGGGTGGTCCTGTCCCCTTTGTCCTTGGCCATGTTCTTGCTGCATCTGCTGCATCAGTGAGACAGCAGCCAGGAGGTGAGTGTGTTCAGACTGCTGAGCTAGCAGGAAACTAGTACTGCACCTAAAAATGAAAAGTTTTCCATGAGATCAGCCAAATTACTCACTTTATGGCTCTGTGGTCACTAGATGCAGCCTTAGTGAAAGGGAAACATGGGACTATTCGTTTTCAAGGCATCTTGCTTCTAGGTAGGTTACAGACAGGTTATAACATGAAACTACATGAAGCAGCTTGCCCAGAATCATGCAGGAGATCTGCAGCACAGCAGGGAACTGAACCAGGTCTCTGAAGTCTAAGCTCATGTCCAGACCAGGCTACTAGTCCTGTCCTTGCTGTGACAGCTGAAAAGTGGCTCACCTCGGTTCACCCCTTCCATTTTTCCTGCTCAGTCTGTTTATGGTTCAAGGGACACTCTCCACTGAAGCCCAGGTACATTTGTTTGGGACTAGGCATGGTGAATCTGCCTGTGCTGTCAAAGTGCTCCAATAGGGCTGACGCCTGTAGGGGAGTGGACGTGGGGGCAGAGGGCCCTTGCACTAGCTGGGTGAGGAGGGAGATGAGAGCAATGTTGAATTTTTGTGGGTGCTCTTCTCTTTCTTTTCGTCCAGATTTCTCTGATGTTCCTGAACATCTAGAGGGCCTGAAGGAAGCTGCCTCCAGGACCAACACCTCTCCCCTTCATTGGCAATCTGTGAATGCTGAGTTTCCAAACTCACCATGAAACACTCTTGAAGGTACTGATTATTATTATTATTATTTTTTTTAATATATTTTTGTAAATAGTTCAGGTGCAGACTTCTAATGTATCCTTGGCTAGAAGGTAAAAGCGTCTTTCTGCTCCTTCCCAGCTTCAATCTGACCTCTGAGCTTTCTAAGTGGAGCTACAAGTCATGCATCTCCCTGCGGGAATTTAGAGAGGATTAGCAATAAATGGGAAGGGACTGCAGCAACAGTTGCAAATGCTGAAAAACACTGAACAGTCACGCCATCAAAAATAGCACCTGGGGAGGACTGTTATTTTAGTACAAGCTATGGGGTGGGAGGAAAGGAAACATGAAGAATAAGCAAAACTTACTAAAACGAGGCAGCAAAGCTTATTTGCTTGGCAACCGAATCCTGTAGCCCTTATTTTGATAATGTTGCTATTGGCTGGTTATTTCTTGGCACAGCGAGTCCCTGGAAGACTTCCTTAGAGGCCTGGCCTGGCCTGGCCACCGCAGGAGCAGCAAAGTGGGAGAGGCTGCAGCATGCTGGAGATGTTACTGCCCCAGGCCAGCTCTTGCTGTTGGGGGTGGAAATGAATTAATCTTCCTTTTTGGGGAAAAGACAAAGAAAAGCTTTATTACCTGTGATTTTAAGATTTTGAAGGTCGGGCTGACAATAGTTTTTCTCGCACAGAGTTCAGCTTGTTTTGGAAGGGCGTTGTGAGTGTCAGTTGTTATCAGAGCTGATAGGCACTGCAACACAACCAAGCGGGTAGATTAGAATCTCAGTATGAGTTTGACTGTGTAAGCAAACAGCTGCACAGAACTGCAAGTAGGTTACATTCTATGTACTATTTGATATGGCAGTATATCAACACATTGCTTTCTGGCCTTCTTTTTTTTTCTTTCTTTTCTTGGACAGTGCACAGACTTGGAAGGAATACATTAGTAATGTTACCTTAATGTGGTCTACACACTGCAGCTGCCAAACGAGACCCACGGAACTCTTTCCTTTCTCCATGTGCTGCTGGAGGAAAAACCAGGGAGGATTCATGCTCAGGATTCATGCCATGTCTCCATCCTTGGGTCTCCTCTCTGCAGCAGTCTTGGAACAAGGAGAATCATTAAACCTGGGAGTTGTGCAAGATGATGCATCGTTGAGGCTCCCTGCTTTCCTGTGTGCACAAAAGAAAACACAGATTCTGCAGTTCCTTTGGGTACTAGATGGAATCCAATTCTGGAATTCAAGAACTTGTTTTTTTCTTTCCTCTCCACCTTACTTGAGCTATTAATTAAAAGACTGGACTTCCCACTGCTGTGAAAACCATTCTGCAAATTACTCTCCCCTGCAGAAAACAGCTTTTGCTCACAACAAGTGGCAGCAGCTAGGCACCTTATTATATTTGCATGTGTTTTCACTATGGTCAGCATATTTCAGAATCCCTGGCAACATCGTTGTTTCCCACATAGGAGGAGGCCTGCACCCACCTCCAGAGAGATGCAGTCCTGCCTACAGATGTTCCTGAGCAACATATTTGAGATCAGCAACACACCATTACCAGTGGATTCCTAAGGGCACTTTGCAGAAGCCAGGACACGTGGAAACTGTGTAGTAAAACTTGTAACAGCTTTATGAATAGCCTGTCTTCACCAGTTCCCTGACCCCCTAAGGACAGAGATATGCCTTTTTGTCTTTCATCTGTCCATCATATGAAGTACTACAAGTGTTCATAAAAAAAAGGTCACACTTTTATATATATAGTTACATATGGCTTGGTATTGCATATACATGTACATGTATATGTAAAATGAAAATCATGTGCAGGCATGATCTTTATTCATCACCCTGCTTCATACTTCAAAATCCTTGAAACAGATGTTCAGAAATCCTTACCTCCTATCCCATACAGTAGCAAACTCTAGCTGACGTTGTTATTTGAACTCCTAATGCTTTGAGTGAGATAACACCACCTCTTCCCTCCCTCTGTGCAATTAAGTCTTTCTCAACTATCCAGGGTTGAAGAGTTCAAAACTGGTCTCTGATTTATGGGTGCCAGAGCCTTGATGTGAGGAACTAGTGAGACCCCAAGCTCCAGCAGCCACCAGTAGGATCGGATGGCTGGCCACTCATGGTTCGCAGGCCACTCACGATTCCCAACACATCTCAAATGAGATGCCCCGCATCAGTGGCAGTGTTTGAAAAGTTTGGCTCAATTGCTTCACTGTGTGAGACCTGACATGCACACTGCTCTGTGCAACGGTGAGCAAACATTACCATCTAATGGCTGCTGGTGTTAATTACAGCTATAATTTCTGTTTTAACAATGAAGGCTGTTCCTTGTCTAAGCACGGGTACTCTGAAAACACTGTATGACTGGAAAACAAATGAACATGGAAAGGTAATAAAAGCAATGTTTATGATTTTGCTGTATCCATCAATCATCTCTGGTGGGGCAATGTAAATGGAAAAAAAATCCCATTGAACTGTTTCTGGGTAACATGACACAGTTGCTTTGTTAGCTATATAAACTGCAGATACATGAAAAATAACAGTCATAAATAGTAATGTATATATTAATAATAGTGAAAGCCCTCTAACATTAATAGTGAAAGCCCTCTAACATTTTAACAGTGAAACACGATCCCAATCTCTTTTATTTCCTTAGAGCAGGATGAAGTGGCTCCTGTCCCTTTCTCATGCAATGGCAAGGACTGCAAAACAGCCCTACATAATAGAAATGGTCTTTGAGCTCTGGTCTAAGAGTACCACTACGATGCAGAAGGCAGGCACAGCCTCTCTGTAAATGTCTTGTATCTTTATGTCATTGTGTGTTTTGTTGTCCTAGGGGGCTGGGCTCTACAGAAACGTATACACACCATGGCTAGGAAAGGCTCCAGTGACTGTATTAAATGGATTCAAATCGGTGAAGAATGCCTTGACTGGGCATGTACTTGTTTTAGGGATGTCACAGGAGGTCCCTGTGGGACTTTCTGTTGCGTATACTGAAATATTTTTAGCAGATCGAGCTGTTCAGAGAACAGAGTTTGGTACAATGCCTGCATCTACTTTTAATGCCTCTTTTCAAGATGAGTTGCTCTTGGCAGCAAGGGGAATGCTGTAGAACCACTGCTCCATGTCCTTCTCAAACGCTGGGCCCCAAATATACCCTCAATACACAAAATTAATGAGTTTCCCATTCATGTACTAGCCTAGCCTACACGATTCTTAGTTGCTGAGCATGATACCAAGGTATCTCAAGAAGTCTTTACAGTAAAAGGTGTAATAAAGAAATCTGCAATGATCACCCAGAAAAAACAGGACAAGCTAACGTGGTCATGGCTTTGAGAACTACAGCCAAGTGTTGACCTAAGGTGTAGGAGGAAACAGGTCATTTTGGGCAAGGCTTCACTTAGAAAACATAAGAAAAACTGTATTCAAGGGTATTTAAATGCCACAATTCTGAAGGTTAGTAGGGGAGAGCAGTCAGTCTGAAATGTAACAGTATATTAATGGTCATCCTTCACACATCTGGCCTCCAAAATCAACTTTAAAGAAATTAAGTGGTCATTTATTTCCTATACTCAGTGCAATAATAAACCTGGATCATAGCCATGGTTAGACATGGTTCAGCTGTGCACACTCAGGCTTTAAATGTCGTACACAGCCAAGATGTCATGGTGTTCCTTGTACTTGTGTTTCCATGTGCAGCTCTAAGAAACTTTGCCATCACTGTTGAAGCACTTAAACCCTGTGTTAATCAGACCAGTGGAGGCACTAACACACTTGCAGGATCTAAAAACACTTATTAAGGACGAGATCAGGAACCACCAGAAGAGCTGGGTGCCTGGAGAGCCACGAGACCTCACTGATACATACTTGGCTCAGAAAATTAAGGGTAATAAGTATTTGTCCCCTGTACAGCTGCAACATATTTAAAATGCCTGTAGCTCAGATATTTCCAGCTGCCCTCCTACCTCCTCCTCCTTTTTCTTCTGAGAGACTGTTGACCTATTTATTTCTTTTAATTCAACCTCAAAAGCAAAATACTTTGTCTAAGTACTTGAGGACGTTCCTTGGCAGTCACCACAGAGGCAGTAATGTTGTTCCACCCTAGACTGAAACAAGCCTTATTGTACACTGTCTTCCTCAGTCAGTAAGATTATTTTTTAATAGAGCTACAAGGCTGCTGTCTTATCAACTTAGTATGGATTTTGTGATGCAACAAGCCCTTTTGCTGGAAATTTGCTATGTTATTTATTAAGACACTCTTAAATCCCATCATCCATTTACATCTACAGGCAAAGGATGACCCACGCTTTGTATTCAGAGATCACCATGACCCAGGTGATCACGGATCTCTTTCGGGAGGCTCAGACATCACCACTGATACTTTATGGTGGCCTCTCCTCTGCGTGATGGTGTGTTTGAAGTACAAGGTGAGAAATGATGGGTTGTTAGACATTGGAACAGGCTGCCCAGGGAAGTGGTGGAGTCACCATCCCTGGAAGTCTTTAAAAGACGTTTAGATGTAGAGCTTAGGGATATGGTTTAGTGGGGACTGTTAGTGTTAGGTCAGAGGTTGGACTCGATGATCCTGAGGTCTCTTCCAACCTAGAAATTCTGTGATTCTGTGATTCTGTGATACTATAAATGTCACTGTCCCTGCTTGTGCCACAGTACTAGGCAAAATGCCATTGAGTCAGGGGTCCTAATCCTGCAGTGTAACGTGTTTGGGGCATTTTGAGTTAAACTAAAGACATATAATATAATAAAGCCACGTAAACTTCCCCTTCTTTCCCTTGCCCCACGGGGCTGGCCCTAGCGCCACACCCAACATGGCGCCCGCCACCCTCCGCCACACTCAAGATGGCGGCCGGGTGCGTCGCTTTTCCGCTTCCGACGCTCTCCGCGCTCACGGCGCCGGGCCGAGGAGCGGCGGGGAAAGAGGGGGGGGGGGGCGGAGGTGAAGGCAGCGAAGCGGCGGCTGGGGGCTCGCGGCCGGAAGTCGGCGGAAGGCTTTGGGCGGCGGACCCGGCGGGGCGGAAGTGGCGGAGCGGACGGAGGTGGCGGCAGCGAGCGACGATGAACAACAAATTCGACGCGTGAGTCGGCGGCGCGGCCTGCCCCGGGCCTGACGGGACCCGGCCCTGCTCACGGCCCCGCTCCGACACCCGGGGCCGCCCCGGGCTTGGCTACGAGTCACCGGGCCCTCAAAGCTCCCGGGCTGGCTCGGGGGTTCCCGTCTGGCCTCGGGGAGCGGGCCCGGGCCCGGCCGCTGCAGCCCCCGGTTGTGGCGAGGCCGCCCTCGGTGGGGAAGGGGCCGCGGCCGTGAGGTGCTGGGGGGCAGGGAGCTGGCTGCTGGGCCTGGTGTTGTGCCTGAGGTGGCTGCCACGGGTGCTGGGCATGGGGAACGCCGCGTGTGGTGCTGGCCGCGTGGGCTGCCAGCCCGAGGTTTGTGACCTCGTGCCGTGTGGGGAGCTGGGGAGCGCAGAGCGGCTGGGTTCGGCGTGAAAGGTTTAGGCTGCGAGGTGTGACGCCTGCTTCCTGCGTGCCTTCTCCCTGTCAGATTGAAAGATGATGATAGCGGAGACCATGACCAGAACGAGGAGAATAACACACAGAAAGACGGTGAGAAGGAAAAGAACGACCGAGAGAAACCCCAGAGTACTACCAAGAGGAAGGTAAGGTGCTGGCACCTGCTTTCCCTCAGTAGGGTGTGAGGTGGGAGGGCTGGAGAGCCCTCAGTCCTGGGATAAGGGAGATGTCTTAAAGAGCTGTGGTCACTTCACGTGCTGTTACTGCGCTAGTGACAGCAGAGGGGCTGTGCTAGCATTTGGATAATTTGATTTAGTTTTCAAAGATATGTAATCTGAGGAGCGAAAGCTCCATTCACAGTCGCAGCTAGGCACAGCCAAGCTTTTGAGTAGAAATTAGTATAAAGCTTTGTTTTCCCCCAAAAAAACTTTTTTTTTTGGAAGAGGACGTGGGAAGGACAGATTGAGAGAGGTTTGCAATTGGTTTACCAGGCTGTGTTTGTGCCACTGATAAAATAATTCAAGATGGAATCTCTGAGTGTCACATAGCTTTGTTAAGAAAGTGGATATATATACGTGTTTTTTTTTTTTTTTTTTTTTTTTTTTAAGTCTTGTACTTAATACTGTTGTGTCTGTAGTAATACAATCATTATAAACTTACTGTAGTTGAGAAGAGAATAGAGACTTAAGCCCTAGTTACTCCTGCAGCAGTATCTAGGGATGCATGATGGGGGCTTTGAGGCTTTTTTTCCCTGTCAGTTTTGACTCTTAGCTAATGAGTTCTTGTTAACCTCTTTTATGTGTATTAGAAGGCTTTTTAAATTGGAAGTGGATGTTTTGGAAATTGAAAAGACCTCTCTGCTGACTGCTAGCGATGGGTTCTGCCGAAGCTGCCATAACAAGTTCTGAGACAGACTAATCCTCCCGGAGTGGCGGGGTGTTGGTTGCTTAAGGGAGTTGTTGTCACCAAAGAGTTGTAATTGCTTTTGAATCATGGTTTAGCATAAATGAGTTTTACTCTTCCCAGAGATGAATGACTTCTTAATTCAGGAAAGCTAAACTTTCGTATTGCTATTTTTAGTTGACAGTTTTTTTTTTTTTTTTTTTTGAGACAATCACAGTTAATTTAAAACAGCACCACTAAATTTTCCTTTTAGCTCTCATGAGAGATGCTTTTTTGTGACACTTCCCTGAGCATGTTATTATTTCCTTAGCCATCCCTGCACTGCAAATTTCTAATATTCTTAGGAATAGTCAGCTGCTGTTAGCCTAATGTTCCATGTCAGACAACTAACAGAGATGGTATTTATTTTTTTCTGTGAAAATAAGGATCAGATGTTTGTTTTATAATCCGTGGGGGCAGGAAAGTGTGGACTTTTGATGCTGTGAATATAATTATTTCCATTCCTGCTTCTGAGGAGTTTATAAGGGATAAGCAAAGTTTTCTGTTCTGCAGGCAGTTGTCCCAGGGCCAGCTGAGCACCCCTTGCAGTATAATTACACGTTCTGGTACTCCAGACGAACACCTGGGAGGCCTACCAGCTCGCAGAGTTACGAACAGAACATCAAACAGATTGGCACCTTTGCCTCAGTGAGTATATCCCTGTTGTGCTTGTGTCTCGTGAGCGTGATGTGGCCGTCGTCGCTGGCTTGCTGAGTGTGTGCACGTGGACGCTGTGCTTCTGCTGTCAGGAACAGAGCTGAGTGTGATGTGCCGTGACTTACAGGTGAGTTCTTGAACCATACAGCATGGGACATGTCCTAAGCAGTTCTTTGCCCTGTGCTAGACAGCTGGGATATTAATGATAGAAATAAAAAGAAGTCACACGTAGCTTCAGTCTGCTAGCTGCAGCAAATCTTGACAGGTAAGCAAGAGAAAAGAAAGCAACAGCTCTTCTGGATGCCATGTAGCCATGAAGCAGACAGTACAGTCCCTCCCGATGCTGTGCCAAGTGTTTCCATCACAAAGAATAATGAACAGGCATCAGGTGGCTGTATATGCAAGCAGCTGTTGGCCTGGTGTCTGTTGCCTTTCTGGAAGTGATGAGTGAGGTGCATTTGGTGCTGCAGTGAAGTAGTTAACAAAAGCAAGCTCCTCTCCCTTTTACCTTTTGCTGTTTACGGTTGTTTATTCCTAGAATGAAGGAAGTGCTGGAAGGGCGGGCAGTGTTGGGTTGTTTCATGGTGCTGGCAGTGTAAAACCATCATTAAGATGCCAAGGTACACAAGTAAAATAGGTCCTCGGTGTTACAGACACCACAAACAAAATCATTCTCACGGCTGGGAAGTGTACTGCCTGGTGGTTGCTTTGTTTGTTTGTTTTTAATCTAGTCGTTTCCCCAGATATTTCAAAGGCCCATGCAAAAATGAGTTCTTCCTACCAGTAAAACTATCTGCTGTGATGTGGGAATTTGTAAAAGAAAATAATACAAAAATACCCTTTCATCTCTTCTGGAGGCTGCAAAAATATGCCTGTCTAGGCAGCTTGGTCATGTTCCTGCAGCCACACAGGGTAAAGGTGGGAGGAATTGCTCTGAGCATGTTGGGTCGTGGGGAGCTACTGTTCCCCTGTGTGGTCAAGTACTTTTGGCTACTGCGTGGTGATCTGGCAATAACTTTGCAGTTTCTTGAATCAGTGTAGACTTAATAGCTCCTTAGAGGAAGAACTTCACGTGTTCTGTTGTCTACTCTTTTTTGCAAGGAGTTGCTGGGAATGCTAGAGTTCAGCTAGGATGGAAGGGTGTTGGCCAGAAGATCTGCTGATGTGTTTGTTTCCAAATTCTGTTAGAGAGAACAAGCTGCAGGAAGAATTGTCTGAGCCAAAATCTAGGTTTGGGTTTATTCTTTGCTTTTCAGTAGAAAGCTCTGAAAGCTTTTAAGTGCTAACCACTAGAGGGCATATGCACTTAGTGTAAGATTTTGATTTCCACACTGCGTTTGGATGTGTCGAACAAAAATAAATTGTATCCGGCCCCACCTCAGTTTTGTTTCATAATTATATTGGCTATAAAAGCAAATTCCTGCTTGGGTGGCTAAGATTGGAGGTTGGAGCAGAATTCCAAGGGCTGACCAAGTCATCAAGGTTTCTGTTGAAGTACTTGGGTTGATGCCTAACCTCTCCAGCTTCGCTGCTGACCTGCTTAATAGCTCTTGTCTTACTGAGTAGAGTTCTCTTCAAACGTGGAAATTAGTGTAACATCTTCTAGTGCCTTGTTTTGTTTTAAATGTCCGGCCTCTCTAAAATCCTTTCAGAGGATCTCAAAGGATAAATATTTTATTTTTAAGAATTAAAAATGCACACCAGACTGAAGTAGACACAGGGGCTGTCATGATGGAAACTGGTATTTTTCAAGTGGTCAAAGTGTACCATAGGAGGCTGTAAAGGGAACTAAAAATTTAAATAAAAGCTCCAAGTGGTGCCTTAAGATTTTAAAACAGCACCAGAATGCCTCTGTTGTCCTAAAATCTGGACAAGGCAAAATTAAATACAAAATATGTCTCGTTTGGAGGCTCCTGCAGTCTCCAGTAGCCCAGCGAGCAGTGGTTGAAGCAGGGATGATGTGGTCTTGTATAGGGAGGCTTGGCTTTGTTTGCTCTCGACACACATCCACTAATTAAAGTTTGGGCGTTAGGATTTACACGAGATGTCTGGCAACTGTTGTCTAGAGCAGATGCGATCTTAGCCTAGATTTCCTCGGACAAACACCAAGTATTTTTTGCAGGTACTTGTTGAATATTTCAAGTGGTCATCTGCTGATAGAAGCAATCAAAAACAGGCCACCAAGCTCTGATCCTACTGCTGCCTTATGGGTATCCTAACCACCACCCTTGTGCCAAGAAGGTAGAAGAGAAGAGGGAAGGTGGCTCTGGCTAGCTGGTATAGAAGGGGAAGCCTCTTCCTGTAGGAATCTTGGCTCTGATCTGTTTGGGCAGCCTCATTGTGTGGTTTGTGTCATTGCAGGTGGAGCAGTTCTGGCGGTTTTACAGTCACATGGTACGTCCTGGGGACCTGACAGGCCACAGTGACTTCCATCTTTTCAAAGAGGGGATCAAACCCATGTGGGAGGTGAGTTGGAACTCTCATTTCTGCCTCGGTATTTTACCAGAGTGCTTCTACGGTGGACTCTTGTCACTAAAGGGCACTCCAGGCTTCTCTTGGGTGCAGCCCTTTTGTCTGGGTTTCCTGTAAAGTTCTCAGAACCCTGTCCTTGTAACCTGGTAGTCCTGTGATCCTCTGGCAGAGGAGGGCTGGACAGCGTTGCCTGGAGCCCAGTGAGGAGGGCACCAACAAACCTCTGTGCCTCCTACGTGTTGACATTTTCCCTTTATTACATCTTTGTCCAGTGACAGCACTGTGGGGTGTGGGGCTTTTCTCTAAATGGGCTCAACCTCTGTAAGTCGAGTCCAACAAAGATGGAAACCAAACCTCCTTTTTCAGACAAGGAAGAAGGAACACACATGGTTAAAAGCCTACAGCTGTGCAGAGCTGGAGGTGGGAAGAAGACTTAGCCCTTCATTTGCCTTTTTTCTTTCCTAAGTACTCGGTTCGCTTGTGTTCATTCCTATCCAAATCTGTTTAAAAAAAAAAAATACATTTTTGCCCAGCAAAATACAAAAATGTATTTTTTGTCCAATTCCTAGCTGGCTTCCAGGACTGACCAATACCATTCGCAGCATGAGAATTTTATGTGTTGCTTTGCAGTACCTAATTATGCTGCTTGGTCCTGAGAAATTTATATGTGACCCTGGTTGGCAATTATTTTAAGCAAGGTGTTTTATAGCCATTTACTGCAAATACAATTTATATAAAACGCTTAACCCTCTTTGGGCTCCCAGCGAGCTAGCTGCTCTCATAATGTGTCAACCAGAGAGACCACAAGTTAACAGAATTCCTATAAAGCATTTCCCTGTAGCCATTTTAAGTAGGAGGTGGAGAGGTTCTTTGTTTGTTTTTTTTTCTTTTTTACTTCTGGCCACGATGCCTTCTTGTATTACTAGAAGAGGATCCTTGCTGCTGCCCTTCTCTTTGCTGCTTGCTCTGCAGGGCTTTGTTTATGTTCCTTTCTCTTTCAAATTAATCCTTACATGCTGCAATTTTCGTAAGCACATATATGTGCGTGTAGCTCTGATCTCTTTCAGGATCCATCTGTGCCTTTTCTGGGTAAAGTCAGGAGCAGTAAGCGTAATGTTCCCTTGTGATTTTCTGGGCTGCAGATCATTATTATTCTGGTAAAGGGAAATCAAATGCTTGACTGAACCGAAGCTTGTTTAACCTGAAAGAAAACTAATGATAACCATAAAACACACAATACAGCATCTGCCTCCCAATCACTGTTCTCTTTCTAGCCTTGAACCTGCTTAGACCACATTTGAAGTATTTTGGGCAATACCACTTTATTTTCTGATCCCCATTAGGCAGTGTGGAACATTTGAAGAGCTAAACTCAACTCTCTGTTTATAAAGGCTGAGGTATAGACAGCTTAATTCTTAGAGTGGAATGTTTACAACGTGGCAAACAAGGATGCTCAGTCAAAAAGCATTTTGCGTTTCATAGGAGTATGCCACATTCTTAGGGTTTGTGCCGAATGGGATTTTTCACCTTGCATGTGGCTGCTGTCACGCTTTGAGGTTTGTCTGGAGCTGACACCTCCCCCTTTCAGCACGGGCTTCAGCACATACATGAAAACTGGGGATCTGCTGAATGCTGATGTTGTGCTGCCGTTTCCAGGTTTGCTCAGGATTGCTTCATTAGCACTTGCTGTCTCTGAGAGCACACAAACGTTTAGTTTTTTGAAGCCCTAACAAAGCTCTAAGGCTAAAATAAAGCGAGCTTTGTTACATGAAGATGGATGGGGCTGCATTGTCTAGCATCTACAAGGTGTGACCCAGAGGGAATTGCAAGTGATTTGGCCAGGGATGTCCTGTGTTTACAGTTCCCCATGAGTTCTCTGTTTCTGTCCTAGACCTCCCTTCTCCTTCCCTTCCTAATTGCCACCTCTTATACTTTTTCCTACTTCTCTCTTTGGCTTTGGATGGAATTTGTTCCCCTCTCACCTTGTAAGCATTGCCAGCTAGTGTCATACAAGGGAATGCCACAGTGAGCATACTGCACAGAGGATGAGCTGCTCTTGGATGTAGGCGTGTGTTCCCTGAAGCAGGGGAGTCTGTAGCAGTTTTCAGTACAACATATGGAGTTGCAATATTGAGGTGACAGACTGCGTGCTCAGCATAAGTATTTCCTTTCTTCTCTCCCCTGATTTTTGGGTATTTCTGTGGGTCAACACGGACTGGACCGTGAATTCAGCTGTATGTGTGATAATGTCAGTGGCTCCTGGTATGGGGGTATACTCTGCTGCTATGGGGGAGAAGTGAAATGCCTTTGCTTGAAAGTACCTCCAAATACCAACCACCCAATCAATACGTGGTCCTGTCAGTGGCTCTGCTGTCTTGTGGGAAGGAGAAAAATTGCTGGAGGGAAACAAATCAATTTCTTGCCCGTCTTCCTAGGACGATGCCAACAAAAATGGTGGTAAATGGATTATCCGTCTGCGAAAGGGCTTAGCATCGCGATGCTGGGAGAATCTCATTCTGGCGATGTTGGGAGAACAGTTCATGGTGGGGGAAGAAATCTGTGGGGCAGTCGTCTCTGTCCGATTCCAGGTAAGCTGCTCTGAGAACCGGCCTGTACTTCCATTGGGCAGGGCTACAAAAAGCCCCCATCTGCTTACCCCTTCCGTACTGTTCCGTAGGAGGATATTATCTCGATATGGAACAAGACAGCCAGCGACCAGGCCACGACAGCCCGGATACGCGACACGTTACGAAGAGTGCTCAACCTACCTCCCAACACCATCATGGAATATAAAACACACACCGACAGCATCAAGTACGTGCGGTGGCAGGGGGAGGGCCCGCTGCTGGTTGCATGTGTGCTTGAGCAATTTAATGCAGGGCGCAAGAATCGAGGGGAGCGCTCACGTGCGTTGTGGTTCTTGCAGACAGCAAGACAAACAGCAGCAATTGTTGCCAGTGCGCTTTGAAAGCCAAATATCTGTATCGTTATTGTGTTGTTCTCAGGGACATTTGGTTCTAATAGTAAGACCTTATTCTTTTTGAGCGTGTAGTTCTGGGTTTTGTTAGCAATCCACCCAGCCTGTCACTTCGGAGATGGGCAGCCCAGTGTGGGGCTGCGGCTTGATGCATTCAGAGACGTGTGCAGTGGGGGGGACGAGATCATTTGAATAAATAGAGATTCAGGGGAATAAAGTGCGGAAGCTAAAGGGATTTATAGTGCCATTAGACTTATAAATGTTCTTGGGAAAGTGCTGTGTGAATTTACAGTGCTGTACAAATGATTTCTAATCATAATAAACGTCGTATATTAAGTCTTCCAGGCCCTGGTGACAGAGGCTCTTTAACAAGACTGGAAGATCACAGTACACAGAGAGGACAGCTGTATTTTTAAATAAACCTATTACAGCTTACCATACCAGGCCATTCAGGGTGACTTTTATTCCCACAACGTGACAAAGACTTGCACATATAGGTATTAGTTATAGGTGAATAATGTAATTTTTTCTTAAGTATATTATGAACCAATACACCAATTAGGTCATATGGGTTAAATTAACACTTGGAAAGGTGCAACCAGAAAAAGAAGTGAAACAAATTAATAAGACATTGATAGAGTAGCAAGCTTTCTAATCCAACCCTTAATCAAGGTCCAAGTACCATTCGTGACCTATTTTCATTGTTAGCTTGTCCTTTCCATAGAAACACCTTCCTAGATAGCACGCCGAGGAGAGTTTGGTGGGCTTAGTCCTGATTTTAGCAGAAAGCTGGCTTCTGGTTGCATCCAGTTTTGGGTGTGGGTCACTAGCAATAACACGCAGGTCTGCTTAAACTGCCTTTTAGGCATCTAGTGCTCCACACGGCCCTCCTGCCTGTGTGTGTGGGAAAGAGAAGGGAAGGGGAAATTATTATTATTGACAGAGTATTTTCCAGGCAGCTTTCTGGTTTCTGAAAGTTCCCACTTCTGTTGAAACCTCCTACTCATGGTTTTGCTGGTAACATTTCTCATGTGCTTATTGCCAGGAGAGGGCACTATCAGCTGTCTGTCTGTGTTAGGAGATAGCAAAGTGCTCATGTGGACACATTCCAGGATATTTTGCTTCTGTTCAGCAGCAGCAGGCTGCAGCCTGTGGTAATGTGGCTTTGTGGTGTAAGAGGGGAGATGTTTATGTTCTCCCTGACTCTGTAAGGAAAGTTGTGTTCCAGCTGAGATGTTTGTTTGTGTAGCAAGTTTAGGATTGAAGTGATGTGGCTTTTCCTTAACAAGCTCTCCCCACCAGCACGTCCTATGAAGCCACAGAATGCTGCTGTCGCCATGTTTGTAACTGGTTTTGCTCTGGCAGGTGCCAGTCCTTGAGCGGTGCATCCAGCCTGGTGGTCTGATTTCCCTACAATAGTGTAACAGACCCTGTTTGCTGCCCTCTCTTGCTGCATAGCATCAAAGTTTCATTTTACTCTTCTGATGTGTGCTGCAAGAGAAGCTTGTCCAAGAACAACAGGTGTCGGAGGAGCCAGGCTTAGTAGTTCGGATGACGGTCGGGAACAGTTGTTAAATAGCAGGCTGACTTGTCTCCCACTTACTCTCCTGTGGGCAGGAGTGATAGGGAGAAGTTTGGTTTGCTGGTGTCCTAGCGAGGTAGGTCTGAGCAGTTAAACTTCCATCATGTCTGGTATCACGAGAGCTCTTCTTTCCACGGCCTCGCTTGAGCTGCAGCAGTGTGATTTCAGTGCCGTCCCACATCTCCTAATGGCACTGGTGTAATTCAGAGCAGAGCTGCTTGTCAGGGAGGTTTGTGTGGTGCTGCACGGACCGACTTATTGTGCTTTTCTCGCCTGGTACCAGCTCTAGCACGGAGGGAGGAGCTGCAGGCAGCCAGCTGCAGCGGCAGCGGGGCGGTGATGGTGCCTGCTTTGTTGCCAGAGGAGAGCAGGACAGCCCCAGCTCTCAGCCTGCCTCTGCTTGGCTGTGCCTCGCATCATTAAGGTTTTCTCACTAATGAAGAATCTCTTGTGTAACTAGTTCTATCCTCCATAAAGTCTGGCTCCTTTTCCTCACCCATCCATCAAGCCCTGTTGAAATACTGTCCGTCATGAATAAACTCCACTTATGCTGTGCATGTACCATGTGATTTATGACTCGGGAGGGCTTTCTAGCCAGCACTCTATATTCACACTCTGGCTGTGTTTTATGAAAGGCTCTAATGGAAGAGCTGTGCTGTAGGCTTTGTCAGGGCTGCCTTTCTAGGGGGGCTCGTGGCATTTTTCATTTGTATGGGCTGCATCTCTCCACTAGAGCTCTGCTCATGTGCAGGGTTTGATTGGCATTGATTGTGCTTCAGGGAAGGGAGCACGCTTAGCAAGAAAAGAACAGGCGTTTCTCAAAACCTTGACTTCTAGGTAGTGAATTGACCTGGATTAGCTTTTGACACACTGTAAATGAATGCTTCTGTAGAAATTGGTAGCATGCCCCTCGCTGTGGAACCTAAGCACTGTGTTTCAGGTTTTATATATTCCTTTTGTGATGTTGCATTTCATATTAACTCATTTTTAGACACCATTTTTCATGAGTTGTCAGTGAGGCTGCAGCCCCCTTTGTTTCAGAAGGCGGTGGTGCTGCCAAGCTGCTTTGGAAAAGTATCTGTTGCTTCACAGCTATTCCAAGGACCTATTCTGCATTCCGTCCCTTCAGCTCTCAGCGGTGGGGCTTGTGCATTTAGCTAGATAAGCAGATCTTTCATTGCAGTTTTCCCATGTTCGTCCTTTCTCTTGCTTGCAATATTGACAAGCTGCCTAAATCCCAGCAACTGGAAGGGTCAGCCTAGTCTGTATTAATTTCCAATCTTGTTGGAAGAGCTAGAGAAATCTGTTGGACTCTGCTTAATTCCAGGGGATTTATAGTACCTTAGGCGTTACAGTGCTGAGCACCTGAAAAGAACCTGTGACACTTTTTGGGCTACTTTGTTTCAGCAGCTGGAGAGAAAGCACTTCTTTGTTCTCTCAGAGGTGGATGAAGAGGTGCACTCACCTGAAGTGAGCCACTTCATAGGTCCTGTTCATCAGCATTGTTAACCTTGGCGGTGACAGCGTCCAGCAGGTTACAGACAGCAGTACTCTATGGTTTGAAATTAAGGAAAAAAAGGAAGAAAAAAGTCTGTTTTGCTGTCACAGGAGGTGTAATGTTGTTGATTTTTTTTTTTTTTTGAAAGCAGTGTTGCTGACCACAACCTACTCAAGTCTCGGTGAAGCCACTGAAATTATTCAGGCAGGTGTCTGTAGTGGGTGAACTGCAGTCAGGAGTGTGGTGGTGGGGAAATGATCACCGTAAGGTTTGATTTCAGTTTTTTTTCAGGTGTGTAGTGTAAAGGGCTTGGCTGTCCTGCATACACCCTTGCTCTGCCTGGGGTTATCAGCCTTTTTTTTCCCGTTCTCCTAACTGCGGGGTTGGTGGTCTCCTGTGCTGAGAGCTCCCACCTGCAGAACCATCCAGGAGGCCCAGGCAAGTTCAGCAGCGCTGCTTCGTGTGACAGGAGAGGCCAGACCTTCACAGTGTGGCCATGCTGCTGGCTTCCCCTGAGCCGCCTGGGTCGGAAGTATTTTGGTCGCTGGGTGACTTTATGGATCGTCCTGTCAGCTCTAAAGCAAGGCTGCTTTTTTCTGAAAACAAAGCTTCAGTTATTTGTAAGTGCCTGCTGCAGTGAGAGCTGAGCAGCGTATAAAACTCTCCCTTCCTTTCAAAGTCACCACTGATAACTAATGGGACGGCTCGAGTAAATGAGAAGAATAGTTGATCTTAATAGGGCTGGCACTGGGTTCGTTTCACTGCAGGCAGTTGGAGGAAATGGCCTTGGACTATATTTTGGCTAGGAAACAAGCAGATATCCTAAGGAGGGAGAAAGGGTATGCGCTGCAAGAAGAGTGCAGGGGCAACATTCTCGTGCCAAAAATAAAAAGGGGAGGCAGGGAATGAGGTCTTGAATCCAAGGGAAATATGACAGGAGAAATCCTCATGGAAGGGGGAAGTGTTTGGCAAGATCAGTGCTCCTGAGCCAGTAGGCTGGAGGTGGTGGGCTGGGGAGAAGTCTCCTTTGTTGTGTCGGAGTTCAGCCAGTGCTTTAATTATTGTGTTAACTCTGTTATGTTTTTGTAGCGCTGGTTTTCGTTTGCTTGCTGATTTCCAAGGACGTTAGGAGTTGATACTCTTCGGTGCTGCTGTCCTGTTTGTACCAGCTTTGCCTTTGGCTGTTCAGATGGTGTGTGCAGGGTTAACCTCGTTTAAAGTTACACGGCTTCCACGTGGGGCCCTAACACTGCTGCCTGTCAGCGGCAGGGCAGGTTGCCCTGGGTCTTGCCAGCTCTAGAGAGCTGCGTTGCTTCACCCTCATTCCATCCAGTCTGACAAGAGGAATAAAAGCTAGAGGAGGGTGGTGAGGTTCCAGACCTGAGGCTCTGCAATACTGGCTTCATTTGTTTGTTGCTCCTTTCTCCAATTCCAGTAACACTTCCAGGTGCTGGAAGTCTAAGAGCACTTCCTTAGACTTGGGCTTTGACATGATGGGTTCGCTGACTTGTTCTTGATCACCTTTGTATATTTTATTCAGAAAGGTCTCTCTCTTTGTAAGAGGTTCCCATATCCTGGTGGCCTGTCTCTTACCAAAGAAGCCACTATAATCTATTCCATGTTTCTTTTCAAGGAGGTCAGTTCAGATGTGTACGTTTCAAAGCTGTGATGGCTTCCCTCTTAGCCTGTGCTACAGATTGCCAGGTATAGGAAAGGATTATTTCAGGCTACCAGAATACCAGATTTTTTTTTTAAAGCTGTTGGTCTGTAGGCTTGTCACAAGGTTCCTGGTGGCTTTGGGCAAAGCCTTTAACCACTCTGAAGAGCATGAGGAGAGGGACGGTCTCTGGTGAGTGTTGTGAAGGTAGCATGTGCTATGAGCTCCCCACCTCTGTTTTTAGCTACGGAAGCAGATGGAAGGGAGGCAGGGCTGCACAGAAAAATATCAAGGGGAACTGCTAGGACTTTGAGGGTGCTGTGGGGAGATCTGCCGGCACTACTTGCACAATTGTGATTTGGAAAGTCCCTTGAAGCTGCTGTGGTTGCTCTTCCTCTTTTTGCTCTGCTGGTGGCTCCTTTATGCATTTTTTTTTTTTTTTTTTCCTCCAACTTGCTGAGGATAAAGGGAGCCCTGCTTGCATCCTGACTTTGGGTAGTGGGGGAGAAAGTGGGAAGTTTCATCAGTTGTGGGTCAGGAATGAGCGTGGAGGACCAGCTCTGGCTGGCTTTATTTAGCCTGCTAATGTTTCCATTTCCCATCTGTTCAATAGGAATAACCCAAGTGTTGGGGATCAATTCACTGAGTATCTGATCGCTGCACAGACAGTATAGCACCGAGGTACTAAAAATGTCTATACATAAAAATAACCTCTTAGACTCTCTGGCACCGTGCCTTTGGCACATCACAGGCCATAAAGATTCTGCCAGATGAAATTAACTGGCAGCCTCGTTCGGTACGAAATGGAGAGCAGTTTGCTCCGCTAGCATAGCTTAGGTACATTAGGGCAGACACATCTTAGTGGATTTTTTCAGTCAAGTCAGCAGATAGTTGGAATAATTAGTGCTATAATATGTATGAGGATCTAAACTTAAAAATTCTTGGCTAGGAGATCTTTTTCTCTGTCTGCGAGAAGGACTTGGCAGCTGAAGGACTATGTGCGTGATGTTATGTGATGTTGGAACAGGGGACTCCTTGGTTTGAAAGGGCCAGTACATCATCAATTATGTTGACAAATAACCTTGTGTCCCTTTTGTAGAGAAAAGTTATCAATTTGGGTAGAACTGCAAGAGAAGAAAGAGAAGATGTGATCGGGGGTGATGGAAATGTGGTAGAAATGGGAGCATGGGAGGCTGAAGGGAAGCCATGAAGCTAGAGACGAAGCTGGAGATGTAGCTAGCTTTCCAACAGCATTCAGCAGCGAGGAGGAATTCAAGTCAAAAGTTTGTCTTTCCCCCTAACTTTCTTCTGGAGGGAGGCAGTTGTACCCCCAGTGTCTGGTACCGTGGCTTCAAGGGTTGGTGTCTGAGGATCAGCTCAGAGATTCCAAGTAGCTTTGGGACTTCTGTGGATGACTGTTACTTGTCCCTCCTCCTCAAGATCAGAACGATTTTGTGCCCCCATGGGTTCTCAGAAGATGGTTTTTGTCCCCTCAAAAGAAGGATTTGCTGTCCTGTCTTATGGGAAGGTAGTGTCACAGATCCAAGATGGGCATCACAGTGGCCCATTCTTGCTGTTACTCTCTGTTAATTTGGGCTGCGACTTTGCTGGGAAAGAGCATGTGACAACTGAGGTGCTTTTGCAGTTGCTGACTGGGAGCTTGACTGTGTGAGGTTCAGGTGTAGGAGCCTGTGGGTCTGTTTTGGGCACGGATGCTGACTAATAGAGAATTTCCGTTTCTGTACTCCCCTGTAATGTTGATGACTTGGTGAGGTAATGCAGAGAACAAGATATGAGGTAGCTGCAGCAAAGTACCAGCGACAAGGTCTGCGGAACAGCTTGGGTTTATGGCTGACCTGGGTTCCCTTTAAGGTCCCTCCTGCTCCATGGGACTTTGGGGTTGGTAAATGGCTTGGCATGTGCTGTAGGCATCAACGCTGTTTTGCTGGGCCTGGAGAACGATGAGGTTTTTTGGCATCTCTCATCCCAGCAGCTAATAGTCATGCTCACGTTAACCTCAGCATCTTTTCCCTGAGAGGGCTTTCAGTATTCTGCCTTCGTAAAACAGACAGCAATTTTTCAGTCTGCTAGCTTTGTCCGTCAGAAGCATCCTCCACCAGGGAATGCAGCGTTAGGCCTGTCCCTCTGACTTGTCTGAAAACGTTTTCGTTTCAAAGAGCTCTGGTGTTTTTATTGGGCTGTCGTTAACAATGCAGGTTTACAGTAGGAAGTGAGACTTTCTAGTAACGATGGGATTCTGCCGCCTGATGGAAGGATGATAACTAAGCCACGTGGCAGTAAAAACACCCTGTTGGAGGGATTGCTACATACTCAGATACGTGGTGAAGCATGAGGCCAGTAACCGGCTGGGTTTAACCAGCCAAGAAGCGTGACAATCCTCCAGAAACACGTAACGTGGGCTGTTCTATCACTGGTAGGAAACGGATCTTCCGTGTGCGACTGGGAAGGTCGTACCTGTCCCTGGGTATTAATGTGGCTGTATCGCCAGCAGCCGGTGGGAACGCTTCATGGCTGTGCAGAACGTAAAAGCTGCCTCGCGCTGTCAGATGTTTGGCTGGGTTTTAAGGATGCTTCTATCCACTAGGGCTATCAGAGAATATTGCCTTGCTCTCTGAAGACAAGTGCCTTTCAAACGCCATTGAATGTTTCTGCTCTCGTTAAAAGTTAAGAAGCCTTTGATCTGAAGTGCTGTTTTTTTTTGTTTTTTTGTTTCATTTTTTTTTTTCCCTCTGGCTTGCCAGGGCCTGGGAGGAGTTTCATGGCCTGGTGAACAGCAGTGGCCGCTGATCGAACGCTCCCCCTCCCTCTGTCACACGCAGGGTAGGGCCTCATCTTTCTTCCTATGTGACTTCACGGCATACCTCTCAGCTTCCAACCCTCTTCCCGTGGGCTGGCATGTTTTCCTCTTGCCTCGTGGCCCTGATGGTGGCCTCATCCCACTACTGGCTCTTTCCTAAAGGTCAAAACATATTTTTTCCACCCCCCAACCAAAGGCAGTGGTCTGCATTCACTCAGCATTTTCTGATACAATGCTGCGTGCTGTTTTGCTAATGTGTCCTTCCTCTGTGCGAGCCGGTTGTATCCCAGACCTAGTCCCAGGAGGCTGAGAGGTACGTCTTCAGCTTGGGTCTGCTGCCTAGGGCTGACTGTTAGTGGTAAATGAATGCTGAGCACATCCCTCGGATGGACACCGCGAGAGGCGCCCGGAGCTTGGCATACACGCCTCTGCTCCTGACAGTGGGCTGGGGCAGAATAAATTAGTCTGTCAATAAAAGCTTGTTCAGGAAGGACACGCAGGAGCTACTGTATTTAGAAATAATAACGCTGTGGCTAATGAGATGAAACCACCTGCTACTTCTGGTAATGGCAACCGACCACGTGCAGGGAAAACAGGCAAGGTGAGCTCGGTGCCGTTGTGAGCCTTGCAGCTCAGATTGATTTCCCCTCTAACCCTGCTTCCCCGACAGCAGGCCCTTTCCTAAAAAAAGGTCTAGCACGAGGCCTGGTGAGGAGGGTTGTGTTTGGCTGTAGCCAAGTGGGATTGCTGCACTGCCGAGTGCCAGAGTAGAGCAATCTGCTGGAAGGAACATTCCCCAGCCCAATTCCCACCCTGTGGTGGAGTGTAGCTGCTCCAGTGCAGCCGAGCATCGAGGGGTCACTGGGAATCCCTCTGCTCCCAAACCCTCCTTCCGCAGCTTTGGGCAAGCAGTGCTCTCATGGCCTGCTCTGAAGTCATGGCTGAAATAACCTTTCCTCACTGATTTGGCTTTTTGTGAGGATCGATGTTTACAAAACATCACGCAGGCACATAGGAGTGTTTTTATTGTTGAGAGGACATTCAAGTGACCTTCCAGAAGAGAAAACAAGCTCACTTCACGAAACACCAGGCTCAGAAGGCAGAACATGTGCCAAGTGGGTAGGAAAACAGTGACAGAGTTGGTTTAGCTCTCGACTGTAGTGAGCTACCCACCAGGGAGAGCAGCGGTGAGCAGAGGGCCGGGGCACCACGATAGGGGTGAAAAGAGGGGAGCTGTAGGAACCTGCCCAAGAAAGAACTAAACTCTGCCATCCTCCTGAGGTAGATGACACGGGTGAAAGTACTGAATGGGACGGAAAGTCTAATTGCTGTTGCAAATTAACTGGAATCCAGTTAATGAATCCTGAATCATGTTCCCAGATGGCAGCACAGCCTGCTTTGCTTGCAAGTACAAAGGTGAACCCCAGTCTCCTACAGATGGCCTCCAGCATGGTTTTGTGCTGTCATTTAATAGCAGAGTAACTTGTTTAACTCTCCTAAAGAGTGTTTTTGACTTCCTTCTGCTCCTCCAGCTCTCCAGCTTGCCTCCTGGAGCTGTTCCAGCATGCACTGTACTGTGATGTTACAGCTACCACGTGGCTTTTAGCAGCACACAAAGCTAGCTCAAGGGTTGAAACGGGGTTTTACAGCCCTGCAAAGCACCTTGCTTCTGAAGCCGTGAGCTGCCTTCACTCTTCAACATGGCTCTGCCAATTTGTTGTGATGTGTGCTGGGTTATCCCTAGATGCTTGGTTTGGGCATCTTACTGTCCTGCCCTCTTAGGGGAAGGGGCACCAAACCCGTCCTCTCCAAGTAATTGTCATCTCGTTTAATTGCCTTTGAATAAGAAAAAAAAGAGTAAAAAACCAACAACAACTCCCCAACCTTTTTATTAATGAGTAAATGTGGTTTGCCTGTTGCTGCTGCTCACAGGCCAGTAGTAAGCATTAACACAGGTTTCTGTAACCTGCCCCATCTTCAATTGCTGCCATGTGCTGCAAGATGACACAAATGAAGGTTGTGGACCAGCAATCCTTTCTTTGGCAGTAGTCCCATGGCTGTACTCAAGTGAGTAAAAGCTGCTGAAGAAGCTCTGCTATTTAAACTTTGGAGAATGTCCTCTTTGGATTAAATATTCTTTCAAGGCAGGAAAGACCAGAGGCCTAAACTTGTTGATAGTGGGACAAAAGGAACTAGCTATGAGGCACTGAGGCAGGAGAAGGCTTCACTGCCAGTATATTTGTGCTTCAAGCAGAATCCCTGAGGACAAACATTTAGGAAGGAAGGGATCTTGCAAATTTAACTCCCAAAATCTGTCAGGGAAGTTTGCAGTGCCTGTCGTGCTTTGTTCACGGGAGATACCACTTTTTTGATTCCTGCTGAATGGGAACAAACCAAGAGCTTGTGTTGAGGTGTTCTGGAGCAGCAGGTTGGCTTAGCAGGAAGTCTGTAGTTAGCAAGTTCTGCTTAGGAGGGTTAACGAGCATTGTTTTGGGTGACAACACATTGCTGGGATGGCAGCACTGATAGCCACGGTGGGTGGAACCTTGGGGTGCTGTGATCTGAACAATGCGTATCTTTAACCTCTTTTTTTCCCTTTGTTTTCCAGGGATAATTCAAGCTTTCGAAACACAAAAATCACATTGTGAGAACAAGAGTTGGCACTAAGCTCCTCTCTCCGTGTTGAAAGCACTGAGAGGTCTCCACCAGTGCCCTCCGACCTCTGAAGGGACTCATGGGCCACTCTCGCACTCCTCCTTGGAGGAAGGATCCATCTGAAGCCCTCCAGCAGCGGTGATAATAGAGGCTGATTTTGTCATACACAAACTTTTTTAGCAGTGGGGCGGGAGGCCAACCTTTCAATTAGCAGCGTGCCCTCGGGGCCGCATCTTGCAGCACTTTCCTCTCTTTCTGTACACGGCATGCAGGATCTCTGGGATTCTGCCTTGACGTCGGAGCCTTTTGCTGAGGGATACCAGTATTAAAAAAATCTCTCTGCAGCTGGGAGGAGCTTCCCAGTTGAGAGTCAGCCCTATGGTTTTCAAATGCCCACTTTCAGCTCTGCCAATAAATTATTGGGTCTCTTTGTTTCTTTCAGTCTTTTTATTTTTATTTTTTTTGGTCTGAAAGTGGTGGGGTGGTATTTCCCTAGTCTGTGGTAAGACCATAGGCCTGCTTCTGTGGGTTCCATAGGGCAACTTCCTCTCAGCTACCTACCTGCGTGACCTTCATGATCTGGAGCTACAGATATAACTTCAAAAAATTAGGTTGCTTTGCCTTTACATCTTCTTCATACTCCCTGGTCATCAGTGCCTTGCACCCAGCCTTCCCTGCTGGGGAGAGGGCTGCAAGCTGCCCTTAAACTAGGACAAAGAGATGCCTGGTGTCACTTAGTTGCTTTATTCCAACTGTCTCAGTGGAGAACCATCAGGAAAAGCTGAGTGCAGGGCTGTGCGTGCTTCTGTGGGTGGCTGAGGTCTGCAGCTCTCCAGCCCTCTGGGAAATTGGACCCCAGTGGCTGTAGCAAAAGAGGGTGATGGCTTGGATGATGGCTGCTGTGTGGAAGCTGTGACCAGAAGAGGGACTGAGGGTGACCCCTTGTCTTCTGTCCTCTGGGGTGAGGCTGGACTGATCGGTTGTTGCTTGGAAAGACAGCAAGGCTGCAGTTCAGATGCCACAGAAACAACAGGAGCTAATTATTTCCTCTGATGCTGCTTGAGTACAACACTAATTGTGCTCATTAACAGCTTTAGCCTTTCCCCTCTTCCTTGGGGAATAGCACAATTGCCTTTCATTTTGAATAGAGCCTTTGCATCAGGCCTGAGAGGGAGGCTCTGGCCAGAGCTGGGGCACACCTCCTGCCCTGGGCACTCCTCAGTCCCAGTGTGAAGGGGCTGCTGGGACCAGTTTGGTAGTAACCACAGAACCAGTAGCCTGTGGGGGAGAGATACCAGCCTTGGGGACCAGGAGACCTCCAGCCTTATGCCTCCAATCACAAATTCCTGGTGTTGTTATTGAAGTCTAGACTGAAGGCAGGCAGGACTGGCAGAGAAGACAGCCTCAAGTATTCTTCCGAGGGGTTTGTTTTCCACGTTGAAGGTTTCAGTCCAAGGCAGTAGCACAGTGACTGATGACTGCCTGCTCCCCATGGCCACGCAGCTTGTGCCTGCTGGCACCTGGCTGGGCAGGAGGGCAGGGCAGTTTCCCTGGCTGTAGCATCACTCTTAGTGTTTCTCGAGACCCCACGGTCCCGTTCCTGCTCCTGCCACTTGTTTGCCACCAGCTTTCAACCAAATGCTCTTTCCCAGGCGCAGTTTGTTTTCCCTGCTGTGATCAGGTACTACTACGGCTGCTACTTAAAATTCCTTTTAAATACAACTCTCCCCTGCTGCTCTCTGGTATTTGTTAGGGGGATTTAGTTGTAATTACATTTTGGCAATCTAAGCAAAAATAGCCTAGCAAGGCAAGGCTGAAATACTAGCTGCAGGCTCCTTTTATCCACAGCGCATTTAGCTTCTTGCAGATGACATCACTTAGGGTTTTAGTCCTGTTGTTGTGCCCAGCTGCGCGTCGCGTCCACCTCTGCTATTTCATGTACTCGCCCACTTCTTGCTTCTCATGCCCTGCGCCTAAGCTGGTGCTGATGAGCGCAGGCTTGCTATTAAATCGGAAAATGCTGCAGTCCTGCTGTGCTCGCCCTTAAATACTCATTGCGAGAGAGATGCAGAAGAGCCCTTCCCCTGAGGCTGTGCCTCCCGCTGCCGCTGTGGTTGAGATTTGGAGGAACTCGGCACCAGTTCCTCTTGCTCAGGGAGCGAGCTGGCTGGGACCTGGAGTTTGCCCTCTTAAATGCTACGAGGATTCGTGAGGGCCGAAGAAAAGTGGTGTTCTTTGATCGGTGTGAAGCACTGGATTTGGTGCTTCCACTGGGTTGGGGAGGGATGGAGCCAGATTGGTTTCTGAGCAGTGCTTTTGGGTTGTGATCTACCGTGTCCTGCTAGGAAGTGATGAAAAGATAGCCACGGGGTTGTCTGGGAGGGGAAGCAGCCTCTGTTGCACCCTAGGAGGAGGTTTCAGATCCTCTTCAGATAGCAAGCCTGAGCAGGAGCCCCAAATCTGCGGTGAGCCTTGACCTTCCCTGTTCTCTTCATCCCAAAGGGCTTTGTCCACCCTTAAACTTACTCAGATCCGCGTGTAGCTTCTTTTGAGGAAACCAGCAGCACGTTGAACGCCTTCAAGCCACAGAACCCATCCCCAGGGCTTTGCTTTCCCCAGGGGTTGCTGGGCTGTTGCAGGCTTGTGAACCCTGCCTGTCCGCTGGTCAAGCAGGAGCTGACGGCTGGGCTGGGGTTGTCTGGTTCAAGGAGTGATGGTGAGGAAGCTCGCAGGGCTGGGGACTCCAAACCAGGGCCTCCTGTCCCTTCAGCCACTGTGAGACTGGGGACAGGACATGACTGTGTGTGGCTGTGGGGGGACAGGAGCGTGGTGCTGCCACCCACCAGCGCGATGGCCGTGTCCTGGAGGCGTTTCGTGCCCCAGGACCTGGTCACCTCACCCAGATCACGGCCAGGGGGTTGTGCCCGAGCCCAGGTGGGTGGGAGCCATCCCTGCTGCTCTGAGGGGCCAGCTTAGAGCTCTGGATCCGCCTGGTCTCTGTGCCACGGGCATCACGCACCTCTGGGGACGGGGCAGGGAAAGCCACCTTGCAGAGGACACGGGGCAGGCTGGCACAGCCGGACGGATGGCTCCTGGCCGTGACCAGGCTGTGAGCAGCCAAGAGAGGCACGTCTCAGCTGCTGGGGGTTTGCTTCTCCCCCTCCCATCCGTGCCCTCACCTCTGGCAGTGCCAGCAGCCGGTCGCTGGCAGCATCCAGCTCATCTCCAGCAGCAGCAGAGGCAGCTGGGGCCGGGCTGGTGGAGGCACAGCACATCCCGGAGCTGCCTGCGGGCAGCACGAGCTGCAGCACGGAGGAGCAGATGCAGGCAGCTGGCCCCCACCATGAGGTAAGCAGCAAGGGGGGCACAGAGCTAGGACCCCCACCCTGTTGTGTCTGTCCCCAGCTGGGTGCCAGCCCTCGGGGGGGTCGTCCCACAGGGGTAACCCCAGCAGTAAGGCACAAAGAAGCCACGGGAGCCCACAAGACTGCCACGAGGTTTACTTCCACGTTCGGCACAACCACAGCCGCCCCGTGCTCCCCATCACCCCCACAGCAGGGGGGTGACAGAGCCCTGCCACCCCAGTCCCCAGGAAGCTGGACACGGAGATTTTGGGGACATCCAACCCCCTGGTATCACCTGGCGGGTGTCACTGGGGCAGGTACGGTTTGGGATCCCCGGGGAAGGGCAGGGCGGGCGCCTGGTTGAAGTGAGCCATGAGGAAGATGCCGACGGTGCCGCAGACGAAGAGGGAGGCCATGATGAAGAAGCAGACGCGGTCGATCACCCGCCCCACCAGGATCCACTCCTCGTTCTCCTGTGGGCGCGCATCGAGGGGGCACTGAGGGCTTGTCCTTGCCACCCCCGGCCACCCCCTGTGCCACCCCAGCCCCGACTCACGCTGCTGAAGTCGTTCTGCTCCCGCGTGGCGTTGGCGATGTGATTGCAGGCGTCGACACAAGCCCGGATCTCGGGGCCTGCCTCCTCCAGGCTCTGGCAGAAGTCCTGAGCGTAGCCACTATCCAGCCCGCGGCCTGCGGGCGCACGGCCCGAGGCACCGGTGAGCACCCCGGGCAGCCCGGCGCATCACCCAGGGGAAACGCCAGCCCGCCTAGGGCACTCACCGATCTTCTCCAGCACGGTTTTCATCAGCCCATCCCTCTCCTTCTGCTTCTCGAAGAGCAGCTCGGTCCGGGCTTTCCACAGCATGTACTCGTCGGCTTTCACCATCAGCCCCAGGGAGCTGCGTCGCCGGGAGGCTCGCGGCGGCCCCGGCGCCTCCTCCGGCATGTGCATGCCCAGGTAACGGGGCAGGAGGTGCAGCCACACCTGGGCACAGCGTCACCCATGGGGTCCTGGTCCCCCCGACACCACCCAGGGCACCCCGTGGGTGCAGTTGGGTCCCAGCGCATCATCCCTGGAGCACCCTTGTGCCACCGGGCACCCGCTGCTCCCCAGGGCTCAGTAGCGGCTTAGAGGGGTCAGCAGCACAGCGTGGTGCCTTGGGGACATCTGGGGGTCCCTGCATCGGGTTAGGGCATACCTACAGAGTAGGGCAGACCCCAGACGCCCCCCCTAATCCCCACAGGGGCAGGGGGCTGGAAGCAGGTACCTGGCGCACCCTCTGGGACATGGAGTGAGTGTTGGGCGTTCTCAGCGAGACGTTGAGGACGATGACGGCATTCACCACGATCACCACCGTCACCACCATGAGGAAGGTCAGGTACCTGTGAGGGGGGCACGGGGTCTCAGATACCACGCTACGAGCTACGGTAGTGGGAATTCGGGGTGGAAACTGGGAACCAGCAGTGGGACATGGGCACGCGGTAACCCCGTGTCACCCTGCACGTGGAGGGTTGGAACGTCCTGCCTGGGAGCCTTGGCTCCCTCTCCCCTTCCTGCCGTGGCAGCTTGCCCAGGATATGAGCAGATAGGGCAGATATCCGTGCCTGGGCCCTGTCCACGGGCACTGGCACCCGGACACCCCCGCTGGCCCAGTGTGACCCCATCTCCTCGTGTCACTTACTTCCCGATGAGCGGCACCGCCTGGGAGGTTTCGGGCACCTTCTGGGCGATGAGGAAGAGGAAGACGGTCTGGGCCAGGAGCACGTTGATGGAGACGGTGCATTTCTGCCCGCCCGCTGCCGAGGAGGGGCAAAGGGGAGGCTTGGCAGGGGGCAGCGGTGTGGGCACGGCACCGCTTCGGCAAAATTGCCCCAGCAACGAACCCACCAAGTCCTGTGTGGCAGCTTAACCCAAGGGTACCCAAAAATTCACCCCAAACCCCAAATATCTCTGAAATAGAGCAGCTGGGGATGAACATCCCGGTGCACACCACCGGCACAGCACCAGCATACCTTTGGCGGGCAGAAAGTAGACGAGCACGGCCATGGAGGAGATGAGGACGCAGGGCACGATGATGTTGATGATGTAGAAGAGGGGCTTGCGCTGGATGATGAGGTAGAAGACCACCTGCTGGTACTGGGTGTCATCCGGGGTGAAGTGCCCCGAATTGATGATTTTCCGCGCAGGGCGGTGCTTGATGGCCCACTCGCCGTTCTCTGCCACGCAGGGATGCCACCAGGTGAGTCCTCGTGTCCTTTTGGGGACACTGCCAGCCCCCAGCGTGGGTGGGAGGATGAGGAAGGCTGGGCACGGTGTGGGGAGAGGTGCTAGGGCCACGATGAGGGGGCAGAGGAGGGCGATGAGCACCGAGGGGTGCTCCAAAATACCCCTGAAAGCTACAGGAGGGGGAACCGCTGGGGCACCGGGGGTCCCTTGGGGACAGGGGCTCCCAGGATGAGTTACATGTGGGGCCGGGAGTCCCCCCCAGCGCCCTGCCAGCGGGGAGCCGTGGGGGAAGCCGAGCGTGACGCTTTATTAAGGCGCGTTGTTTTCCCCCGCCGTCTGCGGGAGCGATAGATTTTTCCCAATCAAGATCGCAGCTCGGGCCGGTAATGAAAAAATAAATCTCTCCGCCCGAAAAGCATTTTGTTCCTTCACTATGCAATTAAAATGTGATGGAAAACGTCATCGTTTGGCCGTGACAGCTACGTTCCCAACATCAATCAAGCTGCCGGGAGCAGCGCTCTCCGGGAGGGACTGCCAGGCGGTGAGAGCGGCGAGCCGGGGGGGGCTGGAAAAACAAATCTCTCCCCGGCTCCCGCTTCCACTAATAACTTAAGTACCCATGTAATGGCAAGGGCTGCTAATAGCCTCTCCCCCCGCTCCCCACCGCCCTGATTTTGGCAGCCAGCGGCGTTGCAGCAGGTTTCTGGGTGCCCCCAGGGTGGGCTGCTCGTGTTTTTGGGGGGGCGTGGGGCTACCTGTGAAGGCTTCGGGGTCGATGGAGATCCACTCCACAGTCTGGCCTTCCTCCACCGTCAGCAGCAGGTTGATTTCGTTGGCGCTGTAGGTCTGGGACCTGGGGAGGGACAGGCGGCATGCAGCAGGCCACCTCCTGCTTTTTTTTTGGCCACTTGGCTTGGCTCAGGAGCCCCTCACCTCCTGGTGGTCACGGGGTGCCAGGGGACAGCTTGGTGGCACTTTGCAAGTGGGACTCATTGCAAGACAACGAGGTTTTGGGGACAAGGGGGGACCCTGTCCCCCTGGAGCCCCCCCACCCCCCCGTAAGGTGCTCACTGGAAGACCATGGTGCAGTTCTGCCAGTCGAAGGGGAAGTAGGTGACGTGGATGGAGCAGGAGCTGCGGTAGATGGCGGGGGGCAGCCAGTAGATGCTGCCGTCGGGGGACACCAGCACGTTGGTGTAGAGCGTGATCTCGAATGTCCCGTCAATGCTGGGGGGGAAAAAAGGGTGGGCTCAGCCCCAGGCTGTCACCCCGTGTGTGAGGAGGTGACCCTGCTGCACCCCGCAGTGGGCTCACTTGTTCTCCAGGACGATGTCGGGCAGCCAGACCATGGTGGAGGGCACCCGCAGCAGCTGGATGTTGTCGTAGTCCTCGGGGTCCCACCGCAGGCGGTAATCGGACCATTGCTGGGCAAGGGGAGCAAAGAGAAGGGGGGTCACGGCGCTCCCCGGGGCTGCTTGTCCCGTGTTGTCCCCAAAACGGGCACAGCAGGGGGCACCCACAAAAGGGGGGGTGGGTTACGGTGCCAGCCCGCCACGAGGTGAAAAGGTAACCGGGGTGGGGGCCTGTCTGAGGTCTCACCATCTCGATCCAGACGTTGGTGGTGAGGGTCTCCTCCCGCTCATTCTGGCAAGCAAAGAAGGGGGGAGGTGGCTTTAGCCATCTGTCCCCTCCATGGGGACAGATCCCATCCCACCAGGGCCACCTGGACCCCTGCAGCATCACCCCAGCACCCCAGGTCCCTGCTCCCACCCACTGCTGTGGGCTGGGGGGGGTCTCACCAAGGAGATGAGGTTGGTGAGGGTGAGCTTGAGGGTGACATCGATGACTTGGTCCCCGCGCAGGGCCGGGCGCAGGTGCCGGTTGTAGTTGGTCATCAGGTCCTGGAGCAGCTTCTCCTCCTGGTTCCTGCAGCTCACGCCTGGGGGGGGGGGCACGCAGCACCGTGGGGGCACCCCAGGGTGGGGATGAGGGGGCCGGTGATGCCCCAAGGGGCTGCTGGCATGGCTGGGGGGGGGTCGTGCATGGGGAGGGGGCACACGCACCGCTGAAGGTGCCTGGCGGTGCGCAAACAGAGCGTGGGGACACCCAGGGGGACGGTGCACGGAGCCGTGCACCCATGGGTGACAAGCCCCCAAGGACAAAGACAGTGGAAGGGGGGACCCCCAGCGCTCCCCCCACACCGCGGCGTGGGCACCCCTTACCTGCCAGGGCGCAGAGGGCGAGGAGGAGGCTGCGCATGGCGGAGCCGTGGGGCGCAGGGGCTGGGGCTCCGCTCGGCCGCCTGCACGCCGAGCTTCTGGGCCTGGCGCCCGGCAGGATGGGACAGCTGTCCCCGGCCCCGTCAGCTGCTCCTGTGGGGCAGGGAGGGGTGGGAGGCAGCCTGCGTCCCATCCTGTCCCCCCCCTCCACCACCAGCGGAGTGGTGGCGGTGTGCTGGGTGGCTCCTGTGGAGTTTCGTGCTGTTGGTGGGGTGTGGAAGTGGGGTTGGGGGCAAAATGATTGATTCCGTTCCTCCATATCCCCCAGAAAAGGATGTATGGCCCCATAGTGGAAAGCCATGTGGTCGTGGGTTATGGAAAGGGGGTGTCCCCCTGCAAACACCTCCAGCGGTGCCCTGTGTCCCCCCCCCAGCAGTGACTGGTGGCCCCTAGGGCAGGCAGGTCCCGCCTCAAGGGTCTGAATCCTGCCCGGCCCCACATCAGGGGGAGCAGCACATTCCTGGCTCGGTGGAGAGGATGTGGCAGCTGTCCCGGGCCACCACCGGCACGGGGGACGTCAGCTGTGCCCCCTGAAACCGGAGCCCTGGCCTGCTCCTGCTGAGCCGGGGAAGGAGACACCCCCTGGGCCCCAGCCACGCACTGCGGGATGGGGGAGACCTTTGGGGGTCTGGCTGGGGGTCTTGGCCCCCCTGTAGCACCAGAACACGCAGCAGCACCCATCCCCTGGGTGGGCATCGCCCCCCCGGCACACACCAGGGCTCGGCATTTCGGGTGGGACACCGAGAGCAGGCACCAGCTCTGCGCCCCGCGGCGAGAAGCACCCAGCTTTATTTCCCCGAGCCACAGCGGGGTGAGCAGAGAGGACCCCCCCTTCCTCCCGGCCACCCTAAATGTAGCGCTTGTTCTCCTCCCGGTAGTCGTAGGGGTCTCCGGAGAAGGGCAGCGGCGGCGGGTGGTTGTAGATGCCCATGAGGAAGATCCAGAGCGTGCCCACCACCAGCATCGGGGTGATGAGGAACAGGCAGAGGCGGTCCAGGGTCCGGGCCACGCGGTTCCAGTTGTCCTTCTCCTGGGGAGGGAGCCAGGAGCAGGGCAGCGGGGGCACGGTGGGCATGGGGAGCCCCCCTCCACCCCGCCGTGCCCACAGCCCCCACCTCGTTGTAGCTGTTTTTCTCCCGCATGTGCTTGACGATGAAGTTGGCACCATCAACGGCGGGTTTCAGCTGCTCGTAGAGCTGCTCCTCGCTCGTCCCCGCTGGTGCCAAGCCTGGGGGGCACGAGACCCCTCAGAGGGCACAGCCACCCTCCCCGTGTCCCCCCCTATCCCCACGGAGAGGGGGCTGAAGCTCACGGGCAGGGGTGACGCGGCTGGCCAGCCCGTGCCTCTCCGATTGCTTCTCGAACATGAGCTCGCTGCGGGACTTGACGCTGTAGTACTCCTCCGCCTTGGCGATGTAGCCGGCCGAGCTGCAGCGCCGGATGCACGGGGCGCCCGCCGCGCTCCCCGCCGGCTGCGACATGCGCAGCAAGCGGGGCAGGCTCTCCAGGAACACCTTGGGCACAGGACGTCGCCGTGTCCCCGCTTTCTGTCCCCAAAAGCCGGGCGCACCTGGCCCAGATGGGGCACCCCCGGGGTTCCCCCCCTCACCTCTCTGACCCAGTCGGACATGATGTGGGTGCTGGGGGTGCGGAAATGGAAGTTGAGGACCACGACGCAGATCACCACCACGGCCGTCACCAGCAGCATGATGAAAAGCAGGTACCTGGGGTGGCGTTGGCACAGGGGGTGGGGACGTGCAAAGCCACCCCGGGGACCCCGAAATGCCCTCGCTGTGCCCGGCGGTGCCCAGGACTCACTTGCCGATGAGGGGGATGGCGTGGGAGGTCTCGGGGAGGCGCTGGGAGACGAGCAGGAGGAAGACGGACTGGGCCAGGAGCACCGAGATCACCAGGGTCATCTTCTCACCACCTGGAGAGCAGGTGAGCTCGGGGCGACCCTGCCGCAGGTCCCCCTCCCAGTGTCCCACCCTAAAGGGCCCCATGTGGGGTTTTCTGTTGTAGGAGTAGCACAAGGTCCCACTTGGGTGATCCTACACCCTGCTCAGGGATGACAGGGTCCTACACCGGGGTGTCCTGGTGCCAGGATGTCCCCACGTTGGGCATCGGGGTGTCCCCATGACCCAGGACAGGTGCCACGGGGCCACTCACTGTCAGCGGGCAGGTAGAAGACGAGGATGGCCATGAAGGCGATGAGGACGCAGGGGGTGACGATGTTGATGACGTAGAAGAGCGGCTTGCGCTTGATGATGAGGTAGAAGGTGATGTCCTGGTGCTCGCTGCTCTCCGGGGGGTAGCTGGGGTGGATGTTCTTGCGGGCCGGGCGGTGGATGATTTCCCACTCGCCGTTCTCTGTTGGGACATTTGGGCCATCCTCACCACCCCCAGCAGTCCCCAGCTACCGGGGTGTCCTGAGCCCTGTCTGGGGTGTCCCCAACTGCCATGGGACACGGCGGAGAGCACCAACGCTACCTGTGAAGCCTTCGGGGTCGATGATGATCCACTCCACGCGGTAATACTTGTCCGTCTCCGGGTCGCTCTCCTCCTTCAGGTGCATGCTGATCTCCTGCGCGTTGTATGCCAGCGAGCTGGGGGGGGGGACAGGCGGTGAGGGGCTGCACCCACCAGCTCCATCCTCCATCGGGAGGGTCCTGGATCCCTCCCCGTGCTGCACCCCAACAGCAATGGGCACCGCGGGGTTGGGGACCCGGCTCCTTGGCCACCCTCCTGCCCCCGGCACCTGAACTTGAGGGTGCAGTTCTGCCAGTCGAAGGGGAAGAAGTCGACGTTGATGGGGCAGGCGCTGCGGAAGATGGCAGGCGGCAGCCAGTAGACGTAGCCGGTGTTGTAGACCAGCACGTTGCAGTAGTAGGCGACCTCGAAGAGCCCGTCGTTGCTGCGAGGGGGAAAAAAAACGAGGTGGTAGCAGGGCGAGGGAGAGCCCTGGGCGCCTGGGGACGGCTCTGGGTGAGGCTGCTTGCCCGGGGAGGTTGGGGAGGGGAAACTGAGGCAGGGCTCACTTGTTCTCCAGGACTATCTCAGGCAGCCACAGCATTTCTGGCCGCAGGCGGAGCACCTCGATGTCACCAAACTCGGATTTGTTCCACTGTAGGCGGTAATCCGTCCAGCCCTGGTGGAGGACAACCCCTGGGTCACCCCCTCACCACACCAGGCCACCCCACAGCTGATGCTGTGGCACCCAGGGTGACAGCACGGGGACAGCGACCGTAGCACTGGTCTCTGTCCCCTTTCCCCTCCTGTCCCTACTCACTTGTTCGAGCCACACATTGGTGGTGAGCGTCTCGTCCACCTCTTTCTGCAACGACAGCGGGGGGGGCACGGAGATGGCACAGCTCTCCCCAGGACCCCCCCCAGCCCAAACCAGCCTTTTTGGGGCGCAGCCAGCCTGCTGCTGCCTGTTGGGGCTCACCAGCGAGATGAGGTTGGAGAGGGTGAGGGCCAGGTAGACGTCCACCACCTGGTCGGTGGAGACGACGGGGCGCAGATCCTTGTTGTAGCCCCTCTCCTCGAAGAGGTGGTGGATGAGCCGCTCCTCCTGGTTAACGCAGAGCCCACCTAGAGGGTGCGGGGTCAGGCAGAGCCACGGGGGCTGGGGTTGCTGCCCCCCCAAGCAGGGATACCCAGCGAGGGCAGGGAAGGGCGAGGATGGAGGGGACAGGAGCTGGCCAGGACGCTGCACGCTGGTGCCATGTGGGGCACAGGGTGTGCAGGGATGGCACACACGTGGGGACACATGGACACGCATGGACACAGGGACGTACAGACACCTGGACACAGACCCAGCACGTGCATGCATGGACACACGGACACGGACCAGGATGTATAGGGAGATGTTGAAGGATGCAGAGCTGCTGTGCACACGCAGGGGCACACGGACACACGCACGGAGGCAGAGGCAGCGTGCACACACACACAGACACCTACACACATGCAGGGACACAGACACAGGGACAGTGCACACAGACAGACGCACGGTGACGACACAGCTCTGGGTACGGCGGCACAAGGAATGCTCGGTGACAGATCCCTGCCAATCAGTTCCCAAAACACAGCCTTGGGGGAACCCCCAGCACCCCCACCTCCCAGTCCCCGGGGCCCCGCTCACCCCACACCACCAGTGCCCCAAGCAGGGCCAGCCACAGCAGCAGGTCCCCCATGCGGTGCCCGCGGTGCCTTCGCGCCGTGCCAGCTCCTCGCCACCTCCCCGCTTGGCCTGGCCCGGCGGATGTCCGGCCACCGGGATGGACGGTGCCAGGTGCCGAGGGGGAAGGGTGCCGGCACCGGATACCCCCCCCGTGGCCCCCTTGTTTCCGGCACCCCCGTGCTGGGAGAAGGGAGATGGGCAGGCACAGCTGGCCTCGCCACCCCATGGTGCCACCTTGTCACCCCGGAGCAGGGAGGAGCAGACCCTTCCTCACCACCCGGCAGCCCCAGGGATGCTGCTCGAGGGCAGTTTTGTGCTGTCCCATGAGCTGGAGGTGTTGGCACCCACCGGGGGCACGTCCCCGGGGAGGGGGTTTCATGTGGGGTGGGCACCGGTGCTGGACTCTAAGGAAAAGGGTGCTGAGGTGGGCAGGGGCTGCCTGACCCTATTGGGGTCCCTCTCCCCCCGGATAATGGGGGCAGGACCTGAGGATGGGGGTGTCGCTTGGGGGTGTGAGGTGATGGGGAGGGTGAAAAAAGAGAGGAAAAAACAAATTCTACCGGAAAATAGAGCCCTTCTTTATTGAAAAATAAACCTTTCTCTGTACAAATAAATAACAGTCCGGGTGCCTGCGGGGAATACGGGGTGCGGGGGGCTTGCTAAGGTGGGGGTACCAGGGAGGGGAGGGCTGAGGACCCCAGCTGGGATGCTCCAGGTGCCCCCCCATCACCCCGGGAGGTTGGTGGGAGGAGGGAAACTGAGGCACAATGGGGGACAAAGGAGCGGGACACCCTGAGCTCCCCTAGGTTTTCAAAGCCTCGAGGGCCAAAGCGATGAGGCCGGGCATGCTGCGGGCCAGCGAGTCGCTCTCCAGCCCCACGAGGCCGGCGAAAGCCGTGGGGCGGCCGCCCACCGTGGCCCTCACCTGCGCCCGGTACAGCCCCTTGGCGTTTTTGGAGCCCAGGTCCACCAGGATCTGCCAGGGGAGGAAAACACCGTCAGCCCCGGGGCGAGGGGACACGCTGCTGGCCAGCTGGGGACGGCGAGGTGCCGGGGAGGGGTGGCTGCCCCACGCACCTCCTGGAAGGTCATGGCCAGGTCCGGCTCCGGCACCCGCAGCACCCATGCGTACAGCTCCTGCACTGCGCCCACCCGTAGAGCCGAGGCATTGAGGCCAGGGCAGGCTGCAGGACCCCGGGGAGGGGGACAGGAGAGAGATGGAAATGGGGTCAGGGAGTGTGTGGGGTCACTGCGCTGTCACCAGCCCCAGGGTGCAAAGCCGAGGCTGGGTTTGCCATCTCCGGCATCCCTGTGGCATCCCGCAGCACCTGGGGGCTGGGGGGTGCTTACCTCTGCCCTCACCTGCCTCCTCTTCCTCCTCTTCCTCCTCCTCCTCCTCCTCCTCCAGCCCAGGCTGTGTGGGCACCAGCTCACGTTTCTCCCTCGGCACCAACCCTGCGTGGAAACCCCATTGGGGACGCCGTCGGTGGCCACTGCTTGGGCACAAAGCCGGGTGGAAATGGCAACCCTGATGCCCCCCCAGGGCTCACGGTTTGGTGTGGGGGTCCCCAATGGCTCTCCGGGTGCCTGCTGCTGCTGCGTGGCTTCCAGGGGGGTGTCGAGGTCCAGCTCTGCCCGGAGCTGGGTGAGGAAAGCTCTGCCCTGTCCCACCAGCTCCTCCACCTCCTCCTCTCCCTGCTGCAGGGAAGGGAAGAAGGGGGACAGGGTAGGCAGTGGGGTTTGGTCCCTGTTGGCACTGTCACTGGAGCAGCAGGGGTTCCCCCCATCCCATCCCATCCCATCCCATCCCATCCCATCCCATCCCATCCCATCCCATCCCATCCCATCCCATCCCATCCCATCCCATCCCATCCCATCCCATCCCATCCCATCCCTCTCCAAATACCTGCAAGAAGAGCCACGTCTCCCCGGGGAGCCGCTGCCCGTCTGGGGTGGGTTCCAGGGGGCTGCCCCCATCCATGGCCCTCAGCGCCTGCACCCAGTCCTGCAGCTGGGGCCCCATGGCCCCAAAGAGCCCCGCAAATGGGGGCAACTGCCCGGCTCCCCGCCTGCAAGCACAGCGGGGACAACTCAGCCAGGCACCCGTCCCTTGGGCACTGCCACCCCCTGTACACCCCTCTTGGGACCTGATTATAGGAAGAGCAGGACCCCAATGCCTTGAGCTGTCCCCAAAAAGCCCTATCAGTGCCCATGGGTATCTCGCCCACCTCCCCAAAACCTACAGCCCCCATAACCCACCATGCCCTTGCGTCCCCCTTTACCTGGTGGGGGGTCTCCGGGGTCCCTCTGCCTTGGGGTTAGGCTGCTCCTCTGCCACAGCCACGTCTGTGGGGACAAGAAGGGGACAGGAGGGACACGGCGTAGGGATGCCTGAGCCACCAGCACGAGGGTGGCGTGTCCCCACAGGGCCACGGGGTGGCACAGCCGGGGCGGGTGGGTACCTGGGGCGTCCCTGCGGACGCGGGCAGGGAAGAGGTGCCTGTAGATCTTGCCCAGGAGCTGGGGCAGAGCCCGGGTGAGGAAGGAGAAATCCACCTGGTTCCGGATAAAGTCCCCGGCCCGACGCAGGAGCCCCACCAGTGTCTGGGCGTAGGAGTGCAGCTCTGGGGGGAGCGCAGCGAGAGAACCACGTCCCTGGCACCGTGCCGGCACGGCATGTCCCCAAACCGACCCCATCCAGACACAGCCCCCGTGCCCTGGCGTTGTCTCACCGCATCGCCTCGCCCGGGCACGGCAGGTGTCCTCAGCAAGGCGTGCGCAGGCGGCCTGGCCCCGGGGTGCCCGGCAGGACCCCGCGTAGAAGGAGCAGAGGCGGGTGCGCTCGGGGGGCTGCCCCTCGGGGGGCAGCTGCGACAGGGCCAGCAGCTCGAAGCAGCTCGGTTCCCGGCTGCCAGGGGCGGCTGCGAGGACAGCGGGATTGCCATAAGCTGCCGAGCCCCCCCATCACCCTGTGGGACCCCCGTGGCACCCCTTCCCACGGCCATCCCGTGCCCCTCGGCCACTCACGGTCCATCTGGAGGCTGAGCCAGTCCGCGAAGGCAGCAACACGGGTGTAGACGCCGGGTTTGCCCCTCTCACCGCACCCGTCGCCCCACGAGGTGATGCCGTAGAGGACAAAGCGGCGCGAGGAGGGGTCCTGGCACACCAACGGGCCCCCCGAATCGCCCTGCAGGGGATGTCCGTACATCAGTGGGGAGCACCGAGCGCGCTGGGAGCCTGGCGGTGCCGTGCCAGAGCCGTGTGCTCCCCCCGTGCCCAACCAGAGGGGTTGTGGAGCTGGGGGGGGGAATTACCTGGCAGGAGTCGATGCCCCCGGACAGGTACCCGGCACAGAACATGGTGCTGGTGAGCAGCTCCCTGCCCAGGGCGCCCCGGCACGTCTCCTGGCTGAGCAGGGGCACCTGTGCCTCCATCACCACCTCGGCTGACGGCCCCTCTGCCGTGCAAGGCACCCGTTATGGGGTCCCCTCTACACAGCCCCTTCTTTTGGGGTACCCACACGCTCCCCTCTTTTGCGCCCTTGGCTTGGAACCAGGTGCTGGGGAGGGGGTGGCACCCGAGTTCAGCGCCCAACCTCTCTGCCAAGGGGGACACCCCGCTGAGCCCGTGGGTGCCGGGGGGCACCTACCTTCAAAGAGGGACCCCCAGCCCGCGATGTAGCAGGGGGTGCCGGGGCTGGGCTCTGTGGGGCCGCTGGGCAGGCACACGGGGCTGACGGTGGCCGATGGGGCCAGCGGCACCGCCAGCTCCAGCAGCGCCAGGTCCCCGTGGAACGTCTTGGGGTTGAACTGGAAGGAAAAAGGGGGGGAGCGTGGGGGGGATCCTGGGGCGTGCAGGACTGGTTTGGGGGTGCCCACCTCCACCTCCACCTCCACCGACCTTGGGGTGAGGCACGATGCGCCTGACGGGCACTGCCTGCTCACCAGGGTCCTGCTTGCCCAGCTCGTGGTCACCCACCACCACCGTCCACGCCAGCTCGTTCTGGGTCCTGTCCAGGGAGGGGACGGGGAAGGGACAAAGATTTAGGAGGGGGGGACATCAGTGCCACCCTGTGCCCACTTCTGCAAGGACACCACGTCCCCGTGCCCCCATGTACCCGGCGAAGCAGTGGGCAGCAGTGAGCACCCAGGCGCGCCCCACCAGCACCCCTCCGCACATCAGCTCCCCGTGCAGCCGCACCGACACCAGCCAGGGCCAGGCCCCCGGGGGGGCCACGCTGCCCCCCATGATCCGTCCTCGGGGGGCCGTGGCGTTGACGGGGGGGCCCGCGCGGCGCCCGCAGCTCCCTGGCGGATAAAATTAGGGTGAGCGGTAGGGGTCCCTCCGACGTCCCCCTTTTCCTCCACGGTCACCGAAGTGGCCGAGGAGGGGGGGGTGGCAGGCGGCCCCCGGGGGGGTCACGCCGCACGGGGCGTGCTGTCAAGCCTCATCGTGCTCACGGAGGCGAGGGGGCGGAGGGCGGGGGGCACCCCGCGGGCCGGCAGCTGCCGACGCTAACCTCTGCCCCCCGGCACAGCGGGCAGCCGGGGATGGGGCTGGGGGATTCGGGGGGGGTCACCCCGGCTCACCTGGCATCGCCGCCTCTACCGGGGCATCGCTCGGGGTGGCGGCTGCCAGCCCTGCGGGGACAGGTTGTGGCGGTGTGTGGGGGTGTCCCCCCCCTGCCACGATGTTGGCACCGTGTCCCCAGTTTGTCCCCGTTCCTCCCAGTGCCCCCCCCCGAAGCTGTGCGTCCCAAACAAACACCGCTGTCCCGCCCCAGGTGGCCCCGTCACCCCCAGTGGCTGTGTCCCCAATCTCCCTGTCCCCCCCCCAGTGCCCCGTTCCCCCATTCCCCATTGTCCCACCCCAGATTCTGCACCCCTCAATACACCTGTGTCCTCTGTTCCACCCCATATCTCCCCATCCCATCTTGATCCCTCTGTGACCCCCCCAATGCTCCATCCCCCTCCAGATCCCCCAATATCCCAGTGCCCCCAACCTCCCACCCCAGTTCCTCCAGCACCCCACTCTGCCCCATCCCAAGCTCCCCATCGCTCCCAAATCCTCCACCCCCCAAATCTCCACATCTCACCCCAGATCCTCCTTCCCCCCCCATTTTCCTGCCCCCCCAACCTTCCCATCCCACCAGAGACCCCCGTCACCGCGCTCCATCCTCCAACCCCTCCCCTCCCCAAATACCCCACCCTCATCCCACCCCAGCAGCACCCCCCACCCCATATCCCCTCCAGGCACTCCTGGATGACTCCTGTTTGTTTTTGTAGGGTCTCCTCTCTCCGGGAAGGGGGTCCCCACTCACGGCACTCCTGGAGGCGGCGGCGGCAGCGCTGGGCGCTGAGCAGGGCGCAGTGGGGCTGAGCCCCCCGGGGGGGGCACAGGAGCTGGTAGGGGGCGCAGGCCTGGCTCAGCGCCCAGTTGCGCTGGGGCACCTCGGGGTGCTCCTGGGCATCCAGCAGGGCCTGGCAGCTGGGGGGCACCCCGGGGGGCACAGCGGGGGCTGCGGGGACAACGGGGTCGTGGGTGTCCCCACGTCACCCCCGCACCCTGCCTGCCTCCACCCGGCTCACCCTGGGGCGGGTGGGAAGGGGGAATGGTGGGGGGCTGCGTTGGGTTGTTTTTGTAGGGTCTCCTGGGTGCCGGGGTATGTTTTGGGAGGGATTTTGCTCTTATCAAGAGGTATTTGGGGTAGGGCTTCAGGTTGGGTAAAAACTCAAGAGGGTGGGGAAGTGTTTGGGTAGGGTGGTGTTTTTGTAGGGTCTCTGGGTGATATGGATGGGTTTGGGGAGTCTGGGCGCTGCTGTGGGGAAGACTATGGGGGCGAACACTTATGGGGGGGATACGGTTTGGGTAGGGTGTTGGGATGGGTAAGGTCTTTGGGGTCTCGGGGTGTTTGGGATCTCTAGGGGATACATAGGGCAACGTTTGGGTAGGGTCTCTAGGGAATGGGGTGTTATTTGGGTAGGACCACGGGGGCCGGGACTCACGTGGGCAGCGGCGGGTGCGGTTGGCGCAGGGGGGGAAGAGGCAGGGGGCGCAGAGCCCGCAGCCCCCCCGCTGCCGCTGCTGCTCCGCCCGGGCCCTCTCCAGCGCCAGCAGCGCGCTCCTCAGCGCCGCCTCCAGCACCAGCGTCCCCCGGCTTGACAGCGCTGCCGGGGCGCATTGGGGTGCTCAGCCCCACCCCATAGGACCCCCCCACATCGCCCCCAACCCCTCCGGGACCCCCCTGCCCTGTGTTTTCCATGCTGGTGTCAGGCTGGGCACAGCGGGGGCGCACAGCGGGGCGTGAGCGCAGGCAGGTGTGCCCCCTCCCGTGTCCCCATGTGGCTGTCCCCAGGGCTGGCACAGGATAAGGGACCCATCATGGTGCCCCCCGGCCCCAAAAAGCGGATCCCATCTCCTCCAACATCCCCCGTTAAGCATCCCAAAGCCCCCTCCCCGTGCGCTCACCTTGTAGGACGCCGGCCGGCATGGGGTACAGCCCCTGTCCTTGGGGGGCCCCCCCGGCCGGCTGCAGGAGCAGCAGCAGCAGCACGGGGGGGGCCAGGCAGATCCAGGATCCACCACCCCACAACCTCTTCCCTCCTCGCTCCATCCCGGCTAGGAATGGGGAAATTTGGGGGATTTAAAAAAAAAAAAAAAAAAAAAAAAAGGGGGGGGGAGCCCCAAAAGCGCCCGAGGAGCTGGAGGAGGCGCGCGGATTTATAGACGGTGCCCCCCGGGGGGGGGGTGGGAGGAGAGAGAGGGGCCAGGGGGGCACAAAGAAGGCGAGTTCATTAATGTCGCGCCAAGATCCCATCCCGGGGGGGGGGGTCCGGGGTTTGGGGACGCAGCTCGGGGCCTCAATGCCGCCTTTGTTCGACGGGGGCCTTCGGGGCGGGCAGCATCAGACGGGCGCTGCGCTCCCGGCGCTGCCCGCGGCCCTTGATCATTTTCACGCCAAGCTCGGCCCCGCCAACGGTGCCCCCCCCTTCCCCGAACCACCCGCAACCCCAAATCCGGCCCCAAACCCTGGGAAGGGGGCAGCTGGGAGCTCGGGGAGTTTGGAGGGGGTCGGGGTGCCGGGGGTGGGAGGTGGGGTGGGAACGCGGCGGCGGCGGGCGCTTCAAAGGGGAGCGGGGGCTGCGGGAGATGGGGGCATTTAGGGGAACAGAGGGATTAGGGGGGGGTTTGTCCCCCGGGAGTGGGGTGCTGGGATGTGGGATTGCCCCCCCTCCCATGTCTGTGAGTTGGTTCGGTGCGTGCCCCATGTTTTTGGGGTGTCCCCGTGCCCCGTTTGCTGGCGGTGTCCTTTGTAGGGACAGGGACGGTCACGGGGCTGTCACCTCGTTGGGGCGCACGGGGTGCCCGTGACCCCAAACCCGCCCCTGTTAGGGGAAAGGGGTGCCCAGCTTCCTGGGGCCGTTTGGGGGTCCCTGTGCCCACTTGGGGTGATCATAGCGTTCCCATGCCCCCACCCCTGCCCCTATTAGGACAATTTGTCCCTGTTGGGGGCAGTTTGAGGGTGCCCATGTCCCCGTGTCCACTTGGGGTGACCAGGGGTGCCCCATTAGGGGCAGGGGTGCCTCCGTGCCCGCAGCCCTGGCCGTGCCGCGCCCCCCTCCCGCTCCCCCCAACCCCCCCTGGCCCTAATTGTGCCAGCGGGGCGCCCACAATGCCGCCTCAGTGGCACATCAAAGGCGCGGCGCTGGCACCGCGACAACCCCACGTGAAAGTGTCCCCCCCCCCGGCTCCCACCTCGGGCCCCATTCCCTGTCCCCCCTTTACCACCATCCCCCGTCCCCCATCCCTTAGGGCCCTACCCGAACCCGTCCCCGTCCCCTTTTGGCCCAGGTGGCGCGGGGTCGCTCTATGGGGTCAAGGTTTGGTGGCCCCCACCCCCGGTCCCACGGCACCGCCGCCGTGCGCCCCCGCTCAGCCCCGTGCCCGCTGCCAACCCCATTAACCTAATTGGCACCTAATTGGTGGCGGTGGGACCCCGGGGGTTAAGGGGGGGGGGACGGGGGACACACGGGGACGGGGATATGGGATGGTGCCCCCCGAGCTGCCCCCAGCCCCGATTATTGTCCGGTAATTGGCGTGGGCAGCAGAGCCCGGCCGCCACCCTGGCGGCGTGCCCTGGGTGGGGGGACACGGGGGGGACACGGGGGGGACACTGGGGATACTGGGAACACTGGGCACACTGGGGACACTGGGGGGACACTGGGGGGACACGGGGCGGACACGGGGGGGGCAGCCTTGGGGGACACATGATGGGGACACTGGGGGGACACGGGGGGGATATATGGGGGGGATATGGGTGGGGACATGTGATGGGGACATTGGGGTCACATGGGGAGGGCACATGGGGGTGACACTGGTGGGGACTCTGGGGGGACACTGGGGACACTGGGGACTCTGGGGGGACTGGGGACACTGGGGATACTAGGGGCACACTGGGAACACTGGGGGGACACTGGGGACACTGGGGACACTGGGAGGACACTGGGGACTCTGGGGGGACTGGGGACACTGGGGATACTGGGGGGACACTGGGGGGACACTGGGAGGACACTGGGGACACTGGGGACAATGGGAGGACACTGGGGACTCTGGGGGGACTGGGGACACTGGGGATACTGGGGGGACACTGGGGACACTGGGGGGACACTGGGGACACTGGGGACACTGGGAGGACACTGGGGGAACAATGGGGGGACTGGGGACACTGGGGGTACTGGGGGGACACTGGGGGGACACTGGGGGGACATTGGGGACGCTGGGGACACTGGGGACTCTGGGGGGACACTGGGGACACTGGGGGCGACACTGGGGGGCCACTGGGGCCACTGGGGATGGGACACTGGGAACACTGGGGACACCCTCTGGCCATGGGGGTCCTGGGGATGCCCTGGGGGTGGGGGGCATTTGGGGTTGGGGGCGTGGCCACATAGGGGGGCGTGACCACACAGGGGGCGTGGCCACGCGGAGGGTGCGTCCACACGGGGGCGGAGCCTATGATGCGGGGAGTGTCTGAAAGGGGCGTGGCTTGACCGTACAGAGGGCGTGGCTTGTGCGACGGGCGTGCCCATAAAAGGGGCGTGGCAACGAGGGGGCGGGGCCAGCAGGGGGCGTGGCGCGGGGCCGGGGCGCGGGCGCGCTGCGGGGCCGGTGCGGGCCGAGCCGAGCCGAGCCGGGCTGGGCTGAACCGGGCCGGGCCGGGCCATGGCGAGCTCGGAGCGCAGCGCGCTGCTCACCTACCGCCTGTGCGGCGGCTCGGCCGAGGAGGAGCGGGGCCGGGAGCGCGGCCGGGCCGCCGCCGCCGCCGCCTCCTCCTCCTCTTCCTCGTCCTTCTCTTCCTCCGCCGCCGCCCCCCGCAAGCTGCCCACCTTCCTGGGCGTCGTGGTGCCCACGCTGCTCTCCATGTTCAGCGTCGTCCTCTTCCTGCGCCTCGGTGAGTGCCGGCATCCTGACCCCCCCCCCCCCCCCTCTGCGACCACCCTGAGACCCCAGCGCCCTCCCTCCCCCCCCCGGGCTGGGGTCCCCGTGTTGCCCCCGAGCCCCTCTCCCGGGCTGGGGTCTCGCTGCCCCCCCCCCAGGGCCCTGTCCTGAGCATCCCGTGCTGGAGTCCCAGTGCCCTCCCAGTTTGGGGTCCCAGAGGCCTCCCAGTGCTCTCCATACCCCCCTCATCCCCAGGCTGGAGCCCCAGCACCCCCCCCATTGCCTCCCCCATTCTGGGGTCCCGGTGCTGTGCAGCCCCTCGTGCCCCCTCCAGGCTGTGACCCCACTATTTATAGGGCAGGAACCCCCTCCACACCCCCAGCGCCCCCAAAGCAGGACGCCAGCACCTTCCCCAAACAGGATCCCAGAGCCCTTGGTGTCCCCCCACCCTCCAGCCCCAGCACCCCACTGCTTTGGGCATCCCCTAACGTTGCACCCCAACGCTCTCCCCAGCCCCTGTGCTGTCCCCAGGGTGGGATTCTCACGTCCCCATCCAGGGACCAGGCCTCCCCCCCATCTCCACGCTGTTCAGAGGGCACCGATTACTTCCCAGTCTGCTCCCAGTTTGAGTTCTGAGCCTGTTACTGGGAGACCTGTGGGGGAGAGGGGTCAGGCTGGGAACAGCCCGGGGCAGCCCTTTGGGGAACCCTGGCTTTGGGATGCCCCTGGCCTGGCCTGGGGCCGGCAGAGGCCCGGACAGGAACAGGGAAGGCTTTTCCTCTTTCACTTTCCGCCCACGGGAAACCCTGGGCGGGAGTTGGCTGCGTGCCGGGGGGCCCAGGGGGGGGCCCTGAGCTCCATCCCCTGCCCTGGGGACATCCTGGGGTGTAGGGTGGGGGCTCAGCCCCCATCGCTCACCCATCCCTTCCCACCCCTCAGCTGGGGGCTTTGTACAAGCCCTGACCTCCTCCTTCCCCACACACCCAGCCCCTGCCCCATGGTGGCTTCCCTCGTGCCCAGACCCCCATGGGGTTGGCGTTACTTTTTGGGGGGCCGAGGGGAAGTTTGGGGCCGGACAGGGTGGAGCTGCATGGAAGAGGAACCATCCTGTTGTGGGCTGTCCCGGGGCAGCCCCCCCTTTTCCTCAAGCTCCCCCCTGGGCCTCCAAAACCCTGGAGCCCCTCCCGGCTGCCCCCAAATCCTGGCACCCCTTTGCGTCCTCCCCTCTGCTTCTGCCACTGGGGCACCCTGAGGATTGCAGGGCGGGGGGGCCCCAAAACCCAGCCTGCCCCCCCCGAATCCTCCTTGCTGTTTGCCTCCCTCAGTTCCTCCCCGCCCCGGGGCATCTCTGCGGCCGATCTTGTGGCCGAGATAGGGCATCTCGCCGCCGCTGTGGGCAGCCCCTTCCTGACCACAGCCTCGCCAACCCCGCTGGCAGTCTGGCCGTGCACTGGGGAGGGATTTGGGGGGGATTTGGGGGGGCTCCAGGGGGCAGGGGAGGTGCTGGGGACGGTGCCGATGACGGGGATGTCCCAGGGCTGCTTTTGCTTCCTGGTTTGCAGCGGGTGAACGGGGTGGGAACGCAAACAGAGCGCACGGAGCACCCGTGGGGCTCGGCGCCTGCGGGGTCCCTGTGTGCTGTGCGCCCCCCTTCCCCCTTGGGATCCCTTGTGGTCCCTTAATGGGGGTCCTGCTTTTTCCCCCACCCCCCCTCCCATCACCTCCCGTTGCCCAAAGTGGTGCCAGGCACCCCCTGGCAGCAAGGCTGGAGGGTCCTGGTGCCCCCCTGTCCCCTCCCTCCCTGTTTTTTTTTGGCCTGAGCTGCTTGGGCCCGATCCTGGCATGGCAGGAGGATGCCCCGAGGCCGGGGGGGCACCGTTTATGCCCCCCCAGGCAGGGCAGGGGGTGGCACGGTGTGAGCCCCATGGTGAGGTCCGTACCCGGCTAACGTCACGCCGGCCTCGGCAGGGTTCGTGGTGGGCCACGCCGGCTTGTACCAAGCTCTGGCCATGTTCGCCGTGGCGTACTTCATCATCGGCATGACGGTGCTGTCCGTGTGTGCCATCGCCACCAACGGGGCGCTGGATGCCGGGGGAGCCTACTGTATCCTTCACCGCGTGGGCAAATTCGGGTGGCACCGGGCTGCATGGGCGGTGGGGCGCCCGGCGGTGCTGCTGGGGAGTTGGTTTGGGGTTTTGGCACTTTTCCTTGACCTGAGTAAGATATGATCAGCCGTGCCCTGGGCCCGGAGTTCGGGGGCAGCATCGGGATCATGTTTTTCCTGGCCAACGTGTGCGGCAGTGCCCTCTACGTGCTGGGGCTGGTGGAGGCGGTGGTGGACAGCTTCGGGATCCCACCCGGTGAGTACCCTGTGGGGATGGGACGTCGACTGTCCCCTCCCCAAGCACCCCAAGTGTCCGTGGTGTGGCTGGCACAGCTCTGCCACCCCCTGCCTTGTGATCTGGTGCCTGCTCTGAGCCCTGTTGAATCCCACGTGTCTCTGCCCAGGGCAAAAATCGGGTACGGGCGTCCACGTCCTGCCCCAGAGCTACTGGTACGAGCTGCTCTACGGCACCATCCTGCTGGCCCTCTGCCTCGTCGTGTGCCTCGTGGGGGCCTCCATCTACGCCAAGGCCACCTTCCTCATCTTCCTCATCGTTGCGGCCGTGCTGGGCACCATCCTCGTCAGCTTCTTCGCCACGCGGCCCCTCGGGGTGCCCATCCGCATGCCGCACCACAACAGCTCCGAGACCGAGAATGGCAACTTCACGGGCTTCTCGCTCGCCACCCTGCGGGAAAACCTGGGAGGTGAGGGCTTCCTCCAGCCCTATTTGTGGTCCCCAGCTTGGCAGCCACCTCCCAGCCCTACCTGCCGGGCTGGAGAGGGGTGGCACGGACACCTCGGTGCCAACAGGGGCTTGCTGGAGGGTGTAGGGAGCTCGCAGGCACAAAGCAAGTGGCGTGGGGTGGTTTGTCCCGTGGTGGCACTCATCTGGGGACAGGGGTGTTGAGGAGAGGGTGCGTGGCAGCGCGGTGCCACCCTGGGCAGCCCGTCACAGCCCGCGCCCCCGTGCCTTGCAGGCGGGTACGGGGTGGACTACACCACGGGGCAGATGATGAGCTTCAGCTCCGTCTTCGCGGTGATGTTCAACGGCTGCACCGGCATCATGGCAGGCTCCAACATGTCAGGTAGGGACCGGGCTGCCGGACTGGGAGGCACTGGGACGAGGCGGGAGAGGAGCAGAGGGCGCTGTGCCCGCGGGGAGGTGACACCGGCCCCTTCTGCCCGCAGGGGACCTGAAGCGCCCGAGCTACTCCATCCCGCGGGGCACCATCTCCGCCGTGCTCTTCACCTACCTCGTCTACAACCTGCTGGCCTTCCTCATGTGTGCCACCTGCAGCAGGTGCGTCCCCGTGCTGGGGTTACTGGTGCCAGGGCGCGCTGCCGTGAGCCACGCTGAGCGTCCCCGTGTGTGTGTGTCCCTCTCCAGGACCCTCCTGCAGAAGGATTACGGCTTCCTGCGTGACATCAGCATCTTCCCACCCCTGGTCACGGTGGGCATCTACGCTGCCACCCTCTCCGCGGCCATGAGCAACCTCATCGGGGCGTCCCGCATCCTCTACGCCTTGGCCCGGGACGATCTCTTTGGTGAGTGCCTGGAGCCGGAGCTGGAGACCAGCCCTGGCACTAGGGAATCCCCTTCTTGGCTTGGGATGATGTTTTATGGGTCGGTGCGCGTCAGGTTTGGGGTCATGAGGTTGTTCTGCTCCCCCCAGTGATGCCCAGTCCTGGGTTGGCAGTGCCTGAGCGCATCGGAGGCACTGGTACCCCATGGCACAGCAGCCTGTCCCTGCCGGGGTGATGTAGGGGTGCCTGTTTTCCCCCCCATCAGTCTGTAGAGCACACCCTGATGTCCCCAGTTTGGGGACAGCCCCGCACAGCAGCCTGCTGGTGGCCTTTGGGCTGCCTCGTGCCAGCCCAACCTCCCCGCTCTGCCCACAGGCCGGGCGCTGGCGCTTGCCAAGAAGACATCTGCGAGTGGGAACCCCATCATGGCAGTGATCCTCTCCTGGCTGGTGGTGCAGGTGAGTTTGGGGATGCTTCTGTCCCTCCTGGGCTTGTCCGGGGACAGGGATTTGTGCCCCACACTGGGTGCCCTTTCATGGGACGCCCCTGGCTCCGGTTCACGCTGCGTCCCCCGTGCTCTCCGCAGCTGGTGCTCTTCTCCGGGAAGCTCAACACCATCGCGGGGGTGGTCACCACTTTCTTCCTGCTGGTTTACGCCACCGTCAACCTGGCCTGCCTGGCGCTGGAGTGGGCATCGGCCCCCAACTTCAGGTACCTGCTGGCCCGGGGGAGAGGGAGGCTGCTCTGCGATGCCGGGCGGCCACTGCTCATCCCTCTGTCTGCAGGGAATTAGGGGGGGAAAAACACCCCCATCCCTCAGGAGGGAGAAGGGGACAGCCCCCGTGCCCTGGCACCGTGTTACTGAGTGGGTAGAGAGAGATCCAGGCCACTGGATTTATCCAGTGCCCCCTCCCCTGAGGCTTTCCAGAGGTAATTTATAGCCTGCGCCCGCCCGGCATCCCCCGGGCAGCTCGCCAAGCGGTGATGGAGCCCACTTTCCATTAGCGCTAATTAAACTAACGGGGAAAGGGGAGGGAGGGAGGGAGGGGGGATCCTGCCTTGGGGGGAGGAGAAGATCTTCTTCCAGGAAGGACGAGTTCATGGCAGGGCTGCCCAGAGCTGGGGGGCACAGCGGGGTGGTTGGGGGGGCACTGATGTGCCTTGCACCCTTTGCTGTAGGGTTGGGTACAGCCGCCCATCGTGCCCGTGTCCTGCCTTCCCTGTGCTGAGGGATTTTGGGGCACGGATGAGTGCTATGGGGCACGGACTGGTGCCTGGTGGAGGCTGCTGGGGCCAGGTGGCAGAGGGCCCCTCACCCAGCCCGCACTCTGATGCCCCCCCCTTCCCGTGCCGAGGTCTCCATCAAGCGCAGCGGAAAAGGATTTTAATTACCTTTCAGCGAAAACAACAATTAGAGAAAATAACAGCCTCTCGCCTCCCCGCCTCCGCCTCCGTGAGCCAGGATGAGCGGGTGCCACGGCTGCTGGTGCTGCTGGGGGGCCCCTGTTGCTCCTGAGCCCCTCGGGTCACCCCTTTCTGCAGCGTGGGGCTGCCCAAGTGCCATCTCCCCTTGGTGTGCGAAGCATTTCCCCTGCCACAGAGGGGTGCCCTGTCCCCTCCCTGTGCCACCATCCCTGTCCCGTGGAGAGATGGGGGGGCAGCGGGTGCCCTTGCTGAGCGAGGTGGGAGCCCCACGGTGGCATTTCCAGGCTGCCTGTCCCTCAGGCCATGGAAGGGGCTGATGGAGATGGAAATTGCCGTTTCTGTGGTGCCAGGGAGCGTTTCCCTGCTGTCACCCTCAGTGTAATGAGCAGACGATCCCTTCGGCAGCCTTGCCTCTCGTTGGGATTTTCCTGGGCCAGATGAGCACAGCTGAATACCAGGGGCTGTGTGCCTGCTGGTGCCACGCTGACGAGGACAGAGGTGATGCCAGCTGCTGGCGCCTGTATCCTGTCCGCATGGCTGGCATGAAGCGGGTGGCACAAAACCCCAGGCCAGGCTTCGTTTGGGCTGAGCTCCCTGCTGCAAGGAGCCCAGGAGCTGTGCCCCCTGCTCTGCTAACGAGGCATCAGGCTCTTTCCCAGATGCTTTCTGCACAGCTGGTGCCCAATCCGTGCCCCTTTCTCCCCGTTCCAGGCCCACCTTCCGCTACTTCAGCTGGCACACGTGCCTGCTGGGCATCGCCGGCTGCTGCGTCATGATGTTCCTCATCAGCCCCGTCTCGGCCTCGGCGAGCCTGGGCTTCCTCCTCCTCCTCCTCCTCGCCCTCCACTACCTCTCGCCCAGCAGCACGTGGGGCTACATCAGCCAGGCCCTCATCTTCCACCAGGTGAGCCCTGTTCTCCTCACCTGGCCCCGAATCCCGTCGTGGGGCGGGGAGCTGACGGCCTTGGGGCTGGCGTCCCCTCGAGGGGCGGCGTGTTGAAGGAAGGTGGGCTCCTCACCTGCCGTCCCCCCACCCAGGTGAGGAAGTACCTGCTGATGCTGGACGTGCGGAAGGACCACGTCAAGTTCTGGCGCCCGCAGATGCTGCTGATGGTGCAGAACCCACGCAGCAGCCCCCGCCTCATCGACTTCGTCAACGACCTCAAGAAGAGCGGCCTCTACGTCCTGGGCCACGTAGAGCTGCAGGACTTGGGTGAGGGTCTGCCCTGTCCCAGCGCTGGGGGCCTCTGCCCCTTTCTGAAGTGCCACGGACCTGGGATGTCATTTCCAGAGCCCCTGGCTGGTGTGACACCATCTCCCAGCTGGGCACGTTGGGCACAAGGAGGGAAATACCAGCATTTTGGGCACCCCGGTGGCACTGTGGAATTTTGCATGGTGCAGGGGATGTAGCTGGCTTCCGTCCATCCCATATCTCGTGTGCACACGTGTGTCCTGGAGGCTTTCACAACGCTTGTGCTCACTCACATCCACACACACACACGTAGCACGTGCCACCCAGGCTCCTCAGGACCCACGTGCACCACGATCCCGTGCACACCTACGCACACCCAGCAAGCGTGGCCGTTTCCAACACCCTTGGCACAACCTTGCCCACGGGTGTGCCTGTGTCCAGCCTCATCTCGTGCCCGCTGCTGGACACCCACACGCTTCAGGTGTGTCCGCCCCCGCTGCGTGGTGGTTTGCACACACGTGTGCTCCCTCGCACGCGCGCTCGCCCCGCTGTGGCCATCCCCACCCCCAGCGGATGCCTGGCTCTGCTCCCCCCCCCCACCTCCCCTCGCCGTTGCCGTGGTGACTAATGGCCTGAAATTGGGGAGGGGGGATGGGGCTGCCTGCTATTTTTTTTTTATATATTTATGGATAATTTCATATCTCCGGCTGGAAGCACCTGCTTTCACCTTCCCCATGCTTGTGGGTGCATGGGAGCTGGTTTGGGGGGACAAGGAGAAGGTGCTGGGGTGCTGAGCGGACACCGGGGAGCCCCCCAGTTATGGGGTGACCCCTGCCTGATGCTGGTCTCCTCTCCCCACCCAGATGCTCTGCCCTCAGACCCGCTGCAGCCCCAGCAGGACTCGTGGCTGGGCTTGGTGGACAAGCTGAACGTCAAGGCCTTCGTCAGCCTCACCCTTGCACCCTCGGTGCGGCACGGCGTCCGGCAGCTCCTCTTCACCTCTGGCCTCGGTGAGTGGGGTCTGGGCACAGAAGGGGGTCCAACTTGAGGGCCTTTGGCCCCTTTGTCAGCTCCAAAGCCAGAATGGGGCTTGGAGGCACCCGGGTGGGCAGTGCGGAGGGGTTTGGAGGTGCCAAAGCCAAGTTGTGTCTTGGAGGCACCTGGTTGAGCGGTGCCAGAGCCAAGCTGGGTCTTGGAGGCACCTTTGTGGGTAGTGCCAAAGCCAAGTTGGGTCTTGGAGGCACCAGGATGGGCGATTCCCAAGGGAGTTGGAACCGCCTGCATCAAAGCCAGTTGGGTTTGGTGGCACCCATGGTGCTGGTGGTACTGGCAGGGCCCTCTCCTTCCCGTCACGACCGCCCATCATGGTTTTTCGGCAGGCGGCATGCGCCCCAACACCCTGGTGCTGGGCTTCTACGACGACGCAGCGCCTCAGGACGGCCTGGCCCGGCACCCCGCCTTCACCAGCGCCCGCGAGGAGCTGCCTTTGGGCTTCCCCCCGCTGCGGGCGCCCGCCGCCCCCAAGCTGCTGTCGCCGCGGGAGTACGTGGGCATCGTGGCCGACGCCTTGAAGATGCTGCGCAACGTCCTGTTGGCCCGGCAGCTGGAGAGCCTGGACAAGGCCTGGGAGCTGAGGCGCGCCGCCAGCCCCCCGCCCACCATCCACGTCTGGCCCGTCAACTTGCTGCGGCCCGACAGCGCCCGCTACGCCGACACCTGCAGCCTCTTCCTGCTGCAGATGGCCTGCGTGCTCAACATGGCCCGGGCCTGGCGCCGGGCCCGCCTGCTCCTTTTCCTCTGCGTGGAGGCCGGCGCCATGCCCGGCGCCCAGGAGGACAAGCTCCGCCAGCTCCTCAAGGACCTGCGCATCCAGGCCCAGATCCAGCTGGTGCCCTGGGACGCCGTCGTCCGCTTGCACTGGCAGGCTCAGCGGGGGACCCCGGGGACGCCGGCTGAGGATGAGGATGAGGAGGAAGGGGCGGCCGTGAACTTCCCGGCCAACGCCACCCGGGTGTCGGATGAGTACGTCCGTGCCGCCAACAAGCTGGTGCTGGAGCAGGGCCCGGCGCCCGCCGTCCGTTTCCTCTACCTGCCGCGGCCGCCAGCCGACACCAGCCTGTACCCGCTCTACCTGCGGCAGCTGGAGCTGCTCACCCGTGGCCTGGGCCCCACCGTGCTGGTGCACGGGGTGAGCGCCGTCACCAGCACCCAGCTTTAGGGTGGCCCCCCCCCTCTCCCCGTGTCCCCTCACCCTCCTGTGGCCAGTGCCTTACAGCCCCACGGCCAGAGTTGGGGACCTGTGTCCCCTCCTGCTGTCCCCAAACTGCTGGGCGGTGATTCCGGCCCCGTGGGGCTGGGAGGAGAGAGGGTGGAGGGTTTTAGGGTGCTTTTGGGGAGGCGCAGGGTTAAAGCTGCCCTGGCAGGATCCGGGCGCTCAGTGTGTTCACTGTGCCTTTTGTATGGGGAGGTGGCGGGGTCCTGGGGCTGTCCCAGTTTGTTACTGGGAGCCCCTCACCCCCAGCCATCCCCCCCCCCCCCAGTGCTCTCCTCTTGCACCGCCACCCCCCAGCCTCTCCTCCGCAGGCTCCTCCGGGCACCCGGCCAGCAGCGGGGATTGATTAAACGCAGCCTCGACCTTGGTGCCCCAGCTCCCCGCCATCCTCTGTGCCTTTCATTAGGGAAAATTAAATGGGAAGGGGCTGGGGGAGGGGAGCCTTAGGTGCCTGGGCTCCCTGCCTCGAGCTGGAGAAAGGGGGGGGCAGCCCCTTATGGCTGTATGGCAGCCCCTTTATGGCTATATGGCACCCCCAGCTGCTGCATGGGGGGGTCCTGCCAGCAAGATGGGGAGGTGATACCAGGAGGGGTTGGTCCCATGGGGCATCACCTTCCCATCATGGCCCTGTGCCCCCATTCAGCCACTGGGGGGGCTGATACTGCCCTGACACCCTTCTCGTCCCCTTCCCCAGCTCCTTATGATGCCCCCCCCTCCCCTTGCCCCGCTGTATTGATTAGGGGAGGGCAGGAAATTGCCTGGGTGACTGGCAATAAATCTATTAGGTGCCTGGCAGGCGGGCAGTGCGCCCGGGAGCTGCCTGATGGATCACTTCCTATTAGCCCTGATGCAGGGGGGGGCTGCTTGGGGCCAGGTTGGGGCTGGGGGGGAGGACATACAGCATGGCACAGTTCCCTGTGCCCCCCCCTTGTCACCACGGTGCTAGCAGGCAGCTCTGCTTGGCCAGAGGCATGGAAAAGCCTTGGGGAGCTGGGTGCTGCTGGGGGGGGCTCCGTTGTTCCCCACCTCTTGCAGGGGTTTGTGCCCAAGTTTGAACCCAAATCTCCCCCCCCCCCAGAAGAGGATTTGGGGCTGGAGCTGCTGCCGGCGGCAGGAAATTGGGCACCCCAGGGTGGGCACGGCGCAGCCCCCGGCCCCGGCTGCCCGCTGGGTTTATTTACAAACAGGCGGGAGCTGGCACAGGGCAGCCGGGCACCACCGGGACCCGGCGGCCTATAATGTTAATTATCACCACGTAATTAAAAGCCCATAAAAAAGCCTCACACTTCATTAAATTAAAGCTTCCCTGCACCGTGCCGCTGGGCTCTGGCGGAGTTAACCTTGGCCGTGCCAGGCCCCGGCACCGCCACAGCTGGGGCAGTGGAGAGGTGGGGACCCCCAGCTGGGGGTGTACGACCCCGTGCGGTGTTTTTTGGGGGTGAAGCCTTACTCATACACCCCAATATCACTTTTTATCACACGTGGGCTTGTGCACACGCACTGAGGGAGCATGGCACCAATGTGTGTGCACACTCTGCACCTGCAGGCACACCACCACACGCAGCGGGACGTGGGTAGGGGGGGCTGGCACGGGCACACACGTGCACACGGAGATGTGCACGCACGCACGCAGCCGCTGCATAGCCAGCCTCGCACACCGGCTCCGGCACACAGCGCCCACTCAGCGCACACCTACACAAACAGCATTTCTTTCCCTCTTCACGCACGCACACCCTCTGCGCCCGCTCCTGCTGCCCGTGCCCATTCTCCTGGTGCCAAAAACCCGCCCAGGGGTGCCCCCTGCACCCAGTCCTGGTGCCCCTCATGCTCCCTGCCAGTGGCAGCCCCCAGCAGGGTGGCACCCGCAGCCCTCTGCTTCCCTCTGGGTGCTCCCCAGGCAGGTGCCAGCTTTGTGCCACGGTCACCTTGGCACAACCAAGTCCCCCATGCGTGTGTCAACACCGAGACCACGGTGACTGGCACAAGGTGCCAAGTGGGCAATGGGGGTGCTGGTGAGGGCTGTGCATGCACTAGGAGCGTGTGTGTGTGTGCACAAGTGTGGTGCTGTGCTGGCGAGGGGTATATGTGTGCAGGGGGATGTGTTCATGTGCACTGCGGGGTGTGTGCACGGTGCATTGACGTGCACACCTGAGGTGTGAGAGCACACACCTGGGCACACACACACACACACGAGGTGTGCAGGCTTGCACACACGTGTGCCCGGCACTGCCACTGACTGGGGCTGCAGGGGGGCAAGGGGCTGGTGGGTGCCCGCGCCCCAGCCCGCGGGGGTGGGCAGACAACGGGGCCTCGGCTATTTCTTGGAAATTTCGCAGCATTCATTTCAGAGCAAATAAAAGCTGTCATTGCTGGAGAAATGATACTGATCGGGGTCTGAAAAGACAGCAAATTACCCGCCTGAAAATGCACCGCTGGAAAAAAATGCATATTAAACACACAAAAAGGCACTTTGCCATCAGCCGCGCTTCCCCCGCCGCTCCAGAATAACCACACTTTACATAATTCTCCCTCTCCACCTCCGAATTAATTTCGCAGACAGAGGCAGAGGCAACCCTGTAACAATAGCGGAGGGGGAGATGAGGAGCCGGCGGGGAGCGGGGCCGGGGGCTGCCTGGGGATGTGTCCAGCCTGGGGGGTGCAGCAGGGCTGGATAATGGGGTGCGAGGGCTGGGTGTGAGGGGGGCCGAGGGGTTTTGTGGGGACCAAGGGGGTTGGGGGACTGAGGGGGTTTGGGAGGATTGGGCAGTGGATGCGGGGTGGACGTGCCCAGCTCTGGGGTTGGGGGCATCGTTCCCGTCCTCCTCCTTTGGCAGCTGGGATTGGGATCACTTGGGGTGGGGTTTGTGGGGGCAGATCTCACCCCAATGGGCACGTCTTGGGCCAAATGCTTCCAGCAGGGACAAGCCCTCACCCTGCCATCACTAGGGTGAGCTTAGCACCACAGGTGGGGCACAAACACCCAGCGTGGTGGGGACCCCCAGCACTGCTCCCCCACCAAAGGGACACTGATACCCCACCAAGGCTGACACCCCAAACTCGCACCCTTTAACCCCCCCCAGGACCTTTCCACACCGGGCAGGAGGACACCCATGGCTCACGCCTGGCACCGCCATCGGGGAGCGGGTGGCATTTTGGGGGTCCAACGACGGGGGCTTCGGCCAGCGGGCGCTCAGCACCGAGGGGCTGGCAGAGGGGAGGGCGGGTGGCGGAGGTTGGCACCGCGCTGCTTTGCATTTTCAATGACAGACCCATGCCGGGTGCTCGGGAGAGTGGAAAAATCTTATTTGTCACCTGCTGGCGGTGCGCGGAGGCTCCCGCGCCGCGGCTAATCTCGGGGAAAATGAGGATGCCGGCGGGGTGGCCCGTGGGGCTGGCGAGGAGGGGGCTGCTGGGGGTCAGGGCTGGGGGCTGCAGGGCGGGCAGGACCTGGGGGGGGGTCCCACCAGCCTGGCCCTGGCCAAAACTGGGTGCGTTGTCACCAGGGCACAGGGCACTGCTGCTGCTTTTGGGGCTGGGTAGCGCTTGTGGGCATCCTGGAACAAACTCCCCGTGCCCCCACCAGCCCAGCCTGCCGATGCTCAGCCCCTTTTTTCCTCTAGCCCAGCTTCAAGAGCAGCTTCTCGCGGTGCCAGCTCCACAGGTTGGCATTGCAGCTCCTCGGGGCACTTGGGACATTTACACTGGAAAACTGTGCTTGGTGCAGGTGCTGCCTGACCCCCCCTGTGCCCACCCACAGGTCCCCATCCCAGGTTTGCTGCACCCTCCCTCCTGCAGCTGCCAGCTCCCCTGGGACGCCGCAGCAACTCTGCGGCCGGCTCAGATTTATCCATTATTTTATATCCACACGCCTTTAATTTTTACAGCCCTGTTGGAGCAATACCCAGGCTGTTAATAACGCTGCCCCCCCCCCCCCCTTTCCCGCACGCATCCATCATGCTCCCACCAAGGTGGGTCTGGGCAGGGGGGCTGGGAAAGTACAGGCATGGGGATGCCATCGTGGTGGCACCTGGTGCTGTGCCCCCACCCTTCAGCCTCCCCCAGCAAGCTGGGCACCCCATTACCCACCCACGAAGCGTCCTAGGGCTGGGTGCTCCTGCACCCTGCTGGTGCTGCTCGGCGTGCCCAAGCTGGAGGCACCTGATGGGGTTCCTGGAGCCTGGTGTGTGCCCGGGGAAAGGTCTGCTGCAATGTCGTGAGGCTGTGGAAGTGTGTCGGGGTGTGTGTGTGTGTATTTTGGGGTGTGTGTGAGTGTGGCAGGGCACGCCTGGCTGTAACGGGAGCTGTATGGCACCACTTGTTGGACACCGTGTGTGTGGCACAGCGTGCGTGTGCCTGTACTGGTGCGTGTGTCAGCGTGCACAAGCGTGTGCACTGATGCTGGCACATGTTATTGTGTGCCCAGGGCCAGCCCGTGGTGCTCGCAGGGCAGGACAGACCCAGTGGGTCCCACACCAGCTGAGCCACCCGTCCCCATGCCACGCAGCGTCCCCATGCCACGTGGTGCGTGTAGCACATTACCCACACCCCAAAACTCCCACCCCAGTGCCCAGGAAGACCCAGGCCCCCACCCAGCACCCAGGGCCATGTGGGATGGGGGTGCCAGGGTGCCCAGGAGCACGGCCAGCGGGATGGCTGAGCGGGGACGGGGTCCCTGGCTGCTGCGCGGGGCCGCTGTGGGCAGTGGGATTTGATGGGTTATAAATCTCCTTGCTGGGCCCCCCCGTGGCAGAGCGGCTCACGATATATATGTTGGGGATTTATCTGCAATGCAGTTTAATATTCCCAGACCTTTGCGTGTGTGTGCGTGTGTACGAGTGTGCGTGGCCCCCTCCCCATGCCGCCCCATGCCACCCCCATGCCCACCCTCTCACCTGGAGCCTCCTGGGCTCCCCCTGTCTCCCACCTCCATCTCTCCCCGCCTTGCACCCACCCTGGCAGGCCAGGATGAGCACCCTGGGGTGCACGGACATGGCTGGGGGGTGTCCGAGCGGCTGGGATGCGGCCAGCACAGCCCCCCCAGCCGTGCCCACCCTTGCCCTTCCTGGGTGCCAACCTGCCAGGGGGTGGCAGCAGGGTCCCCGGCCGGTGGGTGCCAAGCTTGGTGGCACTGCCAGCCTTGTGCCAGCATCCCCCCCGGGGCAGGGGGTCCTGGGGACCCCCCCCCCCTTTCCTCCCTCCTTACCCTTCCTCCCCGCCGGCGGGGATGAGGTAAGGCTGGCGGGTGGCACAGGGCTGCTCCATTTGCATAATAATCTCGTTAATGGAGCCTGGCCTGCGGGAGAGCCGGGCTGGAGACGCCACCCCCTCCCCGCCCCGCTGCCTCCCTCCGGCCCCGCCGCTCCTCCAGCCGCGGCGCGGGGCTCGGAGCGGAGCGCGGGGCGCGCAGCCGGACGGCCACCGCCGGGCCAGCCCTCCAGCAGCCCCGGGCAGCCTCCTGACATCCCCCCGGCAAGCCGGTGAGCACCCCCGAGCACCCCCCGAGCATCCCCCGAGCATCCCCGGGCAGCGTCCCCCCGAGCATCCCGGGCGGCATCCCCCGGGCAGCATCCCCCCGGCGGCGTTTTCCCCGAGCGCAGCCCGGAGCAGCCCCCCCGGTGGGGCGGGGAGCAGGAGCTGGGCACCCCCGAGAGCCCCCGGACATCCCGGGGAACATCCCTCGGCGAGCAGCCCCGGGGAGCAGCACGGGGAAGACTCCCCCCTCCCCACCACCACCACCCCCCGAGGCTGGCAGCGAGCATCCCGCGAGCATCCCCCGAGTGATCCAGGCGTTATTCCCGGGGAGCACTTCCCGAGCATCCCTCGAGCGACCCTCGAGGAGCACCGCGGGCAGCATCCCGCCGAGCATCCCCCGAGCATCCTGGGCAGCGCGCCCCGGGCACGCCCGAGCATCCCCGGAGCATCCCCGGAGCATCCTCCCAGCACCCTGGGGACCACCCCGGGGACCGTCCCCCGAGCAGCTCTTGCAGCTCCCCCCAGCACCCCGAGCCCCCCCCCTTGCCGTGCCCGCCACCCACCCCGCAAACTTTCCGGTGGTGGCAGCAGCGCAGCTGCTCTCCGGCACGGGCACCGCCAGGCTGCGGCACCGGGGCACAACTTCACCCAAGTTTTGCGGAGGGAGCGGGGTCTGCAGGGTGCTGGGGGGCCGGGGGACCCTGCCGCAGGGATATCGCCCCCCCCTCTCCTCCCCGAGCGGCTCTTTGTCCTCAGCGTGTCCTCCCCACACCTGCAAATCCATGTGCAGATCTGCGCTGAGCGAGGAGTGGGGGCTCCTTTTGAAGCCCCCCCCCCCCACCCAATGCCTCCACCCTCTTCTCACGGGCAGAGCTCCCCCCTCCCCAGAGCAGCGACCGCTGGGCACCGGCTAGGGGTGAGGTATTGGGGAGAGGGATTGGGGTGAGGGGGGTGCTGTGAGGTGTCCATAGGGGCCAGGATCCCCCAGACTGGAGCGAACTTTGCGTGCACACCGCGCTGCAACACACTTGGAGGCAACGCAATGCAACAAGACCCACCCCAACCCAGTGCAACGCGGCACGGCGCAGGGCGAGACAGCACAACCCGGCGTGCAACAGCCCAAACCAACCCCATACAATGCTTTCTCCCCCCCCAAAAAAATCCCCAGGGACCCGCTTACCCTCGCTGCTCACCCCACGCAGAGGGGCTGGCAGCCCCATGCCCCCCTCAGCCCATCAGGTGCGGTGTGGTGCTCCCCAAACCACCCCGGGCACCCACTTGGAGCGGGTGCTGTCCCCACGTCAGGGGGATAAAGCATTGCCAGGGGCTGGGTGGGATCGTGCAGGTGGGACCCTGCCCCATCACCAGGTGGGGGACCGAGGGGACAGCCACGGGGTTGGGCTGCCCCCGAGCTCCCGGCACCAGCGCCACCAGTGCCACCAGCGGGGACGGCGACGTGGGCGATGATGACGGCACGAAGCGATCCCCTCGCTCCTCCCCAAACACCCCTCAACCACCTCCTCTGCCTTTTGCAGGAGCAGCCTGACTCTCCGGGCACCTCCACCGCCTCCAGCATGAACCGGGGAGCACCGGCACCCGTCCCCTGCCTTCCCTGAGCCCCCCGCGCCTGCGGGCAGCCCCGGCCATGGAGAAAACCTACTCGCTGACGGCCCACTACGACGAGTTCCAGGAGGTGAAGTACGTGAGCCGGTACCAGAGCGGCACGCTGCCCAACGGCTTCGCCCTCCAGCTGGGCGCCGGGGCCAAAAAACGGGGCGGGGGGCTGCCACGCTGGAGCCGCCGGGAGATCTGCCTGCTCTCGGGGCTGGTGTTCGCCGCCGGGCTCTGCGTCATCCTGACGTGCATGTTGGTCCTCAAATACCTGGCGGCCGAAGGGGACAGCTACTGCCTGGAGGGCTGCCAGGAGAAGAAGGCCTTCCTGCGGGCGTCCCGCTTCCTCAGCGCTAACATGGACGCCACCATCGACCCCTGCCAGGATTTCTACTCCTTCGCCTGCGGCGGGTGGCTCCGGCGGCACGGCATCCCTGAGGACAAGCTGGTGTACGGCACCATCGGGGCCATCGCCGAGCAGAACGAGGCCAAGCTGCGGGCGCTGCTGAGCCGCCCCGTACGCCGCCGAGCCCCGGCCTCGGCCGAGAGGAAGGTGAAGGAGTTTTTCCGCTCCTGCCTGGACCGGGCTGAGATCGACCGGCTGGGCCCGCGGCCCATGCTGGAGGTGATCGGGGAGTGCGGCGGCTGGGACGCCTCGCCGGGCCGCGGGGACCTCAACGAGCTGCTCTACAAGACGCAGGGGGTCTACAGCGCCGCCGTGCTCTTCTCGCTCACCGTCAGCCTGGACGACAGGAACACCTCCCGCTACGTCATCCGGGTGAGGGCACCCTGACACCCCCCCGTGGGACGTCCCCCAGCCGGCACCCTTGGGCCAGGGTGGAACCTTTAGGGGGGGGAGGATGCGGGAAGGGATGAGGTGGTGATGGGGTCCCCCCCTCCTGTGCCATCTGAGCCCGTCACCCTGGTGTCCTGGCTGCTGTCTGCGCAGGACGGGGCGGTGCTGGCTCTGTGCTGGGTGTCCGTGGCTTTGTGGGCCATCCCCACCCCTGTCACCCACGTCCCTCGCCCTGTGGTGCCACCAGGGCATTTTGGGGGCTGCGTCTGGGTGGCCAAACCTCGAGCACCCCGGGTGGGCACAGCGGGGGCACAGCAGTGGCAATGGTGGGGACACCATGGGGGGCACCAAGCGGGCATGGTAATGGCACAGCAGTGAGCACGGCGATGGCACGGTGGTTGGCACAGAGGGGACACGGGGTGGGCACAACAGGGACACGGTGAGGGTGGCGGTGGCACGGTGGGGACAAGGCGTTGGGCACACCGGGGGCACGGAGCCTCCTGGGTCCCCGTGAGCTGGTGGGGCTGGCACCAAGGGGTATGGGTGTGAGTGTGCGAGCGTGAGCGTGAGCGTGCGAGCCGGGGGACAGGGCAGGAGGCCGGCTGTGCGTGTGTACACTAGAGGGAGCGTGTGTCACGGAGAAAGGCTTCGGCTCCGACGGGTGTGATGGGGAAGGCGCGGGTGTGCCAAGGGTGGGGTGCCACGGCGAGGTGTGGGGTGGAGGGGGGGGAGCGAGGTGGCTCCAACGCCTCGCGTGTGCGTGTGGATGGGTGTGACAGGAGTGTGACAAGTGTGCACGGTGGGTGGGACGGGTTTTTTGTGTGTGTGCTGTGAGAGGAGGCTGAAGGGTGGTTGGTGGGGGGGTACAGCACGTTTGGTGAAAATTCGAGTGTGTGCGTGCACCACCGAGGGGTGTGCGAGAGAAGGGCTGTGGGTGTGACGTGGGGGTGTGTGTGCATGAATGGGGTGCTGGTGGGGTGTGACACGGGGCAGAAATGTGCAGATGGGTGCACGTGCCTGTGGGTTAATGGGGGTGTCTTTGTGGCACCGCTCATCCCCGTGGAGCATCCTGCACACAGATCTGGGACTGGCTATGGGGTGGGTGTGGGGCCACCATTTGGGGGAGATTGGGGGTGTGTGCAGCCAGGACAGGGTTGGGGGCGCCCCTCTCCCCACCCTCTGCTCACCCCTTGCCCCCGTCTCCCCCCAGATTGACCAGGATGGGCTGACGCTGCCCGAGCGGACCCTCTACCTGGGGCAGGATGAGGAGAGCGAGAAGGTGAGGAGCTGGGGGGCTGGGGGACCGGGGGGCGGTGCTGGTGGCACTCATGGAGTTGTCCCTTGGCACAGATCCTGGCTGCATACCGGGTCTTCATGGAGCGGCTGCTCACCCTCCTGGGGGCCGAGCACGTGGAGCAGAAGGCGCAGGAGATCCTCCAGCTGGAGCAGCACCTCGCCAACGTGAGGGGGGGGGTGCCTGTCCCAGGCTTTGGGGTGCCCCTTCCCAGCCCTGAGGGACCCCATCCCCTTGGGAACCTTCAATCCCAGCCCCTGGGGACCTTCCCGATCCCAACACCTTGAGGCAGGGCCCCAGGGACCTCATCACCCTGGGGACACCCACGGGATAACCACTTGGGGACCCCCATTCCCCATCCTTGGGAACTCGCTCCAGGCCCTTGAGGACACCGTGCCCAAATCTTGGGGAACCCCAATCCCAGGCCTGGGGGACCTCCACGCATGGTCCTTGCTACCTCAGCTCCTTGGGGTCCTCATGCCCAGCCCCACAGAGGGTGTGGACCAGCAGCTCCTCTTGCCCTGGTGCTGTGCCCATCCCCGTGCCACCCCTGGGGGGTGCAGTGGGGAGGTGACAATGGGGAGGTGACAGCAGGGAGGAGGTGACAGCCGTGCCCACCCCGTGCAGATCACGGTGTCCGAGTACGACGACGTGCGGAGGGATGTCAGCTCCATGTACCACAAAGTCACCCTGGGCGAGCTGCAGCGCATCACCCCCACGGTGCGTCCCCCTGCCCACCCCCTGCCACCCCCATCTCCCACCTGCCCTGCGCCCCGTGTTTGCCCCTGTCCCGTGTCCCCAGGGCTGTCCTGTATCCCCTATAAGAAGCACAACCCCGTAGTGCCATGCCCCAGTATCCCAAGAAACATCCCCCACTGACCCCATGGATAAATGTGCTCCGGATAGCGACGGCTCCATCCTGTACTGCCCTGGCTGCTGGGGGCAGCACCAGGAGCAGGCGTGACCCCATGGGAAGGGGAGGGGGGAGGCTGAAAGCCTGGTGGCACGGGGGTGACGTGCCCACCCTGCCAGCTCAAGTGGAAGCGCTTGCTGGACCGCATCTTCCACGACAACTTCTCGGAGGACGAGGAGGTGGTGCTGCTGGCCACCGACTACATGCACAAGGTGTCCGACCTCATCCGCGTGACGCCCAGCAGGTGAGGGGGGCTGGCACCTCCGTGCCCAGCTTTGGAAAGGGGTGGTGATGGGGTAGGTACCGGGGGGAGCTGTGGAAGGACCCCCCAAAATGCCCCACGAGGCCATGCAGGACATGGCGAGCCCTGGGGAAGCTCCTGCTGGAGGGCACCACCAAGCTCTCGGGTCCCCAAGCTGGAGATCAGCAGCCCCATCACCGTGCCTGCTGCGGGGACGTGCACGGTGCCACCACCCCCTCCATCCCTGGGCCCCACGGGACACGGCCACCCCAAGCCTGGCACGAGCAGGGAGGTGCCCAGGAGGGGCCTGATCCTGCCCCATGTCACCAGGATCCTCCACAACTACATGCTGTGGCGCATCGTGGTGGTGCTGAGCGAGCACCTCTCCACCCCGTTCCGCGACGCCATCCACGAGCTCTCCAAGGAGATGGAGGGCAACGAGAAGCAGCTGGAGCCGGGCAAGGTCTGCCTGAGCCAGGCCAACAAGCACTTCGGCATGGCCCTGGGCGCCCTCTTCGTCGAGGAGTACTTCTCCTCCGCCAGCAAGGCCAAGGTAGGCGCCCTCCCGGCCCCTTTCCCGGGTGCCCCCCTGCACCCCTGAGGGCTGGAGGGTGGCCAGGACGCCCCGGTAGCATCAGCGGTGCCCCGCTGTAGGTGCAGCAGCTGGTGGAGGACATCAAATACATCCTGGACCAGCGCCTGGATGAGCTGGACTGGATGGACGAGGAGACGCGGAGAGCGGCCAGGGCCAAGGTGGCAGCCCCCAGCGTGCCCCCCGGGCCTTGTCCCCGTGTGGGGGAATGGGACACGGGGACCCTGACCCCGCTGCCTGCTCTGCCCCCAGCTCCAGTACATGATGGTGATGATCGGGTACCCCGACTTCCTGCTGAAACCAGAGGCCATCGACAAGGAGTATGAGGCAAGGGGGGGCCCGGGGCCGTGTGGTGAGTGGGGGGATGAGCCCTACACCTCATTAGGGCTCCAGGTAGATCATGATGGGGAGACACCACCCCAAAAAGGAGCCAGGACACAAGCCCACCGCTTGCATGGGCACAGCCACGTGGGCAGAGCCACGCTGTCCCATCCCCACATTGCTCCCTCACCCTACCCCTGATGGTCTGGGGTCCCCAAAGAGGTAACAGGGACATGGTGGCTCCTGCAGACCCCCCACCCCAGTGTGAGGGGCCACATCCAGCCCCTGGCCACAACCCCACATCCTCTGTCCCCACGGCTCATGGGGGTGGGAGGACGCCCCGGCACTGCTCCCCAGCCTCAGGGGGATGGATTTTGGGGGCTGGTGTCCCCCTCGACGTGGCCGTGTCCCCCCCCCCCCAGTTTGAGGTGGACGAGAAGACCTACTTCAAGAACATCCTCAACAGCATCGCCTTCAGCATCAGGCTCTCGGTGAAGAAGATCCGGCAGGAGGTGGACAAGTCCGCGTGGGTATTGCTTCACCTGGGGGGGGACACGGGGACATCGGGGTGCCCCCGGCTGTGCGAGGGGGTGGCATTTCCCCGTCCCTCCGTGTCCCCAGCACTTCCATCTCTCCTTGCAGGTGGCTGCTGCCCCCCCAGGCGCTCAATGCCTACTACCTGCCCAACAAGAACCAGATGGGTGAGGCATTGCCTGGGGGGGGGGAAATGGGTTTAGGGGGCATGATGTGGGGTCCCCTGGTGCCAGGGGGTGCTGAGGGGGTGGGATTGGGGCCGGGTTGTCCCCTCCCTGCAATGCTGTCCTGTGTCCCCAGTGTTCCCCGCCGGCATCCTGCAGCCGACTCTCTACGACCCCGAGTTCCCGCAGTGAGTGTGGGGCTGGGGGGGAGGAAACATGGATGGGTTTGGGGAATGGGACAGGTCTTGGGGTGATCGCCACCCCTGCCAGCACCGTGTTCACCCCCAATTTTGTCCCCCCGACAGGTCGCTGAACTACGGTGGGATCGGCACCATCATTGGGCACGAGCTGACCCACGGCTACGACGACTGGGGTGAGTGACCCCCACCCTGCTGGGGGTACTGGGGGGGGGGGTACTGGGGACACTGGGGGCACCACGGGTGGCGCTGCCTGCAGGGGGGCAGTACGACCGGCACGGGAACCTGGTGCACTGGTGGACGGAGACGTCCTACAGCAAGTTCCTGAAGAAGGCGCAGTGCATCGTCAACCTCTACGACAACTTCACCGTCTACAACCAGCGGGTGAGATCCCCCCCCCAGAAGTGACAGAGCCCAAAAAAACTCCTCACACCTCATCTGGGAACACCCCCGGGGCCCTGGGTGGGGGACACCGAGGCACAGCAGCCTTGGTGCCCCCGTGGGGACATCGCTGCTTACCCCGTGCTGCTCCTCTTTGGGCAGGTGAACGGCAAACACACGCTGGGGGAGAACATCGCTGACATGGGGGGGCTCAAGCTCGCCTACTACGTGAGTGTCGCCCACCCCGGGGTGTCACAGCCCCCACAGGGCCACGGGGCTGCTGCGGATGCCACCGATACCGAGGGTGGCCGTGCCTGCTGGGGGGCACGGGGCTTTTTTGGAGCCCCCCACAGCCATGCTGAGGGCACCCCGTGTCCTGCAGGCCTACCAGAAGTGGGTGCGGGAGCACGGCCCCGAGCACCCCCTGCACCACCTGAAGTACACCCACGACCAGCTCTTCTTCATCGCCTTCGCCCAGGTGAGCCGGTGCCCACGGCCACCAGCGGGTCCCCGCCTGGGTCCTGGGCTCTGTGGGTGCCCCCGGTGCAGGGCTCAGCCCCACAGGACCACCCCACACCGTCCCTGTGCTCTTGGGAACCCTACAGTGACAGCCACCTGCCCCCCATTTCCTATAAAGACCCCCCAATAACAAATGGATGCAAGCTTTGGGGCACCCCACAATCAGGCAGCCCACAGCCTCAGGAGACCCTACAAAAACAAGCGTGCCTGTTCAATAACACACATGCCCCTACGCTCGCCCAGCCCATCCATACCTCATATGTAGGCTCAGGGAGACCCCACAACAACAAACACCACCAGGGCACCCCTGCCCTCACCCCCAGCAGCCAGAAGGGCCACCCCGGTGGGTGCCCAGGGTCCTGGGGGGTCCCAGCGGGTGCCAGGACCCAGGGTGTCCCCCTGGTCTCACCCACGGGACCTTCCTCCCCCCAGAACTGGTGCATCAAGCGGCGATCCCAGTCCATCTACCTGCAGGTGCTGACGGACAAGCACGCCCCGGAGCACTACAGGTACCGACCCCAAAACGGGGGCACGGTGGGCACCAGCCCTCCTGGTGGCTGCCAGCTGGGGCGGGCAGGGCTGGGGGTGCTGGGGTGAGGGGCAGGGTCCTCGGTGGGCATCCCCTTTGTGGGGGTGCCCAGCTCTGAGCTGTGTCCCCCTCCCCCATTTGGCCCCGGCAGGGTCCTGGGCAGCGTCTCGCAGTTTGAGGAGTTCGGCCGCGTTTTCCACTGCCCCAAGAACTCGCCCATGAACCCGGCGCACAAGTGCTCGGTGTGGTGAGGCCACTGTCCCCGCGGGCTGGCACCCTCCTGGTCCCCGTCCCTACCCGGATGCCACCCTCTGCCTGCCCCCCTCTCCAGGCACATTTTGGGGCACCCCCAAAATATTCTCCCACTGCAGGGGGTGCCAAGGCAGAGGAGCCCCCTTGGGGTGGGGGTATGAGCTCCCCACCCACGGGACCTTCTCGTCCACCTCCCCAAACCCTTCCCCACACCCAGCTGCTCAGGGCAGGGCGGGTGACCCAGGGGTGCTGCGGGGCTGTCCCGTGCCAAAAGCCCCCCACTCGGTGCTTGTCCCTGTGCCAGCCCCGTCCCATCCCCATCAGCCCCACCACCAGGGTGGGCTGGGGGCCAGGGCGATGCCAGCCTGCCCGGGGGCACAGGGACACGGACACGTGCTGTATTTTTCGCTGCTGTTTCTGGTCAATAAAGCACTGGATATGCCAGGGGTGCATGGGGCCGTGGATGGGGACGGGTGGCAGTGGGCACCGACCATGGTGGGGAGATGCAGGGGGCAGGAGCATCCTCCCCAAACTCACAGCACCCTCATGGTGCAGACACCTGCATGATTTTCCGCTGCATCTCCTACCACCTCCTGCCTTTATTAAACATCAAGTATGGGGATTTGGCACCCTGCAGCCACCGAAGAGCCTCAGGGCATGGGGATGGGAGGCTGTGGGTCCGGCAGAGCCCGCGGGCACCACAGGGCCATGGGGTCAGTAGAAGAGGGGCAGGAACAGGGCAGGAAGGAGCATGGCCAGGGGGGTGGCGTGGGCTGTGGGCGCGGCGTTGCGCTGGCGGCAGTCGGTGTAGGGCTCGAGGCAGGCGGCGTAGGCCATGACGTGGGCGATGTAGGTCTGCTCCTGCACCCCGCGGAAGAGGTGGGCCATGGGGCCCTTGGCCATGATGGCCACGTCCTCGCCCCCGTGGGACTCCGAGGAGAGGGGCACAGCGGACTCCTGCATGTAGTCGTAACTCTCTGGGGAGGGTGGAGAAAGGGGGTGAGCGGGGTGGTGGGTCCCATCCCCACCCCACCACCCCACCACGGCCCCGAGCGCTCACCGATGATGGTGTCATTCAGTTCAGTCCTGTTGCCGCCCAAGTAGCCCGGCCCGTTCCCATAGAGAATGGACGTGTAGCTCTTCAAGTCGGTGGCTTTTAGGGGGGCCAGGCCTGGGGAGAGGAAAACGGGGAGCGGGTTTTCAGCCCTGAAACTCCCCACATCACCACCCCGGAGCAGACAGCACCCGGCGCGGGGCTGTCCCTGCTCTCGGTGCCCTACCGAAGATGGAGGTGCCACGCAGGAGGTAGCCACCGAAGGAGAAGACGTGCGAGTGGTCGGCGGTGACCACGGTGAGGGTGTCTGCCTCGTCCGTCAGGTTGCTCGCCTTGTTGATGGCGTGGTCAAACTCCACCGCTTCCATCAGCGCCCTCTTGGCCATGCCTTCGTGGTGCCCGTGGTCGATCCTGCCGCCTGCAGACGGGTGCCCTTGGGGGATCAGGAACCACCACAACCCCGCAGCACCCCGCAAGGTGGGCCCTGCTACCCACCTGGGGAATCCCAGCCCCGACTGACCTTCCACGAAGAGGTAGAAGCCCTTGGGGTTCCTGCTCAAGATGGTGATCGCCGCCTCCGTCATCTCGCTGAGCAATGGGTCAAGGGTTTTGTTGCGCAACGGCTCGTACTTCATGTCCATGGGCTCGAAGAGACCTGGCAATGGGGACACGGTTGGAACAGCCTCGGCACCTTACAGTGTCCCAGTGGCTGCCACGTCCTGGCGCAGGGGATATGTGTTACCCATCAAATAATTCACGTTGGGGTCCGCAACAGCCTCCATCAGCTCCGTCCTGTTCCAGACGTAGCGGGCGCCCTGCGGGTGAGTCCCGGAGGGATCAGTGATGCCTGGCCCCATGCCTGGAGGGGGCGGTGGGCAGAGGACTGTCCCCCTCCACGTCACCCACCTGCCGTTCCTGCAGCCACGTGTCGATGAGGTTCACCGTGTCATTGCGCATCCCCCTTTCACTTTCTTCAGTGGGATACTCAGGGTCTGGTGTCCCCGCAGGGGTCATGTATTTCCGACCGCCCCCCAGGATCACCTGGAGGGGACGAGACAGGCACAATGTTCACAGCAATGTCCGGGGCGGGGGGGGGGATCTTCCCCTACTTCCCCCTCATGGCTGGGCACTCACATGGATGTCCACGTTGTGCACCAGCTGCCAGGCGATGTCCTTGCAGCCCTGATTGATGGCCTCCAGGGGCATGCTGGCATCCGCGTACCAGTTGCGGTCCACCACGTGCGCGTAGGTCCCCGAGGGCGACGCGTGCTGCACCCGCGTGGTCGTCACGATGCCCACCGACTTCCCTGTCCCACCAGACCCCACCATGGAGCCCCACACCATCGGGATGCTCGCCACGGGCAGCCCCCGGCGTGACGTCCCTTCTCCCCACCGCCCCGTGCCCCCACGGTACCAGCTTTGCGGGCTCGCTCCAGCACCGAGATCACCTCGTTGCCGTTCGTGGTGTTGCACTGGCTGTAGCGGGCAGCAGCGCTCACCCCTATTGTATTGTAGTTGGTCTTCACCCCGCACAGGTAGGCTGTGGCCGTGGCTGCGCTGTCGGGGACCTGCCGGTCCACGCTGTACGTCTGCAAAGGCCACGCAGAGCTCGCTGGCACCCCTTGTACTCGCTCGTGTGCCCAAGGTGTGCTCCTGCACCCATGGGCATCACCGTGGCCCCACACTCCGCACCCACGGGACTTACCTTGGAGAGAGCCGTGTAGGGGAAAGAATCCAGGAAAAGGGGGGTCTCAGGACCCAGCTTCCCCTGCAACTGCCCGTTTAGGATCCGGGCGGCTGTGATGCTGGGGACCCCGAAACCTGGGTGAGCGGGGAGGGTCAGCTGGAGGTCAGCCTCCAGACCAGGCACCCCCCCCCCGCTCCCCGCTCCGTGGTGCTCCGGCTGTGGTGGCAGCCTGCCCGATGGCGGTGCCAGCAGGACTCACCATCCCCGAGGAAGATGATGAGGTTTTTGGCTTCGTTTGTCCTGGGCTGGATCTTGAAGCTGGCCTCGATGGCCGCGGCTGCCTGCTTGTTCCAGAAGGATGGGTCCTCCTCCTCGGCTGGGAGGGGGCAGCACCCGTCAGCCCCAGGGCACCCAGTCCTGGGCGTCCCCGTGCTGGGGTCTCTGCTGGGTTCCCACCCATAGAAAGACCCCCACGGAGGAGAGGGTGCACGAATCCCATGGGTCAGGGTGCTGGTAAAGGTGGGGGGAGCCCACGCAGGCTGCACCCACCCAGGAAGGCGGCGGGGTGGCAAGAAAAAGGGATGCAATGGGAGGAACCGGCTGCCAAGTGGGATGGGGACAAATACACAGGGGTAAAGGGGCTACAGGCACCTCACACAGCCCCTCCTTGGCCCAAAACCAGCAGGACCCTAACCCCACAGGGGGAAACCAGCTCAAGGTCCCCCAAAAAGCAGAGAGAACCCCTGCTAAGCCTCCCAGCTCCCCTCCACAAACCCTGCACTTTGGCCAGCACCAGGGCAGACAGGATGGCACCACACATCCCGGGACACCCGCTGCAGCCAGCCAGCTGCCTGTCCCCATCCCTGTCCCTGTCCCCATCCCTGTCCCCATCCTTGTCCCTGTCCCTACCTGGGATGACAGCAGCACCGAGCTCTGCCCAGAGCCCCAGGCAGAGGGCAAGGGGGGCCAGGAGCCTCATGGTGGGATCTGGGCACCTGCAACCCTCACGGTCGGAGCCTGCCTTTCTTGTAGACTTTGGGGAGGGGACTTTGGACTAGGGTCAATCTTGGTGGGGTTCAGCCTTTCTCATATAGCCTGGCACCCTGCCAGCTGGTTGGCACAAAGGCCGTGGGGATGGGCCACCGGCACCTTATTGTCACCCCACCTTATTGCTGGGGCGGGGGGACACCGAGTGCAACCAGAGGGACTCGCGGTGCTCCTGGCAGCTCCGCTCTTGGCCAGCACTTCCCAGAGCAATAAATTCACGGATGAGGACTGAAATTCCCCACGCAACCTTTGCTGGGACAGGACCTTGTGCCGGGCTGTGCCTTAGCATCTCGAAGCTGTGCAGACTCCCTCCTTCATCCCTAGGGGGACGTGGCAGCCCCTCGCCCTTGCTTCATCTCCTCCTTCACCCTCAATGCCAGTCCCAGGGGGAATAAGGGGCCACAACCTGGGGAAACTGAGGCAGGGGGCAGCTCCTTAGGAGGCAGCCACAGCTGCAAACCCTCACAAGGCAGATGAAGACAAACAGCCTGTGTTTTATTGCATCCCTCAAGCCCAGCCACAGCAGGGACCAGGCAGCCCGGGTTGAAGCAGGGCTCGGTGGGGGTCTCTCAGCCCCCCGCCATGTGGGCAGCCACGCAGAGGGCCAGGAGGGTGAACAGGGTTTGGGGGGAGCCCCGGGTGCCGCGGGAGGCCCTGCGGGGTGCCCTGCACCGGGGCTCGGCAGCGTAGGGCTCGAGGCAGGCGGCGTAGGCCATGGCGTGGGCGATGTAGTGCTGCTCCTGCACCCCGTGGAAGAGGTGGGCCATGGGGCCCTGGGCCAGCACCACCACGTCCTCCCCGCTGTGGGTCTCCAAGTCGAGGGGCACGGCCGCCTGCTGCCTGTAGTCCTTGTCCTCTGTTGGGGGGGGAGCAGGAGAAATGGGGCTGGGGGCAGCTGCAGTGACACCCCAGTGACACCCGAGCCACGTGGTAACACCGGTGCCCATAGGACGTTGCCCCCCACCCTGTTATCCCCCACCAGGCTCCTACCCACAGCGGGGAGGCTGGCGGCTGGGCGGCCCCCGTCACGGACACTGTATCCTGGCCCATTGCCATAGAGGATGCTGGTGTAGGCTCGCTTGTCCTTGGCCTTCTTGGGGGCCAGCCCTGGCACAGGGAGCAGGAAAGGGCACTGTCACCCTCAGGCTCAGCCCCCGGTGGGAGCAGGGATGCCCGGCACTTGTCCCCGGGTCCCACCGAAGATGGAGGAGCCGCGCAGGGTGTTGCCCCCGAAGCTGAAGACGTGGGAGTGATCGGCCGTCACCACGGTCAGGGTGTCGGAGGGCGCCGTCAGCTCCCCGGCCCGCGCCACCGCCCGGTCCAGCATGACGGCCTCCATCAGCGCCTGCTTGGCCCGGCCGCTGTGGTGGCCGTGGTCGATCCTGCCACCTGCACAGGGAACGGGGCCGTCACCGCCTCACCACCACCCCCGTCCCGGTCCCCTGGAGCACCCACCCGCTGCCGGGCCCCTCTCCTGCCCCCCACCCAGGGTGCCCGGACTCATCTTCCACGAAGAGGAAGAAGCCGTTGGGGTTCCTGCGCAGGATGCGGATGGCTTTGTCGGTCATCTCCACGATGGAGGGGTCCGTGGAGGCGTTGCGGTTCAGCTCGAACTTCATGTCCTTGGGCTCGAAGAGGCCTGGAGGGGGGAGAGCAGGACCAGGGGCTGCTTTGTGCCCACGCCAGGGTGACGTTGTCAGCGGTGAAGGCAGCGATGCTCTTACCCATGAGGTGGCTCACGGAGTCCTCATCGACCGCATCCAGGCCCTTCTTGTCCCAGACGTAGCGGGCGCCCTGGCAGCGAGAGGAGAGCCGATGGCGATGGCACGAGCTCCGTGCCCAACGATGCCACCATGTCTCCTCCACAATACCTGCTTGGTGCTGAGCCACTCGGCCACCAAGTCACGCCCGTCCCTCCTGGTGCCGTTCTGAGCCGGGTCCTCCGGGTATTCGGGGTCTGGGGTCCCTCTGGGTGTCATATACGCCCGCCCACCGCCCAGGATCACCTGCGGGGAGCAGGGAGCTGCCAACAGCACTGGGGGCAGAGCATTGAGGGGCACAGCCCCCTCCTGCTATCGCTCACGTTGATGTCTGTGTTGTGCACCAGCTGGTGGGCGATGTCCTTGCAGCCGTCCCGCAACGCCTCCTTGGGCATGTCGGCGTCGGCGTACCAGCTCCGGCTGACCGAGTGCGCGTAGGCTGCCCCGGGGGACGCGTGCTGCACCCGCGTGGTCGTCACGATGCCTACAGACTTGCCTGCAGCACGGGACAGGGTTGAAAGGGAGGGAACCCTGTCCGTGCCGTGCAGGGCTCTGTGATGGGATTGTCCCGTCCCCCCCATACCCGCCAGCCTGGCCCGGTGCAGGACGGAGTCCACCTCGTTGCCAAAAGTGGTGTGGCATTTGCCGTAGGCGGCCGCCCCGCTCAGCCCCAGCGTCTTAGCGTTGGTCTTCACCCCGCAGAGGTAGGCAGTGCCCGTGCCGGCGCTGTCGGGCACCTGCCGGTCGATGGTGTAGGTCTGTAGGAAAGCGGGGGTGAGCGGGGACTGGGGAAGCACGGCTGCCCCCCAGCAGTGCCCCTCTCACCTTGGCTAAGGCCACGTGCGGAAAGGTCTCCATGGCCAAGATGCTCTCCTCGCCCGAGCCGCCGGCCAGCTGCCCCTTGTAGATCCGAGCTGCCGACACCGTGGGCAGCCCCATGCCTGCGGGTGCGGGTGACAAAGGGCTGGGGCTGGGGACAGTCCCCTCCTCCCCAGAAAATGCCCAGGGTTGGCCACAGCCACCCATCTGGGGAGGAGGTGACCTGCCAGCCCCGTCCTCTCGCCAGCAGCTTGAGGACAGCTTTGTCCTCCGGGTGCTGCTGAGCCTGGCCCCGTGGGGGTCACACCACCCGGTGTCCTGGTGTCACCGTCCCCAAGGCTCTGGGAGAGGCCGTGGTGGCCCTGGGACAGCCGAGGGGAAGGAAGTGACAGATGGGAAAGTGCTGCACTCATGGGAGGGCACACGTCCTGCGGGTCCCCAGCCCCGGGCACTCACCGTCACCCACGAAGAGGATGATGTTTTTGGCTCTCTGGGCAGCCGGCTGCAAAGCCAGAGCTGCCTCCAGCCTCCTCCTGGCTCCTTCGTTCCAGTAGCCCGGGGTCTTCTCGGCGTCTGGAGGCAAGAGCAGAGCTGGGGACGTGTGGGGCCCTGGAGACCCCCCCGTGTTCCCATCCCCATCCCTCACAGCCCCCTTCAAGCTCTCACCTGAGGCCGCGGCAGCGAGCGGGGCGAGGAGGAGGAGGAGGAGGAGGAGGCAGGTCCCAGGGGACAGCGGCCGTCCCATGCTGCCCACCCCGGGTCCCTCCCCGAAGGCCACCTGTGTCCAGGGCAGGGGGGGGACAGCCCTTTATGGCCCTGCCCTGTCCCGCCGGAGGGCTGAGCCCCCTGCTGCGGGTGAGCCCATGGGCTGATAACATTCAGGGACAGCTCCCAGCCCTGCCCTCCCCCGTGTCCCCAGCCTTCCCTGGGGGCACCCGTTGCCCCCCTGGCGAGGCAGGACCTCCAACCTGCCCCCGGGGAGCTGGGTGGCCCTGGGGCAGGAGGGGTCCCCTGCCGATTTCTTTATTATCCAATTTTTGGTTCCCTGGGCGAGTACCTGGGGATCTCCAGCAAGGAGCAGGGAGGAGGGGACCCTGGGACAGGCAGGGCAAAGGGCTGTTTTTGCAGACATGCTGGGCTGGGCTGGATTGGTCTCGTTTCCCAGAGAGACAACCCAAGGAGGGGACGCCGGGCTGAAGGGTAGGGGAGGACACCTTGCTGTCGGTGTCAGTGTCCTCAGGTTCCCTCTCCCTGGGGAAAAACCATCCCGTGGTGCCAGAGGCACAGCTCGGTGGGGCAGGAGAGCAGAAAACCCGCAGAGGAACGGACTGCTGTGACCCCCAACCCTTGTCAGCATTTTGGGAGAGGAGACACAGGGATGCCAGGGTCGTGGCACACAGATGCACTCTTTATTCCAGCCCCTGGTATCACAAGGCACCGTGACAGCTCTCTAGGCACGTGCTGTACCCAGCCCTGATCCACCCCAGGGCCCAATCACCCATCCTGCCGCGGGTAACCTGTGCTCAGCCAGATCCCTGCTGTGACAAGAGGCGCTTGTGCCCGTGCCAGGGCCTCATCTGTCACCACTGATGATGCGGAGCAAAGTGCGGTGCCTGTGCTCCTTCCCTGCCTGGCACCATGCAGCCGCTCCCTCTCCCAGAAATCGATGCCTCCATCGGTCGCTGCCTGGCCCACGGGGTGATGACACGGAGGCTGAGGGCGCAGCGAGCACCACGGGGACGGTGTGGCAGACGGATGAAGCGCCCCACAGAGCCGTCCTCAGCAGATGCAGCTGTGGCTCCCTGGGCTGCCTCGAGTGCCCGGGATGTCCCCAACAGGGGGAGGAAGGCAGCCGAAGGGCTGTGTGTGTGTTAGGAAGGATGCAGCTGCTTTCACCCATGAACCTAAACCATCCTGCAGCCTGGTGCCAACCCGCGGTCGTGGGGAGCATCGGCTCCGGGGGGCTGGCGTGGAACTGCGTGGGTTGGGGACACAGGGACCAAGAGACATTGGAGCTGGGCTGTGAGGGCTGGGCGCTTCTCTCCCACTTGGCAGGGAGAAGCTGGGACACGGGGCGTGTTCCTCGGAGTCCTGGGACGATCCAGCTGTGCCAGCAGCAGGCACAGCATGGCCTTGGGCAGGCACAGAGTCCGGGACAGCCCCGGCTCGAGCCGAAGGGTCCCGTGTGGGATTAGGCTGGAGGCCAGGGTGCAGGAGGCTGGAGCAGACGCCCAGTGACTGCCGGTGAGGGCTCAGACTGAGGGATTAGCCGCCGCAGCGCGGGCCGGGAGCACGCAGCGTAACCCCGATCCCCGCCTCCAGCTGAGCAAACAGCAGGGCTTGGATTTCGCAAGGCTCTGGGATGCGACAGGGGGACAGGAATCCCCAGGAGATAAGTTACGGCAGCATTCCTGGCTGGAAAACGAGGTAAAATGAAACCTGCACACAGTCCCAGCACGGCTGCTGACCTGGCTTTATTTCCTGATACACAGCCCAGCCAGGAACCCTCCTGTGCAGCCCCTCGGCTCCCTCCCCATCAGCCCGCCCAGGGACGAGCACCCAGTCTAAAGCAGCTCTTCCACTCTTGGGGACACCGGTCCCTCACCCCAGGCACCCGCAGTGGTAAAGGCTGGGCACCCACTGCCTTTAAAAAAAAAAGAAAAAAAAGCTAAAAATATTTTTTGAGTAGAAATACTCTGTCTGGGGAAAGCCCTGGACCCTGCTCCCAGCCCGCCAGGCTGGGTTAAAATCCAAACCAGAAATAAAACGACAACGGTTTTAAAAATCTAATCCCCAGATTCCTTGTGGGTCCCCTCTGTCCCCCGCGGGTGCCGGTGCGGTGTTGGGGATGAAGGCTGCAGCAGGAGCAGCGAGGCCGGGCACACTCATTTCTCCGAGCTGGGTCTCTTGAGCAGGGCGCTGTACTTGAGGGGGACGCCCTCTGACTTCAGCACGACCTCCACCAGCGTGAAAATGGTGATCACCTTCAGAAAGGGGAAAGAGAGAGAGAGAGAAGGGTTTCTCAGCGGGTTGGCATCAGACCAGGGTTTGGTTTGAGTCGCGCTGGCTTTTGTGCCAGCACGGGGTCACACGCAGCAGACCGAGAGCACCACAGCAGTGCTACAGAGCCAGTTGGGAACCCAAAGCAACCCAAATGAGCCTCCCAAAAACACATCTTCAATTAGCCCAGCCTGGTCAGGCTCTGACTTGTCCTCTGCGTGCTCGGGGCAGGAGCACGGGTGGCTGCGCCCTTGATTTTGGGTCCCCATCTCCCTAATGCCTGCCTGCATCTCGCTGCAGAGCGCACGGCATCGCCAAATGCAGGGGCCTGGCCAGGTGCCAAAGGCGAGCTGCGGTGTTCCCAAAGGACACCAAACATTTTCTCATCATCCCATAACGAGGGAATGACCCGCCCGTGCCTGTGCAGCGAGAGAAGACCCGGGAAGGGAGCATATTGGTTGAGAGGGATGCGAGGGAATGAAGACTGGAGAAAATCGATTCCTCCTGCTCAGGAATGCGCCGCTGCCTGCCGCCGCCTCCCCGCCCCCCCCCAAAAATCAATCTCTTCATGCAATTGTGCAGATTAGAAACGTAAATCATCGATCAGCTCTGCTCCCAGCGCGGGGATAACGGGCTGGCTGGGACAGCGGGCTGGGGATTTGTGTGACCACCGTGAGGCCGTGCCCTGGAGTGTGTGGGCTCAGCCCTCGCTCGCTGCCTGCCACGTCCCCAGGGTCCAGCGGGGCCATCGCTCCCGGCTTTTAGGGTGGAGGAGCAGGCACGAGGCCACCCGAGGTAACCTTGTCCTCCCCGCTCATCCAGCGCCTGCTGCTCCCGATTCATCATTCCAAGCAGGAGAACCTCACCACCAAAATCCCAGTCTTAGCTCTGCCTCGTACTCAAGCCCTGGTGATCTCCTCAAGTCCGGGGGCAGAAGGAGGTGATGTGTGGGGTGGGGGCTCACGTCTCCCCTCGGCAGTGGGGCAGCCAGCCCAGACCCCTGCCCAGCTTCCTGCAGCAGCCTTCCCGTGCCTGGGGTGAGCCAAACTGGGAAGCAGGTGTCCAGGGATAGGGCCAGGCTGGAGCAGAGAGAGCTCGGTGCCACGGTGCCAGGGTGATGGCTCCTGCCCTTCAATGCGGCTCCTGGGCAGTCTGGCTCATCACAGGGCTGCGGGTTTATTGACTCGGGGATCTGCTGGCTCAGAGGAGAGCTCAGAGCATGCTCCCCAGGGAGGCTCTGGTGTTTTCCTAGGAGGCGTGGAGGATTCCTGGAGGAGTTTCCCCTATTGCTAAGTGTTTGTTTACCAAAACGGGCCTGGCTCATGCAGGGGCATCTTTTTTTCTTGTGGGTTCCTGCTAGGGTGTAAGTGATACCCGCTCCTGTAGGACAGGAGGAGCTGAGGCCACTTCAGACACATCCAGGGGCTTCTCTGAGCCAAGCTGAGAAATGAAAGCGCAGCTCAAGAGGAGGCCAGTCCTGAAGAAAGGCTGCAAGAGCCAGGGAGCTCTCCTGATTCTGACCCTCCCGAGCTGGCAACATCTCCCCTGGGAGGGAAAGGATCTTCCAGGACACGCATCGTGTCAGCTGGAGGACCCCTGGTCCTGGCCCTGCATGGGGAGTCCTCTCCAGCCAGCCTGGAGCCCTCAGTGCAGGACAGGGTTGAATTCAGTCCTCCCATCCCCACCCAGGCAAAGATCAAGGCAATCAACACAGCTGTGACTTTACAGTTATGCCAGACAAAAGTTGGCAGAGAGGCACCACTTAATCAAGCCAGACAAATGCGATTGCTCCCTTTGATTGAGTCACCAAGTTAATAGATGACAGGGACACAAGAGAGAGATTTCTAGATGTTGTTAAGCCATTTGACACTGCATCTCATGAAGTCTGACTTAAAAAAAAAATGCTCCTAATTGGGTCTCAGCCCTATCACACGGGCAGAAACCCGACGGCAAGGCTGTTTCAGCAAGGGGGCAGGGTCTAGACGGGAGCTGATTTTACTTAACATCTTAATTGATCATTTGGAAGAAGGAAGTAAACAGCACGGTAATTAAATTCATGGAGGAAACTGGACTGGGAGGCAACACACAGTGTAGATGGGGCAGAGTCTGAAGGCAGTGGTGGGGTCAAACATGGGGGCAGTGATGGGGTGGAGGGGGCTGGGTGGAAGCCCTGCTGGGAGAGGAGAAGGAGGCTGAGGTTGGGCTCACTGGGATGGGGACACGAGGGACAGCAGGACCTGACTCCCTACAGGGCAGTCACGTCTCCTCGTGAAGATCATGGGGTCCGTGAGTTGCACACAGCTTCCACACCTGCCCCATGGTCTTATGAGGCTGTCCTGTGCTGCGGGGTCTTACCTGGGACACAGATTCTTGCTCTGGCTTCTCTGGCTCCCACATGAGCGTCAGCTCCGGCTTCCTCCCCACCTTCTGGAAGTGGAAGCCCAGCAGGGGCAGTGCCTGCAGGGAGGGAGCACGTTGAGAGCTGCCTGTGGCCCCCAGAACCCTCAGCCCCGCTTCCCCCTTGACTGCGGCTGCGATGGGAAGGGTGCTGCTTTTGCCCAGCACGCTACATAAAGTCCTCTGCAGCTCTGTAACAGCCGGGATGCAGCAGCCCCTGAGTCTGAGCTCAGCACGTAAATCAGGAGCTGCTGCGATACACAAACAGCCCATAGATCACGCTATATGTCCTGTTTAAAGATGTCATTGCCAGCCGTATAACCAGGTTATTAAGAGAAGCTGCTGTCACTAACCGCAGGTGCTGGCCTACAGCAGCGCTGTCACAGCCCCAGATATACCGCGTGATTAAAGAAAAGGAAAATCAGCCTCTCTTCCCTTCCCTCCCTTCAGCCCCACGTTGCTCTCTGTCCTCACAAATCTGCCTTTATCCCCTTTTAACAAGCCTAGATCACCCGCAGCACGCTGCTGCCGTTCTCCGGCGAGGCGGCGAGGCACTTACGTTGCAGTAGATGCGCTTCTGGACTCCAAACTTCAGCACCAGGACGTCGAAGGCCTCGTTCAGCACGCCCATCACCATGGCCTCGGACTCCAGAGGACCGCACTCCTGCCGAGAGACCGTGCTGGTCACTACACCACGTCCCCACCTGGGTGTCTCCACGGGGAGCCCCACCTCACTGTGCGGTGTCTGGGGGAGCTGAGCGATGCTCACTCAGCGTGTGCCCTCTGTTAGCCTTCCCCCTGCCCAGCTGGGGAGCCAGGCAGCCGTGCAGCCCTCTGCCCTGGCAGTTTAGGCTGAGCCTTCATGGGGATAATTCAACAAACACCCCAGGGGAAGACGTTCCCGGCTCCTACCCTGACGAAGATGGCGAAGAAGAGGTCAGCGCTGAGCTCCTGCACCCTCTTGGAGGCCATCTTGCGGTCGTTGCAGTGGTCTGCTTGCCTCTGGAGGGCATCTTTCTCCAGCTTGATGGGGGCGCTGGCACCTGAGAAGGAAACAAGCGACAACGTCAGGCCCATATTCCTCCTCCAGTGATTCCCCAGAGCAGCCTGGACCCAAATACCCATTTTTTACGTCCCCGCTCGCCGAGGACACCCCTGTGCCAGGGAGCTGCCCGGTGGGACACAAACCCCAAGCGCCCTGCATCCATGGCAGGCGAGGCAGGGACCCAGGAGCCCTGGCTGTGCGGGGGCAGCCCCCTCCTCCCCTGGCAGCACCCAGAGCACCGTGGCACCCACCGAGCGAGGCGGAGAGCAGACGGTGCACGAGGACATCGGCGTAGCGGCGGATGGGCGAGGTGAAGTGGGTGTAGAAGGGCACGTTCAGGGCGTAGTGGCGGAAGAGGGTCTCGTCCTTCAGGACGCCGGTGCAGAAGTACAGGGCCATCTGGAAGGGGCGAGAAGAGAGGGAAGGGGGGGGGGAGTGAGGGGTGGTGGAGGGACCCTGAGTGAGGCTGGAGGGGTCTCAGGCTGTGAGACAGAGCCTGAGCTGCTGATGGTCCCTCACCTGCTGCTCCGTTTGGGCTGCACAAACAAGGTGGGTGGTGCAGGAGCTGAGTAGCAAAAGGGATGAAGCCCCAGCAACCAGTGGCTGCTGGTGGACCCATGGTCCCTGCACTCCTCTTGCAGCACCTGGCACCCTGCGGGGGTTCACCCTGGCTCGCCCCAAGGATTGCACCGATTTTCAAGCCACACGTGGGTTTAAGCAGCCTCCTGCTTTGACTCAGGCCGTGGGGCTGTTTCACAAACCCCGTGTGTGCAGAGGAGCAGACTGGAAGGGGACAGCACAGCTCATCCTGTGCCTGCAGCAGATGCTCTCCCCCGAGCAGCTCCGTGCCAGCCTCTTTGGTTCTGGGTCTGGCTCTGCACACCCATCTCCTCTGCTCAGAGAGCCCCAGGGGATGCGATGAGCAGCTCTGCTGCCCGAGGAGGAGGAGGAGGAGGAGGAGGAAGAGGAGGAGGAGGAGACAGCCCCGCTGCGATCCCTGCTGCTTCATCCCACGATGACAGCTGGGAAGCCGAGCGGCTAGACTGCCCAGCTAAACCAAACCCGGCTGCACCGCCCCTGTTATCACACACGTTGCAGCTTTTATTTTCACATCTGTGAAACCCCAGCCCTCGGGGCTGGGAAAACAACGGGGCCGAGCCCAGGCGGGGAGGGGAGGCTGCACGGGGTCAGGGGGGTTGCGGAGGGGTCACGGCACAGTGGCGACGGAACGAACCCGTTTCAAAATCAGAGCAAGTGATTTTTAAAAAAACAGGAGTAGCCAGCTCTGATTACAGAGCCGTCCTGGGATCCAGGGTTTGGGCAGCTGCATCCTCCGTTCTCCAGCCCAGCGGCGCAGCCAGCTCCTGCTGAGCAGCTCCACGCTGATCCGGGCAAGCAAATAAAGCAGGTTAAAAAAAGCAGCATCGGTCCCGGCCTTATTATGAGACCCGAGAGCTGGGATAGGAGCTGAGATGGCTGCCAATTTCCACAACCCCGAATTAAATTGTTTCTGATGGACTCCACGAAGGATGGTCTCCACTCAATTAGCTCGGCTCCCTCCAAACGAGGCTGTGCGTGGTCGGGCAGGGACACACGCTAGGCTCTGGAGGCTGCTGCGGGGGAAGACAAGTGCCCTTGTGCTGCCTGACAGACAGCTCGGCGATCCGGGGGGGTTACAGCCACTGCTGCCAGGCTCCCGGGGAAAAGGGAGGAAGCTCCCCACGACGCCAGGCAGGCAGGGAGGGGTGCCCAGAAGGCAGAATGCACCTGGCTGATAGCACAGGTTGAAATTTTTGCTATGAGAAACCACTGGGAAGCGCCCACCCCTGCCCTGCACCCAGCAGAGCAAGGCACCCTCTGCCTCATTTCAAGCTGGAAAAGATGCTGCTTGCTTCTTCCCGAGAGACGTGCTGGCCAAACCCCGCTGCTGCTGGGGCCAGGACTGTTTCTGACACCCTGTTGACAGCTCACGACCCTCACCGAGGCTACGAACAGCTTGGGGATCGCACCAAAAGCACTCCTCTGAGCTGCAGCAAGGTTACGCACCGCAGGGAGCCCAGTCTGACACTTGTCTGATACCTGTCCTCAGCCCCACGACAGAGCTATCCGGTGACAGCAGCCCGACACAAAGCAGATGTGTTCCCATTAACGGATTTGACTCGCAAGCGGTCTCCAAGCCGGGGGTCTGATTGCTGCGGTCCCGGGAGAACCGTGAAATAAATCAGCCCCAGCCAACCAGGGGAGGCTTTGCTCTTATGGACAGATTGAATCCCCGAGTGACTGAGCCCCTGAAAAATTATATGTCGCTGCTCTTTCATCTGTTACGAGCCTCCTGGCGTGGCAATCCAGGCGCTCCCGCAGACACACACGTTACCGGTTGCTCCCCATCTCCTCCTCCTCCACGAGGCCGATGCCTTGACCACCAGCATGCAGCAAAGACGGAAGATTTAGGGTGGCGTGAGCACGGGTTCAACCTGTGGGCTGCCTGTTACGGCTTATGTGACTGCAGCCTTGTCCCTGAAACGCCAGCTTCATCACTGGGGGCTGAGACGTGCGCAGGGCCATGGGTCACCCCTCGGCACCCTGGGCCCCTCCACGCCATCTGTCACGGCGATGGCTCAGCTCTCGACACCGGCACGGGCTCGGCATCTCCACGCTCTGCAGCTGCCAGCACGCAGATCTCTGCTCAACCCCATTAGAGGCCACGGAGATGGGCAGGATGGGGCTGGTTTTCCTTCCCATCTGCTCCAGTATCAGGGGTAGACAGCAAAAAGTCCTCCTCCCAAGGAAAGCTTCCACTTGGCGGCTGCCTGCCCCTTCCGAGGGGCACCGACACGGCTTTGCACTGCCCATCCTCTGCACGTAGCAGGAGGAACAATAGTGGGGATCTGAATTGCTTGGGGTTTTGGGGAACTGGGACCACTTGCCCACCAGTCCAGCTCACGGTGAGTGTGGTCAGGGAACAGGGAGTGCAGAGGACAACGCCATGTCTGTCACCCAACAGCTCCACTGTCCTTTACAGAGCAGAGATCCTACACACACACCGCTGCACACACGTCCTGGATCAGATTGGGAATGGCCCTGAAGATGGGAGGGGAGCGTCTGATAACCTGGCTGATGGCTTTGGGCAAGCCTGAGACTCCATTTACAAACCAAACAACGCCTCAGCTAACGGCAAGGTGAACGTGCTCATCCCAGGATCAGGACAGATTTGCACTCCTTCTGCCTCACGCACAGCTTTCAGCAAGAAAAGGATCCCAGTGCACATCAGTGCCACCTTGCTGAGGATGCGGGCAGGCAGGAACAGCACTCACCACACAGAGGCTGTCCTGCAGGGCCAGCGGGCTCAGCTGCAAACTGAATTTTGGCTATTATGCAAGTGTGCCAGACAGCAGGCCTGCCAGGAGAGAGGGGACTGTGCAGCACACCTGAACGCAAGGGCACCTTCATCTTCCGAGGAGGTTGTGAGCCTAGTTCCTGCCAAAATCCTGTGTCTTGTGGAAAATCTCCTCTAAAAGCTCCCTCTCTTTATTTCTTCTTCTTGCCCAAACTGTTATCTACTCCCCAGAAGACTTCATTTACTGAGCCTTCGTGTCTTCACATACTGCTTTAACTTGTTGAGATGTAGCCCTGTGAATGCAATAGCCACCGGGAGGTATTTCAGAGACCTGCCACCTCTCTGACCACAGAGAGAAGAACTGAGCAAGTCAGTGGGTCCCAAAAAGCTCATCTCCTCTTCCATGTCAGCGCAGAGCCAGGTTCCTCCTGCCTTGTTCATCCCTCCCAGCCGGCAGCTGGGCTTGCTCCAGGTTTGCACCAGTCAGCAGGACCACGGAGGAACCCCAGGGAATGCACGTCACCTGTTAGCACTTTCCACAAGAAAAGGAAGACGTGACAGAAGGGACCAGGACAAACCCAAGCAGGACACGGGATTTGGGACAACAGAGCCAGTTCCAGAGGACTCCACCTACGAAGCAGCACTCCTGAGCTGAACACACCCACGAGGAGGTGATTTACTGAATGCCTTTGGTCCCCAATTCCGCTTGCAAGCGTTAAGTCACTAAAGTACAGCAGGACTTCAGGCAACTGCTAATGAGTAAATGGAGCAAATGAGCTAATTAGAAGAGTGACAGTGAAATGAGCGATGTTGGGAAGATGATTCATTCCTGCGGCGATCAGCAGGCCACAGCAGAGAGACCGTTCCAGCAGCATGCCCCTTTTCCCTGTGGGGTAGGACACTTCCCTCAGAAGAGGCTGCACTATGCCCAGCTGCAAACACAGAAGGGCAGATGCTTCATAAAAACTTTTATTTGGACGGTGATAAGTACCCAAGTAAGTGTCCTGAGCTGCAGATGCATCAAACACGACAATCAGTGGGAGCAGCACAACAAACCTCCCCTGCACAGGCCTTTACAGGTTTCTTGGCCTGGAGGGAGACCAAAGGGTTTCCAGAGCTTTCTTGCTTCTAAGAGAACCTGTCTGGGTACCAAACGGTGATCTGTGACCAACCCCACAGCACTGCTTTGTCCTGGCTCCTGATTCTTTCTGTGGACAAGAAGCCAGTTTGGATACCATGACGTGAGGAGCTGCCACAAACACGAGCCAGCTCCTCATGGTGCCCACTGGGTCCTTGTGAGTCTGCTTGTGTCCTGCATGTGACTTCCAAGTGTGCAATGCTGCAACCCCACAGGGGCACTGTGGGGCACAAGGAAAGGCTCAGCCTGACCCTGCCATCCAGTAAAGCTCTGCTGTCCAGGGAATATCCACAATGCCAGCTCCACGGGGCTGAAAGCACTGAGCTCGGCATCCGTTTGCTCTCCCGCTATGAAATGATGAGCTACAGAAATGCAGAAAGGGCCAGGGTGAAGATGGAGCCACGGCAGAGAGCTACAGCAGATGTGTCTGACAGCACGGTGTGGGTCTTACCTGCATGGGCCTGGAGAACATGTTGGTCAGCACTTCTTTCCTGGCTTCGGAGTACTTGTCAGCCCCGAATGTTTCATTTAAGCTTTTCTGGAGGAGAAGAAGAGATGGTTTTCAGTGCAGGCAAGCAGTGGTGATAGGAAGAATCAGATGGATTGTACTGGGGAGAACAGCAGCTCATCAGAGCCACATTCCTCTTTTCCCTACAAGTCCCCTCGTAAAACAAAGAGCCCAAGGAAAGCTGGGGTTTGCTCTAGTCCCATCAGGCAAGCACAGCCCCCCCCAGGACTGCACACAGGGCTTCTGAGCACTGAGCCCCCTCTCGGGGCTGCAGGCAGGGAGCACAGGGACCACTGGCTGCCATGCAGCATGCGAGAGCGCTCGTAACCCCTCTCCTGACCTGTGTCTGGCTCCCATCCAGACACCGAGAGCTTCATCACAGGCACTAATGGGACCCTGGGGAGATGTGGGGTGGGAGGTCACCACCTGGGGCTACCAGCAAGGAAGGGGCTGGGAGAGTTGAGAGCGTGGAAGAGGAGCTGAGCGCGCAGCCCCGTGTCTGCTGACATAGCTTGGTCACAGCCAGCGAGCGGGGAAAGCAGTCCCAGCCGATGGAGGGGCGTGAGGGAGGCCAGCAGGGATGTGATTAACAGAGGATTATCCACAGTCCAGTTGCAACGAGGAAAGAAAAGCCTGGAAGCTGCGCTGTTCAGCTGGAGTTCAGCCTCGGGACAGAGGATCGCTCCGATCCTTCCCATGCTGACTGCTCCTGACCTTTCCCAGCACTGCTCTCTGGTCCTTCCCATTCCCCGTTCCCTCCCCTCTCTGAGATCTTCAGCAGTCCAGACAGAAACACCTCCCTTCAGAGCCACCTCCCTTGTGGTACAGAGCAAGTAACCCACCCAGGATCTCCCAAGAAGGCAAAGAAAGGAAATCTGGGTGCTCCTGCACCGCGACATCCTTCCTATTGCCCTGCTTTGAACAGAGAGGTGGAACTTGGGCACTTTCAAAGTCTTCTCACCCTGCTCCAAGCTCTGAGCACAGCACTGCCTGAGCAGGACAAGCTGGGCCACCCCTGCTCAGCACTGGTGGGGTCATGAGGGAGTGAAGGAGGCGTTTTGTTTCGGCATGGAATAGCTACTGCCTCAGCTTGGACTCATCCTGGGGTGACTGCACGGGTGCTTTTTGTCCTGAAAACCCTGCCTGGCCCTAGCCCTCCTTCCTCCCCTTCGCTCAGCAGCGCTGCAGGAGCTGGAGGGATGGTGGCCTCAGTGCTCCTCGCACCGCTGCCTCGAGGAGGAGCAGGGAGAGACAGGGCAGGGGATAAACCACACTCTGCAAACACACCGCCACACAACCACCCCCCTTCGCCCCTGCAGTCCCCGCCAGCCCAGCGCACTCACGTGCAGGGTCCCCGCAGTGCTGAAGTCGATGTCGAGGCCGACTTGGTTGCAGAACTCCATCAGGTCTTTCAGCAGCTTGGTCTGGGGCGGGGGGTGACGGCGAAGCAGGGCCTGCTCGGGGAAGGAGCGGTAGATCTGATGGGCCACGGCCATGTTCGCCAGCAGCATGAACTCCTCCACCAGCCTGCAGCAGGAGAAACACAAGCCCGGGTCCCGGTTAGAGAGGGGGTTCCCCTGGGAAGCGAAGCCATTTATTAGCTCCTGGCCAGTCCAGAGCGACGGGGACTAACAGGACACGGGGGGATGAGGGAGCAGCTTGCAGTGGCTGTTAGAAAGGAAGATTAGATGCGAGACTGCAGCAAATCCCCCCCCAAATTCTCACTTTCTAGCAGAGGTTTTCCCCAGGGACTCGGAGCAGCCTGTCTTAGTGGTACAGGCAGGCAGAAGCCGGCGATAAATTGACAGCTTAAATTAGGATAAAATAATCTCCCTTTAGGTCATTTTATCCCCTGAAACGCTCGACAAGCAAAACAAACGCCGTGCAAGAGATAGCACGGAAAACAAACAGGCGCCGCTCTCTTCTCGGTCCAGAGAAAACAGCGTCTCGTTGTTTCCATCCCGAGACCGACGTGTGTGGTCGGGGCCCGCCACGCAGCCCTGCCTCCGGCATCCCGGCGGTGCCAGGACCCTGGGTGCTTCTTTTAGGACCTCCTGGGGGTTGCCCAGGCTGGGTGAGCTCCCCCCTTCTGCCTCCGGACTCAGCGAGTGGAAATCCCCAGGGCTGCACGCTGCAAAGAGAAGCAGCCCCGGCGCCGGGGATGGTTTTGGGGAGCATTACGGGCTTTGCTGCCCGCTGTAGGGCCGTGCCACGGGAGACTTGTTTTAACTGGGCTCAGAGAAGCAACGAGATGTGCTTCACCGGGCTTCCTGCTATTTGCTGCACGTATTCCCAAGGCTCCTAACCGGTCCTCATTGCCAAAAAAGATAATAGATTTCCAGAAGTAACCTCAGGCTCCACGCAATGCCCAAGCGAGCTATTACTGCCGACGCTGGCTCAGCCCTGCTGCCGCCACGCAGCAGTTTTGTAGGGCTGCCTTAGGGCATCTGGGATGGAGCCGGTGTCCTGCAGCCCCCTGCTCCTGCCCGGGGCATCACCCGGGTGGGATGTGCAGGGCGCTGCGCTCCCAGGGTACGTGCTCCAGCTGCGATGCGCTCCCAGCCCGGGAGAACGTGCCAAAGACTCGAAAGAGAAAGGAAATAATTAAAGACGAGCCCAGCGGAGGAATTAGCACACGCTGCTTGTAATCAGCAGTGGAAATGCTCATCTTTAATGGGAAGGAGCTCCCTTAACAAGAGCTTTGCGAGCTCTCCCAGCGCTGGGAAGCTTATTGCTGCCGAGAGGCCGACGTTTCAACGCCTTTCGGGAGGGCAGGAGGGACAGGCTGCGGCACGGGCAGCGTGGGGAGGCACAACCTAAATGGGAAGGGACCGATCCCATCCCCTAAAGCACCAGCTGAACGGCGGATGCTCCCAGAAGCTCACGGGATGGGGCAGCACGGTCAGCGTGCAGGAGTGCTGGGGCCGTGCGTGCTTGGGATGGGCGACTTCCAAGAGGGCCGAGCAAAGCTCTTGCTGCTCCTGTGCAGCTAAACCAGCAGATGGCAACATCGGTCCCTCTATGGTCACCGGCGCCTGGGGGCTGTGGGACAGCATGGCCCAAGGGTGCTGGGCACCACCCCGCTGGGCACCACCAGGGGTGGGTGGCCAGGAGGCTGCAGCATCCCCATCTCGCAGGTGGGGGTGAATCTGGTGGCTCTCACCCAGCCACCACGCTCGCAGACAGCAGTAGGGGCCGTGCACACGCTTGCAGAGCCCAAGGGGATGTGCAGGGCTGTGCCAGCCCACGCTCAGACCTAGGGAGGCCTTTCTGCCTCGACCCAGCTCATAGCAGCAAACAGCACGGGCTGCGAACAGACGCACGCGTGGGCAAAAGCTGCCCACGGGGTCCCTGCGCCTTCCTCAAAATGTGGCCTCGAAGGAACGAGTTGCAAAACCATTTCTGAAGGCAAAGCAATAAACACCTGTGAACAGCATCTCCTCTTTGCACAATGTGCTTATCTCAAGTCCTGGAGATAAGCTCCACCAGCAAGTGCTCAGGCAGCTCCCCTGGTTCTTCTTCCTCCTGTTGCTCCTAAGTGTGAAGCCTTTACCTCCTACCCCCAGCGACACTTAGGGCTGGAAGCAATTTTCACCTGATTAATAAGTTTTGTTTTACCATTTTAGGGCTTTGGGCTTTAAAATCTTCCGGGCATATCCTCGTTCTGACATTGCATCTTCTGAATTGAAGCTAATACCTGAGAGCCCTCCTGTCAGAGATGCTTTTACACCCAAAGGAAAACTGAAAGAGATTTTTGCTCTGCAAAATCCCTCCCTCTCTGTTCTGCACCTCCATACCTGGAGAATCAGCCCCCAGACAGCATCAAAGACAGCCTGCATCGAGACAAGGTACCCAGCGCATGGTTGGATTGACAGCACGGGCAGAAAAACCTTACTGGGAAGCATCCACAAGCTTTGCACCCACGGCAGGGTGCAGGAAATGACCGCAGAGATTCAGGGTTAAAAAGCTCCTCGTCTTGTTCACTTCCCAAGGCAGGGACAGGCTTTGGGGGACACATTTGGGGTTTGCCCTTGCGAGGAGCAGAGAACACAGGTGAGGTGTGACACAGAGGACCCTCCCCAGCTCTAGATCATACAGGGACCAGCACCGGGTGCCACCTGCACCAGCAGCCATGCTGCCACCCTGTAACTTGTCGGGAGCTCAATGACAAGAGGGTTTTCTTTTTTTTTTTCTTCTTCTTCTTTCTCTTCTTTTTTCTTAGAACAGCCGAGCTCGGAGCTTGGCTCGGCGCGGCTGGCAGACAGGAGCGCAAAGAAAAATATTTCACGGCTAAAAAAAATGGAGACAGAAAGGCTAGTCCATCTGAATGCGCACCGAATGAATCCCATGTGAAATGCAGCCTAACGCCATCGCTACAGTTTCCTCTGGATTAGCTGAGCTATCCTTGGCTCCCGCCTCCATAAAATCCCATAAACAATCTGATCTGAACTTTTGCCCTTTCCGTGCTCATGCGAGGTTTCCTCCGCCGTCCCGCGGAGCGGGCCGGGGGCTGGCAGGTGGCTGTCCCTCGTGGAGGTGCCTGCAGATCCCAGCCGTCCCGCTCGCCCCAGCTGCAGGAGGGAGCGTTTCCCAACCTGTTCCGTGCATCATTTAGCTCGTGCACATGTGAGAGGGAGGGGAGGGAGGGGCGGGACGGCTCGAGAGCTCTGCAACGTACGTAAGCATCTTCTGCCGGCTCTTTCAATACCCAGATTTTGCTCGTGAATTATGGGCTCGGTGCAGGAGCTGGTGTGGGTGAAACTCTATCCCCTGCCTTATGCAAGAGGTCAGCCGGAGTGTATGGGTTTCAAAAGAACTCGCCTCCGAGTCTCAAACGTGAGCAAAGCGTGCCAGCCCCTACAATCCACCGAGGCTGCAGGTTTCGGAGATGGTCTGAAAACACAGGACATGGTGCTTTTCAAAGCACATTATGATGGCAGTGGCTCGTGCAAGGCAAATAAGCACCTATGAAACCACCCAGCTGAGAAGGACCGATGACACCTCGACAGCAGCCCCAGAGCCAAGCTGCCGGGCTGTAACTCTTCTCGCACAGCTCCTGCCAGAGCCAAGCATCTGTGGGACATGGGGTGAGGAGCTGTACATTCAGGCACTGGAGCTGCTTTAGTACCAGGGCTATTATCTGCTCTGCAAAAGGTTAGCGAGACCCTTTCCAATCCCTTGACGTCAACCTTGAAAAACTACTCGCATCCTCAGCGAGTTGTTTTGTTGACGGCAAATAAAACATTGGCTTCTCATGCCAAATTTCTGCAGAGCAAAACAGGGCAAGTAACTGTTTGGCTGCTTGCTTCCATGGCAATGTGGCCAGGCTATCCAGCAGCCATCGAAGTGCCCACTCTCCCTGATTAACTTGACAAATGACATTAGCTAAGCAGTGTTCGCCACATCTAAGAGACAAGAAGTACTTTGTTTGCAATCCAGTAAGTGCAGGAACAAGGCAGGCAGCTTGATTAAAACGAAGCGACATTAAAACATCTGCCCCTTCCACCAGCCAGCCTAACGGACCCGCAGGCTTCAGAGCAAATGACAGAGAGGTACGGCTGCACAAATGAGCCCAGCTCTTCCCCTGTGCCTTCTCTTTCACCTCCCTGTCCTCCCACAAGATGTAACCGCTGGCTGCATCCCAGGCGATGGAAGTGTTCTCGTAGCTGAGGCACAGACACAGAGATAACCCAAATCACCACCTACCTCTCCCACCGTAGGGTTTTTCTTGCTTTTGGCAGGCTTTTTGGAGAAGCTGGTCCCCTCTCCACATGTAGCTCACTGGGGCAAACTGCTCCCAAAGGGACAGAGCTGAACTGTCCTGAGCTGGAGTCCAGCCACCCAGGTGTCCTGCCACCAGGTAAACCCCAGCATCACAGACTCGGGTCAAATGTGATCGGATCATTTCCCCAGGTTACCAAATTTCTTTTCCCTATCCCACTACAAAACCCCATCTGTTCATTTCCATCCTGTCTGCTCCTCAAAGCGTTTGTTCACCCCTGCACAGGGAACAAAACTTTTGCTGTCCAAACTCCTTCCCAAGCTCTGGGCGACTGTGCAGATGAGATTTCTGTCCCTGCTCTGTGCTTTGGCCAGACATCAGGGCCTCTTGTTTCCCAGCCTACATCTAAGTGTCTGCTTGCCAGCTCCATGCCGGATCCAAACAGGGAGAGAGCAGAAGAGCTGTGAAGGCATCACGCTTGGTTTGTGTTTGAATCGAACAGTGCCATGGGAAGCTGGTGCACAGAAAAGGAAGGCCTGGCCTGTTCACGCGTATCTGAGCAGGCTCTGGAGACACTGATGGATGTACATCCCTTACCGAGGGCAGTACAGAGAGGGAGCCCTCCCTCTCTGCTGGCTTGCAGGGGATTATCGCAGCAGCGCAATCTCATAACAAACAGATCTACAGCCACCTCCTGGGAATGTGACTCTAAATCCTGCTGTGCTCACCAAGGGAAAGTCACCTTCCGCAAAAGGCTGCGAGCAGCGCTGCACACCGCAACGCACCCAACAGCAGCAGCAGCTGCCGAAGGAAAGTGGTAAACAAACAGCATCACAGTTCTCCAACACGTCTTCTCCAGAGCGTTCAGTCCAAAGATGCTGAGTACAGCATGACTTTTTCTTCTTTTCTTTAAATCACGTGCATTTATGTTTGATTACAGCTCTTCCACAAAGCAAAGAGACTCGAAAGGTTCCTATAAAAGCCCTTCTGAGAGGAACATCAGCTAAGCCTGCATCTCCTGAGAGTGCAGCCTGACAGAATCATGCTCTTTGGCTAGTAGCCAGACTGCAGCTTGCGATGGCCCTTTTCCATGCAAAATCCAGCAAGTATAGTGTACTGTCCTCCTGGTGACACTCAGCCTACCCAACAAACAGAAGCATCTTCAGCCGCGCACTGCTGCTTCAAGAGTTATGAAAATTAAATCCTGTTTTCCAAGAATTGGATCGCAGCATTATACATGAGCCTTGCAATGTTGGTGTGGAGATCACTTTGCCAAGGACAATGGCCAAAAGACCAAAAGCCCTACATTTTTGAAAGAAAAAGGAGTAAAAGGCAAGAACACCAGTGGTTCCTGGCCTGATGAAAGTCATTTGTGCTCCTTTCACAGCTAGCGGTAGCCTTGAACAAAGCAGAGCTGAATAATGGAATTACTCCACTTTCTGAGATTGCTCAATTAGCTCTTGGTTAAAACTGTTAACATTGAAACTTGATGAGAATAGCAGCTCTGAGGCAGTTTCAGATTCATTTCTTACTAAGCTAGAATGGCTTTTCCCTCTAATGAACTCCCTTTCCGGGGTATAATGAATGTCCTTTTTATTAGCTATGGTGCCTTCCCCATAATGGATGCCTAGAACACAAATGTACAGGAGGGCTTTCTGAATACAAATGCCATTTACTGGCCACTCTCGCACCTTTAGACTGGTAATAGCACGATACCACTCCCTTCACTTTATCCAAATTAAGTGTGCTACAGTGGAAAACTTTAAGCTCCCAATCCTGACGCTGGGCCACTGAAGGCATTTGGCATGATTAGGAATTAATTGCTTAAAGCCTGATGTACCGGGTTTGCACACGGGGATTTAGACCGCAAGGCAAAACCTCAACCATTTGCCTTATTTCCTTTGAAATTATTGACAGGGCTTTACACAGAAGAGCTGACTTCATCTGGCAGCACAGCGTCAGGCCAGACGTCGGAGCGCTGAAGCGGCCGCGGGGCCTACAGCGCCTCTTGGTACTAGGCCACGCCGATGGCAACTGCTCTCCTCCTGGCCTCGTGCTCCTCAACCTCGCTTGAGATCTGTGTGAAGGGGATACGGGCAAAGCCTACCCCTGTCCCAAAGCCTCCCGGTCCCATCTTGGCCTAAGTGGTGAAGGGAACGGCGTCTAACCGAAACGAGACTCGCAGAGGACGCGGTCTCTGCAGGCTGTGCCTCTTCATTAAATGTTAATATGACTGCAGTCTGCTCCTTTTCATGCAAATTGGAGACAACCTTCAGACTCCTGGCATGAAGCTGAAGTGCCCCTCTGTGCCAAAGCAGCATCTTCAGCTGCCGTGGGCCAGGGAGGAAAGTATAGAACAGCACCCACACGCTCAGCCACACAGCACGTGGAGGCCCGGCTTCAGCAGCTCCCTCGGCCCCAGCTGCAGCCTTCTCCAAATTTTTCTCAGGACTACCAGATTTTTGAGGTCACTGTGCCTAAGCATGTCCCTGTGGGGAAGACAATGTAAAGGGCTTGCAGTCCCTGTGTTTAGCTCCAAGAAACATGCAGCTCAGGTTCCCAGCCCAGCTTCCCAAGGATCCCTATCGGATCCAGAGAGCCACTGGCTCATGGAGATCTCATCTCCCAGAGGAACCCCAGAAGGATGGTTAGGGCTTTGCTCGCCCTCCGCAGAGGAGGATAACTGGTGACCACTAATGCACACAACTAAATGCTGTGTTCAGCATTTAATGTTCTCTAATGGGTCTCTCTCTAATGGGTCTCCTAGGGGCAATCACCACCTGGGCTGGATAACCGCATTTTCAGGAATACTTTAGGATGCTGCCCAGCCACCCAGAGCCTGAGCAGGGACCCGAGACAGTTTTCTCCAACCCAAAGGAATTGGAGGTGGGCAAAAAAAAAAAAACTAAGCAAAGTCAGGTCTGGGACAGCAATCAGGAGAAGGAAAATACCCCACAGAAGCAGGACTGAGGGCTGGCAGTCCACATTCCTGAGACGTACAGCTTGATAGGTGACTGGCTCTGAAAGTAGATCTTATGACAAGAATACTTTCATAGACACATAATATTAATGTCATCCAGAGTCCGGCTAAGAGGGGAATGGAAAGAATTCCTGAAGAAATGCAGACAGCCCCTCTCCTGACGTGAAAGTCTCCGGCCCCACACATCAGCCCAGCAGCGCCTGTTATCAGGCCGCATTTCCCACTGAAACGAGGAAGCAGGAATGAAAGGCACTTTTCCTCGCAGTTAAAAGTTTACGCAAGTGATTTATGGGTCAGAAAAATTAGCAAGTCCGTTGCTGAGTGCTCCATACAGCGGCATGTGTTACATGGCTGCTGACCAGAAATGCCAAGACCCATTAGGTGGAAGCAAAGGGCAGCGCGATGGAAAGTTAAAGATGCTTTTTGCCCATTTAATTAATTAGTCGGGTCTTTTTTTCCATCCCCTGCAGCCTTCATTAATGTAACATTGAAGTGAAGGAATATTAACAATTCAGACAACACATTAATATTAACACAACACCTGCAAAATGCAAATGTAAGTCCATTAGGTAAACAGATGATCTTAAGCCACTGAGGCAGAAATAACATTCTGACATTTCCTAGCATGCCTATCCTGCAGAGATACCGTCCATCACTTATGCTCCATTATAAAGCCATGGCCCTTGTATGTAGGGGGCTCCTCATCTGTTACTGGCCCCTGAAAGGATGAGAAAAACTTACATTTCCATTAAGACATTTACCAGTTTCATAAGGAAACTGTCTTACTAATGCCATGTCATGAACTAGAAAGATCAAAAGCAATTTTTAAAAGGATTTTATCTCTGTGCTACCAAGGGTTGGAGATAAAACCAGAAGCTGATAGCTTGTAAATATTAACCTACACTTGGGACTGCTCCAGAACCTGAGCTTTCTATTACAGTGCTTTAATCCGAGACAAATTTTCGTTAAGGGAGAAACAAACAGTTAATCACCTGGTGAACTGATAGTGCCCCAGGGAGTCACAGACTGCTAGAACTGGCCTCCCTGTACCATGTCCCCCCATGTCTCACCTGATGCTCACCCAGCCATTGCAGCTAAGGAGACTTAGACCCTGCATGTATTTCTCCTTTGAGTCTTTGGCTATGCTTTTTTCCCAACCTTACCTGACACTAAAGAGTTGATTACTTCCAAAGCATGAAGCAAACTTATGGACAAGTGGGAAATAAAGTTGGGATGAACATCCCAGATTGGAAGCATACCCAGAGATGGCCCATGACTGGGGGGAGTATCCATCTACCAACCTGGATGTGACCCAGGAGTCTGCAAAAGCTCATGAAGAACTGAACAACAAAAGCAAGTCAAAAAAAAAAAATGTAGAAGACCAAAATCATGCACAGTAACCTAAATAATCTGGCAGCCAAAGGCAGTGGTGACACAACGACCCAATGTGTCTCCCCTGATGATTGTGAAGTGAAAACCAGGCAGTGACTTGCTAAATATCCTCTCTTTTGTTCTGCATCTCTGGTCCAACCTCCTGTTCAATGCAGGCTAACTTCAAAGTTGGATCAGATCGGCTTTTTCCACTTGAGTTCTAGCAATCTCCAAGGATAACTACCTCACAGCCCTTCTGGGTCCTTGATCCAGCTCTTAACCACGCTTCTAAGTGCTGTTTGGGCTTATAGGTAAAGAACTCCAGGAGGAGCCATCACCCAGACTGGCCAGCCTTTAGCAAGGGCCTTGCTGGAGAGGATTTCTCAGGAGAGACTGGCTGCAGATCAAGGGAATTAAAGCAACCACCAGGACCACCAGTTCTGAGAAGATCCATGTCAGGAAAACATGTTCAACCTCACGAGGTCCCCAGTGGGCACCCAGATACATCTGCTGAGGGCTGTGGGGCGCGCTGCTGGGGCTGCTTTCCAGGCAGGGCCGTGGCCATGCAGCGGGGCTCGCAGTGCTGTCCATCACTGCTCCTTCCCGACCTCAGATTTGCAGTTGTAGCACTGAGTGTGGGCAGGTTAAGGGGAATAGTTGTATCAATATGGACTGAGGGATCCAGCTGGCTCCGGGCGTATTATTCTTGGTCTGAAACGATCGCAAAGCACAACACACGAACGCTCTGGTTACCAAGACTTTCAAAGACATGGAAACCCTAAGGGGAGGGGAGCAAGGTACACGGGACACGGACACCAGATCGGGGTTAAAACAACCGACAATAGTTGGCAAGGGGATGAAAGGCAAAGGGGCAACACAGGATTTGGGGGTGCTGCTTTCTAAACAGGGACTACTGAAATACTCTGGATAACTTCTGTTTTCATGCAGCCTCTTGGCAGATTAAAACATCCCAGAAGGTTTTACATCCAGCTCCTACAATCTTAAACTAAATATTAGGTGAGAAAAACATGCTTCTAAAGAAAAGTCAGGCATAGCCCTGAGTGAAAAACAATGAGCAGGAGAACTAACATATCAGGTTTATTGAACATACAACCAACAACAGTTTTCTTTCCCAAAAAGAAAGCCAAGGGAATGAAATGCAAAGAGATGAGCAGGATGGAAAAGCTGCAGGAAATTCAGGCAATCTCCCCCGACCCCACATCTCCCCCAGGCACGGCTCTCACCCTGCCTGGCCTCAGTGCTGCAAATTCCTGACAGTGCCTCATCCCCTCTGCAGCGGGACAGGCTCAAGGTAGGATAGGTCTTTTCCATCTGTAACTTCTCTCCCTCGACTTTTATGTGCATTGATTCAAAAGCTACTTGATTTACTGGCATGGGGTTGTGAAGAGGCTGGCTTGGTCTCAGAACAGCCAGAGGTTAAAGGCAGCAATGCAATATCGCCACCCTGTCCATTACATGAAAATGTTCAGGCCTGGATTTACAGTCACGTTCCAGCGAGCCCACACATCAGGGCAGGCTGAAATTAGCCTCATTTACGCAATGGGGTTGAGAAGAAAGGGCTAAACGTCCTCCTGAAGTTCGGCAAACAGAGAAAGCCAAGCAGCATGGGAGCAGGCGTTTAACAGCACGCTTGATGCCAGGGAAGTGTGAGAGGAGGGTGCATGGTTGTAGTGACAGGGGTCTGCTCTTCTCCAGCTAGAGCTACATACAGACACCGATAGATGAAGTAGCCTCAATGAGACCACAACAGCTTCAAGAAGGTTGGACTGGGACCTGTTGCTGTATGCACGGAAGAATCATCTCCTCAAAGGCCAGAGATGGGGATGACAAGTCTGCAGAGGAAGGACTTTATTTCACACTCCCTTGAGACCATATAAAAGAGAGAACAAGCTCTGTTCACACCGAGACCTGCAAAACCTCACACGCTGCTGGGTGAAGACAGCAAATGTCTCAGCCCCTGGCTGGCACAACAGGAGAGCTAACCTGGTTACTCCTGCTGCTTCCTCCACTGCTTCATGTGGGTCACTCGGCTGCATCTAAGGGCAAAGCAACCAAAACTAAGTCCCCGACAACACCCTGAAACTGCTCCTTTGGGTCAAGGTTTTATCAGATCAAAGGAAGTTTGGTTAAAATGAAGGACACAGGTGTGATGAAGAGGAGCCCTTGCAATGCCACCTTCCAGGCTGCAGAGTTGGGAGCTTGGGAGCTACAACCAGGGTTCAGCGGCACAGATCAACCTTCCAAAAAAATCCATCATCACCAAAAAGCAGACACACAGATCTGTCAGCACATTTGTGCTGCTGAAACCAACAGATCTCAGCACTGGATCATGATAAGATTTGCAATAGTCATCTTGCAGAGCCTTGCCAGTGCCTTTTAATCGTCGGAAAAGGAGCACTTCAGGCATCAAATCTTGCCTTTGCATATGAGTGTTGCAAAGCCAAATCAACAAGCTCTTTTGGAGCACGGGGCATATCCTAAGATGCCCCAGAGCTTTCTTGTCCTACAGACATTGCATAGTAATCTCCACATGACAAAACAGAAATAAAACCATATATCCCCATGTCTTGGCGAGCCTCCAGTCCAGGCCTGACAGATACCTGGCCCTGGGTGCTGCATCTCTCAAGACAGCTTAACCCTTGAACGAACAGGGTATATCTGTATGTCTGGAAGAAAGAAGCACAATGTTAAATCTGCCTTTTGTTTCTATGCCACCATCCTGCATTGGATGGCACCGCCCTCCCCTTTTCCAGAGCCTGGATGTGCCAGTCCACACTGGGAATCACCATGGAAAGTCACCTGCAAAGACACCGCTGCTGGAATTGTGAGGATGGCTCACAACTGATTGATAAGTCAATTCAGGAGGAGGCCGGTGAAGCTCCATCAGACGCTCTTCTCTGGCCAGTTTCAGCAGGGGACAAAACCACCACCAACCTGCAGCACCAACGTGACTGTGCCAAGAGGTGTCGAGAGAAAGGGGTTTCGGGGCAGTTAAAGCACACAACCCAAGTACCCAGGAAAGGGCAGGGATTACCTGAACCTGGTAACCCACCTCAGGGGGTACAACAGTATCTTCTACTGCCCAGCAGCTTCCGAGTGCGCCTTTCTGCAGCAGGAGTGGCACCAACCCTGTTTTGGCTCGCTCCACAACACACTGAGACAGAGCTTGTGCTGAAAGAAGTGATGCGTGGAGGGGCTGAACGTCAAGGCATGGGAAAGGCAGCTGCTGGTACGTGCAGCTCAGGCACACCGCATGGCCTGTGAAAGCCACTCTCCCATTGTTATTTAACATCCTGCACGTTGCAGCCAGAGGCGCAGTCTCCCATCCGCGCCCCAAACTGGCCTGGGAATGGCTGGGAAGAAGAAAGGGAGCTTGAAATGAACTGTGGAAAGATTTAAGTGCTCTCACTGCTGCTTTCCAATGCGATTTTCCACTTGGGGAAGGGGAAGGGAAGGAGGAGAGCCTGACGGCAGTTTAGAGCCAGTCACAATTGTGACAGGTTCTTCTTTTCCATTTCCAACCAGCTTCCCAGACAGCAGGAGGACTTTAACCTCCATTAATTATCACAGCCCTATTCCAGCCCAGGGTTTCAGAGAAGCAGTGGCAAACTCTTAGGACCTGTTATGAGCAGGTTTTGCCTCAGATTGTGCTGTTCAGCTCAACGCAGTAAAACTCCATCGTTCCTAAAGACCTAGTGCCACTCTTCCTACAGCACCCCGGTCTGCAGCTAAGAGCCCCCTTGCACAGGCAGTATCAACGCTGACAAAGAGGATTACACAAATGACTTCTTGCAATCCAGGCTCTGAGATCTGGTTAACGACCACCAAACACACACATCTGTTGTACCTCCAAGCTGTGCACACATGAAAACAGGAGCTTAACAGGTGAATACACGGCTTCTGTTTCCTCTGTCTGGCTATCAGGGAGTGCTACCGTAAGGCTACCACCACAGGAAGTTTATTGCCGTTATGAGGACCGATCGCTGATCAGATCTGCATCTTAGAAGCGTGCATGTGTTGGTTGGGGAGATAAGAGCAGCTTGCGTACACTCAGCCCTCATGTAGCTGGGCCAACGTTGTGAAATATTGCTATAAAGTGTCTCCCACTGTTTGGCTTCGGGACAAACTGTCAAAGATCACTGTAAGAAATCTACTGTAGACAAGAGGTGCCTGCACGGGGACTAAGTGTGCCCTAGATTAGCGTTTCAGCCCACACCCTGTGCTCCCGGACTTGGCACCCATTGACCCCGTTCGCTCCTGCTCCGCTGCCAGCAGGGCTGAGCCAACTTCAGCTGATCTCGGAGCACGGAGGAGATGCAGGATCCTGCTTCAGGTGCTTTGTGGCTCCCAGCCAAACCCAACCCAGTCACAGGCAGGGCAGTCGTTCCCCCACTGCGCTGCCTGGAAGAGCTGACAGCTCCGACCACAGCAAACATATTGTATACAGCAGGTAAGGAACACGGCAGCGTGCCTGTGTGTGCGCACAGACAAGAAGTGAAGGAGAAAGCAGGGCTGGCTGCGAATTCAAATCTGCAGTGATTTGGACAGATTGTGCCGGGATGCTGCGATTCACGCACCAGCAGCCCGTGGCAGCTCTGCATTCTGCTCCGAGCCACACAGGAACCAGCCTGGGGAGCAATTACCGGGGTACAAAACGCTCTTGAGCTGCGACAAAAGGACGGAGACGAGTTTCCCATCAGAACCCCTGGAAGTCTTCATCTAAGCAGGGGGCTTCCTCCTGCTTAGACAGGCGAAGCCTGGGCAGAACATCTGGTGAGAGGCACGAGATGCCGGAGGGGAAACGTCCAGCGACATCAATCAGCAGCGAGCAGCCACCGCCGGGGCACAGCGGGATTGCCCCACGAGCATCCCCCTGCTCCCCGAATCAGCACTTGTGACTGGCAGAAAGCATGCTCCATTACCAACCAGCTGTTCCTCTAACTCAGCCCTCCTCGCTCCTCTGGTACAGATTTATCCCGAAATTGTCTGGAACTTTGAGCAACCAATTGTGTTTTTAAATCCAGCTGCCACGCACAGGCTTCCTTGTTCACGTGCGTAGAGGCTCAGGACCTGCCCTCAGCTGCCAAAAACCACGCTGTCCCCACCAAAGCTGCTGGCAGCCACATCCCTGAGCAGGACACCCGGCTGCCAGGGACACAGCACTGCCACCACAGCTCTCCCTGCGAGCCCAGCCCCTGCCACTGGCACCCAAGGGCCAGGAGGAAATCCCCAAAGCCCAACCTGCCCTGAAAACCAGGTCTGCAGCACTAACAACCCCCCCACACGCCTCAATTCTCCCTCCACATCCTCCCACACACATGAGCTTTTGTTCTAGAAGCCCCGTACGCTACCCTAGGACTGAAAGGTAAGAAGTAACAGCAAGCACACACCTCGATTCTCATTTCCCACGTGCTGACAGTCTCCCTTTAATCCTACTTCCCCCGTTTAAGGTGTTAATGGGAACCTTGATGCATTTCAGAGGGAACACACACAGAGAAGATAGATGCCTGAGTGTAAAACCCTGCTCCTAGATTCCACATCAAGTGCTGGATTTGTTTATATCCATACGATACAATCTCCATAAAAGCAATCAACCACCACCGAAAGGAGATGTTTCAATATCTGCACTGCCCTCGCCCAGAACAGGCATTAGGTTTGCTTTTACGACGCAGGATAATATAATGGATTCTTTCCACATGTTCCCAAATGTTGTTATTAAGGATTGCTTCTCTAATAAAATACGCTGCAACGTGCAGCAGTACATGATGTGGCATTTACACAAGTCTTTTCTCTGTATAGGACTTGCTGGCTTTTAAACAAATCTGTCTCTTCCATACAATACAGAAGCACAAGATGAGTAATTATATTCTCTGCTTAATAATGTTTTTGCACTGGCCAATTTAACAGCTAATCTCCACAAACCTCTGAGATAGTCCCCCAGCAGCTACATTTGCATGTTGTAATCAAGTCTTGCTATTAAATCATACTTTGCAACAATAGCTGAGCTGTCAAGAACAAGCAGCGGCTCTCGTGCTGGCACGGTGCAGATGAAAGCCCTGGGTAAACACACACGAAGCAGCATCACTGCCAGCTAGGAGAGCATCCCCGTGCGTGGTTGGGAGCCCTGGGATGGCTGCACCCACCAGGGATCTTGGGACAAGCATCTTTCCTCGCTGTCTGCTCTCCAGAGGGGCTGTGCTCAGCCTTACCCTGCAGGCTGCCTGCTGGGGGGTCCTTCAAACAGCGAGCTCTCCGGGTACAAGAGCTGCTCCTTGGTGAGCGGAACAGCTCGAGGAGCCGTGCTGGGACTCAGACCACTGAACTCTTCAGGGCTAACAGCCCTGCTTCAAAACACCCTGCCCAGTTTTCCAGCTGAATCCAAGTGGCCCAGGAGGCAACTCCGACGAATCCGCTGCAGCAGGCATCTCTGCGCTGGTCCAGCCTGCTACAAATGCTTTAAAGTCCTGCTCTGAACCAGCCCCTGCGTCTCTGCTCTCCCCTGCAACGTGCTGCAAGCACACAGTGAATAGCAGAGACCTCGCTGAACGCTGCTTTTTGCAGCAGCTGTACCACAAGGCACAATTTCCAGCAGAGTGATGCAGATCAGCTGCAGCCTGGCCATATCAATGATGTCTCTCTGTCCAAATGATTCTTCCTACGCATTAGCACAACATTTATTTCCATCCTGCCCCGCGCTCCCCATTTATCCAGAAATCTGACAAGGTCTCCTTCCTTTTAACGTGGAGACAGAAGGAGAGGAGAAATTTCTTGCTGGAGTCGCCTCGCTCTGCGCAAGTAGACAGATCAATCTCAATTCAATCCGTCTCGCTAATTGCTGGGGGCTGGAGCTGACCCCGGGCTGGCCGAGGGGGGAGTGACAGGCAGCCCTCTGCACAGCCTCACAGCTCTACCCTGCCAGCAGTTCACAGCAGATCTCTTCGGGTAGCACGGACCCTGCCAGCTCATCCTTAACCCTGCAAACGTGTGCCCAGCCCTACACTGCAACAGAGCTGCCTCTCCGCTTCTCTGGGTGCACGTGGTTCTTCCAAAGGACACTTCCATGCCCTGGACACCCTCGTGTTTACCTGTCTCAGGAGCACGTTGATGACTGCAGCTCTTCAAACACCTCATCAGTGCGGGTGCCAAGGGCAATTCATGTGCTGTTTGCTGCCCTGGGGGCTGCTGCACATCCCCATGCCCTGACAGCTGGCTCCTTACCTGCCTGCAGATCACTCTTCAGTATAAAGCACCTCTGGATGTCCCCAGGGCAGACCCTGGGGAAGGATCAGTCCTTACACACCTGCCTCAGCCAGCCATTCCTGCCTGCTGCTGGGATGATGTCGGGCTGTGCAGACAGCAGGGCTCCGCCAGTGGGGCCTTTCTTAGCTGCCAGGACAAGTGCATGTGCAGCTGCTTGCTAACCCGATTACACTGAGGTGATTGGGGTCTGCATCCTCTCCTTTCCTAAATGAGGCTGTTTAACCGGGATGTCAGCAAAATGAGGTTGTGCCGGAGATCCAGCACGTACAAGAGCACTGCCAGGGCTGGGTTTCACCAGGGGGATAGGGGATGTGATGAGCAGTCAGGATGTCGATCTCAGCTCAGCTCAGCCAAGAGATAGAAGCAAATGTCTACAAGCAGACGTTGCTCCAAAGAGCAGTGAGCTGACCAGCAAGAGATGCTCAGTAGCAGTTAACCACTGCTGTGCTCAGAGGAGCAGGAGGGCAGAGAGCAAGGAGAGAAGGAGGGGAAGAAGGGGATGTGGAGTTGCTCTGCTCATGAGATCAGAGCCAGGAGAAAGCCTCTGTGCTGAGAGCAGCTCCTGGAGCTCAGCTGTGTGCACTGAGCTGTGAGCAGCCCAGTGGGGTCACCAAACAACGGGACATTTCCAGAGAAGGCAGAGGCAGAAAAACTTGCAGGACACCTTGGCCAATAATGATACTGCTCAGTTAAGAGCATTTCTGCTCATCAGCCCCATTTTAGATGAGGCAGGTGAAGGACACAAAATTTAAGATGTTCAAAGCTGATCCGAGGAATTTAGAACCATCTCCCATTAAAATTAATGGAAACATTAATGCAAAGTACACGCCGATCCTCAAGCAGGTTCCTTCCAAGCAAGATCTTTCCATTAACTTGAAAGGAAGTTGTGCCCAAATCCTCTTACATCGCTGTGAACATTTCAGACAGTACTGGCAAAGCCAAACCCATTAGGCTCCAGCTTGCCTAATGCATGGCTAATTGGAAGAGGTGAAAGTGCTGAGCTGTAATGGGAACCCCATTCAGGGTGACCTCGACACAGCACACAAAACATCCTTAAGATATGAAGCTCTTTTTTTTTTTTGGATGCAGAAGCATGAAGGTGTGGAGGGAACAGAGTTCATCAATGGATTGATTGGAAAAAAAAAAAAAAAAAAAAAAAGTTGAAAAAGCAGCATGATCCAGAGCAAAGGATGGCAGTAAAGTAAAACCACTCACCCCTGCTGCTCGGGAGGAGGTAAGGAGAGAGGCCTCCTCGCTCACCTTTTGATTTGCAAGGACGTCATTCCAAGCAATAAGGTTATGTTGGATGCCAGCTTGGCAGACTACATGGGGAGGGACCAGGACCCAAAGCAAACTCTGTTCTTCCAGACACAGCAGCTGGCAAAACCCAGCTCTGCAAAGGAGCGAGCGGTATCAGTGCAAAGCTGCTCCCTTCCCCTGACTGCAGTGGTGTGCCAGGATTTTAAGACGGGGAAGAATATGACAGAAGCTGACCTGCAGAGCCTGGAGGGCTTCAGGTCACTGCTGCTCTGGGAAATCCACTGGCCCGTAGTGTCTAAAACGTCTTCCAGAAGCGCACGCTTGTCCTTGAGAGAGGGAGAATTCCCTGGTGTTCTCCTGCGACGCTTTGCCAGGGGTTAATCCCTCTTGCCTTTATTGTGTGCTTTACTTCTAGACTGAATGCTCCAGCTTACAGCCAGTAGCTCTTTGAGAGAGAGCAATCCCAGCTGGCCGACAATCCACCCAGTTGCTCCAGCTCACACTGTGGATCCCCCGAGGGACGGCAGAGCTTAGTGCTGAACAGACCGGAGAGGTCCTGCCCGCGGCAAACCAAAAGCCCTTGCTTTCTTGAGGCAGAAAGCAGAGATTAAACAGCAGGCTGGCGAGCGGGACGGGAAGGTCTCTCCGAACAGAGCATCAGCACTGCCAGCACAATGTGTGCTCTGTGTGCTCAGCATCCTATTCATTGTCCTTGTTCTTACTTCACTGCCCGACACTACATGCAGCTTCGCATCGCTTGGACCTAAAGCACATCGCAAGCAACAGGAGAAGACACAGCACGTGCCCCTGCCTGCTGCTCCCAGCTTGTAATGTCACAGAGGGGAGTGCACAGCAAAACCCAGACCCAGGGAAGCCGCTCTGTACCATGACTGTGCATTCAAGGACACAGACTAAGCCAAAAAAGGGGCTCCTTTTCTGAATCTGTAATTGAAGATATGCCTAGAAACCCCGCTGGGAGAGGGATGGTTACGGTGTCTGGTGGTTCTCCAGCCAGATCACAGCTCAGGGCAGGACCTTCCTGCACACAAAGTCAATCCATCAGCTTGGGTTCAAGGTAAAATTCAGAGGGGCTTCTTGTGGAAGGAGGATGTTTGCTCTTCCCCACACCCTGCCCTCTGCCACATACCTAAGGGCTAATCAGGGACTTGTCCGATACAGCGCTACTGAAAAAAAATCCACATTTTTTATAGGTTAGCAAGCCTAGCTCAGATATAGCTCACTGCCTTGGGCACTAAACAGACATATATAGGCCAGGGAAATGGTGCCAAGATGGTACCGAGGGCTTCCAAACATATTGTTAAGCAAATGGCTATGTAAACAGATCTCCAGGGATGACACACGGAGACAGCATCTCTGACTCAGTCGCAATTGCAGCCGATTTTCTCACCTACTTGACTGCCACCGAATACCCAGACACCTACCACTGACAGGGAGGTTCTGCAGCTCCTCACCAAGTGAGCACACTGACACAGGTGAAAAAAAAAAACAAAAAAAAAACTCCTGGTTAAACCAGGGAGAGCAGGGGGAGAGCAGGGAGCTTACACGCCTGCCTGGGGTTTAGGAGCCCTGCCTGGAGAATGGGAGAACAAACCAACCGTCCTGGTACCCCATGGGGATTTAGAGAGACATCTGCTGGTACACATGGGCTTTGTGGCATCAGGGAAAGCCTCACGTGTTCATTTGGACGGGGCCACATCATCTTCAAATCTCACCTGCCCACACGGGGGAAAGGCAGGTTTCCTTGGCCACCTTTGCCGTCTGCAGCCCCCACACCACAGCAGCACGCCGGGGAGCTGGCAGTTACTATTTCCACAGCACTGAAGGGCTGGCAACCCGTTATTAAAGTAGCTGGGTGGCAGGAGGAGGAGGAGACAGGTCTGCGTTGAGAAAAGCAGCTAAGTAATACCTTGGGCAGAGCCCTTTGTAAGAACCCTTCTTCCACCTCGAAATGTCCATAGGGTCCCTTCTGCAGGGAAACAACAACTCCCTTCAGCTCAACGCCTCGGGTGACAAATGCAATTTCGCAGCGTGCCCCAGCAGTCTGCGGCTGTGGCATAGAGGAAGCCAGGCACGTATATTTAAGGCAGGAAGGATTACGTATCTTTAGGAGTTTTAAAGGTCAACGTGCAGACTGGCTCTCCTGGACGATTTAGCCCACGCTGGACCTACGCCAAAACACGTGGTTGATCTCCACATTTGGTGACACGCTCATTTCCCAGCCTTGCCTGGCCAGCTCCAGTGTTTACTCTTTGGCAGGTAAAGCACCCACATCACCTGCTGACTCGGACAAAGTTTGGCACCGAAAAGTCAAACAAATAACAAGCCACGATATCAAAAGAAAAACTCCATCCTGCTTAGTCATCAGCTCGGTACAGTCTATCTTCTCCGCAGTGCTAACTCATGGCCTGGTTTGCATTTTGCTTCCATTCCCATTCTTATCCACACCGAGACACCTTCCACTACATCTTGGTAGTGCTGTAAGCCCAGAGCAGGCTGGCTTAGTCTTAAACACAGGGGCTAATTACAACCCAAGTGGTATTCTTCCTTCTCAGCAAAGAAAATACGGGCTTACTGAACTCCAGCTGCCTCTGATGCTTTCTCATGGCCTCCAAACACAGCTAAACCCTGCCACAGCTTGCCAGGAAAGAGTCACAGGGCAGCGCAGCTACCTGCAACACAATAAATCTTGGGAAATGGTTGCAAAATCCTAGTGATGTGCGGAGTTGAGGCCAGGGCCAGGCAGAGAAGTGCATGGCAGCAGGACATGCCTTGCCCAGCTAAGCCAGCTTGTCCAGCAGGGCACCCTAAGGTGAAATTTCCACCACAGAGAATTTGTCATTAGCTGGCAGAGCAACATCGAGTAATTGAATTAATCTTATTTTGATCTGAAATCTAAACAAGGCATTTCATAAGCTTCAGGTGAATAATTGGTACTGGACGGCATCCATCCAAGCCTGAGATGTCAAGGGATTACACGTACGTGGATTTCCCCCACAAAAACCCTGCCTGCGACACGACAAACAAGACAAGATGCCGCCTTCAGAGACTTCCCTGAGCCACGCAGGTCAGAGCAGGGCAGTGTACATATCACTAAGGAGAAAATCAGGTGCCAACAGGAGAGACAGCTGCTTCCTTCACAAGTGCTGCTTTGCAGGGATGCATGCCACGAAAAAAAAAACGTGCAACAAGGCAGTGGGGTACCCAATGACTGTGTGAACTATGCAGCAGTTGTTTGCATGGAAAACCCACTCTGCAAGCCTCAATTTCTCAGAAAACAAACAAACAAACAAACAAAACCACAAAACATCTTGGGAAAAACCTGCCAGCTCACTGCAAACCCAACAGGTCCATGCTAAAGTCCAACATGAGGAGTGCACCTGGGAGCTACATCTGAAAACAAATCAGTTGTGCTGTATCAGCTCCTTTACAGATTTTGTACCTAGCACTCCTACTGAATAGCTCTCCAAACAAAAAAAAAAATAATAAACCCAAATAAATTCTGCTTTTCTGTATTAAAACAAACAAACAAACACCAAAACCTCCACCCAAGCTCTGTTTACACCAAGCCTGCCGCAGCCCTGGCTGGTAGCACTAAATGGAGTGAGCTAATGTGCTAGTGACAAATAACCCGTTCAAACAATTCAAGCATAATTATAGGCTGGCTCTCCTGATGTAACGTTGGGTACATCACTGCAGATATTATATTCACCTTATGAAAAGATTGCAGAGAGGAGCTCGGTTGGTAACCCAAACAACATTATATATCACTAACCTGTCAGCAGCAGGAGTGCATGCACCCTGGCATTTGAAGTCCTGGTGTTTTAAGTGATAATCCAATGTACCAGGCATCATTGATCTCTATATAAAAGGGGGCACCACTTTTCCTTTCAACTGGAGCTATTTTTCACTTCTCGTCCTGAAGAGCTGTGTGGTGCTGCCCGCAAGTGGCTACACCGCACAGCAGCTCTATCCGTAACGCTCCGGGTCCCTGGAGAGGAAAAATGATCAATACTCCCAGGCTGCCTTTGTAAGAGGTCTCTAAGTGGTTCCACGCAAGATGCTGCTCCTCTGGGTTTAGAAATTACTCCGAAGAGAACATGAAAGCCCCCGCTGCGAATTCATAATCCTGACACACACACGCACAAAACCAGCTGCAGCGAGGAATTAAAATGAAATTCGTTGTTGAAGCACAGGCTGGTACATCGGCAACGACGGCACTCCTGCCATGGGAAGAGACCTGAGGAAGAAAACAATACCTGGAGGCTCAGGGAGCACGAAAACCATGCTAGAGGAGAACCAGCGGGGGACGAGGAAGCATTACAATGTTGTGCAAATATGGCCCACGTAACGGGATGAATCTTGACAGGGATTTGCAGCTCCTTGCTGTGTCTGGGATGGCAGGGGCCATGAGCACCGCATCATCTGAGGAAGGTGGCAGCAATCAGAGAGTCTTGGGGGGCAGACAAAGGCACTTGAAGAGTCAGGCTTGCTGTGGGTAGGTGAGCAGAGGTGAGATGGGATCCAGAGAAGCATCTGGATAGTGATGGTGAATGCAGAAGAGATGACATTTTCTATTTATTAGATACAGGCAGAAGACTTCTAGGGGGTTCTCAAGTTGGTTTTGGGGGTTCATGAGTTGGTTTTTGTACTTGGGATGGAAGAAATCTTCCACCATTACCTGATCTCATCCTTCTTGATCTCATCCTTCCCACTGCCTGGCAACCTACAAGAGCAGGATCGGCCACGCTTAGGTGCCAGGCACTGCTTCAGCACAGCTGGCATCACAATCCTAAAGCAGGGATCAGTGAGTTTGTGTGTCGTAAGACAGGATTCCTGAGCCAAAGTGGATGCAAATGGCCTTGATGACCTTTTACTGCCTGGGTGGGTTCTGCTGCTGGATCCAGCAGGAGGGAGCGGCAGCAGAGCCAGCCCCAGCCCAAACACCAAATCCGTGCTGCAGTCACGCTGCGGGAAGGCTGGCTGGGCTGGCCTTCCCTGCCTGTGACTGTTCTGGGGCAACGTGACAGCTGACAGCATGCTCCTGTTCAGCGTGTCACCGTGCACATGTCACCAGGCTGTCCCCCGTGTCGCAGCCTGCCCAAAGCAGCCAGGTACGGCAGCCCTGTCCTCTGTAGATTATCCTGATTGATCCCCGTTAAGGAGAATTTAAGTAACGTGGCTTAAAACCCGAACGGAGACAGCTTTCATCTGCGTGAGGTCAAGTAATTTCCTCCGGGGCCAGGCGGGCTGAAAGGGCTGGCAGCCAAGGAGAGGGAAGTGGCTGGGTCTGAGCAGGAAGCACAGGGAGAAAAGATGTCCCCTGCTCTCCCCGTGCCTGCAGGGTGGGCAGCGACGACCTCTCTCCTCAAACAGGACCAAGCACTGCACCTTCACCTCCGCTGGGACTATTTATTGCCATCACGTCCCAGTATATCCCAGCAGGGGACAGGGGAGCAGAGCAGGTGAAGGCTCCACTGACACCAGTCTCCCCAGTGCCGTAGCGCTACAGGTAGGCGGGGGATGAAAAGCTGCCGGGAGCAGGCACAAATTCCTCGATAGGGTTTCATTTCAAAGAGAACAAACTCCAATTGATTGCCCTTGTAAGAGCCTGAATGGCACTTGCACTGCTAGCCTAAGCGATAGAAATTTTAATTGCTCTCGTAATTACGCTTTCAGCAACCTCCGGCCCTTTGTTCGGGGAGCAGAGGCCAGCATTCGCTGTTCTCCGGTGGCCCCGTCTGGCTGCAGCTTGGAACAGCATTTGCCACCTGGAGGGGAAGGGACACTCCTCTGGTGACCGTGGTGGCACAGAGCCTCGCCATGCAGGGATGCACAGCATGTCACCAAGCGAGTCTTCTCTGGGCTGGACGCAGCTCCAAGACGTGGAGCAGGCACAAATGTGGTGCTTTAACTTCTAGGGGCATCTTTTAAAGAGCGGAGAAGAGCTCTTATCCCCTCGGGTCCTGATCAGTGCTGTTCAGTCCTCACTAGGCTGGTGAGAACGCAAACCCTACAATTTACCCTGGGAAATCGCTAAGGAAAAAGTATCATGACAACTGCCACGCTGCTCTGCGGATACCAAATTAGCCCTGTAAAAGTCCCGGTGCTGGAGAAGCACGGTCTCTGCTGGGCTGGGAGTCAGGAAAGCAGCACCAAGTCGATGCTTTGTTACGCTGTCAGGTTCCTAAATGCAGTGCTCTGCTGGCCATAAAGGTGCAGCGCATGTGAACTCCTCCAAAATCACCGAGGGTACAACTGGAGCCGAGCACACGTTTGGCTCAAGGGCGTTTTACCTGCAAGAATACGTCAGCTGTAGCACAGACCTTCACGCTTCAGTCTGTCGGACGAGCAGCCTCCGAGCCCCAGGGCTGCAAGCACAGGGCACAGGGGATAAGCCTGGGCTCAGATTCAGCAAGGTTCCCCCTGGCAATGGATATCCTGCTCCCCAGGCCCCCGGTTTGTTGAGCCAGCTATAAAACACAACGTACAGGACCTTGCAGGGAGGTGTAACGATGATTTGGATTTGTCAGACACGCACAAGGTCTGGGCTTGCTGGCAATTGCGCTCATCCTGCCTGCACCGTGCTTTGCAAATGCACGATCCCGGCTGGCATCGCTCTGGTGCCTTGGCTCCCCCGCTTGCCAGAAATGCAGGTCACAGCCATACATCTCTACATCGACAGCTGCCAACACGCTGCAGCTACTTTGTCTCATGCTGGACCACTCAGGGCTAAAATCAACGTCTCCAACTGAATTGCTATTGGCCTTAGCGCTTAAACAAAACAGCTCCACTCCCAGCCCAGGGGTTTCCTCAAACAATGGCACAAAACGCGCGCACAAGCCTGGGGAGAGGAGGGTCTGTGGCAGAAAACACGGCTGCTGATTTTTGAGATATACCCCGCACAATTAGAAACGTGGGATTTATAAATATCCTTAACAAAACCCAACAGGTCCGGGGGGTTTCTTTTCCTCGCTGCCCATTGTGTGCCATTGCCTTTTAAACACTCGAAATCGAATGCTCTTCTCGTGTTGGTTTTATGCTTTTGCACTTAACTGCACGTCTCCCTGCTGGCTCCGTGGTGCTGGAGATAGCAGCTCTTTTCCTTCGTGCCTGTGGGGCCAAAACGGTCAGGATGGGGACCGGGTACCATGGGTTAATTGCCAGCTCACAGGTGGTAAGGAAGGGCTCTGTGCTCTTCTCCCAGAAAAAGATCCCCTTTCTTTTTTAAACACACATTTCTCAGCTTAGGAAGAGCTAGGTGCCGCATGCAGATTTATTTCTTCCTTGTCGGGGCTGTTCTTCTCAGCGTTTCAGAGCAGATCTAATTACAGGGCGTTGCACTCATTGACAAATTCATATACCAACCTGGTTTGGGCTAGCCTGCAATAACTGGCAAGCCGCACAACTGCATAGGTGGAGGTAACCGGGTATGGATTTATGCTGGTATTCATACAGAGAAACCCAGCACGAACACAGAAATATCCTGAACTGTGCTGCTGCCATCGATTTGATAATGAGAATGTGATTTGAAATAAAAACGTCGTGGGTGCCAACTCGCTATGGCGGCTAGCAAAAATAGGCAGAATACCTCGAAAAGGAGGACTCAGCTCCAAACACATCCAATGCTTGAATATCTTCATAAAGTATCGTATAAAAGTAGAGGGGATGTCTGCACTTGGGCTGTAGTGCCCACAAACAAAAGGCAACCCCACAGATGAGCTTGAGCAGAGAGGACAGGCTGCTGCATCTCTCTGGGCAGAGGTGAGGGCTGCCCAGGTGTGGATGCTGACCCCCAGCCCACTCCCCCAGTGTCACCCTTGCACAAAACAAGGGTGGATTTCAGTTGCAAACACCCCCGGGGCAGAGGCTGGCTGAGTGCCAGAGCCCTCCATACCCAAGTGTTGGCCTTTTAAGCAAATAAAAGGAGTGACCAGCTTTTTCAGACGCTGCAGGACGGAGGGGCTGCAGAGCCTTGTGCGTTTTATAGGTGCTGGTTTTACAGGAGCTGTTCCCAGCTTCAGGTCAAGCCCGAAGCCTGCTTTAATCTACTTTTAAGTGGTAAAAGCAGCTGTGCTCCCTGTGCCAGAACACGGGGCAGATTCCTTTCGGTGCACCTTCCCCTAACTGCTGCGTGCAATCTGCCGTGGGACTTACTTGTTGCTGTCCCGGTACTGATAGATATAACAGCCTTGAGGCATCCCGCTCTCCTGGTCCAAGGTAAACGAGAGCTTCAGCTGCAAAGAGAGGGGGTGAGGGGAGCGAGGAGAGAAAAAAAAAAAAAAAAAAAAAAAAAAAAGCAAGGTTTTAGGCTGTGTTCTCAGTCATCACAGCAACTGCGAGCAAGGCTTGTGGGAGAGAGCTCACTCGCCGAGACTGACACGCAAACACCGCGGCCTGGAACATAGCGCGGGGTTCCAAACCTCAGGGCGAAGTCACATGCGTTGCAGAAACCTCTCGCTTTTTCCACCCTTTGTTACTCTAAAGTGTTTGTGGTTCTTCTGAAATGCATGGGTCATAGCGGCTCGCCCCTCCAAACCCACCCACACACACCGCCCCTCACCAAAGCGGCTGCGGTTGCCCTCAGACACCAGAGAAGCGAGCGCTCGCCATCGGCAGCTGCAGTTCCCACGAGCCTTTCTCTGAAAACCTTCCCGGCTCCATCCCGCTCCCCCAGCGCATTAGAACAGAGGAGAAACCACAGAGGGAAAGGTGACAGATTTTTCCTCCTGCGCGGAGTTATTAAAGAGCTGTTAGAAGGGTTTGCAGCTTGGCCCCGCGTCCGGCAGGAGGCTGTGATGGGACCTGGAAGCGACTCCAAGGAGGCGTTCGGCAAGGGCTTTCGGATTTCAAGCTCGGCCTCGGCTCCTTTTATTTAAGGGGGAAAAATGAATCCTCTCTCCACAGGGCAGCTCTGCAGGGAGGCTTTTTCTTCAGGTTTTTACACGCTGGACTGCCCGGAAAACAGCTCGGGGCTGATCTGCACGAGGGGGCACAGCGGAGCAGAGCCTCTTTCCCCAGGGGAACGCTGCTGGGCCCCAGGGGAGAGGAGGGGAGGCTGCTCCTGCAGCCCCGAGGTGCAGCCCCTGCCCTCTACAGAAGGGTTACAGACCCTCAGGAGGAGCGAGCAGGTTGGGGAAGAGGGGCAGCATCCTTCGGAGGGGGTTGCTGCAGTTTTTACGCACCGAGTGCTGGAGCTTTTTGGGGGGACAGACTATTAATGGCAGGGCTGTAACCCCTGCTGGATGGTGCTGGATCATTTCAGGACTTGTGCAGGTCTAGGAAGACCACAGCAAAGGCCAAAAGTCAAAAGAGGTTTGTTAGCATGAGCCCGGCCTTCCTAAACAGGGGAAGGAGGAGGGAGCGGCATTGAGCCGCTCCTTTTGATCGCAGACTCTCTCCTCTGGGGTCCAAGGAAATTGCTAACTCAAATTAACAGCCTATTCAGGAATGAACACAGAATTAAAGCATCTTTCTCCCGTAGGCTGTTAAGAAACCCCATGTGCTGAATCATTAGATGGTGCACCAATTTTCCCTTCCCTACAGGGTAGCAAAGTCATACGCTGCGCTCTCGTTGACCCAAATAAAACTGCATACCATGAAATCACGGAAAACTTCACCATCTTGGTCACTGCCTTAATATCCAAGTACAAAGGCTGAGGCCAAACCCAGCTGATCTCCTGGGACTTCCATGCCCTTAACCCTGTAAACCATCCCAAAAAACACGCCCCTGCAGCAGCACGTAAGATGTGTCTGCACTTTGCATGTGTCCAGGACAGAAGTATCACAATCTATGGCTTTCTGTAGGCTCTGCCCTTCTGCAGCTTGGCGTACTGCTCAGTCCCACCTCTGAGAGGGGTGTTTGAGGCAGGACTAGCAGGGCCAGCTGGGGACGTTTCGTCTTACTTGACATCTCTGCAGCCAGGCAGCAGCTTCAGCCTCTCCAGATGCTCTGATGGCGCACAACAGATGCCCCACAGGAGCAGGAGGTCAGTAAGAAACAAGCAACTTCCCCCAGAGAGGCGAGCGATCACCTTGCTTTGACAGAGGCAGAGGTCACTTGGCTACAACCTGAGTCCCCCTGGGTCAAGGAACTGAAGGAAGGACTGGGAACTCCCCAAGGCCATTTTCCTGGGCCAGGTTTTCCAAAGTTTTCCTGCCAGAACACCAGAAGGAAGGTCTGAGCCAAAAGGGACAGCAGTTATCACAGCCACGGCTCCACACGCCCCGGTACTCTGAGGGAAGGGCATCGCATCGCAGGGAAGAAAAACAAAAGCAAGCACAAAATTGGGACACTTTGGCTACTTTTATCAATAAATCTGACTGGGACAGACCGAGGACTGCCTGAGACTTTCCTTTACAGCTCTCTCAGCTTAGTGGCCTTTGGGGTTGCACTAGCCACACGCCGTTGGTTACAGCCCACCTGGGCCCCGTGGCCCCTGCAGCACTCGGGGCCAGAGGCCGCTCTGTGTGAGGAGGCAAGTGCAGGGGACGGGAAGGAAGGAAAAGGGCTGGGAAGGAAAACAGCCTTGTTTGGACAGCCTGAATGGGAAAGCTCCGGGGGAACCAGGTATGGGAGGGTGACCTTCTCGCTATCTGGAGGGGACAGGGTCCCGTGGATCCTGCCTAGCCAGAAAGAAAAGATCACAGTTCCCTAAGATAATGCGTTTTCAGCTTTCTGTTATTTTAACCCTTCTCTCTCTGGCTGTGGCATTCGAGACAAACACAACACACCCTGCTTGGCAGGCTCCGTCTTCTCTGCTTACCCACCAGTGCCAGGAAGGGCTGAGGGCTGCGTAACGGGGACCAAATGTGCCCGCCCGGGGCACTGCTGCCAGGCAGGTGGATGCTGCTGTCACCTGCAGCGACAAGACCAGCAGAGAAATAAAAAGGAGCAGTCGAGGCAAGTAGGAAAGGACCAGCTGAACACTGCCAGGAGGCAAGCTGGGATGCAGAGACTGCTTCCTAAGCTTAAAGCTGTCCATACCCACCCAGCACGGTGCTGTTGGGTCCCCTCTGCTGTTGGAGCCCTGCTTGGACCATCCTTGGCCACGTGGCCACGTCTGTGCTGTCGTGTTCAGCTACCAGGGTGCTCATGGTCCCAGCATCTCGGTGCTTTGGAAGAGATCCCCGAGAGCAAAACTCAGGCATCTTTTCCTGCCAGCCCTCTCCCAGCTCTCTGCACGCCCAGCGCTGCTGCTCCTTTCTGGCCCCATCTCCTCCAGCAGCCACCCTTTCCTCCTGCCTTTGTTCCCTAAGCACATCACAAAACCTCTGCTTCCTTCTGAACCAAGGAAGGTTGCAGGGCAAGGCTGGGGATTGGAGAGATGTCAGGAGCTGATCGACCATTTTATCCTTCCTCCGATCTGACTTCCACTGCAGCAATGTCACGAGACATCCTGAGCCCCCCAGACAGGCAGAGACCTACAAACCAAACAAGCTTTTGCAATACTCCCTCTGGCACAGCTCTAACTCTTAACCAACTTGACAGCATTGCTCCAGCACTGCAGGCTGCTTTGAAGCTCCTTTTCTCGTGTGTGTCAGAATGCAAAGACTTGCCGTGAAGCCAGCGAATAAATACCAGGACAAAGGAAAGGCCACTGTTGTTCAAAACATAGGATTTGGTGCCTGCAGGGACAATGAGGGAACTGACTTTTCCTGCAGAAACACAAGTGCAGAGTGACCCCGTCACGAGGAAGGCTGGTCAGCATTAAACGCAGGAGATCATTTCATTTTCCAGGACACTGCTGGGCTTTGCTGGGAGAGGAGGGGGAGAGGAAATCTCCCAGCGCTGTGTGCGACTGGGCTTGCACTGCCCCCTTCAGTAGCGTCGCCCCGAAGCTCTCGCATGCTATTAAAGATCCCTTTCCACTCCGATAGCTCTGCACATAAAGAGACGCCCGGCGTGGTGTGTGCGAGGACTCGATGGGAAGGGGAGCTGGAACGGAGCCACGCTGCGAACAGAGCCGCTGCCTCCCAGGCGAGCCCCATCAATAATTGAGATGTCAGAGGCGTAGGGAGGTGCGCGAATAAGAGCTGTCAGAAGGAGTAATTGGGATCTGCGAGGATACGGTGATGGATAGGCTCGCTCGCTACCAGGCGCAATTGCAATACACCCAAATTGAAGAGGAGCAGGGCGCCGAAATTCACAGGGGCAGGCAGTTTGATGGGCTGGATGTAGTTCCCTCAGTGAGGGAGAGCATTGCACCCATGGAACCAAACAGGAGTGGGCACACAGCCTGGCCACTGGTGGACGGAGCAAGAGAAAGTATTTACAGCAACGCGGCCGATCCCTGTGACATTTGGTGCAGGCTCGAGGTGAGGGTGGTGCCACCTCCTTGAGGAAAGTCACCTCCTGCCCCTGGTGGCGCTGGGCACAGAGGGCAATGGCTCCAGTTGCAACATCCTCCCACTTGCTACATCCCAAAATCCAGCAGGGGATGCAGCTGGCTGGCAGTGGGACAGCCCTTGCTCCTCCATCCATCAGGCACCAATGTGCTGAGGGTTTCCACACACTCCCTCCCACGCAGCCAGAAGACATCAGGGAAAGCAGAAAGGCTCCAGGCAGCTGCCCCACGCTGCACGGACAGCTCTGGGCTTCCTGGTCCCTGCAGGGACCCGGTGCCCCACTGAGCAGCCAGGTCTTGGTGGGGTTGTAAGGCAAGCTGGCTGTATTTTGGGGATTCTCCATTACCACAGAGGCCAGAAAGGGGGAACGGTGCTCTCTACGCTGCCTTGGACCTCCAGGCTTGCCTGGGCTTTGGTGCAGCCAGCAGCCATCCTCGTTTTAAAGAAAGTTTCAGACCTGCAGCAATTAGGGGCCCAGTCATGCGATAAAGCCTGGTAGCTCCAACAAGGAGAGAGCGCGAGAAGCAGCCTTCTGGCTGCTGAAACGCTGCCAGTACCTATATTGACTCGGCTGGGCAAATTCTGCATGCCCCTTGAGTAAATGGTTTGGCTCGGATCCTCCCCTTGGCTCTGAGCACCAAACCTCCGTCATTAGACTGAAAGTTTTCTCTGCACATGCAGGGTTTCAGAGGTATTATCAGTTCAGCCGAATAACCAGGTCAACGGTTTCAAACGTCCCGGGTTTGGGTCAACACGAGGGCATCGTGCTGCTGCCAGCCTTGGTTCTACTGTTCGAGGTAATTCCTCCAACGGAGTGGTACTCAAGCAGAAAGAGAGCACCCAGGGCAAGGAGGTGAAGCAGAACACGAGCCTGCACAACAAAACCCAAGGGACTGGATCTAAAGATTATATCGAAAACATTTTCCTGAGAGGCAGGGGGGTCTCACCTGCCCTTGGCACTCACACAGTTATAACCCTGTCTGCACGGAGGTCTGAAAAGACTGGTATGGGCTCCCTCTCAGAATAAAGGCTCCCCTCTCCAGCAAGCTCTAGAAAGCTTTTTAAGAATAAACTTAGTCATCGAGCAGGTTTTTATGCCCCTCCCAAACTTTGGTTTTGACCCGAAGAAAAAAAAAAATAACCCTGAAGTCCTGACACTCACTTTTCAAACCACAAAAAACGAGCCGTGCTCCAGTAACGTAATCACAGAGCTTTCTGGCACCTCGTCCCTTAAAAATACATCCATCTGCCTGCACACAGGCCATCAAACTCAATCTTGTTCACAATGGATTTCCCAATTCCTGCGTGCTGGAAGGGCTGCAGCGGTGCTGGCTGTGCTGACTGGATGAGCCCTTACAGAAGCACAGCCTGCAAACCTCACAGCTGTGTTTTCACTTAAAGAAGCTGCTCTTGAGCACTTCTCCCTCTGGGTCACTTTTCGATTTGCACTGCAGATCAAAATTGCTGCAGAAAGACCCTGGGTAGAGGTTGCACTTCTCCTTGGTTGCCCCTTTCTCTAGAAGCAAAGGAGGAAGGACAGGATGGGGTAGCAAAGGAGACCTCAGAAGTCCTCCAGTGGATAAAGGCAAGGCAGGGAAGCTTGCTGCCAGCTCAACTAATGACCTGTCACGTTGGGTTGGTGTGGTTCTTCCCTTCTGGCTTTGCAGGCAGCGAAAATTTGGCCAGTCTCAGCACCTGAGCACAAACATAAAGGCAAAACCAGCTGTCCCATGAGCCTGCTCCTTGGGGAAAGTGTGCTCTAGAGGGGACATCACTGGCAGCTGCTCTTCCTCCCTCTTCCTACCCCAGTCATCCACTGGAGACATCCCAACCCTCGCCCTGCAATGCACAGTGGGCACAGGAAGGGATCAGCAATGATCATGCTGCACCTAGCATGCTCTACAACAAGCTACCACACCTCCCAGAGCTCCTGTGCGTGAGACGACAGAGCTGAGATTACAAACTCCTTGTCAGCTTAAGCTAATTTCTCCCCTTTCACGGGGCAGAAGAACACCTGGGTGTTCATGGACAGCACAGCACAGGGTGACTTACAGCAATTCCTCTCCATCCCTGCTTTGCTTTCGAGTCTCGAGGTCTCTCGTACAGGCAGGTTCTCTCTTGCTGCAGTACAACACATCACCTCGGGTTTTTCTCACTCTGCACCACCAAGCTCCACATCTCTCTCACGTCCCTTCTGTCACAAGGCATTAGCCAGCGAGCTGCATCTATTAACAGGCTCCAAGATCCATGCATGGGGCTAAAGGAAAATGTCAACCTGAAACTCAGTCAAACCTAGGAAAAGGAGCTGAAACTCATATGGGGCTTTACTTCTGGCCTGAATCCCTGCTGCTGCCTGCAGTCCACCCAGGCAAACACAAGCACGTAAAACACATCTACAGCCAGCAAATCCCTAGCAGATAGTAAGATGGGAGATAGCATTTCTCTTGCTTCTCCCCTTAAACTAACGGACCTACTTGACCAGCCTGGGACCCAAAGGCACAACGAGTTATTACTAAATTATTCCTCAGGCTGCAGCAGATCTTGCTCTCCAAATATCTCCCCTGGGACCCAGCGAGGACTCCAGGGTCTTCCCCTCCCAGGAGCAGACACCAATTCACATTCCCTAGCACACACAGGTGCTGCTTTGTTGTCTCATAGCCCCCCAAACCTCTGCTGCAGGTAGCACAGAAATACCAGCAAGCAGCTTTTACTGGATCCTCTGCAAAGACACACGGATGCTGTCAGCCGAAGGCAAGCTGGCATTGTACCCTTGGCTTTTATTTCGCAGCTGCAACTCGAAGCTGAAGAGCCCTTCTGGGAAGATGGGGCAGGAGACAACTTTCAGCACTTGGCACTAATATAAACTTCTAATGAGTTTATTTTTAAACGCTCACACTTTGCCGGCACTGGAGGTTTAGAACACAGCACGCAATAGGCGGAGAAATAAAACCAGATTTATATAGAAAGGAGAACTGAACACTTCCATTCACGTTCTTTGTAATTTATAAACTGGATGAGCTCATTCTTTAGATGCATGATTAGGAAACCACACGACTAAAATAAAGATTATACAATTGCAAAAGGGTTTACATTGGTGGATTAAAAATATCTTCTTCAGAAACTAACGAGTTCTGACACAGCACCGCATGCTCTAGACCACTAGGGAACTGTCAATGAAGTTAAAGTATTTTCTACACATACATCAATTTTAAAATAAAAGCAAAACATGCCTAGGAAATGCCACATAAAAAACTGTGACACCAACAAGATGCGTGCCAAATTTCACTGCTTGGCCGCTTCATGTTACTCAGAGCCTGTCTCCCAGACTCTATAAAGCGCTCCCGGCTCTTGCTGAGCTCCCAGCACTTTTTCCAGCCCTGCTGGTGCTCTGAAACAACAACAGACAATTGGATTCATCGTGTGAAGGAACTTCTCGCTTAATAACATAACAGGTCCTTCACAAGCTGGGCTTTACCTGCCTCGATAGGGTTTTGTGGCTGCAGAAAAGCGTTGTGCTTTGAAGACTGGCAATGCCTCACCGGCTTTTCCACCAGGGAAGAGTTGGGTCCTGCCCGTCCAAACGGCCTCTTCTTCACTGTGAGCTACAGAAGTTCACTTGGGAAAGCAGGAATTTGGCAGAGGACGAGGATGAAGACTCTAATAGGAGGCTTGAGTGCAATCAGGAACTTGAAACAACCCTACGGGCTGCTAGGAAGGCATCACTGACCCTTCTCCAAGCAAACAGCTTGCTGTTAAGTAACAGTGCCCTGAAGATGAAGAAGCTGATGGCCGGAGGGCAGCGCTCTGACACCACGCACCTCATCAGAGAGGGGAAATCCCCCAGGAGAGACCAGAGGCCAACAGCAAGAGCAAAAAGCCAGAGGTCAGCTGAGCTGCTGGGACCTACAAGGGGTATGAACGGGAACAGGTCAGACCTCGTGAGAAGCGAGACGGGAAACGCAACGCTGACACCGCAGCGCCGAGCCCACGAGCACCCGTGGCTGGAGCCCAGCACCACAGCACCCGGTCAGCCTGCACCCAGCGCTGCTCCTCCAGCACAAAGTAGGTGCTAGGATGGAAAGAATCCATCGGCATCCTAATCCCTGGTTCATAGGAAAGCTCACTGTACGGCCGAGGCTGGCAGAACAGCAAATACGTTCACTGCTCTGAAAATCCCGAAGCAAACGGGTCAGCCAAAGGGGTTAAAGTAACCATGAAAGAAGGGGAATACTTCTCACTGTTAACAAGGAGAGAAACTTCAAGCATACAACTGATGTAAAATTTTCCTTAAGATGAGGAGTGTCAGCAGAGCGGACACATGTTTCTGTATGGGGTATCTGCGGCCTGAGGGCCACTCGTGCCCAGGACCGGAGCCATCCCGCTGCCACAACCACAGCTTTCTCGCATGGAGGGCAGTACTAAAACCCACATATATGTCATTCTGATCTGATGAAGAGCAAAGCCTGAGCAGAAAGGCATCACTAAGGCATTCCCATCCCCAATGGATATAGGAGAGCCTGAAAAATTCAAGAAAAGCAGTCGGCGTGCTCTCTGTTTGCTTTAGATGAGAAGTGACACAACCGAGTGGAAACCTCCCTCAACTTGCTGCTCGGTATGCTGCTACTCGTGGGTACTGCACGTAGCAGGTCATTATCCCCAAATGCTCTGTTTTGTACACCTGACAGTCATCCCTGAACGCAGGGCTCAATTACCTTTGCAATTGGCACTGCTACTCTGCGAGAGCCCGAAGTCCGGAGGGAACAGCGCTGCAGGAGGGAGCAGCTCCCGGAGAGGCAACAGCTTCAGACACTGATTGATACCCAGCCCTGCTCAGGAGCTAACACCATGAATAAAACACAGCAAGGCTCGCAGGCAGTTTGTTTCATGGAAAAAAAAAAAAAAAACAAAAAAAAAACAAGAACACCAGCAAAGGTAAAAGTTCAAGATGAAAGAAAGACAACATGGATTCGATGGAGAGCAACAGGACAAAGCACCCTGCGCAAAGTGCCTGATGCGTGCTGGTTTCCAAGAGCTGCTGCAACCTCCTGGCAGAGAAAACACAAAGCAGTGGCTAGGTGAGGCAGGGAGGAGGATGGGACACTGCCCTGGCTGCTGATAGCCCAAGCCATGTGGAAACACAAGGTAAGAGCTGGGGGTGCAGAAGTGTTGGGGAATGTAGCAGGAGGATAAATGATTTGGTTTCTCTTATTGCACCTGAATATAGAAGAACTTTCCCCCTCCCCCCCCCAAGGTTTTTCCCCTTTGGGAATGCTGATACACATTTTCCAAATCAGCCCTGACACTACTTTGTGTCTTCCCGTAATGTGCCCAGTCTTTGTCATTGCTGTTGGGAGGATACGAGGAGCCGAGGGCAGATCAAACCCAGCAAATCCTATTTTCTTAAGTTTGTTAATGCTAACTGCTTCCCCTGCTAAGCCCCTAATGGAGCTGTGAGAACCCAGGAGCGCAGATTAATTCGGCGTCCAGGTACTATCTCGTGCCTGGAGGGATTTCCGTAGAGCCGCATTGGAAGACAGACGAAAGCTTGTAATACCCTCCATAGAAGAGATAAACCCATTAAAATATGAACAGCCCCTGTGCCGACACGATAAGAGCTCTGCCAGGTAACAAAGAGAGATCACAACAGTGTTTCCAAGTTGAGTTATTTTGGCAAGTCGTTAAAGTGGAGCGGGGACGGGGAAGATGCAGAACGTGCCGATCGCACCGTGCTGATTTCTGCCGAGGAGCCCCGCTGTCCTTCCCCATCCTTTGGGGTGCTGCTGTGAACATCTGGCGGACCCAAAGCCCGGCCCTAGCCCTTCTGACTCGAGCCCTGCTCCTTCCCTGGGAGCGATCTGTGCTCCCTCGCTGCTTGCTGCAGCCTGCCAGGACTTGCTTGTTCCACGCACTCCTAGAGCACGAGCCATCATTCACAAAATAGCAGGCAGCTGCTCTGCATCCTCGGCCAAAACTTCTCGCCCCAACCCTGCTCGCAGCGTGGGATGAGAAGAGAGCCCTTGCCGTACCCGCTCAGCCCCCTACATCCCACGGAGCATCTCCTCCGCACGCCACGAAACGCCTCCTGGCATCCCGCAGCGCCAGCTCTCTCCTTTTCCCGGTTCCTTCACCAAACTTCAGGACGTGCCACGTGCTTGTAGGAGATCCCGAGCTCTCCGAGGACATCCCTGCCCGTTCCCACGGATGGCGAGAGCAGGCTGCTGCCACCGCTCGCGCAACCACCGCTGGCTCCAGGGCTCCGGTGGAATTCCTCTGGCAGGCAGTGACCTGCTCCCGCTCGCTCTTTCCTAGGGACCTCACAGCTCCTCTGTCACAGCCTGGGAAAAGACGGAAGCAGGAAGGGACGAGGGCCAGGAGATTTGTCCCAGCGAGGCGTCGGGAGCGGGGTGGGCACCCTGCCCTCCCGCTAACCCGCGGCCGCTTCCCTCCGGGCGGCTCCAGCTCTGGTCTGGACGCGGCTGCGCTTCAGCGGGGAAGCGATTTCGGCGTGTGCACGCCTCGGAAAGGGCTCTGGCAAGGTTCTCTCTGAAAAGGTGCGGTATAAAATGTAAAGCGTTGCTGCGCAGCCAAGTTGATGTCAGAGCCCGCGACGGCGCTGTCGATCACCGGGTTCGAGTGCAGGGGGCAAGATCAGTGATCTTCTTCCAGCCCGCCTGCACAGCAGGCTGTTCACAACCCTCTATTCCGCACTGTTATTTAACATATGGAAGGGCCTCGACATGGTTTATGTTCAGTAGTTGTGGTTTCCAAGCAGTATTGCATTTCTTCAAAATGAAGATCCATAACGTTTTAAAACTATTTTTAAAGCCGGTCGCAAATCTGCAATCTTCTACGTCATCCCTCCTTCCTCCTATCAAACCCAGAGCGTAACACACATTCGCAGGGTATCGGCAAGCTCACACATGGGAGCTCAGCTGCAAGAAACCCTGCATGCTAACACAGAGACACACACACGAAAGCTCAAGACTGCGATTCAGTTCAATCAGGACAAGCCATGTTTAAGGTTTCAAAGCCATCCGGGATGCATTGCACTGCTCGGAGTTGTGGGTACCAGCACACGGGGAGGGAGAATCGAAGAACTGAGCCACCCCGGGAGGTATTTATTCAACCATCTGCCTCAGCAAGTGTAAGAAAACTAAAAGGTTTCCTGCCTCTGGGAGTTGAGCACAGCAGCAACCTGATCGGGTATCATTCTAAAATCTCATCACTGCCTTCCCTTGCCAGGACTGACCCCATCCACTCCTACAGCGAGTCACAAGACAGCTGAATCTCTAATTCCAATTTTTAACCTATACCTCTACCCTGCAGAGCCAGCTGGGGCACAGAAAAATCTTTAGAAATCATCCTTAAAGCCCCGCTCCCCAGAAATGCCTGACTTCTGTGGACCGTGTCAGCTCTTGCAGAGAGCTCTCTGCCTTTTTGCAGCACTTCTGCATAAATCAGAGTTTCCAGCTTCCCAGCTTGACGGACTCGTGGCTTTGTTGGGTTAATTTTGTCCGGTCAGTCCTGGCATTGGAGTTGTCCGTACCAAAGCAGTAAGCTTGAAAGGCAGAAACCAACACCATATTTTACAGAGACAGCCTCTGTAAAATTAGTTATTTATTCCAACAATATTAAAAGGAGACACGCAGCTTTCTCGGTCGTTTTTCCATTCGTAGTATTTTGTTTTGTTTTTTTAAACCCAGGAGCCTAATCCTTAATTTCTCTGTGGAAAGGATGGAAGAAAAAGATCACAGGGATGAAGGATCAGCCTCCTAGAGCATCCACTGCACCGCTTGCTCTTTGGAGAGCTTGCTGGGCTTGTTGCTGGGATTTCTGTTTTAAATACATTCTGGAAGTAAATAAATAAAAATATCTCCAGGGGTCTGCCTTAGCTTCTGAAGGAGCCCCAGACAATGCACGGGAGGCCAGAAAGGAGCCAGTAAATTCTAAGAGTGTAGAACAGGAGAAGGGATTAAGCCTGGTGATTAAATTAGGCGACGCATGAATACATTCCAATGCACAACATCACTCAAGCGCTGGACAAAACATATGGCAACAATGGAAAGCGCTGCCCACGAGGTCACCTTTAATGTGATTAGCCATGGACGCCCGGAACGAGCTCTCCCCAAGTACCAGCGTGCTGACCCCCACTGCGCGGGGCTGCCAAGCACCCCCGAAAGCCTTTGAGGCCCCGAATCCCGCACCGACGGCTGCTGCGTGTTAAGGGACGTGCCCAAGGCCATTGAAAGGGGGACAAAACCAGGGCACCAGCGGGAGCTGTCCCCGGGGTGTCCCGAGTGACAGCCGGGTCACCCCGCGGGCTCCCTCGTCCCGCTTGGACTTTTCACCTCGGCTGGCACCGCATCCGCCGGCACGGCTCGCCCCTTTGAAGGGGGAGAAAGCGCCTCATCCATCACTGACACGAAGGGAGTTAATTCACTCCTTTACAACTGGAAAGGCTGCTGCTGCGAGCAGGAGGGAGCGCAGGAAGAGTAATGAAACCCAAAAGGGAGCCAAATGATGCTTTCCTCTGCGAGAAGCCAGCGCTGGCAGCGCTTGCTGCTGGCACGGCCCGCGGTGGGTGAAAGGAGACTCTTTTGTGGTATGCCATTAGCTACTTCCAAGGCTTCAGTTCATGTTTACCACAGCCACTGTGTTACTTCACTTGGTATTTTTTTCCAGTCCTGTTGATTGTACTGCAGAATTGACTGAGTTCCTTTGGAAGTCTTGCTCACGGAAAGCAGAAACAAATTGCTTTGCGGACTCTTTTTTTTTTTCTTCCCTAAATCTAGCCTCACACTGCTTTCCCTAGACTCAACCTATGGCTGAAATCCCCGCTTAAAGTTGAAGATAAAGGCCCCTGCTCAGCTTTGCTCACGCCAGTTATCGCCCAGCTGCTGCCACACTGCATGGGGACATTGGTGTCACCAGCATGGGGAGCACGGAGCGATGCTGCCATGACTGCACTAGAGGGCATCTGGCACCCTGGCATTTCTCCACGTGGTGCAACGCTGCAGCTAGGTCCCGTAAAACCCCGTTACAGCAAGATAGCAGGTTGTCTTGTGGACTGTAATGAGAAGAAATGCTCAATGAGATTCAAGATAACCTTGCGCGAGTCCCTTTGCCTGAGCGCCGCGCTGTAATCAGGTGAGCCCTTCAGACTGCTGAACTCTTCCCCAGTGGACCTTGGCGGACTTGTCGGAGGTCATGAGGTTCCTGCAGGCCTTTGGTATTTCAGATTCCAGGCAATGACTAATCAGGGACACGTGAGAAATGGGCCCAAGGGCAAATTTCTTCCACGTATTTTGTATATGCATGGCTAGGTGGGTGAAAGGCATGGAGACAACCCCACGAGAGACTCGCTCCAATTACGCAGGTCCCAAAGTGCAGTGACAAAGCAATGACAAACACGGCACAGGACCATTGCCAGCTGAGCTCCTGCTATTGCCAGGAAAAAGAAAGGATCCTCTCCTAAAGCCCTTTCTAGATTTACATTTCCAGGATGCCATAGCTGCAGCTCAACCCTTGGCAAAGCACGTTCCAGGCAGCAGCGCACAGTCACGGCTGACTTTCAGCATGCTGTGAAATCCCTCCCTGGCAGAAGGTAAGAGTCGCCAAGGATCCTTCTAATAGATCTAATAGAGGAGGACCACGCAGCCTTTGACAAGATCTATCAACGTATTTCCAATGAGACAAGGTACACTGGGTTGTATGCTAGTTCTAACAACATTTGGGGTAGCATTTCCATAAAGGAGGGTAAGAGCTTTGCTTTTGGACAAAGAAAAATAATATCCTCCTCAAATGCAGCTCTTCAAGACGAAAATTAACCATGGCTGGGTGATGTAGCTGTGGTCGCACCCTTTTTTGGCTGCTTCAGCTCTTCCTAGCAAGTCTTCCCCCTTTGAATTTCATTTTGTACTCATCACTGTAATCCCTATCACAAATGCTATTTTGTACGAAATACTGACCGTCGGTGCTCAGTCTGAAGAAAAATACAAACAGTAAGAGCAAGGATAAACCAGGCCCAGGTGCACACCGAGCCAAAGCTGTACAAAGCAAAACAACAAACAAACAAACGCTAACTCAAAGAATTTGGTTGTAAGAGCTGCCTTTTCTTCAACCATTTTCCTGGTGGGTTGAGGCCCAGATGATGTTATTTTGCCCAACTGCCTGGGGGTTAAGGCAGGTTCCCTCTCTGCTCTAGTGCTCTGCTGCAGCTGGTAGCCATGAGTTCAAAAGAAAGAAGGTCATCAAGTTCCACTGTTTCTCCCTATAAAACGGGCAGATGAGGGCATGTTTCACACCTCCATCTGCTGAATGTCTTCATGCCAAGAAGCCTGCACATCGTTTTGTTGGTCCCAGCCTCTCTTAGTGTTTATTGTCTGCTCAAGACTTTACCCAGCTTTTTGGGTAAAAGCAGCCACAGCAAGCCCTGCCCTGAACCACAGCAAGATGACTGATAAAAGAGGATGGGAAAGCTCCCAGAGAGATGCTTAAAAGTCCTTGGGCACCGAGCAATAGCGTTACTCCTGCATGGAGAACCTCAGAGCTCAAATTGGATAAGGACTGAACAATCCCAAGCAAGAACTCCCATCAGGGCGATGTTCATCCCACAGGGTTTTATATTGTTTTGCATTCTTTTAAGAAAAAACTCACCTGTCTGCTGCCTCAGTAGACTGCAACAGCACCATGTTCGTGATCTTTAAACTGATTTCAAGGAACCTGTACAAATGCTTGAGAATTTGAAAAGAGAGAACCATGATGCACGAAGAATCTCAGGTTGGTCCCCCAAGTAAAGGTTATTTGACAGCAGCACCCCTTGGCACTGTGTTATGGATCCATCCACACACCTACCTCTCACTCCTACCTAAACATGAGGAACCACTAAATCTCCAGCTCATTTAATCACCTATACATTACGCACTGGCTTATTTCAAAAAAAAACAGAAAAAACAATGACAAAAAAAAAAAGAGCAAGGAGATGTGAGCACAGTATTAAAGACTATCAACCATCACTTTCAGTAATGTTTGAAAATAATAAAAAACAGAGAGTTGAAGTGAAAATTCAAAACCTCAAAGTAATTTCAACCATACATACATGAGAAGGGAAAAGTTTATACATGATGCAACAGAAAAAATGACTCACTTTCCTAAATGCCAAAGCCTGGTTTAGTTCATTCTGTCTTCTATACCTGTTAAACACATCACTGAGAGAAATCATTTAATAAATTGCATTTTTTTAAATCCCTTTTTAGCCATTTAAGCATTTTATTTCCTAGTATTGTGGGTGAGCCTCTACTCTACCACGCTAATTAAAAGCAAAGCGCTCGCTGGATCAATGGAATTCTCTCCGGAAAGAAAGGAGAGGCTTGAGATTAAAACAGAGACCTTGAAATTGAGGTGAAACTGCAGTCTTAAAGCTAATGCAAAACCTCCTGTTGATTCATGGGAGTGAGAATGTCTCAATCAGAGGGCTGATCTCGGCACTGCCACCAGACACCCAATAAGCTGCAGCTCTGCAGTCCCCCAAGGGAAGCAGGATCAGAGGGCTCAAGCCCCACGGCGCAGCTACTTTATTTCACTTGTCAAGGAAGGCCCAAATTACATTTTGTTTCATTCCGGCTAGATTGGTTTTTAAAACAAACAGACAAAAGTGACTGCTTGGTTAGTTTGTATTGCTGTGACAAGAACAAGTTTAAGTCCAGTTAAAGGCATTACCACAAAAACCCTTCGCTGTGATTTTGCACGGGTGGTTTCTTCCAGCTGTCTGAAGTCTCTCAAGCCACTCGGGCTCAGCACACTCTCGAGACTCCTTTCTCACCGCCTCTTGCTTCATTTTCAAGTGACCAGCAGTTTAACAGGAACCCGTCTCAGATGGGAAACGGACTGCAACCGACCCAGCTGGTAATTAATTGGCAACACATCTCCCACCAGCCCAAATCCAAATAGGAGAAGGCATTGCCTTCAGAGGGTATAGTTTAATACCTCCATCAAGTTTTCAGGCATGGACAATGCAACAACTTGTGAATACTGATCACTGGGGAGGAATCAGAAGCTGTGTCTCGAGGTGGGAGAAGGCAGCGACGGCGAGCACCGTGCCTCATTTACAGCCGAACGCAGCACCGCACAGAGGAGCACAGGCAGGCAGGTTTTTATGAAATCCCAACTATTGACAAATCCTGAAAACAAAGTGCAACATGGACCAGCAACCTTATCTGAGATGTCATGCCTCATGGTCCCATTTTATGCAATTACGTATTCAGGGGAAATCTCCACTGAATTATGCTCACATGCTAGAAGAACTTCCTTATTACTGTACGAAGATGGGGAGAAACGCAAGATAAATGATCTAGACTACTGAAGACAGATTCACAGTCATTTGCTTTCAAAGCGAAAGCAACGGGTTGCTCAACAAAATGCAGTCCCAGTGAATCACTGCAAACTTTAGCAGGGCTTATCGTTTCAGGAGGCATGGGCTTGGACTTGGAATGTTAAAAGATAAACCCAAAGATAAACCCCAAAATGGGCTTGAGCAGGCACTGGCTTCTTCAAAATAGTCAAAATGGGCTCCATCCTCAACTCGGCTGCTGGGATCTTGGCTACGACTCTGGCAGTCTCATTTCAGAGGGCTCTGGAAGCCACAGGTGCTCTCTGAGCTTCTTTGTACTTCAGCATCTGTGTGTAACAGATGAGGAAAGATAGAGTGTCCCAATATTTAGGATGAGTGACCATGCCCAGAGACACTTTATAAAATGAGCTGTGGTCATGGAAAGCAAGAATCCCCACCCCCCATCCCAGCTCTCACTTTGGAATTGAAATGAGAAGTCACAGAACTGCAATGTCCGAATCTTTCATCTCGTTCCAAATGTTGTCCTTTGTCATTATACAATCAGCCTTTCTTCCATTTACTGTTAGGTGAAACAGAGCTGGCTCTGACAAAGAGCTGCTGCATCCTCACCTATGGCAGACTGATCACATTTGAAGTTGCATCACTCAACACACGCTGAGTCCATCTGAAAGAATGATGGATTAGCCACGCAGTCAGCAATAATTAATACCTGGGAAAAAAAAACCCTTGTCAAGTCTCCGTTCAAATATGTGATAAATGGAAACTGAAACAACAGAAGACTTTCTGATGACGTCTGTTCATCGCTAGTAAGAAAAACATCAACTGGAAGGCAGGACACTCTGGGGCAAAGATTGCTTCCTCAATAGAAAAGGCAAAATCAGAACTTTGTTCCAACACTCACCCCACGTGCACCTCTACACAAACACATGTTTTCCTGGGTTTTGTGTTATCTGTCTTGCTGTTGGAGATACTGGAGAACCCAGTTTGTTTTTACTTCATTGAGAACCACTTTCTCCGCCCTTTTTCCTTCCCTTTTGAATATAATCAGTAGAAGAAACTTCCTCTTCCTACCACCTTCAAAAATACCAAAGAGATCTGCTCAGGTGGATGAAGCACTGAATTCTCTGTTCACCTTAGCTAACAGCTTCATTTTTAAGACACATTCCTTCATATCAAGCACCTGCTACAGATGCCCCCTTTATCCCCTAGAGACATTGGGCACTACCTGGGGTCCCTGTGGGCAAGTGACCCCATGCTGCCTATCACACAAGCATGGGCAAGACCCTCCTATTCTGGCTAGTCCAGGAAACCAAGAGGTGTCTACTTCTCGTGTGAATACTTCCAGCCTTGCCAGCAAGCAGCACGTGATGACTGCCAGCTCATCCCCTTTTCATAGCTTAGCAGCAACTGGATTCGCCTGATGGAAGAAGCCAAGCAAATTGCAAAGTGTGATGAAGCAGGGCCCACTGAACTGTCCTGTTTAAACACGACAGACCTCCATGGGACAGCAGCACGCCAGCTGACACACGTAGGCAAGCTCTGCACCACCAAAGCTCAAGAACTAAAAGGGGTGGGGAGAGTGAGACCACTTGAGAGACCACTGCTCAATTCTGGGTTGCAGAGAAATGCTGGCCACCGTTAACAGCTTCACACTGATGTGGCTTTTTGCCCTGCTCTGGGCTGAGAAGTACCTGCTGGGGAGCTAGGATGAAAGACTGACCTTAACAGTGCCAGCAACGGGAACAAACAAAAACCCAACGTTTTTTATTTAATAGAAATAAACTGTCAGGAATAAACATGAGCGGATGAGAATGATCAGCTCTGGCCTGAGGCACCGGATTTAGCCTGGGAATCAGGAAAAGGCCGTGCTGCCAGCTCTGCCACTGACTCACTGCGTCAGCTCAGGCACTGCTTCACCTCCGTGCCTTTCCCATCGCCTGGGAGGATGGAGCCAGCCCCCCCTCTGATACCTGCTCTGCTGCTGCTGGCAGACCTATGAAGCTATTGCTGTGACAGATAGCGTATCAAAATTAAAGCATAAGATCCCCTTTTTTTTGAGGAGCTTCCAAGCTTTCAGGTATATCATGGATTTGGTAAAACTAATGGGTTAAGCTGTGTTTGTTTATGAGAAAACCACTTGTACATGAACAGAGAACTTGAATATCTGAGCTAGTGGCTGAGAAACTCTAGCAAGAATAGAGAAGGTCACAACTCAAACTTGCATTACGGATGGTAAATCAAGGCCAGAGCACTACTGTGTGGGGAGCTCCTTCCCAAATGTACTTGCCCAGGCATCTGGCTGTGGTGGCTCCCAGCACAATGCTCTACAGCCGAGCCCTGCGCTCCAGCGCTCAGCTCCCCGCTCCTGCTGGAGCCAGCTCAGCCACTTCACCACCTGCTCCTGCTGCGACACAGCTGCTCAGCTCTAAAAGAACGATCAGGGAACGGCAGGATATGTGCAAGGACATCAATCCTGCTCACACCCCTGGGAGGACTTCATTAAAATCCCAGGGCAAAAGACCCACCACAATTAGATTCTGAGGGCTTTCTACTCAAAATCCTGATTGAATCGAAATATCTTAAAACCTACTGGCACCCCAACCATCTCCATGCGAGCAGGAAGATGCTCAGCCAGCACAGACCCAACTCCCTAACACGATCCCGCAATGCCTCCCTCCTGCGTGTCTCCTCAGTGTGTGCGCAAATTGCCTGACCCGAGCCACTCGCTGCTCCTGACGACAACGATGACATTTCATGTTGGCCTGCAAAGCACCACGATCCCCTCTGGTATTGGAGGAAAGACGTTTTGAAAAACATTTCTACCTCGCTAATGCACCTTTGCAAATGCATTTTGATTACTCCTGCAGAGAAGAGCAGGATCGCCCAGAAGATAGCTGTGGCCTTAGATGCTCGTTTTGGTTTATTAACTGGGGCTATGCAAAAGACTTAAAATCCCCAAAGGAAATTAACCTCCAAATATATCTAACATCTCCCCAGCTGCCTAATGTATCACACAGTCTAAGCAACTGTCCGTAATGATCGTGTAGCACCTGCTGTCCCCATTCTGTGCATCAGCGATGTCTCTTTAGCCAGACATCAAAGAAAAGCAGCAGACAATGGTGGAATTGTGATAGGAAGTGAGCAGTGAAAGCTCCTTGTCAGTCCGTATTTCCATTTATCTTGCAGTGCTGTATGAACAGCTCATCCTGCCTCATGCACTGTTGTTGTAGCAGCTTCTTTACCAAGAAAGATGCAAGGACAGCCAGGAGGCAGTTGCTGAGCAAAGACACCTCCTCTGCAAAAAGGTGTGTGCGCTGGGAGCGTGCAGGAAGGTACAGGCAGCAGCTGTGGCTGGAGAAACTCAGCATCACGTCAGGGAGTGCTCTAGCCAGGACGGCCTTCCTACCCTATTTTAATACGTGATTCAGATCACACTGTCAGGAAAACACAGGTGCCTTTAGTTAACTGAGGTCCACACAACATTAGAGCCCTTTGCTGTCCCATTGCCCAGCATTCTCACTGGAACTAAACATCAGTTCTGACCCAAAGTGCCTCCCGTTGATATACGGATATACTGAATTTACAGCACTATGGCTGCTTCACCGGGGTAGAAACATTTCCTACTTCCTTATAGCAAAAAGAAAAGAAGATCTGTATGCTTATCAAACAGATACGAGACTGGAAATATGACATAAACAATTTCCCATAATTATTTCCAGCAGTCATTCTTATTGGAAAATTTTAATGGTGGTAGTAATTAATCTCTGACTCTTGAGATTTCCAATCAAACAGCATTAGCAGGAGCTACTGTCTAAAATTGTGCTCCTGTCCTATCCCATTAGCTGCAACTAAACACAAAATTTCCCAGCATACAATGTCACATCCTGCACGTACAATGTACCTCTTCCTCTTTATTTTCTACGTGTGGATGGCTTGAGCCAACTTCTCAGAACTGTTGGCATCCAGTACGTGACGTCTATTCTGAGAGCTCGTGTGACATATGACAGAGCATTTTGCAGCTGGCCTGCTGCTAGCACACGTTCTTGTATTTGGGGTGTTTACGCTTGTTTTTCTGCTTCCTGCAGCAGCAATGCTCTATTACTTCAGGAGTCCCACCAATTTTAATTAAACACAGCTATTCTCAAAGATCACTTATTACCTTATGCGCAGCGACCACTGGATAGGACCACAGGCAAGGTCTCCAGCACACGCGGAGGTACACCGGTACCATTTCTACTAACCTTTAAGTTATTCAAAACGATAAGAAACCCACAGGGAAAAGCATGACGAGATGGCACAGCACGCAGACTGAGAGCAAGCAGAAGTGAGACCACTTCACTAGCAATTCAGTCCTTAAATTTGCATAACAGTATCATCGTTGCCATCTTTATCCTTTTTTTTTTTTTTTTTCTTTTTTTTGCATTCACCCACAAAGCTGAACACCTGTTGTGCAGCAAACAAGGATACTACGATTCTGTTCTAGCAAACAACTTGATGCCACTAGCAAATGTGAATGCACTTTGGGTTGTTCTCCCCATGAACTTTGGCCCAAGCCAGTGTTTTGGGCACGCAGGTGTAAGTGCACTGGCAAAGGCAGAACCACGGGCACAACCAAAAGCACCACGCAGCTCACCCAGTTGTCATAGAGACAGATCAGCATCCTGGGGTATTATTTTAAATACACACTGAAATCCTTGTTAACCTGTCTCTTTGTAGGCATCTGTCCTGGTGATTCATTTATAAACTGCTGAGGCCAAAAAAGAGAACCATTTATCAGCACGTCTCCTCTACGCAAGCTCCTCGAGCTGAGGAGTTTTTCTGCAAACTTGATGGTTCTTTAAAAGCAGGTTTCTATCTGATCTCTGGCTAGTGTTTGTAAAAGCTGTGGTCTGGGGAAGTGAGCCAGCTTCAAAGCAACATGGCCAGGAAAAAAAAGTTGTGGGGAGTGCTCACTTTGGTTTTTAAACCAGGTCAGATCCCCACTCCAGTTACAACGTGGGTACACCAAGGGCTGCAAGGAGAGCAGCAGGGTGGCATTTCATGGTCTGGAGTCTGAGGGAGACAGGGTGCAGACAATAGTGTAAATATCTGACTGGTTTTTCCTCAAAGCCACAGCAGAAGGCACCTCTTGCCTTTACTTCTCAAAGCCGCAGGTCCAATTGAGAAGGCAAAGAAGTACATTAATCTCTGTCTGTGTGGACAAAGTTTCATAAGCTCCTTAGCAGCTGAAGGTGCAAAGACTTTAAACCTTTAAAACTTAGTGCTGAGCAGCCTTCTGGAGCTAGCAAGCTGGAAGGCAGCACAGGAAACCATATTCTAGGGAAAAAGCCCCAGAAGGGGGCTATGGGATCAGCAAGATCCCATGGAGGAACAGGCAAAGAAGCAAAGGTTGCAAAGAAGGTCCTCAGACTCGAGGAGCAGGATTCCCCTCCTACAAACCTCTGCAGGGGCATGGAAGGAAATGGGGGAAAAAGAGTGGCAGGTATGTAGGTCGCCACCAAACTGGGGCAGGAATTAAAAAATTTCACAGCCCTAAAGGCACACATATATAGTGATACTGAATCCACAAATCCTTAGTTTTCACGAGCATGCACTACCTCTGTAATTTGTCTCAGGGTTTTCTGTGTGACCCAGATATCCTATTCCCAAATTTTCCGAACAAGTATTCTTCAACAGTTGAGCTAGAGATTCCTGCTTCTAAAATTACCGCTAGAAAGAAAACCGTGGGCAAGCAAATGCTGCTCTCACACTAGGTCATAAAAATTCAGCAGCAATACTCGGGCAGGAAACCTTCCCCTCACCACAACACATCCAGGCTGACACTGCTGTGTCTTACCAGAGCCCTGTCGGGTGCAAGGGGTTCCCTGGCCAACCAGGATTTCTGCTGTTATACAGGTATGCCCATGAATGGCCTCAAAAGAGAGATGTTTTTCTTTTTTGGGAATCAATCCTAAATTATAAGGATGCTATGGGGGAGATAAATATCATCCCAAAGGGGAAACTGAGGCAGGCAGGGAGAGCACCAGCCCAAGGCCACCATGGCCAGTGGCAAAGCAGGAAGGGAAATTCGTCCCCTAATGATTTTCTTAATACTAACAGGAAGCACGAGAGCACGTCACAGTGAAAAATGGCAGGGTGGAAGTCAGAAAAACCCTCATCACCGTTCAATCAGGAGTGACCCCGAGGCAGAACTCAAACATAACGCAATATATAGGAAAAGGGCTCATATCCCTTGGAAAAAAAAGCACGGGAATCATCCATGCCCAGCTACCCCCTCCCTTAATACTGTGGGATGACCATTTCCTTCACTCACATATTTATTTGGAGTCTGATAATTCATTGCCCCTAGTTTCCTGCTGGAGTTTGTCTTCCATTGTTCAGGATGTGCATTACTCAACAGGAAATCAGCGAGAGGTCCAGTGATTAGACAGGTGTGTTTCCCATTCGGGCCCACCCTTGCCTGCCTGCCTGGGGCTGGAAGTCAGACCCGGTGCAGAACTGCATCCATGGGAACTCAAGGAAGTGGGGGAACAAAGGCAGAGGGACTAATCTCGTTCTATTAAAAGCTGCAGACTGCTTTGTCCTGCCACATACGCTGAACATGTCCACACACACGCACCCCCCTCAAATACTGTTTGCATTCAGGCCTTATAGTAACGGCTTTCTCCGTGCCTTGGGGAGGGTGTAGTTTATCAAAATGCAGCTCTCAAGGCAGTACTTGAAAAGAATAAGCACGGGGAAAGTGTCCCTTGAACTAAAACACACTTCCTTCTCAAAGACCATTACTTTCACTCTGACACTTTTGCCAGAGGAGACAGATTCCACACAGCATGAAATGCCACTTGAGAAATGCAATCCAGTTTATCATTTGGCTATGCAGCAGGCTGGCTAGGAAGCAGCCCCTTGTGGTGCCCTTAGAGGTGGCTTTTAACCCAGATCTCACCAACCATGCTCCAGTATCACATCCTTAACGGCTCCATCATAACAGCACAGAGCAAAACAAACCACCGCTGATCTTTTACAGGGTATTACTGGAACAGGAGGCTTCCCTGGCCAAATCCTGCCATCTAAAATGTCACAAGTGTTTTAAAAATATTCTCCCTGAGGATATTTTGATAACAGGTACTGAACTCAGACACATCTGGTGTCCATTCAGCGCAACACAATGTGACTTGTGTACCGCAACCAGAGGTTGGCCTTTCTGGAGCACAGCTTCCAGTCACCATGGGTTGTTGTTCCAGTGCAGACATCACCAAGGCTTCCCCATTAGTTCATCAATATGAAGTGCAAAGGCTGGTGGTTTTGTTTGTTTTAATGTTTCTCTAGCATTCACTGTGCTTGGAAACAAAAGCCCAGCTTATTAACCACTGTGCGATAAACATTAATGAGGGAAGCCTCTGTTCCACAAGAAGGTTAAGCAAATTCTGTAGGAGTTCAAACTAGGAGTCTGGTTTCCAAAAATTACTTGAATCTGATTTAAGAAGGGACCGTTTCCTATGAGAGGGAAAGATCAAATGAGAAAAGGGGACCTTGAGCAAAAGCCCTTGGCTCCAGGCTTATTTATGTATGCCTAGCCAGTCCTTTAAGTCCTTCAACAGATTCAGGCAAGATAGCCTCAGCCACCACAATTCCTACACCAGAACATTTATCCTAAAGTATAATCATATAACCCCAACCTCCCCTACTGCAGTTCAAGATACAGATGTCTCATTCTGCCTGTCTTACACATGGGGCACATCAAATTGCCTTCTCTTCAAAACAGCTTCACCAGGCTAAGCCACGTGCTCTGCCAGGGAAGGTCACTGCTTACAGACACTGGTTGCTCCCTCTGTACAATCAGACCACGTTTCCCTGCAACTGGAGACAATACTGCAGCACAGAATAAAATGGCAGAATTGCAACATACCTCTTACATACAATAGTCCTGTTTATACATCTCGGTACGCTAGCTCCTTTCTCAGCAGTATGATTATGTTGTGTTGACTCATTCTTGTTTTGCAATATGTAACAATAGAGCTTCCTCCATCAAACAGTCTCCTGGTCAGGAAGGCCACTGGGTTCTATAAATTACCAGAACCTGCTATCCACAAAACCTGTCAGAAGGCACCTTGCAGCAGCTGAATCTCAAATGCAAAAGTATTTTTGCTGCAGCAATCTAAAATATCTGGGTCTACTTATTAAGTAGAAATGACACAGACAACAATTGATACCAGATTATTTAAATTGCCCCAGACAGAAAACCTCCTCACTCGCATTTCTTCCTAAAACACACCCACTTATAAATATTAGCTTAGATTACATTTTAGTCATTTTCCCTGCCCAGAGAACTCCTATGAAAGTGGTGGAAAACATGAGTATTGCAGGCACAAGAATAAATGTGGAGGATAAGCCCTTTGCAGTGTAATGTGCGTTAAGGATATCTGGAATGCTTGATGATGAATGACACCGTCATGACTTATTTCACTGTGTAAGTTACTTACCCAGTTTACTACAGTTTCGTGATTTTGAAAAATGCTGGAAGATGGACCACTCCTTAAAAAACAGGATTATTTTTCTTTAGATTCTACTTTACTTAGTGCTTTTGGTAAATAATTTGATGCCATTTTTAAGATGACATTGGCACGCACACCTGCCTTTCTATTCCAGCCTGACTCTCCCCTTGAGTTTTTGGATTGATTAGGAAGTCCTAAGGGAGTACAGCAGGGAATTGCTTCAGTGGACTGAAAGCCCCTAAGGGGCTGGATTTACTCACCTGGTCGAGGCGCAGAGCACCATCAATGAAGCGCTGTTTGCGGAGGTGCTGGGCAATCCGGTGCAGGTTCAGCACAGCTTGCTGGACCTCGGCTACTGAGTGCTGAGGGGAGACAGGGGGTAGCTCTTCAGGTGAGAACACCTTCCCAGGGTTTTCAATCATACTCTGTGCATGGTCGTAGCTTAGCTTCACGCAGGAGCAGATGACTGTCCGCCCAAACCATTCGTCCAGGATCTGCAAAACACGAAAGCAGAGGGAGATCTGAGGACTTACTTTACTCCCAAAAGCTTAGGAGGTTGTAAAAATATTGTAAAGAATGACAACAGACCTCAACACTGACTGTCATCTTTGAGGAAATATCTTCTCATACTGAGGCCATCAGAAGACCTTTTGCCTACATAGATTCTCTAGTGTCTAATAAGGTGCATAGGCACAATAAAATCTTTCCTTCATATAGGAAACTGCTTCATTCTCCCTCCTCTGCCTGACTTCACTCTTTTATAAAGCTCATAAGAACTACAGCCCATCTGGGAGCTGAAGTCAGTCAACTGACTCAGAGCTTAATAGGTGCAGGAGTGGCAACAGACAGAGATATGTATACACAGAGAAGGCTCTTGTACCTAAAACACAGCAGACTGCAATCCACCTCTTCAACTAAAGTCTAAACAGCAGGGCACAAGGGGCTGGCTCTGCAATACTGCCTTGCGGTGATGTCGTGTTTGGAGCATACCAGGGAGAAAGCTGTAGAGACCCCAGTGTCTGACGAGCACTTGTGAAAGTGCCTGAGAAAGATTTGGATGGGCCTGGAGGAGAAATGGCCTGTCACTGACCCCTTTTTCTCTAATCAAGCCTGTAGTGTGAGGCCTTAACTCAAGTCAGAAAGCATTCTGAGCTACAAAATTACTTTGGAATCTACAGGAAAATCATGGGTAAATCTCCAATGAAATTATTAATTAAATCAGAAGCCATTCCCATTTTAAACTCTGTAACAGAATATTGATGTAGAAGTAGCAATTCGAAATTATTCCTTAAAGCAGAAAGGATTTAACATATTTTCAGGTGAGATATGTAAGAGTCCAACAGCTCATCTAGCCAGCGAGCAAATGCAAGGGGCAGAAGGCTCTTCAGAAAAGTGAAGAGCACTGGCATGAGGGCTCTGGAGAGGGATGCAGCCTGTGATAACCCCTTCAAAGCACAAGTGCTCAGAGAATAGAGAATAATAATTCTACCTTAGTTACAAGTGCCATCTTCATCAGGGATGAGGTAAAGCCTGCAAGTGACAGTGTCTGTGGAGAACAGCCACCTCTAAGACAAGGATATTTCTTCAGTAAGGCAAATCCTCTTCTTAAAAGGAAAGGATTGAACCCCAAGATACCTTTGCTGTCTCCCTCCCCTGTGCCCCACAACATCAGTAGGGTATAACTCAGCAGCTCAGACCTCCGAAAGTTACAGCTTCTGTGTTATTTAAGCTCATTTTCAATTAGAAAGTGTCCTAACAGATGGGATGCAGCACGGGATGGCTCGGAATGTAAAGTGCTCAGACTCTCGGCTCTTGGTTATTGTGTGCCCTCTACCTACAAACAAGGAAAAAAAAGAAGAAAAAGGCAAAAAGGTGGGAAAAGAGATGATGTAAGATTGCTGGCAGCACCTGCCCTGTGCTCTGCTGCACCCTGTTAAATGTGGTTCGGCTTCTTGTCATGGTATGGGATCCACATCCACCGGGTTAGCAAATCTGATGACATCTGCTGGACCCAAAAAAAGCTCCTGGTACTAAGCAAGACCTCTGATGTGGAAGAGGCTGTGCTGCTCCTTAAAAGACTGACTTCCGAAACTATTAGATGGTTGAAAACGGATAATTCAGACTTTAGCAAGGTGTGGATGGTGCTCAGGTGCCAAAAAGGTGCTGCTCTTCGTTAAGCAAGGCTGAGCAGCCTTCACATGAGCTGAGCACTTCCACAGGCCCTCCAACTGTAATAGGCAGTTCCTCCAGCTCCAGCTGTTAATTTCTGCATCGAAGGTCACTAACAATCCTGGCTCTCACTACTTTATGCTCCCAAACTAAATATTTTATGTTTGGAAAGCGCTCTCATTTCGCTTTACAATGCAGGTGAGTCAATTCCATCCCACACACGCATGGTTGAAAGGACTGGGCACAGAGCAGAGGGTAATTCTGAGGACGAGCACTTTCTCCAGTCCCTGGGCTAGCACCGACAGCCAGGTCTGAGGCTACACGGTGCTTTCTGCCACTGGTTTCCAAGAGCTCGTTCTGTCCTTTGCAGGAGGCAACAGACCGGATTTCCACTTTGCTGTCTGAATTTGAAGCTTTCAACAAAATCTTATTTTTCTGCTTGCTCAGAAGAGGCCAAATATTTCAGAGCTCCACTCACTTCCTTGTAAGATGAGAGATGCAGCAAGTTGGGCCCCAGGAATAGAACTAGAATGTCAAATCTCAGGCAGGCTACACTCAGGGCAAAGCGTCAGGACAAGCAGCCCAATACTAGCAGACATTAAAATTCCTTCACTTCTCTGTTTCCTCAACTCCTTTTTCTGTTCTTGGTCCCTCGAAGGCAACCAAACAGCGTGATGCAATCTCTGTTCCTGCAATGGCTCTCACAGGTGTAAATTAGACAGGGACAACCCTATGGGAGGACTTTTATTAATGAACCCAATAACCCACTTCTCACCAAGGTTGCCTGGACGCATTACACATGCCTCTTGCAGGCAAGGAATGGAGTTTTGGATGCATCCTGCCCTGTGCCGTCCAGTAATTCCTGCGTGCAGTGAGCAGAGCTGCCAGGCTGAGCCCTGCTCTAGCAGGCTCACTTCACTCTACCCAACATCCAAGTGCCTCCTGGAAAAACCCTCAATTTCTGCCTTCAGCGGCCATCCGAGCAGCCTCAGGGTAACCACAGCCTCGCGTCCCTGGTTTGGAAACCCAACCAGAAGAACGGGCAGGCTCTGCTCCTGCAGGGAAAGCCACACGGGATGGGCAGAGCAGTGCAAAGGAGCAGCGTTTCAGGGGGGTGAGTGTAGCACGTCCTGGCTGATGACAACAGTTCTGAGCCTGGAAAAGATGTTTGTCTGTCTAGGTTGTTTCAGGCTGAGGCAATTTCTCTTCCTCTCTGGTAGAAGGGACCAGCAGGGCTGTGCTTCAAGCACACCACCAAGCAATAACAAAAAGAAGAGTTGCATCGTTTGTTTTCAAATATCTTTCTGTTGACTGCATCTGAACACGAACGTGCTGCGTTGTTCCTATAAACGCCCAGCTCTGCTTCTGGAGAACAGCACAGATACAACAACACGGTTAACGCCTCTGCCCTGGGAAAGTCATCGCGGAGACATCATGTCACCATATCCCACCGGGGTCTGTGCAGCACTGCTCAGGCAACATTTTGTTATGCTCACAGAAAACGAGGAGATTAAAAACTCCAGAATGCAAAAGCAACAAAAACAAGAAAGTGCCTGTCTCTGAGGAGGGCTGAGCCTGGCATTATTTTTCTGAAAGAAAGAAGAAATAAAAACCCCCAACAACTCGTCAACATCGCAGTCTAGTGAGGAATCTCTGTGGCTTTTCCTTGAGCGAGGCATTAGCTGCAGACAGGTCTGCTTTGGAGCAGTAACAGCGGGAGCTCGCGGTGGTGCTTGCTTCTAGCAGTGCTGTTGGGCTCTGGTTGTCCACATCAGGGCTCTCGCCAATCTCCACCACCGGCGGGGGTTCAGGGAGGTCAGGTGGGGGCCTTTGACTCACCTCCTTTCACCCATTTCACCCAGGACTGCCATCCCAAAAGGCCTCCCAGGAGAAACCTGGTTGCTGCGATGCCCGCAAGCAGCCTGCTTCCCGTGGGGATGTCCCTGAGATATCCCTGCTCCTGCAGGGATCAGCGCCCCGAGCAGGCACCAGGTTGGTGCTGCGGTTCCTCTGCCTCCTCGCTGGCCAGGCAGGGTCAGTCTGAACGCTGTTCGAAAAGCAAATAATGGGTATATTGCAGGGAACGAGAGATAAGATTTAATTAAAAGCTTATTTTAATTAAGACTTGGTTATTAACTGTTCAAAGATTGTTCAGAGTCAATAAAAGGCCCACCAAGTAGCTACAACCAGAAGGCACGAGTAAGCACGCTGCTGCTCCAGGAAATGGGATGTTTTTCACATTGAAGAAATAAAACTCACCTCAGAGCCAGAGCAGGGACTAGCTGGAAAAATACAGATATAGGACTGTGACTACATGTTGTTAAAGCACAAACCGAGCCTCAGTATCCTTTAGGGCAGCATGGACAATAATAAGGAAATAAAGTACATTTTTGTGAGAAATTACCAGATTGGCACAAGAAATACTTAACGGAGAAAGTTGTGCATCAACACAACACTGGTAAAAAAATAAATCTGAGTACAAAAAGTGTCCTTGGCACAGGCTATTTGCCAGAGTCCTCTGGGACAGGCAGGCTTTAGCCCTCTTAGATTACAGGGGGAACCCCAATGATCACCAAAGAGGAGATTGCTGGAATTGCTACTAAGAGTGTAGGAGAGGAACATGGAGAGAAATCAAGACCTGGGGAGAGCAGCAGGCAGCCGAAGACAGCTTGCTGCACTGATAGACATCACAACTGGTCCCTGGGAACAACACAATGTTTGTGTAGGCATGGAGGCTGAAGTATGCAGAGGATGGAGCTGTGCCTTTGCTGAAGGGCTATCACACTTCACATGGATCGATGTTATTTGCAGCACTGAAGAAGAATGAAACAGTCTGTTTATCAGGGAGACCACAGAGGAATCCTCATCCACTGCATTGCACAACTGCCCATGAGCACAATGCAGGGTTGGAGTCAGGGAGAAACATCTCGTCCCACGCTACTAGCTGTGAATTGCTGCTGGAATTAAGACATTAAATGCATGGGTGTCCCCTGGCAAAGGAAAATCCTCCATTTCTAACATTCCTACAAATATCCTTCCTTTCCCCACCATGTTAGATCACTCCAGCCATCGGTAAGACAAGACACAGTCCTACACACTCTCTTACTGTTCACCAACATGTTCTTTGCAGTCCAGCCAGCTGTTGTGGAATGGCATTTTTACCATTTGTTTGCAATGGCAGGGTCTGAGCACTGAGGCAGGGCTGATTAGCAGAATGACTGCCTGCCTGCTGGGAGTTACCTTGCCTTCTGGAGTCACCTTCCACATCACAGAGAACGTCAGCCTGTCTTGCATGGGATTGAGACTGCATAACTCCTCACAGAGCAGCTTGGGAAGCATCGGGATCACCTGGAAGAGAAGAGAGCCTCGGTGAGCTGTAGGCTTTTAGCAGAGACATGCCTCTGGCCAAGCTTCCCTTGCCAGCTGGTAAAAGAGAGGTTCAACAACACATGGAAGGAGAAAATGCATTAAACTTTCAGGAGAGGTGTTTCTGCCATGGGGAATGCAATATCCTAACTCTGGGACCTATCACCCATGCCAGAGCTCCATCCTGCTTGCTCTGCTTTCTACTTCTTTTGCATTGCTTTTTTGGCACTGGGAGGAATGAGGAAAACTCAGCAAATAAAGGAAACTCGGTGCTGAAGAGACACGGTCCTGGCAGCCGGGAGCTGGCAGCATGGATCTGGGAACTGTCCTCGCTTTGCCACCAACGCCTGTAACCAGGCAAATAATGCAAGTGTGGGGCTGCTCCCTGCAAAGCATAAATGAAACTTCTCCTACGCATCACAGGGGCGGTGCACAGCTTTAATAAAGATTAAGGCACGCTTTGCAGCACAGACAGGAATGTGTAGATGGTGAGACAAACAAAAGCACCTGTTTTATGACTGTTGAACAGGGTGTTTGCAAACAGAGGGAGAACAATGATTATTTTACTAAGCTTAGCTCTGTTTGAACAAAATGTCAGCCAGGAGAAATCTCGTTGGCAGGGATTTTTTAGCCTGTGCCCTAATTCCTTACAATTAATCAATTTTTCAGCTGTTGATCACCGAATTACCAAACCACGTATTACTCACCTGACTAGAGCACCAGAACAAAAGCTTGGAGCACATTCACGCTATAGCAAGGCTGAGCAGCTCCAAGTGTTTCTACCATCCCTGAGTTATTTCCCAGGTGAAGCCAGCAGTAAAGCTAATATTTAGAAGCTGTTTAACGAAGCAAGCCTAATCATTTAGAGTTTCAGATGCTTATTTCTCTACTCGTTATTAACCTCTGTGAACAAGCAGTAACTGCCCTCAAAGAAATAACTTCTTCTTCTTGTTTATTCCGAGTGGTAATTTGGGCTGGCGCTTTCCAGAAAAGCTCAGAAGAGAAATGCTCTGCTTAGTTGAGCTTGCCATCAAAATATTTCGGGTATTTAATTTAGTTTCCATTTTGATTGCTCTCCTGTGCCACCCAGCAAACAGAAGAGCAGCAGCAACCCCAGCTCTTCCAAACTCCCTCGCACCAATTTGGTGATTTTAGAGATAACATTTTCCATCAGGGCACCAAGGGAATGACTGTTCTTCCAAACAGCAAGGAAAAAAAAACTCTCAGGTGTCCATGTTCTCCTCAAGTGCGCACACTTCTTATTTACCTTTTGCTTTGAAGGGAAGGCTCTTAAAATATTTAATCACATTTGCGGTTTGGCACCAGATGATGGCTATAAATCCATTCTAATTGCACTGCATATTAATGCCAAAAGGTTAACTGTACGGCCCCTGCCTGTCAAGGAGTCGCTTTCAACATGAATCAGCAGCACTGCTTCAGCTGGAAGGGCACGAGGGCACAGATTACGATAAGCTGTTTCCCGCAACACAAAGGCCGTCGCCTCTGTTATTCCAGTTGTGAGAAGCCCACGAACAATGCTCATACATTCATAACTCACAGATACAGTACGTGAGGTCTGCCTCGCTGCCTGGAAGGGCCCGCGCCACGAGGTTATAGACTTAGCATGAAGGGTGCCAACCCCTGCCAGAAAGGAGAGAAAATGGGTTTATAGACTATCGGAAATCCCTGCCTGCCTCTGATCGCCCATGACCACCGTGAGACCCCCAAGGTTCAGGTCAGTATCAACAAAGTGCTGGCACTTTAATAAAAAAGCTCCCAAATTCTTTTCCATCCGAATTAAAAGCTGCGGTTACCAGCCTCTCTCTCCCCTCGCCATCACCCTGTGATTGATTTTTTGGTTGTAACCGATAATGTTCTGTACTTACGGAGTATTTCTGCGCCTTAGCACATCCTCTCCCTTCACATCTCCTAGAGCAATAACAATCTGCTAGCACAACGCCTACATGAAACATGAAAGCCCATCCACAAAGAATAGCCCGAACGAAACAACAGGATGCTTGTTTTAAGTGTACTTGAGCAGGATTAATATCCGATTCAAGAGGCTATAATTCTATGGAAGGGCTTTCAATGATGTGAAACACAAGCAAAGCTTTAACTCAGCTCGTAATTACAGCACTAAACACTCACCAAGCAATTAGCTGTAACAAACCTACTGTTAAATAGGGAAGCATCAACCCCCGGTACCCTTGTTCCACAGGAGAGAAACTTTAGGCAAAGCAACTTAACCCAAGCCACACAAGAAATCTCACAGGAGAGCAAGAATTTAGTCTGGCTTTTTCTGGGCTCAGTGAATACACACGTATCGTAAGACAACGTGACCTTGCAGTGAAGGTATTTCCATTTTACCCACCTTACTGAATTAAAGGAGGAAACCTGTTTTCAGCATCATGACAGTCCTGGCTAACTGCCTCCCTCTGCTTTAACATCGCAACCCCCTTCATGCTCTACGTGGAGAATAAAGCAGCTGTCACAAAGCACAGAGGTTTCTAAGTCCTAAATTTCCTCTTCTGGTCTGATCCTTCAGACGATTCGGTCGCAGTCTGAAAGGATTCCTAGCAGTTGCAAGCCAAGCATTTCACATACAAAGATGTCACAACTGTGTCAAATTGGGAGAGTGAGATGTTCGGGGAGTTATCCCAGGGGCTGCCCACGAGGAACTTGTGCAATAGGATTATTTTCATCTCTTTTTCAAGGAGACGCAGGATGAGAGATTTCCCTAAGTACGTTTTTAATGCCCAGCGAAGCTTTATCAGGGTTGCATAGCATCACCTCAAATAATCCAGAGGTTGCCCAGCATCCTTTAAATACTTTGCCCTTTCCATGACTGGCTGCCAAGAGCCAGCAGAGCCTGCCAGCTGCCCTGCGGAGTGCCACAGCGTGCAGAAACCCAGCTCGCTGAGCCACTGCTGAAGGATACTATCTCCTGTGGGAAGAGCTTTTCTTCCTCTTCAGGTGCCTGTAGTAGGGAACACATCCTTCAGCTTGGTTTTAGTGTAGCCAGAAATAAGGTCACCGGTGCTCGTACAGGGATTGTAAGGCTGGGAACAGGGGGTGCATTCAGCAGGGCAATGGAAAAAACTTTTCACAATGGAGAAAAAAAAGACCTACAAGCCCTAAGAAATCCTTTCTATCACAGAAAGCATGGCTGAAGAAAGGCTTGGGTGGTGAGAGCTTGTCTGTTTTCCAAGCCTTTCTCTCGGCCAGACTAATAAAAGGCATCATCTCTCCCCACCAGCCCAGTAGGGCCCAAGAGATACTGGAAAGGGCACTTTGAGCAAAAGGCTGACATCCACAGCGCTTGCAGCTGTGGGTCTGCATTTCAAATCTGCTTACAGGCAGCAGATTTCTCTCTCCGTACTTCCAAGTGCCACATGCGAAATCTTCTTAGGGCCGGTGCTGCTGAAGCTGGCTGCAGACGCAGCGCTCCCGCTGCCACACAGCACCAGAGACCTGGGCAGCAAGGAAATGCCCAAGGAAGAGTAGGTTCCTCTGGGGCTGGGGGGCTCCTACATCCTCGTCCCAGGGTTACAGGACTAGCAGGCTTCTTACCACGGCTTGCAGCGCTGTTTAAACCTGGCTCTTGGATGGTGAATTCCCTTCAGACGCAGCAATGTCCTACCTCCTGCTTGTGGGAGCCCTTTGGGTTTTTTTCCTTTTGCCTCTTGGGCTAGCAAAGCGCTTCCAGCATCCTAGTGTGAGTTTCCAGCCTCAGCCTCATTCCTCGGGAGCTGGGCAGTGGGAGGGAGCACAGGCACCTTGGGATGATAAAACTCCCGTTCCCTTTAAAATCAGAAACATCTGCCGCAGCCACGACGGACTCACTGGCCAGGAGCAGAGCGGGGTGGCTCTGATCAATGGGCTTGCTGCAGGAGCTTTTCAAGGAGCAGATGGGGAGGAAAAAAATCGGACAACAGATAAAGGAAAAAGGGAACAAACTCTGGCTAAGCCTACCCCTTAGTTTCACCGAGTTGCATGGATGGTTTCGCTCCCATCAGATAATCCCACTCTGAGGCTGGGCTCAGATGGATTTCGACCACCACTGACTCCCGGGATGACCCCGTCTCCCTCCACCAATTCGATGGGGAAGGATTGTTTTAGCCAAGGGTTTCCATCGGCTGCTCTCCCCGGAGCCGGGAGGAGGGCGCCAAGGTCTAACAATGGGGTGGGCTCAGCAAGGCTATTGCTTACCCGCTACAAGACACTCAGAGGAAATAGGCAATTTGTTTGCGAGCCAAGATTTCTGCCCGAGAGTTGTATCAACACTTCCATGAATTCACATTTCGAGCAACTCTTTGTTACTCAGCCGGAGATTATCAAAATATCAACACCCTGACAACCTGCTGGTGTCAAGAGTGAATGTCTCGAAGTCCTTGGACTCGACGTGAAGATAGGCTTACAGATCAAATCTTTGATCTCAAGTATAAAATAGGACCAATAAAATATCATACGGATTTATGGCTGACCTCTCCCTTGAGCTGCTTCACACCTAAAATAACACTCCGGGATGTGCCAAAAAAGAGGAAACTGTTTAGGTTTTCTCGCTTCTTAAAACCTGATACACTCGTATTTCAAAAACTTTTGACTTTTATTAAATAGACTGCTAGCAATTACACAATAACTCCCCTTCTGGATACATGGTTCAGGAAAATTAAATATGTGGCTTTATTTAACTTCTTTGGGAGGATTAGCGTGGTGCTAACCTCTAGCAGAATCACAGCTGTCTTAGGAAACAATTCCATCAAAGGAAAGCATATTTTCGACAAGAGTCACGCTACCATCTTGTTTCAGACAGCCTGGCTGCTTTCCTTTGCCCATCCCCTCTCTCCTTTTCATCTCTTGTAATTAAAATACTGACCAACACCGTGTTTTCACCATCTAACCTACTTTGTACTCTGAAAACGTATTCTCTCCAGGGCAGAAGTGTGGGTAAAACACTAATCCTGACTGCTAGGCCATGGCAGTTGAAGAGCAATGGGAGATTATGGCTGTGAAAAGGCAATAAATAACTTAGTTGGCATTACACATGACTGACTGGTGCTGGGGGGAAAAAGGCACTTTGAAAGAACATTCAATTAGCTTTTGAATTCAGCTAAATTTTCATGAAAAAAATCTACATACAAAAAAAATTTCCTTCTCCCTTCGGTAAAAAAACTACATGCCTTCAAGCCACGGTATTTTGACTCAAAAATACTGCCACGGCATCTCCCAGGATTACAGCTTCGCTGCCCCGCAGTGACGTTTCCCCAGGGCCAGCCCACGTCTCCCCCGGGGAGCGGTGGCTGCCGAGTCACCCGTCGGAGGTGGAGGCAGAGCATCGCAGCGCCAAGGGCTTATCGCTGCAGAGACCACAGGGTTGGGAAGACTCCTGTGCCAGGACTGCTGTTTCCATGAGATATGAGCTTCCAGCTCCTGGAGAACACTCACTGCTAAGCGGTGTTTTCCAGCCAGGCCACTCCTCGGTCCCCTCTGCATCGCTCTCACGGCTACTCCACGCAACCCGTGCCCTCAAAGACGTAAAACCCACGGACCTGCTGAGACACCCTGAGGTTGTGCCTCACCACGTCTACCCAAAAATAGTCCTGAAACAGCTACTAAAGGTTAACAGCTTGATATCAAACCACTAATTTGATTTCAACAGAGTAAAGGCAAAATAATTTATGATCTGGAAAGAATGGATAAAGCACAGGAAGCTAACAGAACAAGCATTATTACGAGACCCTCCCCAAAGAGCAACCCTGGGAACACCCAGGAAGGGAGGAGAAGAATCACCCACAACCCTGAGTACCAAGGATGTGTTTATTACACCACAGATGCCCTGCCATCTGGGAAAGGGCTGAAGAGTCAAGGACTTCTACAACCTGACTGAAAGGAAGTGTAGGGAGAGAAAGAAAAACCTGCCCTTAAGAGACTGTCTCAATACTCCTCTTCATGCAGCTGATGTTTCAAGCCAGCACAGGAAGCCAAAAGCCAAGCTTCCTGGCTTCCTTTCACACACAGTGCCTGCAATATAGGAAGTGATTCTGCACATTCAACTTAAAATCAGACCAAAAAAAAAAATCATGCACAGATGAAACTTGGGTGTTTCCTTTCCAATAATGTTAAACTTGAACTTGGTCATTTCTAAAGTTCAAAAATCGTGTTTAACGTTTGGTTCTGTTACCCTAAAATCTCTACAGTTTTAAATATCTCTTCAGTGTATGAAGAGAAAGCATCACTTTGCAGTATTTGGGATGCCCAGATAAAAGAAACAGTCTGTGAAATACTGTGGTCCCTCAAGATGTGAGATGGCACAGGGTGTTTTACACCACACTCTGCTACGCATCCACATCTGGGAGGGCTTGGCTAGGCCTACTGCAACGAAGACAAAAATGACAGTCTACACCACCACCGTATCAGCAAATTTCAAGCCTGCAACAGCAAAGCAGAGAAGCCAAGTAGGATCTGTCGAACTCATCTGAGTCTCAGGACAGTGCAAACACAGCCATATGGCTTTGGGACCTGAACTAGCTGCAGGTGAGCAGAGATGCTCCTGAGCTAACAAGCATTCCCAGGTTTCTGCCCACAGACACACAGGCATGAGCTGCTGCTTCACCCAGTGCTGTCTTCGTAAGTCCAGCTTTGTTAACTCTTGCATTTGTCTCCATCAGTTTGCTCATTTCTGTAGGTTTGCTGCAATAATGACCCCATTTTGATCAATGGCATCTGAAAATTAACCTTGAAAATGAATTTATGGTAAAAGGAAGACAGTGCTCAGAAGAAAAAAGGACAAGTTGTTCTTACCTTTTGCACTAAGTAGACGCTGGTTGCCCTTTCGCTTGCCACTTTATCCAGCGCTGTTTCTTCCAGTACAAAGTAGCTTACATCCGCAATGTGAACACCCACCTCAAAGTTCCCTGAAATTGCACAAAGAAGTCAGTAGGCTGCAGGTAGAAATGAAGGAATTTAGGGGGCAGGAGGAAATAATTCCATCCAGAAGTCACTTTTCAAAGAAAAAAAAAGAAAAAAAATACAGTTTTATGATCTGCACATTTTCTGCTGGGCCACTTCTGGCAGAGCAATTTTCTGTGATGTATGAGTCCTGTGAGCTACCACAGAGCCAGGGCTAGGGAGACAGCAAGGAAATGGATAAGAAACTGACAACAAGTGATTTTCACAAATCTTTTCTCATTCTGACAGGTCTGAATGCTTTTGTGTATAGATCTCTCTGACGTATTCTGTGTAATTACTCGTATATTTAACTCTGTCCCCTTCGACCCTTCTCCCAGTGCTCCCACAACCCTTTTACCTTATGCCTAGAACTCACAAAAATGATATTTCTGTCCATCTCTTCCCTTCTGAGATGAAAATTGTGGACTCTCAAGACGCCACCAAATTCACAACCACTGTGGCTACAACTTACCTCATCCTCACATGTAGGTGTGAATCTCAGTGGTGGGTACGTGAAATCCCTTAAAAGCCACGTGGCTACATCTTCCCAGCTAGGAGCTTGTAATAGTGAGCCCAATTTTCATCCCTTTGCTGTCAGACAGCAGCAAGCAAGAAATATGGGCCCCTACCTGCAAACAGACACAATTCCAGTACAGGACACAATTTCTAGGCCTGCTTTGGGGCTCTCCGAGCTGCGCTTGCTTCCACCTCACTCTGAGTCAAGCCCAAACTCCCGCTGGTGTCCTAAAAAGTCTTAAATGACTTAGCATCAGGCTATGCAGAAATGCAGCTTTCCATAGGAATACTCTGATACCTGCCTTATCCTTGGATTAGGCTTTTTATCTTCAAATTAGAGTCTAGCCTAAAAGCACCTTAATTCCAAAGTTAGGCTGGAGAGGAGTGTTACTGAGGATTATCGTGAGGTTTTGGCAGTAATTTGAATTTGGAAGAAGCGATCATCCTCAGCTTTGGAAGTAATTAGTACCTTGGTCCAAGAAATTCTGGTTTGCTAATCCTCAAAGAAGCCTGGTGACCTTTGTTTTCTCTGGAAGGGCTAGCCTAGATTTGAGGTGCTTATTTGTAGAGTAGTTCTAAGTGCAGCGGGTTCCTAATTATAACAGTTGGTTCTTTAGAGGAATTCACTCACCTCATGGTATCTATAAATATTTTCCCTTTCCTTTATTTTTTCAGAAAGACAACATAATAAGATACCACACCGGTTATAATCCTGTTTGTTTATACACCTCGCGTGGAGTATTATCAAAGCCCTGAGCGTCACATTTTTGAAGGACGAAATATTAACAGCTGCTGTCACTACACAGCCTATCTGCCTGGGTGCCCAGCTGATGGACGGGTAACGGTGCTCGATTTTAGCAGAGCAGGAATGGAAATTTCTACAGGTGAAGAGGAAGCAGGAGAAGGTTCAAGTTCGTAGCAGGAGAGCCACCCAGCAAACTGTGCCACCGCTGCCTGGGAGTGCAGGTAACGCCGTGTGTGACAGGCTGAATGTGTAACAGCTCATCCAGCCGGTTGTACCAAGCCGTGTTTGCACAGAATTTTGAGTCTGGAAAGTATTATCTTGCTTTTTGTATACCTGATAGAGCACAGATGTACAGGCAGCAAAAAATTCACAGGGAAGACAGGAGCACTGGGGTTTAGGTTTGTCCACATAACCTACAGTCAATGGGAAGTCCTGCGGAGAGCAAATACCGTGGCAGCAGGGGGAGAAGGCAACAATCCCATCGCACACCCAGGGCTGAACTCCACCACTTGGAAAGCTGGGAGAAAAGGCTGCAGATTCGATGCTTCAGCTCAGAAAGCTGCCTACAGCTGTGTTGTGATATTATCAGATGCCTTGAAAGCTGCTCTACATGGATTAGGCATCCAAGCCTGAAACTACTTAGACAGTAAGTCTTAGACCAACAGTTCAACCAACAGGTTTAATATTACACGCACTCGAAGCCAACGCACTCAGAAGGTAAAAAAATATTGAACACTTTGAAGTCAATATTGTAATGTATTGACCCTGCAGGCAAATATTGACTAAAGGAAAAGGAGAGGGGGTCATTACATCATGCCTTTAATCGCACTTTAATTCAATATGTGCACTGTTACATACATGAACTTTTTGTCCTCGGTAGAAAATCGACAAACCAAGAAAGATCTCATTGCATGAGATAATAAAACGTGGAGTTCGCCAATGAAAACACATTGAGAGGAATTAAATTTCACTCAGGTTTCCCACCAGAGGTTCTAAAAGCCGGGGTCAGCATGAGCCCCCTGCTTTTGAACTTTTAATAGAAGTTCTATCTAAATATTTTGTTACATCCATTGACATAATGCAAACTGGCAGCTCTTGGGTTTGTCTTGCTTGAGCATGAATCACCCTATCTCCCTCACCCCCAAAAAATTCAGACCAAGAGAACTTGAAGATACAGGCAGCGATCAACCCAGCTGATTTCTCTCAAATCTCTACTTCTGAATGTGCTGTGCAAAATGCCAGCCTAAGCCTGCACTGAAATACCTGCCTGCTGCTCTCCCCTGGTTTATTTGCCAATTGAAATGAAAAGTGTTTCTCTAGCCACAAAGTTCTTTCCCTGGCATTCTCTTCCAGATCCACAAACAGTTTTTCTAGTCTCATTAATTTTTTATGACAGTCACAAAAGGAACATTTCACGTTGTGAGTCTTGTGCTATTTCCCAAGGAAAAAAGAAGTATGTGGCCTGAATGAAAGGAAAAAAGAGTTAAAGCACCATTCCTTTACCCAAAAAGCTTTGTCAGAGAGAGCAGAGAAGAGGAATGGTGGACAACACACGGACCACACACCACACTCTGCTACACACTGCCTACTCCACGTTCATTTTGATGACAAAATCGACGTCTCCAGCAGAGACTTCAAGCCTTGGCATGTAGCTCCCTGTTTTGATAGACTTCGTTCCCTGAAATTCTTGCAGAGAAGAGTACTTTACAAGCCACAGACTTGCTTCAACCCAAATTTACAATTCTCCTACAATGAACCTACAAGCCCTAAAGCCACACTACTATTTTAAAGGTTATTTTTTAAAAGGTGTCTACATAAAAATATACAGGGGATTAAGCATAGCACTTCATACAGCTGATATTTAAGCAAGAGCTGAAGGAAATGTGTACTGCAATGAAAAACGCTGAAGGCACTTGGATGGCTCCTTTCATTCAGGGTGGAAAAGTGGGTGCAAAATTGTCATCCCAAACTCCATCACTATGAAGCTGCTATGTGGGAGATGTTTAGGAACAGGGAATGCAGTTTAGAATCAAGCAACACCTGCTTTATTAGCCAGCTGTACCCTACTCTCTGCAAACAGAGATGGATGGGAGAGAGGACACAGAGAGGACAATTTCCCTTTTCAACTTCACCATGACACAGGTTGCTGGAACAGCAGAATAAAATGGATCTGTGTTTCTCCAAGCTTCTAGAAGCCTGTTTTTTCCTCTAGAAGCTTACCAAATGATCGAGCTGCTCATGGCAGGCCTCCCCGGCACAAAGCTGCCCTAGGCACACAGCAGTTTTAGAGAAAGTTCAGCTCCTTGATCCGAGAATCTGGTTTATTTGAACCCACTCCAAAACCTTGTGTACGTAACACTGATACGATGCTAAAATCAAAGGAGAATGGTTCAAGTGTGGCACCTTTGAGAACAAAGAACAAGCTGTTCCCTTTTTTTTTCCACTGATGATCTCATCCTTTAGGACAAAACAGTTCAAAGAACTTTTTTCCTTCTTTACTGAAAAAAAAATTATAAACGAAAAGGATTAGCAAGGAAGAGCTGGAGGAAAAGGAAAAAGACCTTTCAGTCTGTAAATGCTCCGTAAAAACTGCCAGCCCAGCAAGTTGTATCAAGTATTTGCCCCAGGAATTAGACAGTTGAGCTGAATTTATTTGAACAGCATGCAAGTTAACACAATGGCAGCAAATCCTTCTCCATCTTCAGCAACCCTCGTCAATCCTAGTACATATGCAGCGAGAAAGACCAAGCAAGCTCACATCATACCTCGGTATATGCAGATTTTAGGAGCATGGAACTTAAAAATGCAACTCCTCAAGGATAAAACAGCAAAAGGTAATTCTCTACCATGCAGACACACTCCCCTTCATTTCCATCTCACCTTCACACATCATCATTCTCAGGAGAGAGGACAAGCACTAATAGAGTGTTAAGTCAACTTAAAATTTAAGACCAAATTTTTGTATTAGCCGGTATTTCTCAAGCTGTCTGTTACCCCTCAGTAAGGGATCCATAGGAAAGTTCAAAGCCAATTGCAAAGTGTTTGCTCCAGCCAGAAAACAGCCAACCACCCAGCTGCTGCCAGCAACTGAAGGTAGCTGGCTGTTCCCTGGCTACACCAACTCTGGCAGCAAATAATTACAGCTCTTCCCCATTCCCCTGCCCTGGGGGGGGGGCTGCTGCTGCTCACTTACCTGCGAAGCAGTATTTAGTGCCTTGCAGAAGTACGAAAAACTTGTACAAAGAGAGACAGACGAGGCCTTCCACCTACATGAGCATTTTGCTGCTGTTTGAAGTGTTGAACAGGATCTCATCAGGGCTGAGGTTCTCCTCTGTGGCTGTTGGGCACAGGGGCAAGGGCAGTCTCTGCAGAAGAGGCTCAGCCAGCCAGCAGGGGCTGCAGGCAGTAAGAGGGGTGCACCCAAAACAAACACGACTTGCACGGAGGCAGAAAATGGCACTGACAACTGAGGAAGCTGCTGGAGGTAACTAGGGATCATCACAGATGTTGAATACGAGCCTTTAAATGAAGGACCCAACCCAAACACCTCTATTTTCCTTCCCATGTGTATGTACTACACTGGTACGCTGACAGCCCAGGAATGCAGAAGCGCCCCTCTGGGCATGGAGGCAGAGACAAAGAGAAGAGAGTGACTGCCCGAGTGGGAGAAAAGAGCAGGAGGGAAAGGGAAAAAAAATAAAAGAGCAAGACATAGAACAGATTAATACAAAAATTAAAGTGGGACTGTGGAAAGAGCAAGCTATTTGTCTTCTCTGCAGTCTGAAGACATAGGTGGGTGGCTTTAATTCTCGGCTGAGGTTACTTTTCCACCGCAGGAAGCCAAGCTATTGTTCAGAAAATCAGACAGTGTGCTTTATTTTTATTTTACTTATTTTAAAATAACAAGGAAAGTGCTTAAATTTTACTTGTGTGCCCTAGGGCCATTTTGCTTTTTGAAAGCACAGTGCAACTGAGCATAAATCCATTAACTTGTTTATCAGGAAACCCAAGTTTTAAAATTATCACATGATGTTGCTTTATCCAACCGAAATGCAACTAATTACACCTTTTTTAAAAGCAATTAATTGCTTTTTCTTTCTGAAAAGGTCTCTTCCTTGACACAACCCCATGAAAAGACTCTGGCAAAAGGGATCAGAATTCCGCATCTCAAGAGAGCGGGACAAGTCCCCAGGGCACAGAGCAGCAACTTTCCCAACCAAGCATAAACATGACTTTAGTAAATGTTGCAATGACTTGAAAATAGGAAAAATCGTCTGCCCAAACAAACAATAAGCACCTCTAAAGGGTAACGATCCACAAAATACTACGTACTCCCAGGCTCTGCTGCCAGCTTGGCCTCCAGAACCTGTCCAAGCCCCTCTGCTGCTGGTTTGCATGTGAAACGTCCCACGGAAACATCCCCCTACGCCTTTCAAGCCATTTGACCTCTTCTTTAAAGCCTGCTTAGTCACTTTTTTTCGAGGTTTGTAGCACCTGGAGACGCAGCCAAGGTCAGGCCCCCAGCTCCGTGGGCTGCACATTCCCATGCAAAGGGAGAGGGAGCAGCAGCTCACGCGGCGCGGCAGCGCGCCCGCTCCATGTGTCTGAACCAGACTGGAAACAGCAGAAGGGCTGGGTCTTGGCTTCTGCTTTGCTTCTTGAAAACAGTTAAAATTGCTTCCTTTCTATCTCGACCACTTTAGCCTTTACGGATCACATTTACCTCGTTTTCTTCGGGAGTTGGGGACGAGGAAAGCTGAGATTTTGCTCATTTGATCACACAAATTCAGGAGCTGCAAGATGGGCCAACTCCTCCAAATCAGTAGAACTGAAATTGCCCCCAGTTCTTCCGAGCTGAGACACAGGATGAGATCACAGGTTAAAGGGAAACAATCTTTAGTTACTCCTCCCGTATCAAAAGTTTTGGCACTTCCAGGATTTCTGAAAGTATCTAAGAAGCCACTGATACAAACGGTGATGTTGCAAGGGGCGATGCTCTCAGTGATCCTGAACCGGGGAACGTTCAGAGCATTTCTTAAAAATAGATGGGGGAAAGGGGAGAATGACACCATACACGCACAAAAAAAATAAGTTAAAAGGTTAGGGTGGGACTTCAATGAGTCTAAACTCCAGAATGATTCCTATCTGCTCTGTAGTGACTTTTAAAGCACGGTTTTACTCAGCTCTTGTAACTACTCCAACCTTTGGTACTTTTGTCTCCGGCACCGGCTGCCTGTTACGGAGATGACTGTGATTTCACAAACCAGCTTGGGATTGGCTCCAGGTACGGCACAACACAGAACTCGTGCTCATTCGGTGCCTGTAGCGATGAAGGACAAGTGAAGATGAAAAGCAGAAAAAATGTTCTAGGAAAGGAGCCGTTCCTGAGCTGAACACTTTTTTTTTTCCATGAGCCCATCGGCAATTCCTTAAATAGTTTCAGAATTATGAGGAGACTATCTATTACTGAATTAAATGCTGGGAGCAGGTCTTCCATGTGAACTGCATACAGTTTTTGTCTGTAGCAGCTAATAAATTCAGCAATGCCCTAAACCCACTTGGTAATAGAATTTAAAAGCTACCTTTTATACTGCAAAACAAAACCAGTACAAGCCCGTAGCCGGGCACTTCACTCGTAGTGTGTTACAGAGCTCTGAGTTTTATACACAAACCAGCACAGCCCAAACCAGTTCAGTGCTGTTTTAAATGCTTTCACTATGGTTAGCATGAAATCCTCTGCGAGGCACATGCTTCCCCACGCTGCCCAGCCCTGAGGAGTACTTCAGAGAAGGCTCTTGGCCAGCAAAGTATTCCCAGCCTCTTAGGAGAGTGGGAGGTCAAGCCTCCCATGGGAACATGGGGTAGATCTTCATGCTGGTTGTGTTCTCCAAACCACCACCTTCCACGAGGTGGAAACAAGCTGGTGATGGATCAGAAGTCGGGTCTCCAGACCTCACTGAATATACCACGATATCAAGGCAGAGAAAACCAACACCCGAGTGTCCTCTCCTGCCAGCAAACCCAAGTCAGTTCCTCACCTTGTGACAGGAGATGCTGCCAGCCAGAACGCACCCGCTGCCTACACCGTTCCTGAAAACTGCCTTCAAACCTGATGCAATAAGTTAAGAGAACAGAAGAGCTCTTCTGTGCAAATGTTACCACCGCACCATTAAGCTGGATACTTTCACAAAGAAGGGATTCTCCTGGGCGAAAAGCACTAAATAGTCAGAAGGACAGAATTTACGTAGCATGCACCAGATAAAATATTTAATTGCAGACTGAAGGACACAGGGAACGATATCTAACAGAATAAGCATGCAGCAGAAAGATTTGTTCACACTGCTGAACAAGAAACCAGGAGTAAAATACAGATGAAAGAGAAGCACAAGTATCTTAACAGTAAAAGTCAGGCCAGACCACGGGACAGTTGCGGACACAAAGCATAATGATGGGAAACGAAGAGATTGTGCCATTTGGACCAGAGGCCCTTGGAAATCTTTTCCAACCCTAATGATTCTGTGATTTCTGTGACGCATCAACTCTGGCCAGCATTAGAAAACTCAGACGTGTGTCCTTATGTGCTGATGCCTATGCCCGACCTTTTTTTGCCCGTGCAGGATTTCTCCCCACTCCTATGTCGGTATCTGTTCACAGTGCAGAGGGTCACAGGTAAGCTGGTTTCCTCCATGCCTGCACGAATGCCTAGAGGTCTTTGTGAGGTGCTAAAACAACAAGAGAGGTTTGAAAAATTATATTGACTTCTTTGCAAGATTCAAGTGCAATGAGTAAAATGAAGGGGCGTAAGGACCTCAAATACATTCAATTTCCCCACGGAATGCCAGGGCTTGCTACATGGCCATCCCTGGGAGAACCTCCAGAGGACTGCTCGTGACTTAGGCCCACCACAAATCTTTGCTACTCGGAGTCTAATGCAGGCACTTGGCAGATGGATCTTTTCCCTCTCACCAAGACAAGCTGTCAAGCAGATCACCAAGGCAAATGTGTTTCTGTGAACTCAAATTCCTAGCTCAGAGAGCACTTGTTGCTGGTAGATAGGAGTTACCAAGGGAGACTGCGCTCAGCTCTTTCAAACACCTCCTTAACAGCTAGATTTCCAGCCAACAAGATGAAGGCAAAAGGACAATTTCTGGCATTTGCGCTGTGTTTTGTTTATATCTCTATTCCAAATCCCATTCAAGAGGTTAACTCCATCAGGAAACCAGCAGTCGCTGAATTTTAAGAGATGGGAAGTGGCACCCAGCAGCTTTCAAGATGAATTACAATCATTTGGGGTGTAGGATGGCGTCCTGTTCCTGAAGTGAAGGTTTAGAGTGGGGAGGGACCTGCCTCTCTCTACTGTTAGGTCAATCTCTTTTGTGATATCTCTACTGAACCAGTGTAATCCAAGGCTGAGGGAATATTCCCAGGCATTCAAAGAGACCTTGGGATTCAGAGCTAGGCCAAACACGTACAAGGTACTTCCCCACTGAGCAGCCTTGACATTTCAACTTCTTTAAGAACAGAAGGCAGCTGCTGAGATTTCACTCTTAGCCATCCAACTTTCGGTTTATTTTTGGAAGGATTTCCAAAATACTTCCATCTGCACCTTATTTTACACTTTGTGTAACTAGCATAATAGTCAACAATCAAGAAAAACTGTAGTGAATTGCCCTGTAAGAAGACATTCTTTCTGGTCAGCTGGATCCTTAAACAAACCCCTGCACTGCAATAAACTAAAAGTTAAGACAATAGTCCCGTGGTTGGGAGGGATCCTCCCATTTTAAGATGTTGGTAACAGAATATGTGCAGCAATAACATCTTTGTCGCCTGCATGCAACAGAATATGACTGAAGTTAGTTAGGAATAGGTTCTCACACAGTTATTTGCACCCTTTTTATCTTCCTCACACATCTTTGGATTCTTATCTGCTTGATTTACTGGGCAATCCTGCTTTCTCTAGTTCTAGCTGGTCACCACCTGTCATTTGCAGTTCTCCTCCAAACACCCTCCTGGTCCCTGAGGTCCTTTTCAGTGAAAAGGAAATCCTAGACAGATTGCTTTCAGATCTGTTTGTACAGGAATTTCTGGATCCCTTCCCCTTTATCCACATCCATAAATGAATTCTGTATATTTTTTCTTCGATACACAGTTGGGCACTGTTTTTTAAGTTAATATCTACGCATGAGAGTGATATCTGCCAATCCAGGAAAACTCGCACCTCTAAATCCTTGGGGAATTGTCCCAGGTCCTGAATTTATGAACTGAAACGATCCAAAAAGTGATTCACCCAGAGCACCTCTCCTCAGTGCAGGAAAACATATCCATTTTTAATTCCAAACTTTCTTATTTCGCTTCCCTATGCTTTATCTGTTTAATGCACTTGTCTGGGGATTAGGCTCCCTCTGTTCCCCTTTCAACCACCGTCAGTTTGGAGCAAGCTCTGCTTCTTCTAGGCCAAGCTAAGGGGAGCACTAGGCTGTTCCCTTGTCTCACTGATTTCCAAAGAGATGTTCAGAAGTGGAAGGGTGACGCAATCCAGCCCTCTGATTCCATTCAACTCTGGCCTTGGAAATTGGAAGTGATGTGTGTTTCCGCAGAAACAACGCCACGTTACGTTGAAAGAGGCAAAGCACACTGTACGTGCTGCAATTTCCCCGGCATCACACGGGAGCACGTTGTGGGACACAGCATTGATCTGGATTTGGCAGAGACCCGAGAGTATTTTGCGTATTTCAAAGAATCTGCAACCACAGATCCTTGATGGGAAGAAAAAAAAAAAAAGGGGGAACGTACCTGTTTCTAATCACTGCAATATGTCTTGTCCACTTTTCTAGTGGCACACCATAGATCCTTAACAAAAACTCACCAGACTAATCAGCAGGTAACAGGAGAGCTGAGCTAATTCTGTCTGATATCAAAGGAAAAACTGCCCAAATGTTACGCACAATCCCGCTCCTTGTATGTCTTCTTTATTTTTCCCACATCTGACTCCTGCAATAAATTTACGTAAATTGCAGTGTATGGTCATTTTATATTTAACTCATACATTGACGTTTCTGTCATTTTCTCTCTAAACCATGCCTGGTACCCACTCATCTTATACTCTTACCTTACAAAGAAGGAAGCACGGTAATTTCATAATGTAACTTTTGATTCAACACTAGTCCATTCTTCAGTGTTTATCTTAAGCAAATCAGCCCAGCAAGACTCTAATTACAAATTTTTACTATAGTCTGTGCTGCAGAAACCAAAGGGAAGGTCTCATATCAAGTGTTGCTACAGCAAATTTTACCCTACAGTCTGTAAGTGACCAGGGAGATAAAGCTAAATAGAAGATAGAGGGATTATTTGTCTTTAAAAATAAATAATAATAATAAAGTGTACACAACATTGCAGAACAAAAACAACTAGCAGTCCCAGTGTCTGCAGACCTGCAGCAAACAAGGGATGACTTTACCAACATGTATGGAAGACTCCTGGAACAGAGATGCAAGGCCTCTCGCTCTACACATCTTTCTGAAATCCTCACCCCACAGTGGACTCACACATGTCAGCTAAGGAGAAAGATCACGCTGCACTTTTCCCGGATTTGGGTCACTAAGAAAATCTCTCCTCTTTTCAAGACACTTAACTGAGCATTCCCCTTAGGTATATTTGATATAAATTCACCAACAGGATGAACAAATTTATAAGGAAGGGAAAAAGCAGGGGAGCAGCACACTGCAGATATCTTATTTGATTAGATCCTCAGGTAAAAACCAGGAAGATTTGATGAATGTATCTATATATGACCTCACTTCCACATACAGAAAACCAATGTCACTAAGGAAAAAAAAAACAGGGCAACCAACCTGCAGGATATGTTTCTGTTCTGCATTACAACAATTCCTCCTAGAGTAAAACTTAAAGTACCTAAACTTGAATTACTCTTTGAAATTGAGGGATATGGGAATGAAAGAATGGCAAGAACCATGTTAGTCATCAATAAACACACAAAGAGATGTACAGAGACCCTGACAGTGTAGCCTGAAGTAGTTCTTTGAAATCCAAAGATCTGCACAGAGGTGAGACAACCCCTCTAAAATGGACCCCAATAATTCCTGGTAACTCCTTTCCTGTCACAGCCTGAAATTTCAGCAGATGGAATTATCTGCCTTTAAAGTGGTTAAATTTCACCTCTCTTCCTACTAGCGAGTAGCTTTCAAACGCAGCACAACTGCTTCAGCTGTGTGCATTACCAGAAACGTATCACACGACACTTGCAGATCATTCCCAGAAGAAGTCTGGCAAGTGCACGAAATTCGCCTGGTTCCGCCGGGACGTGCAGCTCACGTGGCGAGCTCTTACACGCGGAGATCAGAGCAAATCTTTAAACGTCTGCACCCCGGAGGAAAGCGCTCAGGCTTGAAAGTTGTGAGCTTGCTGCCTGTGAACACTGCGCCGCTGGACGCTCCTGGCTGCAGCCGTTCGCCGGGATACGTGCGGAAAGAAAGGATCACAAAAAGAGCATTGACTGAAATGAACTCGCTTAAAACCTTAAGCTACCCTGAAACAACTCGACACACGCCGTAGAAGCGAGCTGCAGTCCAGACCCATCTTTTACTCCGAGATGATGCTGAGTCATCGAAACGGAGTACAGTTCGTTCATATTTCTAAAGCTGTTACATAAATAACCCTGTTTTCATGCTTTATTGGAGCTGATCTCTTAAAATATACACTGACAAATGCAAACAGCAAGCTTACCTCCCTACTGCTATCATTAAACAATAAAGAGGAGCACGACAGTTAATCAAAAGCAGACTCCAATAGAAAATCCTCTCAAAACCAGGCTGGCCCACTTAAGACATATATCCCTGTACAGTTTCCAACTGCTGCAAGGTCTTGCTGTGAGCTCCATTAAAAATAAAGCTCTTCCCACAATCATCCCTTGCTTCCTTTTCTAGTGACACCCTGCTACTGGATAGTACCTTACGACAGACTTATGGATTACTTCTAGAAAAAAAAATCACCTTTTTTTTTTACCGAGTACGTAGCATAGGCGAGTCCTCCGTCCAGTGACTGGAGCAGATAAAGGTTATGCTGAGAAGTTTTAAAATTTAGCAAAGGTGCAAACACAGTCCCCCATCTCTCTGCTTGCCTTCGTGGCAAAGAAATTGCCACAATCCTGAATAAATTAGCAATGAATGTTTGAGGACGAAGACAATTTCATTCTTCAAAATCTTCTGAAATGCACTGATCGAGGTGTCTAATGGGCAAAGTGTGAGCAATGGGTGTTGTTTTTTTTTTTTTGTACTTTAAATAGGTGCTAATAAACTGAGAGAAATGGACATTTTCTGAATTGGGTACTGCGTTCTCTGTTGATTTTTGGAGAACTCCTGACATCATGAGGATGCCAGATATGTGGTTTGCTCATGCCGGCTTTTTTTTTTTCTTTTTTTAAAGTGTTTAACATATGGGCAAAAAAGATGGAAAAAATAATAATTTCTTGTAACTGGGTTTACGTTTGGAATAAAAGATGTGTTAACTCTTAACACAACTTTGTCCTCATGAGACATGAAGTCTTGCCAGCCCTGGATAAGCTCTTTAACCTCTAAAACAACTCTTTGTCATAATAATTGCAGCTAGTATAGCAACTTTTAAAGCCAGAAATCCCTCAGGGTACCTCCAAAATATATCAAGGAGATCCAGTAAGTGCAAGATTAATATTCCCATAAGAGCTCTCCTTAACGCAGAAGGGTTGCAAACAGAAACAGCTTTGCAAGCAAGGAAACCCAAGGGACCCCTAGCACTGGTTTTCAACCTTTCTAGATCACAAGCTCCTGAAAATTTTCAGTGAAAGCACAGATGTCAAAAAAATAAAAAATAAATCATGTAGGCTGATGGCTTTATACCTTTGCTTTTGCCATCCACACTTCACAGGCCTGTAACACTAGGCCTTGTTTTCCTGTAGCAGTTGATGGACCCCAGGCAGATGATGACCAAGGCTATAGCTGCACAGTGGGAAATACCTCAGAAAGGGGCACAGGATATAGGCAATACGGCAAATGGATGGGAAACACACTCCTTACAGGAGGCTCACAAAACAGTATTTAGATCAGGGTTTTCAGATTATCAAGTCTTTGAAAAATTTCACCTTTGGAATTCAGCGTTTCAGCAGCGAGCCAAAATTGTCAGAAAAAAAAAAAAAGTTCGGGAAATGCTGAAGGAAATTTGGGCTTCAAACAGCAGCACATGGGGAGGAGAATGGACGAGAGTCCCCCAGGATGGTTCTTAGTTGCTTTTATTACTCATCTACACATAAAAAAAATCATGCAAGGAGATGTTTGCACAACATCAGTCATTGGACATGATTCCAGACTGGATATCTTTGCTTTAGATAAATCTCCTGTTTTAAATGAGCATTTAAACATTGGCTGCAGAAGGTTTCCTGCAGTCTCTCTCCTGCTTTTTGTGCCCCTCACTCCCGCTTGGCTCCTCAGCACCTTCCTGGAGTGCTCAGAACTCACCAAAGACCACGAAGATTTGGTTTTCTTGTCCGTATTTCCTTCTGAGCCACAGGGTCTCCTTAGAATAAACGAGACATTTCTAATACAAAGAAAGGCCGTTTCCATGGTGGTTCCTTCCACACCGATGTAAAATCTGGTCCTTGGGACACTCAGCAGCCACGAAACGTGTCATGCTGAGTGTCAAAGGGGGTGATGTTCCTTGGCCTAAGCCCTGCTGGAGCAAGGGTGCTGCTCCCACAGCGGGGCTGAGGCTGGCAGGAGAGGCAGGGGACTGAGTACCCAGGGTGGGCACAAATAAGATTGCTCTTAAAGGAGGCTCCAGCTCAGCGTCTTCTCATTGAGAGGAGTCCAGGGCGGAATGAGCCTGCTGGAAAATGTATGGCTCCAGCCAAAAGGCAGAGATCCTACACAAAGGGCTGCTGCGAGCAGGCTCTTAATCACGCTTTGTGATTCATGGAAAATGATATGTGGGGGCGAACAAAGGCCTGAGGGCTGGGACAGCCCCCAGTGGGTGCATTCACTTGCCTGCTTTTACAGTGCCTCTTGGATTTGCTCATCTGAGGCTCATCTGGAGGAATGAGGAACACGCACAACGCTCCCAAGAAGGACGCAAACTTCCAAAAGTCGTAAGTCCATGCTGGATTTCCCACTCCATAAGCTTTGGATACAAGCCACAGAAACCTTAACTTTTACTCTCAGGAAGTCGGCTATGCCCTGTCAGTCAGTCCCTGAGTCTTTCAAAGTTTCTTCATGTCTCTTCTAAATCACACTAGCAAAGTTTATTTTGGGGAACTGAGAGAAGAGAAAGGTTCCTGTACCTTCCACTTTTGTTTTATTTGAAAAGCTGAGCTTTGCAAACCCTCCCTGTGCAGAGTGAGCCTGTAGCCCAGTCCATTTTACCTTTCTTTCCCAACCGCCTCATTTTCCTGAGAAGATGAAGTAGTACCTGACTGCAGAAGCATCCTCTGTCCACTCAGGATAAGTACATCAGAGATCACCTTTGAAATAACAGGGTATGCTGGGAGGGGGAACGGTGCCTGCTCCTGGTCACGTACAAGTACACTCATTCCCTGGAAGCATGGCTTTGACGTGACCCTCTCACGTATTCCTTAGCCTTCACTGAAGATCAGGAAACGGCATGGAAAATATTCATCTGGGGAATCCAAGAAGCCAGCACAAGCCTTAACACAGCCCCTAGGAGAGGGAGGAGTCAGGAAAAAAAAAAAAAAAAAAAAAACACAGGCCAAGAAGACTTGGGTGGTTTTTTGGGTTTTCCCCCCTCAGTTTAGTTGCATGAGAAGGACTTGTTCCAACAGGGCACGTGGGGCAGCACTGCTGCGATCCCACCTCTGCCTCACAAGGGGGCATTTTGCCATCAGGCTACGGAGCTCCCACAGTCAAGCAACAGCCTGGTGATGTCTAGAAGGCTCTTGGCTGGACATTACAGGTAGAGAGGATCCTCTATGCACTGACATTTTTCCTTCCTCCCAGGTTGCAGAGGCCTCATACAGCATTTTCTGCGGTATGAGAGAGAAAACATGCTCATGACTCTGCCTGGCAGATACACCAAGTCCTAGGCATGAGCAATACTGTCTCTGGGAATGAAAAAATCCTGCTCATATATTTTCCTTGAACATATTCTCCAAATGGCTTATGGATAAGAGAAAAATGCACCACAAATGAGTTCGGTGAATGGCAGCATCTGAAATCCATGCACATGTAGATCAGCAGAGGTTCAGATGCCAGAGTTTCAACACCTTAGTTCTGAGTGACTGTGGGATCACAGCACTCATAAATCTACAAGGACCAATAATTCACATGATGAAGCTCAAAGAGGGAAAACAGAGTTAAGTTCAGGATCTCTCAAGAAGACTGTTTAAATTTTCTGTGAGACAGAACAGCAATTTTTCCTTAACCTTGTCTCAAAAATTGATATATCAATATAACCAGAAATAATGTTATTGGCCTCAAATTTTCTTGCATCTGGCTTTATTCTGTGTGTGTTTGTTTTAATCATTTCTATAGCCCTGTAATACTATTCTGTACCTGTGTCTAAGTGACTCAATTCATTGGCCACGTTACACAGAATGAAATCAACCAAAAACAGGGAATCATGTCTTTGATATTATCACATTGTGATGACTAATAAGAACAAGTAAAACTAAACACGAAGAAAAATCGCTTTATCTTCTTTATTAGTTGTGGATATGTTAATCAAATCGTGTACTATTTCTAAACCAAGCCTGTTACTGGATTTCATCAAACTAAATGAGCAGAACTTGGATAGCACAGTAAGCTTACAAGAGTGAAGTTCCTTTAGTCAGAATCATCAAGACTTGGCTTCTGGAGCTTTACTTTCTGTTCTGCTGGCCTATGGCATAGTAAAAGTACAAATAAGGCAGAACAGAAAGCTTAAAAGGCAATGAGAAGAGGAACACAGCTTATAAGGCACACTCTGCTCATCTGACTACTCCCAGTGTCCCATAAGCAAAGACCAAGAAGCATTCACCCAGTGACCTTCAAAAACCAGGTTCCTTTACCCAGGGACTACGTGCTCGAGGTCAAAGTTTTACTAGACTTCAGTATACGAGCGTGGTATATTAGCTATTCAACTGTAAGTCCTTTAACAACAGGGGACAGCTAAGATCTGCTCAAATCAAATTACAGTTCCAGTTATGCAAAATACTGTGGTTCTGCATTTCCTGACACCAGCATTATTTCAGGCTGCAGCTTGAAGGTATCTGCTCTGCGATTTCTGAAAACAGGCAATTAAAGCAGGTATAAAACTTATCACTTACTCATATTTGGTAAAGAATACTACATGACAAATTATATATATATGGACATGTCAACTGCTGAACATAAACACTGAGCAGTATTTTGTAAAATATATCTCATACCGTCAGGGAGTTGTTTACAGGACAAAGCATCATCAAGATCTTTGGCAGTTGATGGGTCGATGGTGAAAATGCATTCTTTCCTATCCAAGAAAAAAAAAAAAAAAAGGAAAATTTATCTTCCAGTCATGAAGAAGGCATCAAAACACACAGACCAGAGACATCCAGACAACAATAACAATGTTTTCAGAAGACTCAGGCTGTTGAAACATCTTCCAAACTAATCTGAAAGCCTAAATCAAATGTAAAAAAAAAAAAAAAATAGTTCTGGAGAAGTGAAATTCCTTGATGTCAGTTTTTTTGTTGCTGTTTTCTTTATTTTTTTGGGTAGAACTGATTGTTTTTAACAGCTTTCATCTCATTGCTCATTTTCCTCCACAAAAACTAAACAAGTGATCCCATCAAGTTCACTCTAAAGAAACAAGCAGGGAAAAGTCTCGATGCCTTGCAGATAGAGGAAAAAGATACGGTCCCTAATTGTAGAGCTAAATTAACCACGAATAACCCACAGCCCCATGCATAAGAGCATGTACTGGAGCATCTGTCACTCCATGAGCACAGCTAGAGTGGAGCAGAGGCAGTGAAACACTCACAAACCAGGCTGTGTGATAACTAAAGCAGGGGTGAGTCTTCAATTCTCAGTGCAGATGCTGAAGGGTTGCGGTAATTTTTAACATCAATGTTGCAGATCATGCACCAAAGGGAAAATCAGGTTCAATACAAAACACTAAGCAAGTTAAAGAATAAAAGAGCTCCCAATTAGCTAATTAGATTGAGCAAATCAATGTGGTGCTTAGGAAAAGCTGAACACCCCTCCACATGTGCTGCAATAGGGGGTACCCGGAATAACCAGCCTTGCCCTGGACGCCTTACAGAATTTGTGTCCTCCAGCAGTGGGTGGCAGGGACACTGGGAACGTATCGAGATAGACCAGAGTTATGGTCTATGGCCACAGAGACAAGACAAAATATAGCATCTGACCTCAGGCATCATCGTTTTCAAAGCACAGAGACCTAAAATATGGAGTACTCAGAAAAAAAAATACAAAACCCCTTCTGAAACTCCTGCTTAGGGCCTCCCTTTACTCTGGGCCTACAGGAGGGTGCTCCCAAGCACGGTGGGGAATGTGAGTCTAGACCCAAAAGAGTGGTGAATACAGCAAAGGAACGGGTTTGCTGGTTTATTTTGCTTTTATCTTAACATTTGGAACAAATTCGGCCCCTCCCAAGGTCAAAGATCCCCAAGCACAATGGTACAGGCCCAGGCTGCCAAGGAGGAGATCAGCCAGCTGCTTTTCTTCTCGCCGCAGAACAACTCGGATCACGGTGGCACCTCCCTTCTGGAGATGTCTAAATGAGAGCACATTTGTTTTTCTTACCACACAGCCACTGATATCCTCCTGGGGTAGCAGAGGTGGGAGGGGAAAAATCACAGCGAACCTTTAAATGAGCAAGCGTCGCACGGAATCAGCAAGCCTCCGTCTTTTTGCACGGGTGCTTGCACAGCGAGAGCGACGGCTCTGTCTTTGCAGGCCTATCACTTCAGTGCTTAAATGCTCTGGGTGGTATCTGTTGGTGTCAGACAGCTGGCAGCGTGTATTTATATAACTCCACCAGGCACACTAAATAGAGATTTTCAAAGACATAAAAATCACTAAAGCACTTCACTCCCTTCCGAGACTTTGAAAATCTTTTAGAATATGCTCGCTTTCAGATTGGACAGCAAAGCCGCCTTAATCCCTCGACGCACGTTAGTTTCTGAGCCTTCACATGCATCCAAACAAATTACAGATCGTGACACTGAAAGATATCAAATCTTTTCAACTACACGGCGGCTTTGATCTGTTGGTGTCTAGCCATCCGGCAGCAGGAACCAACTAATTTGTAAAGGCTTGCAAGCATCCTCGCTTCCAGAAATACGGAGCCCTTAAAGTCCCAAATCCACTTAGGGCTGGAATTGCAGGATCTCTCCTCCCCAGGGTACTGCACCTCAGGGAGCTGTGTGCACAGGTACAGCCACCACAAGCAGCTTGCGGGCGGGCACGTGTCCCCGCACCGTGGCTGCCCCCCGGGCCACCTCGAGTAAATCTCCCTTCAAGCTCCTTAATTTAAAAGAGCAAACAGCGCCGAGCAGAGCCTAATGGCTTGATTTCCGCTGACGAGTGACCAAGAAAAAGGTTAAAAGAGCTTCTTCAAAGAGAAGGCGGGTTCCCGTGGCACGGGAAGAGATAGCTGAGCCCAGATGTTCGGGGCCCGCAACCGCAAGCCTCTGCCACCCATTGCGAATCGTAGCTGCAGGCAGTTTAAAGATTAGCAGATTGGTTTCAACAACGTGCATATTTGCAGCCTGCCCTGGAAAGAAGCGAACAGAAAAAGGCGGGTGCCAAATCCCAAACACATTTAGACAATGGTAGCAACGAGCAGGGCTGCTTTGCCGAGATGTGTTTGGCCGGGGAAGGCTGCTGCAGAGGTCGGTGGCCCCGGTTCAGAGCACACAGAGCGGGGCTGGGGGTGGCCCCAGACCCCTGGGCAATGCCTGGTGCGGGGCTCGTTGCCGCTCGGGGTGTGCTGGCCGGGCTCCCGCAGCCCCTTCGCGTGCAGGCACAGCTCTCAGCTGGGATATTTAAGCTCACAGATGCAGAGTTGAAGAGGGGTCCAGGCAAACAGTGAATTAGCATTTCTCAGCAGCACCTCTACGTGCAGCACAGCTGGGACGTGTTTTACCACCAGGCTCAGATCCGCTTCTCCTTTCAAACCGCTCGAGGGACTTGAACTTGTAGCTTGTCACGGGCAGCTTATTCTGGGCACAGACTGCAAGGTGAGGTAAGAAAGTCACTGAGCAAGTAACACAGGGAACGATACTCCTTGGCACAAGGGCCCTGCAGAAACGTTGCAGGCCAGGTAGTCGGTGGGACAAGAGACGCTGATTTGCAAGCAGAGCTGAAAATCCGTGGCAGCGAGATAATTCTGGCACAAAGGAGTACACCTGACTAAAATTTTCTAAGTGAATTCTGCTTACCAGTAATTGCATTATTAAGTGTGATGAATTATATTTCTGGTTTTCAGCTTTTATTACTGGAGAGGTTTCAGATGGCTACAGGAACCAGGGCTGGCATGTGGGAAAGAAAACAATCCGACGAGCAACGGGACTGCAGCGCCGGGCACGAGTGCAGCACCCCCACGTGTGCTCCTCCAGGCAAGCTCTCAGGAAGGCCCAGAGCTCAGCTGTCACCTCTTGCTTTTCCTCCAGCCCTGCCACTGTCACCTTTTATCTCTGGACGTCTTCAGAGCCTCCTCCAGTCCCAGGGCACACCAGCAGCAGGCAGAGACAAGGGACAGGAGGAAAGGCTGGGGGTGGGCAGCGCAGCCGCCCCCTGCCCCACAAATTGTCCCCTTCCCTTGGCACCTGCTCCAGCCCAGGTCCCCTGGGTGCACCCCAGAGGCAGGCTGACAAAACCCAGCTGGGTGAAGAAATAACATTGCTCCCGGCTATGCTGCAAGTGTGCTCAGAGAGGAGGAAGGAGCCATTCAAATTCCTCCACTGGCCATGCTGGCCGGCTGCACAATACCCCAAAGGCTACACAAAGATCCAGGGGAGATCAGACCACATTTCTGAGCGTAACCAATAACAAACCCAACCTGCCGTGGGTTGTATGGCTGAACCTCGAGGCAACAGCACTTCTCATGCACCTGCTAACAAAGACATTGCTTAAGCACAAGCAAATATCCCGGCTGCACGCAGGCATATTTGCATTGACCACAGGTAAATACAAATTGGCAGCTGTCGCCGGCTTCTGGAGGGCTGCCAAGGTGACCTTGTGGATTAAGCAGCCCGATCATTCCTCTCCCCCCCCCCTTGCTTTAAAAGCCCCGTAGGAGCCATCTCTCATTGTCATTGCACCTAATAAAAATCTGTTTTATTCATTTAAAATTGTCAAAACATACTTTGTAAAAGTAATGAGATGTTCCAAGTCCGTTCGTTCCAACAAACACACGAGTTGGTTAGTGAAAGGAAACTGGTTTAGGAGATAGAGACGCACACAGAGTTAAGAGATTTTCCGGTCTTCGTGCTGAAAAGGGCTGGAGATAAATGTGTGTCCTGTAAGAAACCCCCAGCCTCCGCACGCTAATCAAAAGGAAACATTTCAGTGTGCAAACTTCCACTTCTTACGGGAGCTTCTTTGTCCGAAACCCATGGTTAACGCGGGTCTGCAGAGGTGCACTTGCTCTGGCTTGGAGTTTGTGCTGATGGAAGAAGAAAATCTTCTTCTCCCTCCTCCTGGTGGCCAGAGGATTTGTGCACTGGATCCAGGCTGCACCTACAAAGAGTTTTGGGGGAATGGCTCACACGGAGCGCAGTGGACCTGCACGTGCCTCTCCTGCTGCCTGCACCCTGCTGAAGCCCCTTCAGCACCGCTGCAAGCACAGCTCACACGCTGGCCCCGGCTGCCATCTTGCAAATCAACCCTCTGGGGAAAAAATGTGCAGAGCAAAGTGCTCCGTTTATTAGACAGCAACGACAGCGTGCACATCTACAAGCTGGAATATCAATCCTAATTTAAGGAAAGCTAATTAAGTGCCGTTTCTCTTTGTACACCTTAAGGAAGCCTAATTAAAGTGGACGAGCGTATCTGCAGAGCAGTTGGTCTTCTTACCTTTAACAGAACCTAAAATAAATGGCTATTGCAGCAGGAGAGGTAAGACAAACAGTCTGTTAGTGAGCTAGAATTACCATCACGGTAATTAAAATGCTCGCAGGTCACAGGACTGCAACGGCAGTTTGTTTTTCTCTGTGTAAATAAGTCCATCCATGCAAAGGTATTCACGAGAGTCGGCAGAGAAAACAGCGTACAGTCGGTGCTGCAAGGTTAGCTACAATACATCAGTACAGCTTTTTGCCAGCTGAAATCATTCAAAAAGTCAATGAATCAGTTGGAGCTCGCCGTAAAATACAGCACAAGGAGCTCACAAGTCCCAGTGGTCAGTGCTCCATCGTCGCTCGAGTGGAAGCCTGCTTGCCCCACGACGAAGCACTGCATTTGTAAGCTGCAGCAGAGGCGAGGTTCCCCGTGTGGCCGGTGGCTGGCTGAAGGTTGGGGGTTACCTGCGTGATTTTTGGTGAAAGCAGCTCGATGCTGCTAATGCAGGAGAGCGATGGTTTGTGCACAAAGCAGCGCCACGCAGCCGTGCAAACCCTGCTAGCACAACTGGACGGCCTCCCCAGGCAGCGGCGTGCCAGTGGAGATGCTGAGCCCAGATCTGCACCACGCTAACAGACGCCAACAAACCGTGAAACAGTTCAGGGAACTGCGTGTACCCGCCGGGACATCGGAAAGCCCTCGATGAAGCAAGATGTTGCCCTTACCAGACAAATTGTCCTTTCTCAGGAGGCAGAGCCCTAAAGAAGGGAGCAGACACCGGCTGTTCGGGATCCGGGGAGGGCTGGTGCCTCTGACAGCAAGCCCGAGCACCTATGGAAGGGGCTGAGCAGGGAACCATCAATTTTCTCCCAACAGGACAAAGAGGTTGAAGTGGAATTAAGGTGCCTGAACACCTTACTTACCTCCCTGCCCTGACTGTCTCCCTGAGGCAGCCTCGTGCAGCAATCACAGGTCATTCACCAAAAGTAAAGCACCCGAAACGACTACAAAAGACAAGGAATCCACCACAAGCCACACCATCCACTAGCAGGGAGAAGGTGGCTGCAACCTGCTGGCTGTGAATCCCCGACAGGCAGTGTGTGGCTGCAGATTCAACCAGCTGGGTGACCACCAAATGCTGACCTCCCGTCCTACCCCGGCTCCTGCTGCCAGCCCGCAGTCCCACCACTTGCTCCTGAAGCACCTCCTGAAATCTTTCGCAGAAGCATCACCCGATTTCCAGCACCCACGCTGCTGCAGCTGGAGAGGAGACGGCAATGACCAGCGTTTTGTTTATTGGAGTAGAGGCATTACGAGCATCACGAGCCTCCTTTCAACTTGACTATGTCAGTGCTGAGACATTTACAGTAAGAGTGACTGCACGTCTAGACACTTGCAATGCATTTACATTCTTCTAGGGCCTCTTCAGATTGTCCTGTTCGCTTCACTTTGTGAGTGCAGACAATAGCTGGGTGGGACCGAGAGCTCCGCAGCCTGGTTTACCCTTATTAACTTCAGCTCGAAGCTGGCTTTTTAGAATTAAGCAGCGAAGGCACTTTTAGAGTCCTTAGGCTCTTCAGGTCATTTCTAAGAAGCTGCTGAGCTCTATCATGGAAAAGCTAAACAGACATCATTTCTCAGAGCTGGAAAGAGTTGTTTTAATTTGGAAATAGGCATCCTAGAGCTGTCAACTCACTCCAGAGAGAGCTACAAACGTTTTTTCACACAACAGCCCAATTGTTATGGCAACTGCAAAAATTGAATCTCATTCCTCAATCCCAAGTAAACCCAACTTGACCACGCTGTCTGCGCAGGTTCGCTATGAAGTGCCAATAAGCATGGGACCCGTTCCACCGATGTTCATCACTCAGACGGGTATGAAACAATTTGCAGAGAGAAATCACAGAGAACAATCAGTGCCTGAACATTGGGATTTCGACATCCCACTCCCAAAGTCATCTATTACGTGTGGTGTCTACCACATTTGTCACACTTGATGTGGATATTTCAGTTAAAGCCCTGGAGTGGCTGCTTCCAAGATGAATGCTTAAAAGGAATATATTAAAAAATACGCACGCAGTAGAATTGCCCTGACAAATCTCTGAAGGCACTCTGAGTGCCCTGCAACACACTGACAAAGACACATGACGCACCACAAAACTCTCTTTGCAGGGAGCATAAATTTCAAAACAAAGTGAAATTATAAAATAATTGGAAGCAAAAACTGCCCCCTCCAAACACTAATTATACAAATCCCACAGAACTCCAGCACACCATAAAATGCATCAAAAGCCCAACTTTATACATCAAACCTGTGCTGTTCTTTTTAATTTCTCTGTGTTTATGTTTTAGCTAACATCTTGTTCTGGTTCAGCAAACAGACCTTGGTCCAAGAGAGCGGCTAACAATGGCTCCTGATGTATTGTACTTCTACAACAATAAACATTTACATTTTCACCAAGGGCTGCTCGCTGGATTGCCGAACCGGAATCAATTATTCCTCCTGTGTATTTACGGCCTCAAAGTAAGGAGGAAGAAGGTAAAAAAAGAGCACTGCAGTCTCGGAACATAACAAAATGGTTTGAAAAGCCAACATATATATAACAGAGATCAGAGTGTCTGAGAGACCTAGCACCAGCAATACTTCCTACAAGTCATGCTGTAATTGTGCCACAAATATAATGAGGTCTCTGCACCACCACTATCCCACGCAAGAAGGTGGAGTGTAATTGAAAATGCACTTGCATTATATAAACTACCTTAATCATAGATGCACCGAGCTAGAAATGGAAGAGACGTTAGGTCATCCAACCCCCATAGGTCAGAGCTGGGCTACACTTGACAATACGTTTGCGAGGACTTTCTCCAGTATAGTATTAAGCATCTTTCATGATGGAGTTTCCAGTACTTTCTTTAGCACTGCAAGCTACATTCTATTTTAGGTTGGACAGGAAAGGTTTCCTCTTTGTCTTACCTTAGTTGTCCTCATAACACCCCTTTGTGTCCTCCCACCACCTTCAGTGATTCTTGCTTCTTTTTCATCCACGTATTTTAACCGTTAACTACGTCTTTCACAAACTTCTAGTTTCGGTGTTGGCAAACAGACACTGTGCAGTTAATCCTTCCTTTCAAGCCAGTCCCTCAGCTCCCAGAATACCTTAGTTAGTCTTCTCTGGACTGCCCCACTTCTTAACCGTGCTGTGATGTCTCCAGGACAATTCTGCTTCACACAGAAAATACCTTCAGGTGTGCCACCTGCATTATGCTTGTTTCTGTCTTTTTAGAGAGCGAAGATCTGAGAATAACCTGGGAACGAGAATCCATCAACCAAAACCTTCAGGGCAGACAGGTCAGAGAGCATACATTGCTCACTCAACAGCTTACAGCACAGACCTTGAAAAAAAAGGATTTATTTTTCAAGAAAACAAATGTTTTCTCAGCTTTGATGACAAAAGTGTCCTTCTCTCCCGACGCACAAGGAACCAGGGGGGTTGGAACCAGATGATTTTTAAGGTCCCTTCAAACCTGAGCCACTCTATGAACCATGAAACTGGGACAATGACTATGGTACGCTGTCTTACAGGCACCATTTCCTATACAGATGACAAAACCCTGCTCACAAAGGCCAGACAAGATGTGGAAAGAAAGAGCTCTGCAAAGACATGAATGGAGGGCTGAGATGAGACCCCACTGCGAACACCACATTCTGTAAAGGTGTAAATAGGTCTCCTAGTAGTCAGGATCAGAATGAAGCCATGAAGAAAACCTTGTTCCTTGTAATGACCAGCCTGTTCTAGTGATCAGTGAGCAGCCCTGAAATACCACGATGGGATATACTGCCTCAACCTACTTCAGTTCTTCATCTACAGCACCAGAGACACAACCTGGCTGACACCAGGTCTTGGATCTCTCATCTTGTGTCTACGTACATGGTATCCGACCTGTAGTGAGAGAACAGCATCTGTGGGATCAGGGAAAGTGGCAGTATCCAGTACCTCTGAACTGGGCAGGCCACCTCACACAGACAAATCACAGAATTTCTAATCACAGAATTAGAAAATGTGACAGGATGGGGCACTCTTCTGCAAACTGCATGCACTTAAAGCCCACCTTGTGACCCACTAAAATCCAACAAGAAATGGACACGTTCCCAAACTGATTTAAGCTTTTTATCCTCATCTCCCTGTTATTCCCTCTATAAAATAAGCAGCCAGACGGGAACAAGAGTGTATATATAGCAGCCTAGTTGCAAAAGTTATTACTGTTTTCCACAGCGAAACACTCTTAACTAAGCAAGCTTGGTTTTGATGGCCTGCAATATCAGCACACAAGAACCCTGTCCAACTGCACACCACTGATTCCACTTCAAGCTGCGCTTCCAATGACCACACGCGCCTTCCTGTAAGGAAAAACACCCGTGGTGTTGCCAGTGTGTCTGCACACCAGCCACTGGTAACAGCAGCATCTGACAGCAAACACCATGCATCATTTTGCACAAAACAGTGTCACCACAATTGCTGTAGCTATAGTGTAGTAGAAAATGTTATGAAAACAGAGCGGAGGACCTGAGGAAGCCAACTGAGTGTCAGGAGCAGGGAGCTGAATCACATCACTCTGACAGGAGCGCTGTTTTGTTCGGATTTACTTACTCAGCTAATGGGTGAGTACTGTGCTAACGCTAGCTCTCCTCACCGATCCAAGGGCTCTGTTCCCCCGGCTGCCCGGACAGCAGAAGTACCAGAGCAGGTACGGACATCGTCACACTTCTGGACTCGGTTCTGCTAGAGAGGGACTAGATCTGACATCTTTAGACACCGCTGAGTAATCTTTTGTGTGCCTTCTTTCTCCCTATGGAGAACATTGAATTAGTCACAGAACAGCTCGGTGCCCAGCGAGAGGGCAGAGATCATAATCTGGCCCTGTTTGTGGCTCTGCTCCACGCCAAGATAACAGTCAGGTCTGCAGCAATGTTGCTTATACATTTGCTAAACAAGCCATTTCTCAGTTTCCATCAGAAACCAGAGCATTTTTACATATCCTATTATAGCTGAGTAAGTCTTGCTCTACTTAACACTAGCTTTTTGTAGTGGAAAATCTCCAGGAAACAAGCTGTTTAATGATGTTTTATCTGACTTGCACTCATTTCAAACTAAAGTATTCCACCTGCCTTGCAAAGACATCTGTTTCAGAGGCTGATTGCTTTCCTCCAACTCCTTGCTCAGCTCAAGGCTGCCATTTTTTATTTTTATTTATTTAACCAGCACCTCGCATTTTATCAGCCAATAACCTGCTTGGGTAACTACAGCAAAGAACACGCTGTCAAACCCTTTCCTATCAGCAGGGCTAATCCCTGTTACTAGCTGCACCACACCTCAAGGAAGAATTGGCAGGAAGAACCACAGTGCAGGTACTGCCCTGCTGCCAGAGCTTCCCCCGACAAACAGTGCCAACCACTGAGCTTCCCTCCACAGCAGGATGCAGAGACACAGCCCAGCGCTTTTCCCCCCTTATCAACCAAAGGAAGGATGCTACATTTCTGAATGGGCAGCCCAAATTACCATTTAGCCTTTAATAGCTTTGATAGCTTTAGGTCAGTTGCAATTTAGGTCACAGCGTATTGAAATATCAAGATGCAAACTTTAGCTGAAAGCTTCATTGCACTCTTTGTCTGCAAAAGCAAAGTTCATTAACTCTGCACTAGCAAGGAAGCAAGTGAGCATTAATTGTTCCCTGCCAATGCTGTGGATCCTTGCTGAGCCCCAGTGTGATGCCCTCCAGGCCTTTCAGCAGCCAGAAGGCTGCTAAATAAAAACAGCTCATGCTCCATACAGGAGGAATAGAGTTTTGCTGCTTTTCAGAGATCTCAGTAGAGAAATGTGTTGATGGGAATGTCACAAAGCTCAAAGGGAAAAGCAAAGTCCTGCACCTGGGGAGGGATAACACCACACACCAGTATAGGCTGGGGGCTGCCTGGCTGGCAATTTCGGGGCTCACCAGTACCAGGAAGACATCAAAATACTGGAGCAAGTCTGCTGAAGGGTCTCAGTGACGATCACTGGATTGGAGTGTGCGACTTCAGAGGACAGGCTGAGAGCTGGGACTGCTCAGCTTCGAGAAGAGAAAGCTCAAGTGGGGACATCTTACCCATGTCAAGAAATACTTGATGAGAAGGAGCACAGATGACTAAGTAAACAGAGCCCAATTCTTCTCAGTGTATCTAGCGACAGGATGAGAGGCAATGGGCACAAAACACAGAATTGAAAAAAGAAAAAAAAAAAAAAAAACAAGAAAAAAAAACACCTTTTTACCATAAACATGCTCAAACCTCAGAATAAGTTGTTCAGAGAGGTTGTAGAATCTCCATCTCTGGAAATACTCAGAAACAAGCTTGACACAGCCTTGAGCAACCAGGGTTGCAGTAGATGATCTCCAGAGGTTCCTTCTGACCCCCATCACCAGTGATTCTCATGAGTTCTTAAAGTTCAGAGCCTTTCATCTGAAGTCAATCAGTTTCTGCTCCTCAGACCACATCCATCTTGTAGATATTTCAGAGTTTCTTGCCACAGCACCCTTTCTCTGCTCAGTATTTTTAGCTCATTGTTTTGTATTTTGCCAGCTGAGAAACTGCAGTTTGTAATTTTACCTTCAGCTTCATATTTCTTCTTAAAAGTGAATACAATGTCCTGTTTATAATAATAAAATCACTAGTTGGCAGGATGACATCAAATGGAAAAAGAGAAAGCAACTGGAAAATTTAGAGCAAGCAATTTTGAGTGCCAAGTTTCACATTTGTAATAGTCCAGCGGAGGTCAACAGGCTCACTTATTATTAGGCAAATGGTAAAGAAATAGATATCCTCAAGTTCTTCCATGTTAGACTATATAAACCATCTCCACTTGAACAGGCTCTAGTGCTTTCCAAAAGAGTGATGTTATACATTTTCCACAGTAACACCAACAATGGGAGACATGCAAAAAGGCAGAACTGCTTTGCAAAGAACGGCCTTTTTTCTCTCTCCAATATTTAGGTTTTTGTTTCCCACTATGATCGGACTTTCCTGGCTTTAGTTTCTTGTCCCAGTTAAGCAGTAAAGGAAACAAAAAGATATGAATGAAATTAGAAACATTTGGAACAAGTCTTAGAAATAGCTTTTGGGTTTCTTGGATTCCTGGCTACACCTCTTCAAGTGGCTTCCTCCTCCAGTCCCCCATCTGCTGCGCCCACCTCTGAAATTTGCATTTCCTCCTTTGCACTGACCCTCTTCTGTTCACAGGCTGTGCTTTGTCCCGTACCACTGAAACACTAAGTGCAAAGCAAAGCAAACAAGGAAATGAATATTACATGTTGAAACACTGGAAACGATGGGAAAATGGTCGAAACTTTGCACCCATCAAAATTTGTCCCTGTAACACTAATCCTCCAGCATTTCTCTAAAAGCAGAAACCAAACATTTCTCACACTTCTAATGAGAAGAATACCAACTCCGGTCAACCTGAATAATAAGATAGTCCAGTCCCATCTGTATTATCACATTTAATGTCTCTGGAAGGCAAGTTTCCTCAACCAGGCCATTCTGATACTTCATGAAACTTCACGCTCTCTGTACAATACAACTGTGGTATGTAATAGAGATATCTAATATTTGCCTGGTGCTCTTCATTAGAAATTTTCAGTGTTCCTTACAAACAATTAAGCTGGGAGTGCCCATGAAATACCTGCCTCATTTCACAAATAGATAAAACCATCCAGGTAAAAAGCAGATGTCCATGACAAAAGTGAGCATAACTGGCAGAGCAGAGAGTTAAATCAGCGGAAAGGTTTCAAAGCCATCCACGAGGTTTGGATCTTTTCTGCCTTAAGTAATATTAAAATATTATGTAAACCTTTCTTTGCGAGCCATTACTGGAGAAACGATGAAAAAAAGATCTCCTGGAAGCAATTCTGCAGAGGCTATGTAGGTGAGATCACAGTTGCTATCCAAACAGACTATGCATGGCAAGAACACGCTTCCTGTAAAACTGAAAGACTTGCAGAAGATCAAGGAACATATTTACAAGATGGCATGGCCAAAGTATCCTTCCCTCCTCTTGCCCAGCCTCAGCAGATCAGTGAAACACATTGCCTTGCTTTCATCTAAAACCACTCTCACGAATGCCTCTGGTACAGAACCTCTGCCTCAGTGCTCTGCACGCTGGCTCGCACGCAGACCTGACCACACCAAGGACACGGCTCAGCCGAACACAGAAATTGCCTTTCGAGGAGGAGAGAGTCATTTCACGTGGTGAAAAGAAACTACAAAAATTTGTCTCAGGAAGAGGGAATACCAACAACCTGAAACTTTGCTCAGGTCTCAGCTCCATATCCCAAAGGCTTAATTAATAACGTTAGAAAATTTACATTACTGTTTTACAGAACCAGAGAGGATTTACTACGAACAAGAGTATTTTAAGCCAAAGTCAAATTTATGTTTACCGTAGTCAGGTGAACAACGTGTAAACTGGATTAGGACGAGCTATTTAGAAGTGTTAACATGACCATTTCAGGAGGCCTTTACTTCACTATAATTTATCTAATAATATCCTCTCAGAATATTTACAGTGCTGTACAGTAGCCTGGGAGATCAACATGCACAAAGTAAAGCTGGGCGCTCAGAGGCAGGTGGTGTTGAGCAGTGCGTGAGCACCCCTGGAAAGCAAGGCACAGCTCCCACGTACATCCAGCTCAGGTGCCTGGCCTCTGGATGCTGTCTTGGGCCAGCGTGTAGCAGCCATTTGTACTACACCACAGACCACAAGGCACTTACTGACAACAATATGAAAGCTAACATTTAATACCAAGGTAAAGCTGAGCACTTAGATGTGTCAGGAAGTCTCTCAACATCTCATGGGAGAGACCAGAAGAGAAGGCAGCCAGGTCTCCAGCTGCAGGGCTCCACTCAGTTCACGCTACATCTACTCATAAAACTCAGCTTTTCTGGGTAGACAAACCTCTCTCTATCATGAAACAAGTAAGATCCATCTGTATTTTACTTTTCATAGCTAGAAGCCTCATGTTATCTTCCTATGTGTTTACACCACAAACTAGTTAGTCAGCAGTGGGGCAGTTGACATGAAAAGGATTAGTACACTAAGCTCAAATAATTGTCTTAAAAATCTTGACTGTTAAATGTTTATATTTGAGAGGATCAAAAGGCAATCTTCTTTGTAGTGTGCACTGCGGTCGGGAAGGGGCAGAAGGGGATTTAAATGGCTTAACTGCAAAACTGTTATCACCTTGATAAGTCCCAGTGCAATAATTCAGCAATAAAAGGAACAAATGCACTTGGAATTTGTTTCCAAAAATGATTGTCTGACTGGAGACAAGTCAAGCTCTTTATTTGCTTGAAAGAACTTGGTCAGAAGAAACAGCGAAAGCTACTGAAATGTAGTCAAGAATATAAAAATAAGCACTTTCCAGTGGCTTCTGAACTGCAGCTTTCAGTATCTTTTTTTTTTTTTTTTTTTTTTTTTTTAAGCTAGTTGGAGTCTCCAGTCTGGATCTGATATCTGAGTGTGGCCACTAGTCCATCAGGAACACAATCCTCCCTTGAATTATTCCACTGTTTGGCAAGTGAACTCCAGTGAAGCTGAAGCAGTGGGAAGGTCACAGGCCGCAGTGCAGGATTAGGTCCAAAGTAACATCTGGAGTCCAGGTACAGACACAAACGGCTGCAGCTGATCAGCTTACCCACTCCAATTGCTAGCTCCCATGCCAACAACAGATAAAGTAAGGAGAAGAGCTTTAACCACTGCACACAGTGTCTTGAGGGTTCATGCTCATGGGGTTTTTTCACCCTGAGGACATGCAAGAAAGCAACATTATCCTGAGCTGCTGAATCTGTTAGCCATGACACAATGAGACCTGCCAACCGAGACAGGATGCTCAATTATCCGTGTGGGAGTGGAACACACCGTATCATCCTAATAACACATTTATTGTTTTGCTTTCTTGCAGCTTCCTTCCTTTACTGCAAATCGAGGTTTGAAACAAACTATTCTACTTTTCTCTTTAAATCTTTTCTAGCAGAGGTCTCTGAGCACAACAAATTATTATTATTATTATTTGAGCAGACCAGCAATGTCACTGCGTCCACCACCGTGGAGTTCCCAAAAGCCAACGGGAGCATCACAAAGTTGCAGGGATGGGTAATGTGAGGTGGGTGGACAGCATGAAGATGCCAGGACTAAGTCTGCCAGCTGCCAACCTGATCAAGAGCCATCAAGCTCCCCGTGACACCAGCTCTTCAAAACAGAGAACAATGCGGAGACTAGACAGGAAAACGCAGGACAGTCTCTACCTGTGCTTAAGTTTCAAAGTAACAATGCCCAAAGTCATTCGATCTGCCAGGCATTCAGAAAATATCTGCTATAAAACGACCACTAAAATACGTAATACATTCCAGACAAAAACATAAAGCTTTCAGATTAGGTGCCAAACACCAAATTTTCAGTTTTCAATAGTTCTTTTTGAGAAAAAGTCTCTTTCCCTCAAAAAATACTTCTTCAAACAACTGATTTTGGGGGTTTGTAGGTAGTTTCAAAAGCATTTTTTCCAAGTTAGCACAGGTAACACGTAACACAGTACATGTAATAAAGCCTGTGCCTCTCCAAAGTGTGATGAAATCAAAACAAATCAAAACAAAAGAATGCTGCAACAACCCAAGGAAGATTGACAGACCAGGCTTTTTGCTGTTACCTTAAATCTCTTCTTTTGGCCAACTCTCTTGGTGAGATAGACCAGGGAAGGCTTTGGGGAAGACATTCCAGGGCTTCGGGGGAAAAGTCCGAGAAATCCACTCCGTACTCTGTCAGGATTCCTTCTGTTTCCGGCTCGATCTCCCCTGCTTGACCAAGACTTTTGGCCAGCTGCCTGCAAAAAAAAGGAAAGGGTTGCTTTTTTAAGTGTGTAATCACAACTCTTGCATTGTTACCATCTCTGCAGAGAGGTTGCCGAGCCCTAAAACATGCTCCTTCACCCATTCGCTTCTCCCTTTGTTTTGGCAGAGGACTTGGCAGGAATTCAGACCATACCATGACTTACGTCTGCTGGAGATGCAAAACATGAGCCAGACAGTACCCTGGACTGTTTTGTGTATTTCATTTTAAGGAGATGTTTTACATTACCAGGTTCTCGCAGAGGTAAAAGTGTCAAATTTTAGAAAACAACCACATTCAACAGGGACAAGAAAAGTGCAGCTCTGGCTTTACAAAGGCTTCTTCCCTTGAGATCTTCCTTCCCTCACCACTTTAAATGTGGCTGAGCCCCACCACCTGCGATGGAGAACAGGTTCCCACCCAACCCCAGACAGCTCTGCAGAAGAGAGCTGCTGGGGAGCTCTGCTTGCTGCTCTCCATCCCAAAAGAAACATTGCCCTGCTTAGGCAAAGAGATGCCCTGTGAAGACAGAGGCGTGAAGAACCCATGCAAACAGACGTGTCCCCAGTTTGTCATTCCATCCATTTCCAGTCTCTTTTCAGGACCTAAATGCTCTTTGTAGTTCGTTCCTTGGCTCCTAGCTAAGCAGAAGCCTCTGAATCACTATCAAACTGTAGAGGAGACAACGATTTAGAAGCAAGTCGTAGACAAGGGAAACTGTCCCACGTGCTGACAGCCTTTGCTGCAGTATTCTGCATGCGTGCAGATGCTGCTGCTGCTCTGTGATGCTCACAGAAAGTTCCCATCTGGCCCAGTGCAGACCCCACTACTCATCTCCCTGCGAGCTCTGGTGTCTGACAAGCATTTGGTTCTGGATGCACCGTGCAAACCTGGGCTACCAAGGAGTGGGGCATTTGCTCCTTCCCTTCCTGGTTACAAGCATTGCAGGAGAACCTATCCCATGGTGGCTCTTCTCCCCTTTCTCATCCCCAGATTGCTCTACAGTACACAGAGGTAATGATTTTTTATTTTTTTAACACTTTTTTTCTTAAATATACTTCCATTAGGGTGAATGGCACATTACAGGCAATAGAGATAATGCTCCTGGTCCAAGAAAATTACAACTGAAATTAAGGCAAATCCATCAAAATATGACAAAAGAGAGGGGTAATAACACAGTGCAAACACAGCCACTCTAATAAGTGTTTTTCCACTGCATAAAATACACAATCATGATATTGATCCTTCTGCTTTAATTCTAATGAGTGAGAACAGGCACTAATTGCTTTCCAAAATTGGGGCCAAAACAGTGTGCTTGTCATTTGGACGAGCAAGATGCTCTCAGGGCTTCAAATGTGCCATAAAGCCACAGAACAAACCCCATCCGTGCAGCGCAAGCAAGCCCATCTTCTTTATGGGAGCAAAGCTATCTCTCTTCACGCCGGGAAGGGCTGCGTAATAAACCTGTCACGTTGGGTAATATGCTGAAAAGGATTGTGCGCTTTGTGGTGTGGTAAATTGTAGAGTTCACATTGCCCAGCTTTAAAATAAAAATGAAAACAAGGATAAAAGATATTTCCCTCCATTGTTTCAATTTTATGTACAAACTGTATGGCAGAAATACGTGCGCATTTGGCATCCAGGCTTAATTCTCCATTTCTCCAGCTCGGTCCCAGTCTGATCCTTATTTTAATGTAAATAAACGAGGCATCAGTTTTATCTCCCTCTCTCTCAGCAGTAACAATAAACCAGAGAAATTACCACTTCATTTCCAACTTTTAATGCAGAGCTGGGAGACTTTGGAAGGATGAGTCTGCTGCCCCCCAGGAGCACCCTCACCAGCACCACGAGCACGGGGCCTGCGCTTCAACCTCGTGCCTTGCACCAAACTCCATAATGCAAAAGAAGAAATTTGACTCAGAAAACTTCCCTGACCAGATGAATCAGATTTTTTATTATTACTATTAATTTTTTGAAAGAAAAAAAAAAAAAAGGACACAGTGCCCTATCAAAAAGAAATGGCGTATGCTTGAACTCTGGGTGCCCCTTCTCTCGGAAGGGCAGCACACTCAGAGGGTGGCTGGAGGTCCATACAACAAGTCATGGAAAGCGCCTTTTAATGCCAGAGAGCTTTCCAGCTCAGTTTTGAAACCCATGTTCTCTTGATCCGTTTACTGAAATTAGATTATGAACCATAAGGGGTTTACCCAGAGGTTTGATATAGGACTAATATTGTTTAATAGTAATTAACATTTGATTTACAGTGTTCCAGGGAACATTTCCCAAGTGCCTTGAAACAAGAAGTGTACAGCAGACTTTAATTGGGGCCATGTTACAGTCACACAGACATGATGACTTGCATCAGAGCAAAAAGCTGACAGGATAGCATGTGATCAAAGGTAACGCATATAGGATCATCGACGGCCCCGGAGTAACAGCCAGGCTCGCTCATGGGGCTCTGCGGCCACCAAGGGTAGCAAGAATAGTTCAAGAGGCTTATAAACAACAAGAGGCACAGGGCCCAGGGGCGGTCAGACACTCACTCCCCGGGAGTCACGGTGTCTGCGACACCCCAGGCCTGAGTGTGTTTTTTCTTCTCCAAAATGTTAGAATGTAAAAAAAATGATGATGGTTACAAACGTAAACATTTCTTTTACTTTGACGTAGATGGGAGGGTATTAGAGCACCCTGGAGGGCCGCTTTAATACCCTCGTGCTGACGTCAGGCACAGGTAGTACGCAGGCAGGGAAAGCACCGACAGGAACGTGCTGCAGTTGGGGCTTTGGGAGGCATGAAGTGAAGGGTACCAGCTGTATCTGCAAGCTCAATGAGCTGCTCTGAGCTGCCAGCTCACCACAGCTTGATCTCCCTTGGGAGTACGCCTGGGGCAGAGCCACCCTCCCACTGCCATCTGCCCCTCAGCGGTGACACCGATGGAGTCTATGCAGCCAGCCGTTGCCACAAACGTTCATTTGAGCCCTCTCCGTTTCCCAGACTCTGCTGAAACTTGCCAACGTGGTCAAAGGTTACGTGATAAGAACTCTCCAAAAAGACCACACGTAATTATAGAAGGTTTGATTCTTTCTGAAAGCCAGGCAGGCTCCCAAACGGGAGAGAATAACTTCAGTAACAATTTAAAAACCTTACTGAGTCTGTCCCTAGAGCACACTTGTCCACAGTCATCGTACACAGAGGGCTTCTTTCAGCACTGGGAGAATCACAGAATCATGGAATGAGTTGGAAGGGACCTTAAAGGCCACCCAGTTCTAACCCCCTGCCATGGCAGGGACACCTCCCACCAGGCTGCCCAAAGCCCCATCCAGACTGGCCCTGAGCTCCTCCAGGGATGGGGCATCCACAGCTTCTCTGGCAGCCTGTCCCAGTGCCTCACCACCCTCTGAGTAAAGAACTTCTTCTTTTTATCTCATCTAAAGCTGCCTTTTTTTTTTTTCCCAGTTTAAAACCATCACCTCCTATCCTACACTCCCCTATCTTTCCTGTAGGCCCCCGTTAGGAACCCAAAGGCCACAGTGAGGTCTCCCTAGAGTCTTCCCTTCTCCAGGCTGAACAACCCCAACTCTCAACATGTCATCAAAGAGATCCTCCAGCCCCCTGAACATCCCACATGTCAGTAAGTCATCACTCCTATGGGTAGTTTTGTGTGGGAGAGAGGACAGCAAGGAAGGCCACCAAGGAAGGCCCTTCAGGTCCCGGCGCTCACAGGCTGAGCTGCACAGGGCTGAGAAAGCCCTAAGCTCCCAGGGGAAGGTGGCTGCAGGGTCATGGAGCAACAGAGCTGTGTCCCCAAGCTGTCAGCACCTCCAGCTCCACTTCAGCCACCAAGCCACCCGCCACCAGAGCGCAGGAGCAGCATCGTGCTCCCCACACTGGCAGGGCCATCATCCCACGCTGCAGATCAGGGTGGTGATCAGCTGCCCCAAGGGAACAGCTTTCCTCACAGACAGCCACTTCTGAAAGGTGTTTTTCCAACAGAGCTATACTGCTCAGGGATCACACCTTCGCTCCTGCCTCACTGTGAGCTGCCCAAGGTATCTAGTCGTTGCCCCTCACAGCAAAATCCTTCTGGATTTCAAAAAGAACGGAGTAAAATGCCCAGAAATGGAGGGAATTGAAGATGCCTGGATGGTTTTGGGAAGAGCAATGAGTGAAACAGCATCCTGCAATGTTTCATTTTATTGCAAATCCCGTGACAAATCATGTCACCTTGACAGACCAATATCCAAGGCCCTGAGCAAGAGCAGCCACGAAACCCATGCATCACTTTGATGAAAAGCTACACAAAGGGAGTCTGTGATCCAATTTTTTATTTATTTTTAAATAGTTTAATCCATCATCATACTGTGGTGGCGAGAAGTAAAGACTCTACCTTAGCCATCTCCAAAAGTGTGGAGATGTCTGGACTAACACTCCAAACAGCCTTGGACTCCATCGCTGACAAAAGGTTCCCAGAAAAACAACTGTATGTGGCAGCACCTGTAATATTTATCTGAAAAAGGAGACTATTTTGGAGCTGTTCTGCTTTATCTGCTACCTGAGGCAGGTACAGTTAAGTGGCATTTCACTGCCACAGTAAAATCACATGGCATGCAGAAAGGAGCACGGCAGCACACGCTCATGGCATCGCCAGCGGGACATGGAGCCACTGGGTCCTCCCTGCTCCTTCCCACAGCGTGGTCAGGGTGACAGGGTGGCCTTCAGAGGGGACCATGTCTCACTGGTGACCACCAGGTGGCAATCACGACACAGAAACACACCCCCTCCCCAAGGGGACCTCCAAGGGCCTGCCAGGTTTCCCCCTGTGCAGGTGACCCCCCTGGGGTGGCCGGTGTCATGGAAGCCCTTGGCTAGGCCAACCCACTACTCCAGCCACACACGGCCAAATTGAAGACTAGGACATAGACAGCATGTGTATGGAAACACAGCTCAAGTTCCCAAGGGAAAAGGAAAGCGAGGAAGGTGCACAACCAGCCTGTGGGAATTCAGCTGCAGGATGGAAAGTACCTGAAAACACCCAAAACATCCAGGAGAAATTACTGCCAACTTCAGCGGGAGTTTTCCTTGTTGCACTGCCAGTAGACTTCCATGGCACAGCATGAAGACCCACAGGCTCCTTTAGTCCAGACACCTTCAAAACCATGGTGGAACCACCAAAGGCATAACATGAAGTCTGTGGGCAGAACTAAGGGGCACACTGTCACAGCAGGGACTGTCCCCAGAGCTACAAGGAGCTACAAGTGCCTCATCCTTCCGATTCCCCTAGTGCAGACAGTGGGGATAGGAGCATTTGAACCCAAACAGCATGACACTGCTACGAGGGGCAACAAGAACAGGAAGGAAAACTCACTTGACTGCCTGCTCAGGAACCATTATGTTAATGGCCCATTCTATCAAACGAGCCACAACAACTTTGCAAAATTGGCTGTGCCTGTATCAGAGAAGAAACAGACCCGGGAGGATGTGGTGACAGCTCTCCAGTCAACAAAACTGAGGCTGGGGCTTCAGCTTCCTTACCTAGCCACCAGGCCATGAAAGTTCAGAAAACCAAGCATGCAATGAGCTGCTGGTCACCTGCTCACTTCTCCTTCAGGTGGGCCGTGAGTTGCAAGACAGCCAGCTTATAAATGAGCTCAAAAAACAAACATGAACTTTTGGGACCTTCAAGAGGTTTCCTTGTGTTGCAGTGTCTACACAAGCACATGTTTACAGCTTAAAGAAAAAAACAAAACGGGTCACCAAGGTTTTATGCTCCCATCTCGACAAGGCACTTACTGGAGTGCAACTGAGTCCCAAAGGAAACGACTATGTATGAAGACAATCATGGAAGTTTTCTTTCCTGACAACACCCTTTACATCTTGGAAACTACCAAAACATCCAGATGAGAATATACGATGCTGTCAGAAGCTCAAAATAAAGAAACGCATGTTAGCCAAAGAAGAAAGACATTAGCCTATCCTCCTAAATTCCCCTATTTCTGCTAGAAAAGGGGGTTGTTCACGACAAGATGTCAAGCAGTACAATCACCCTCCAGCCTTTTCTCCGTTGGAGTCAGACGACAAAAACCCTCTGCCAGTATGAAACTTAGTCACAGTGAAGTTCACAGCACAGCCAGCCCCGAGTTAAGTGGGGCTGAAAGGGAGGCCACTTCAGTTCATGCACAGCAGTTTAGCTAGGAAATACGGAGTGACCTAACCGCTCATGTGGCTCTCAAGAAGCACATGTGAAACTTGCTATTACTGGGCACACAAAGCAGCCACAAATGATAACGAACTCAAAAAACAAAACAAAAACAACCCTCAGGGAAACAGGGACTTCAGTTTAGTTTACTTTACTTTTCGTCTTAGGGCTGATAGGTCCCTGCCAACACAGTTAATTAAAAAAAAAAAAAAAAAAAAAGAAGCTTTATGTAAGTTTTAAGTTTTACCAGCAGTTTGAGTTGAGGACTCTAAACACTACTGTGCTGACACTGTACATCATCTGTGCTACCCCGTCACAACAGTTTTGCAAGAGGAAGAGAAAGTGGCTTTATGCCCAACTCCCACTACTGTATATATTCCAGATTACATCCAGATCTCAACCACCTTTAAAATTTGGCCACAGCACTGCCACAGGTCAGAGCTAACTACTCTGGATCACCAACTAAATCAGTTTTTTTCCAAGATAACTGAAAAGATTTATTAATGTCCACCATTACTTATTGAGGCCCTCTCAATAGGAAACTGTGTGGCTGCTCCAGGTGGGTGCTTGGCACACAGCAGCTGTTCCCAAGAAAGAGTAAAAATGTTGAGAACTACACAGTCTTCATGAAGGAAAGACAAAATGAACTTGCAATCTGGATCCAGCTCAGCACAGGCTATTTGAGTAACCTGGCTTAAAACCTCCTCCTTCACAGCAGTGCCTGTGTTTTGAACTCTTGACAGCAATGGCTTTACAGTGCCTCCTGAAAAGCACAGAGTTCTTCAGGAGCAGATAAGATTCTTGATTTCTAACATCGTTCCTTGAAGCAATGCAAATTAAAATACCACAAAATTTGGGACTTTTCTATTTAACAGCAAAGGCTTGAAAACCAGATGAGCCTTGCTGCTACTGACCTTCTTGCTCTGGCAGTGAAATGCTTATACACTTTGTACTCTTCTTATATAAAGCATGAAAAACTGAAAGGATGCCAGCACCCTACAAAGCTTGTGCCGGTCAAGCTAAGTACCTGAGTGTGCTCCCTTTAGTCTGCAAGCTGTCTGAGCAAAGACCATACAACTCATTACTGCTGTGACGTGCCAACACACTGAAGCAAGCACTGAAAGAAGTTAACGTTACATAGCCATGAGACATAACTAGCAACAAGCTATCCTTAGCCTCATCTGAGCTCGTCCACTAACTACAAGAGACACACAAGTATCTTGTTAACAGATTCATGTCTCTATTGTATGCAAAGTAAGTGAGACCAAGAACTCTTGACTAAAAATCTCATTTATGTCTACTTCCAACGGCAGTGACATACCCTGTTGCGAAGTTGCTGTCTTCTTTCCAGTCCACTATCCGGCAGATGAAGAGCATATTTGAATAGTCCTCAGGTCTGGCCACAAAGTCTGAAGGGCAATCAGCTAAAGACACGTAGGCCCTTGGCACTCTGTGGTCTACAGGTGAGAACATGGCACACTTCCTGAAGAGTTCGCTATTCTTGTCTGCCAGAAGCTTGATGAAACCTGTAGCTGCTCGGGAATGCTTCTTTTCTAAAATATAGACCACCTGGAAGAGACAAAGCTTTCTATAGTTAGTACATTCAGAGAAACTTACTTTCTGCAGCACAATAGGAATACACAGAGCCTCAGCAGCATAGCTGGAAAAGAAATCACATGGCCTATATCCTATATTTCACTGTCTGTGTGTATGTGCGTGCATGCATTTTTTTAATTGAGCCCCTATTTACAATGTATTTTCCTTGCTATCTTGCTCATGGCTATAGAAGAGCTAAGTGCCTTCCAAGTGCTAGCTCTCCACAGCAATTTTCTTGATTACAGAACAAAACCAGACACGAAGCAGATGCTTCCAAATGCAGGGAATTAGCCACAACATACAAGCAACTCCTGTAAAATCTTTCATTTGTATCCTCGGCCTGTGATTTCAACATTCAGTGCAGAACAGGCCAGTCCAAAAACGGTGCCTCTGGCGGATCCAATGCTAACCACAGGAAAGGATGTGCTGTGGGGAATTTGGCAGTTCTCTCCTCTGTGCTTTCTGAAGTTAGGGGTTATTTTACCTTTATACAAGACAGCTTTGAAAAGAATAATAAATTACAATATCATTAAATAATTGTTCCAGAGAGGTGTTCATCCAGGCTATATTTTTGTAGACCATAATAAATCACTGGATAACAGAAATATTATAGCTGATTTCCTAAACTTATACAGATGAGTCCTTCCAGAAGGTTTCAGGAGCTGCACCTCTGTGCAATTCTGAGCACTGGAATTGCCACGCTGGATGAGACCAGCGGGCAGCCCAGCCCAGAACAGGGACCAGAATGAGAGGCTGCAAAGGAAAGCACAAGACGTGGAAAAGACCTGACCCAACCTGACCCAGTAGTCTTTTTCTGGTCTCTTAACATTCAAAGATTGGCTCAAATCTTGAACCAACAGCACTAACAGCCTTTCCAAAGTCTGTAAGAATTAGTTCTGACAACTCTGGATATTCTGACACTCATATTAGTAGCCAATTTTTTTTTTTTTTCCTGAATCTTGCTAAGTAATTTTGCCTAACAAACAAAGGGAATTTAAACTAGCATAATCAGTAAAAATAACAAGACATTTGAGTTTTATCAGATTGGACAATTACTCTCTTTGAAACAGAGAATGTGATTCAAAGATCAACAAATGGAGGCTACAGGGAGGCCAATGCTGGTCTCCTTCAGGCTTTGGGAGCACACACATACGCTTGCCACTCCCCACGGAGTTACCTTAGCTGTCCTTTGAAGAAACTTATCCGGGAGGAGCCTGGGATCATTCACCTTGGGTGCATCATCTTGTTTTGTTTTCTGCACAGCACCAATCCCAACAGCCTTCACTGCATCAAATTAGAAACACAACAGTTACTGTAGAACATTTCCTTCATACATTTACATTGGACTTTTTCTTTAAATTACAATACAAGGTGCATGCATTAGACTCATCTGAAAGGAGAAAGATCTTAAGTGCTTGAATAACTAAGGATTAAGCAATTATATCTCCAGACTAGAAAAAAAATAGATATATGTTCACTTATCATGCAGATCTGCTGAAAAACAAGATTCAAAACAAACCCAAACTTCACAAACACAATATATCAGCCATAATAAAGAAAATGGTGGAAAAAGTCATTCTATTTCTTAAATACTAAGAACTGTATTAATTTCCTGGCATTTCTTAGTTGGAGTCATTAACGTTATATAAATAGTCCTTTAAGTACATACATTCATTTAATATTTAATTTCCTTAACAAATGTTATGCAAGGTTATAAAGTGCATGTTTATCTTAGAAGCTGAAGCCACATCTACGAAGCTGCCCCTCTGCAGCTGTGGAACAGGATTATTATAAAGTCTTACGAAAGTAATTGCTGTGTATGATAAACAGCCACACTCCTTCCCCCTGAAACTCCCTCAGCAGATACCAGGAGTATTTAAATCAACTGCCAACTAAATTGTAGCTCACAATTTTCACAATGAGAGTATCTGGCTGCTGGCACACCGAATGCTTTTTGTATTTACAAACAGCCAAAGCGATCTTCGCCACGGAGAGGGCTGGAACCAGCCCTGTGTGAGCCAAATGACTTCTGAGAGCCCATGGTTGTTACTGGTCTGGCAGTGGTTTTAGGACGTGCTCTTCTCTGGAGGGCTCCTGGAGGATGGCTGCCATTTTCCACTTGTGCTCGAGGCAGATGTGGTGCATGCACGTGCTAAAATCAGGCCCCGAGCGTTCAGAAGAAGCTTGCTTTCTTAAAAAGCATCACCGGCTGCGAGTTTCAAGGGACGTAGCTGTCACTGCTTCCCTCAGAAGCCACGAGATAAAGCAAGCTTTCGCTGAAGACCGCGTACCACACGCACGCCAGAAGGCCTCGAGGAGAGCAGCGGTGACACCCAGGCCCCCAGATGACGCCCATCTGTCCCGCAGGGACCCTGGCGGGGAGCTGCCGGTGACATGACGGATGAAGGCCTCATGGCTCCGGGAGGGGAAGGAGCAGCTGCCGGCAGCACCGGGGGCCCGTGTGGAGCCCCGAGGGGGACGGCTGCGGAGCCCCCTCACGAGGGCACGCTCGCAGATGGTCCCGCCGTCACGGACGGCCTGGATTGCCTTGGGGCAATGCTGCAGCAGCAGTCGGTTGACAGCGACAGCTACCGCACTAATGACAAACTCCGGTTCTCATATGCTGCTAATTACCCCCAGCCTTGCCTTCTGATGTGGAGCTCCTCAGACTCGGGCTCTCCTCTGAGATCATCTTTTTATGAAGTATCTGAGTGACTCTGTTTAGATTTATTTCATCTTTACTGTCTTTCTGGCAAGGATGAGAAGAGAGCAGGCAGATATTTCAGCGGTTTTAAAATAAAAATCTACTTTCCCCAAAAGCAAGGAGCAGTAACAGCAGCAAACCCCTTTCTCTCGCACTCTTCCTGCTGGAATGAACTCAGGTTTGCCATAACGGGGGTTACTAAGGGATAAATCCCCCACAGAGTTTCACAGTGACAAACAAGTTGGAAATAAAATTGTTTGGACAATTATAAACAGTTTAAAAAGCGGAGATATCCAAGTTACACACCTCATTGCTTACCTCCTCTAAGATCACTGTCAGCTAAAGGTTGTACCAGGAAACTGGTTAGTAAAAAATAAAGAGCAAGGAGCCATTCTGTTTTCTTAAAAATTTTCAAGCCATCAGTTACTAGTCAAGGGTTTATGGTGTGCCAGCCATAAAGAGAGCTCGGACAAAGAACGGGACGATCTGAGACAAAGAAACATTGGCAGGCACAGAGGGCAATGAGAGCTTGGTAGCCTTCCAAAGGCCGGGCACACAGACACACCTGACACAAGCCCAGGGCTTTACTGGAATGAACTGCCCCACTGCACGGCACATACTGGTTGGGAGAGGAACCAGATCTAAACGTGTCTGGAAAAAGCAAGACTTGCACTCACTGCTTTCCCAGCCCAGCAGAATGACAGCACCGACTCGAGGCACAACAGACAAGAATGAGAAAAGCACCATGCTCGAGGAATACGGCCTTATTAACACTGACTTCTTTCCACTTTTCCTTCCAATTCCCATCTCTCCAGAAAGTTGCTTGCATTTTTTTTCACAGAAGCAGTCAAAAAAGGAGCCAGCAGCTGCGTCCTTGGGAGGTATCACATACACGCATACAAAAGCGCAGAACCACCAGGAGGGGCTGTCGCTGGGAGCACCACAAATGGGTCACCGGCGTGTCTTTTGCTCAGGACAAAGAGCAGGCAGCATTTCACCCTGCTGGGCTGAAGCTGAGCCCCATGTGAACTCAGGACAGGTACCAGAAGGCATCTGAAGTCTCGCTGCGACACATGGTAGAGCTTGCCTTTTTCCTTCACAGCCAAAATCAACCACGGGCCTTTTTTGGCTGACTGGAGAATACCTTCTTCCTCAGGGGTCTCTCCAATTTCAGCATCCCTCCCAAAAAATCCTGGAGTTTCTACTAACTCCATCAGACAGAGGCTGGGATCTACAACTATACCATCAACAGAAAGAA